>NC_133520.1:6748409-7392500 GCF_049354715.1 Callithrix jacchus
AAACTTGAGAAATAGCAGCCTTTAAAGAGGCAGTGGAGGAAGAGAGGTCTGCCAGCAAGACTGTAGGAGAACCAAGAATGAACCCTGTCATGCAGGCAAACAAAGCCTTTTAATAAAAATTGGTGACATGGGCAGAAAGTGGCATCCAATTGAGAGACCATGCAAAATGAGGGCAGATTTTTTTTTCACCCTCTGCTCTTATCACTTTCAAAGTTCTTAGGACACTCAGAACATCAGTCAAGGTCAACTGTGATTGATGCCAATTCTATTTCCCCAAAGGATTCCCCACTCCTTCCTTAGTCTGGGTTTTCTAATGGTGCCTGACTCCGGAGGTCCTTACTCACTCTCCTCTCTTCTGATGAAGTCTCAGTCTTCTATCAAAGTCCACTAAAAGATGATCTCTCTCTTGAAGTCATCCATGACTGAGATGTCTCCCAATCAGATCTTCAGTGACTTTTGCCAGGAACTTTACTCCCTGTCATAGTTCTTCCTCTTAAGACTGTGAAAAGTCTTCTGGATAAAAGCACTTATCTTTACACCCCCAGTGACTAGGTCAAGAAAATCTCACTGCCAGCAGTAAATGCCTCACCAACATGTGGCAATATATGACATGTTTTTTTACATGTGGACTCTCATTTAAATTCTTAAAATATATCCATTAGGTCAGATAACATCATCCCACTTTGCATTGGAGGAAACCAAATTCAGATAGGATATATGCCATTCAACGACAAGAGGTCAATAAATACTGATAATGATAAAGAAACACTATTTCTCCTGAGCAGCAAGTACTCAAACTCTTTAACTGAAAAGATGTATTCCTTTTCTATTGCCGCTACAAAAAAAAATTAGTGGTCTAAGTTCAGTGTCTCATGCCTGTAATCCCAGCTCTTTGGGAGGCTGAGGCGGGTGGATCACCTGAGGTCAGGAGATTGAGACCAGCCTGGTCAACATGGTGAAACCCTGTCTCCACTAAAAATACAAAAACTTAGCCAGGCATGGTGGCAGAGGCTTGTAGTCCCAGCTACTCCAGAGGCTGAGGCAGGAGAATTGCTTGAACCAGGGAGGTGGAGGCTGCAGTGAGCCAAGGTCATGCCACTGTGCTTCAGCCTGGGCAACAAAAGGGAAACTCCATCTCAAAAAAAAAAAAAAAAAAAAAACTTAGTGCGCACGTGGTGGTTTAAAATATGTAGACACACCTGATAGCAATAAATTAGCCGTCCCCTGTATGATAGGCGCACCTGGTGTATGATAGACACACCTGATAGCAATAACTTAAGAAATGAGGGTTGCCACCTGGAGGTTTCCAGGGGTGGGTACTAAGTGAAAGTGCTATAGAATCTGCATTCTTTTTTGCAAGCAGCGATGGTTCTGCCTTTCAGTTTGCCACCACTGGACCATCCCTGCATGTAAGTTCCCCCAAAGAAAACCCTGGCAATGGGAGAAACACCGAATTCCAGATACAGACCTAAGGTGGAAGTGTCTCATTTGCTGACTCCAGGTCTCTTCCTCACTATCTTGAAGCTGGTGCCACCCCTATTAAAGTTAATAGGGGTCTGAGATGACAAACAACATAAATTTATCTTGAAGTAGTTAGGTTAGAGGCCCAACACAGGTCTAGGTGGCAAACATCAAGTAGTCACAGGCTCCGCCCCTTTCGGGAGGCTCTAGTAGAAGCGCCAGTGTTTCCTTCCCTTTTCCGGCTGCTAGAGGCCACCTCTATTCCTTGGCTTGTGATGATCTTCTCCATCTTCGACCAGCATTGTCACTGTTCTTTGAGCATTCCTCTGTAGTCATGTCTGCCTGTGACCACAGCTGGGAAAGCTTCTCTTCTTTTAAGGACCAATGTGATTAGAGAGTGCTCACCAGGTAATTTGGTATAATCTACCCCTCTCAAGGTCTTTAACTCAATCAGGATTCTAAAGTCTGTTATCCCACATAAGGAAATATATATACTGATTCCAGAGATGAGGATATGGGCATCTTTGGGAGGCTGTTGATCTGCCTGCCACGGAAAACTTTTCTTGGGCTTTGTTTTATTCTTAAAATGTGAAAAAGATGAAGGATAAAATAATGCCACTTTCTCCAGATCTCAGGTACCTTACATTAAGAAGTAAAATACACTCACATTTTATAAGGTTGCTCAGATACTTTTTAATGAAAGCTTGGAACCAGTGAGGACATTGTAACACTGTGTTCAAATGTCTCCCAAATCTACAGGCCAGATGTGAAATATGGCCTAAGTGCCAGACCCATGTTTCCAAAGGCCTTCATGTGACTCTGAGCTTCCTAACCCAAACTGTAAGAGCTGCACATAGGTCCCAAACACAGCAGTTCTAAACCCAAATGCCTTCATGAGACTCTGAGCTTCCTAACCCAAACTGTAAGAGCTGCACATAGATCCCAAACACAGCAGTTCTAAACCCAAAGGCCTTCATGTGACTCTGAGCTTCCTAACCCAAACTGTAAGAGCTGCACATAGGTCCCAAACACAGCAGTTCTAAACCCAAATGCCTTCATGAGACTCTGAGCTTTCTAACCCAAACTGTAAGAGCTGCACATACATCCCAAACACAGCAGTTCTAAACCCAAAGGCCTTCATGTGACTCTGAGCTTCCTAACCCAAACTGTAAGAGCTGCACATAGGTCCCAAACACAGCAGTTCTAAACCCAAAGGCCTTCATGTGACTCTCAGCTTCCTAACCCAAACTGTGTAAGAGCTGCACATAGGGCCCAAACACAGCAGTTCTAAACCGAAAGGCCTTCATGTGACTCTGAGCTTCCTAACCAAAACTGTAAGAGCTGCACATAGATCCCAAACACAGCAGTTCTAAACCCAAAGGCCTTCATGTGACTCTGAGCTTCCTAACCCAAACTGTAAGAGCTGCACATACATCCCAAACACAGCAGTTCTAAACCCAAAGGGCTTCATGTGACTCTGAGCTTCCTAACCCAAACTGTAAGAGCTGCACATAGGTCCCAAACACAGCAGTTCTAAACCCAGATGCATCACTCCACAGTCCTATTCTCTTCCTCCGTTTCCCAACTCCAGTAAGCAGTGTCGGCACTCCCTCAGTCCTCTAAAACTGTGATTAACGTCAGCTCCTCTTACCTCTTCATCCCACACAGCTAACGGACCAGTAAATCCTACCACTTCCATCTTAGGTCTGTGTCTGGAATTCGGTGTTTCTCCCATTGCCAGTTTTTAAAAAAATTATTATTAAAGTGTATAAAATTCATTTTATACATGGGAAAGTTTCTCTCTTTTTTTTTTTGAGATGGGGTCTCGCTCTGTTGCCCATGCTGCAGTGCAGTGGTGTAATTTCGGCTCACCGCAACCTCCACCTCCCAGGTTCAAGCAATTCTCCTGCCTCAGCCTCCTGAGTAGCTGGGATTTCAGGCACCCACCACCACACCCAGCTAAGTTTTGTATTTTTAGTAGAGATGGGGTTTCTCCATGTTGGCCAGGCTGGTCTTGAACTCCTGACCTCATGATCTACCTGCCTTGGCCTCCCAAAGTGCTAATATTACAGGCATGATCCACTGTGCCTGGCAGTCCTCTGTGTGTTTTTTTTTTTTTAAGGATCAATGTGATTAGATCATGCCCACCCAGGCACTATCAGGTATAAAACTTATTTTATACCTGAATTTTTTCAGTAGGATCCTAACTTATTTCTCTTCACCAGTTCATTCTTCTTTTTTACCCGGCCTTCCCTGTGCTACCAGTATTAACTTTCCAGAAAGACAAATCTGATCATACCTCTTCTGAAAAACCTTCTGCAAGTCCTCATTACTCATACAAAAGTACCTAAGGTAAACAATGAAAAAGCATCCTCCAAAGCACATGTGGGAGGGGGAGACAACCCCTCTCTTCTTTTTTTTTTTTTTTTTTTTGAGACGGAGTTTCGCTCTTGTTACCCAGGCTGGAGTGCAATGGCGTGATCTCGGCTCACCGCAATCTCCGCCTCCTGGGTTCAGGCAATTCTCCTGCCTCAGCCTCCCGAGCAGCTGGGATTACAGGCACTTATCACCATGCCCAGCTAATTTTTTGTAATTTTAGTAGAGACGGGGTTTCACCATGTTGACCAAGATGGTCTCGATCTCTTGACCTCGTGATCCACCCACCTCGGCCTCCCAAAGTGCTGGGATTACAGGCTTGAGCCACCGCACCCGGCCAACCCCTCTCTTCTTTTCAACCCATCTATCTGTCACAAGTGCTGGGTGACTATAATCCCTGCTGATCTTTATTTCCTTGCCCAGGAAAAGACAAACTGTCTCTTAATGCTAAGTCTGAAACTTGGACAAATGTGTCATTTTCTACTAGCTCTTCTACGGGCACAGAGTCATATGGAATTTCAGACCCTTAAACACCCCAGATTTTTGGATTACAAAAACAGCAAATATATGTAAATCAGCAGTGCCAAATGTCTATACCGGGAATAAGGCTCCCCTAGCCCTTACTTAGGAGCCCACACAAGAAAAAGGAGGGCATCCCAGGGCTTGTTTATCCTGGCTCCCAATGGACTGGTTAGGAAGTATGCAAAGCCAATAATGACTAATGTCCTCAAATATTATTTATTACTCATATAGCATAATCACAATAAATACTGAGGCCCACACACTGTTTGTTTTGCTGTTTGAACCACAATTTAATGTCTACTCAGTGTGGCATCTCCATAAAAGAACTATTAGCTCACTGAGCTAAACTCTATTTAAAGAGCAGTCAATTCTATGGATTCTTTGCTCTTAATTTGCACCTAAGTTCCAATTAAACCTGCGTTGTATTTAATCAAGTTAAATTGCAGAGACGGTTGAGTTAGAAATAAATTTAAAACGACTGTCTGGAAGCAGTTAGACGATGACTTCACTGATCCTGATTAGAGAAGGATGTAGAGATACTTGGAATTAGAGAGCATAAATCAATATTCTTTCTGTGAGAAGGTACCACTATATATGTCTAGACAACATGTATTTATTGAAGGCTCCCTGCCTGGGCATTGCGGAGATCTTAAATATATATACAACACAGTTGATGCCAATAGAGTTGAGACTGCAGAGAGTGTGCTTGTTGAGGGATACACCAATGCCAGAGACAGCTGAGGTAATTCCTATTGTCATGATGATCAGCTGGCTAAGAGCAAACCAGGCGGTCTGAGGATTGATCCTATTTCCATCATGTAAGGGATAACAGCACTTGCCTTTTCACCTTTCTAAGTCAGTTATACAATGGCTAACATCCACAGAATGCCAAATGTTTTCCAACACTCTTTGAAAGACTGCATACGTACAAATGTATTCAGTCTTCACAACATCCCTCAAAAGTGGGTATTGTTATTCCCATTTTGCAATGAAGAAACCAAGGCACAGAAAGTTTAAGTTATATGCTTAAGGTCACACAGCATTTCCACTGGTGGAAATGGCTTCATGAACTATTCCTATCTTGTTTTATAATTGTGATGATTAGAGAATCCTTCCTATGTTGAGTTCAAATCTGCCTTTAACTTCTACCCAGCTGCTCATGGTTCTGTCCTCTGGATCCAAATAAAATAAATATAACTGTTTCTCCCCATGTGAGTCCTTCAATATTTGAAGAGAGTGGTCGTATCTCTTCTCCAGTCTTCTTTAGGCTAAGAAACCCCAAATCCTGAAACCATCTCAAAGCTATCTAGTTTGGAGAGATCCTCACTCTGCGGTTATCTGAGTGGTGGACACTTGGCTCTCGTGGTACAAACAACCAGAAAGTAGCCTTAGTTAGCATTAAACAGACCATTCCCAGCTATAAAGTGGAGGAAAGAAAGCTCATTTTTATAGATGTTTCTTTGCCCTACTTACCCCATTCTTGAACTAGCAAGACCCATAAATACATTATCATATTTAATAAAAATAGCTAGTGCATATTATGGCTTATTACCTACCTAAATCATAGTCACTACTCTATGATTTATGTTTGAATTTACCTAATTATCATAACAAATCTATGGATTAGATACTATTTTTATTTCTGTTCTGATGAAGAAACAGAGGCATGGAGAAGTTATGACTTGATTCTATAATATGACCACAATGAACAGCTATTCATAAGGAATAGTGCCAGAGAAGTACCACAGTGGCTTGAATAAGGCATATTTAAGGAACTGACAGAGTGTGGTCTTCAATAGGCTCTTAAACTTTGTGTTTTGTGTTGCAGAAACATCTTGCTTCATGAATATCTCACGCAATTCTCAGATTTTAAGTTGTGTATAGCAAGAATGAAACACCTCCTCAGACTCAGATGACACCAACCGCTCATAGACCACGAGTCAATTTCCACCAGACTGACTGATCAGAATCTGCCCAGTGATGGGCCGTGGTTCAGCTAGAGAATGAGTCTCAGGTCAGTGGGGAACAGGCTGTCAGCCAGGAACAGCTTTGTAATGTGGGTATAAAATGTTTGCCTTTGCCTCTAGGCTCCCTCGAGTCTGTTTCATGAGAGCAAGGGTGGCATTTTGTTGCTGCAAGACATTCAATATCCTGTAAACAGTGTGTGTGTGTGTGTGTGTGTGTGTGTGTGCGTGCAGGTGTGCGCATGTGTGTGCATGTGTGTATGAAAGTCTGGCCTTTGTAGGTACAGTGTCTATTTCACCTACATGATGGGCTTTTAAAGTGAAAACATTCCCATAGGTAGGCACAATTCTGACTGCATAGCTTGATAGCACAGGGAAAAAAGAGACCAGAATTCTAAAGACAAGTCCCTGGAATAAAAAGTGAGCATAGAGAGTGTTAAAGGTAATTTAAAAATGAAATTAGGGGTCCAAAGTGGCTCCCGCCGGAGGTGATGGCGCTCGCGAAGGTGAGGTCATCTGTTCAAGGCTAACCTGAGCAACCTCATAAGCTCAAACTGATTGGCAAAAAAAAAAAAAAAAAAAAAAAAAAAAAAAGAAATTAGAGGTAGGAGGAGTATGGAGAGAGAGAAGAAAAGGAGACAAAATCGGACAATCCTAGAACCAGAGAAAAGGGTAGCAAAACAAGACCCAGGTCCTAAAAACACAACATGTCAGGTTCCTAAACACACAGCAAAACTCCAGTGCCCACAGGGCGTGTGGCACGATCATGGGGTGGGTTAGATAAAAACTACAGATGATGGCAAATATACAACGTGGCTGAAAGAGGATGCAGAGAAGACTCCGCTGCCCATAGCACGGTCAGCCCAGGACTCCAGCCTGTTATCTCTGTTGGTTTTAGGTGAAAGCCTGCTATTTAATCCAGTGGGGAAAGAAGTTTTCACATGGTATCAACTAAGTGCCTGCCAGGTGACATGATGGGTTTTCTCAGCCAAGGCACAACAGTAGTAACAATGTGTTCTCTCAACCACCACTTGGCAGGAGACCCACTGGAGCCTCCACTCCGACATGGCCTTTACCCCCAGGTGCACACATCTTCCCATTTTACTTTTCCTCTGGCTCTCACTGTTCCCTTCCCCGTCACCCAATAAGGAGATGCTCTTCATGGGGATGTCACATCAAAGCCATTTTCATGGTCTGCCAAAAAAGGGAAAGCCACCCTTTCCTGCTGAACTGTGCCTGTCAGCATTATCTCCATTGCCTGCTCTGAATGGATACCACTGGTGTTGGGTGACACCAGTGACACAAATGCCATGGCAATACATTTCCAGGCAAGATGAGCATATCCCACTTTGCCTGGAGACATCTGATCTTTCAATACATTGAGCACTCAGCAGAGCCACACTATGCAAGAGGGAATTGCATCTGTTTCTTTTCAGGGCCACCCAAGGCCAGCAATCATTCCATCTCAGGGCCCAAGCTGGCCAGCTGATAGGGGAATTGAGAACAAGCTAGGATCTGCTCCCTGAATCATCCGCCAGCTGTCTACACAGCCTCAAAGGCAGACCTGACCTGTTTTCATGACAAACCATGATGTTAGAAGAAGGGAAATCCAGCTGGGTGAGTCAGTCCCAGGTGGGCTCCTTAGCAGCCATCTGGAGGCTGCATCCTCTGGGCTGCACATGGAGCACGCTCGGTCTGGAAGTCATTAGGAGAACATAAGCCCAGAAAACTCTGATGTCATCTTTAAAAGCGGGAAAAGCTGACCCTAACACAACTCTTCCAAACTATACATTTCTGGTTGACCCAAATTTTCCAGCATATGCACTAATGTTTTCACCATGGCCATACTTGGAACCATCTGTGTGGCGCTAAAACACACTAGAGAGATGCTGCCAAGCTTAACTCCAGCCATATCCAGCTGTTTGTTGCAGGCTCTAGCTAACCTTTACCAGCTTATTTCTATATAAGCTGGGGTTGCAGGGACAGCTTTTTTCCACATCCTTGACACAAAATGGATGCCAAATATGGGCATCAGGAGAGGCCTCTGGGATGTGATCAGCAGGTCTGTGCCCACACCTGAGTTCAGATTACCGCATGTTCCATCCACCTGCTGGCTCTTCCTTTTGGCAGGAGCCCCACTGGAGCCTCAGCACTACACAGGAGCCCCACTGGCCCATCTGCCCTTGTGAAATTCACCCCTGCCGTATTGACCGTCCCAGGGCTGAGGCACAAGTAGAACCTGGCAATCATCTTTTCAAAGTTGGCAATTTGAAGTTACCAAGTAACTTCAAAGGAATGCCAGCAAGTTTGCTGCAAAGGGAAAGGGCAATCTGCTTTTCCTTTTCTTTTCTTTTCTTCCTTCCTTTTGTTTAATGCAGATTTTCAGGCTCTGTCTTAGCCCTGTTGATTACATTTTAATAAATTCTTAACTATTTAGTTTTAATAAGCAGATTAGTACACACTGGTGTAAATTGGTCTAAAATGTTTTTGTTAGTTTTGATCAAGTTATAAGCTTACGAATATAATTGCAGGTACGAACTTGGGTCTATAATTCTCTGATGGTTTTATTCCCTTGACTGGATTGACATTCTCCTTCCCCTTTGCCTCTTTGTCATGGTTCAGGCGTGAGAAAAAGTTGTGCTTTCATTACTGTTGCGGTTTTGCAGGCTACGTATGCACGGATCAGGTGACCAGATGTCTGCACTTGTGCTTCCTCATTTGTAAAAGCAAGCTCCTAGAGCTCACCTCAGAACATCATGTATCTATAGAAGTTTTCATTTCAACAGTTAAGAGAAAATATTGGCAATCAGTAAGTTCCAGAAATTGAGAATTTATTAAGAATATTATGGCACATCCCTCAATGCAATACTTTGCAGCTTTAAAATTATATGTGCAAATTTTGCATACATAAGCTCTTCACATGGTAAACATCTATAGTAGAATATTAGCTGAAAATAGTGTATAATATTTTATGCATCATATCTGAACTACATATACGCATGAAAATATATTGAAAATAGACTAAAATATTAACAGTAGTTTTCTCTGAGTGGGAGGGGTTTTTAATATTTTAATTTTTTAGATTAAAAAATTATATAGTGACTACATTAGTAACTTTTAAAATGGCAAAGGCTATTTAACAAATTTTACATGGATGTTATGGGAGTAAAATGAGATAAATGGGAAGTGGCTAAAAATACGTGGGTGAGCATTGTTGTTTTGTGGCAATTTAACTTCAGAGGAAACAGTAAGAAAGTTTTAATTGAAAAGTTTTTCAAGAACAGAGTGCATTTTCTTCATTGACGGGTGATAGTTACGCGCTAAATTTGCACATCACCCCAGTTCTTCTTTAAGCAATGATGTCAGTTCTTAGAGCACTTTGGTATAGAATAGTAATGTGCCTTAGAGGTGAAGAATGCTCCATCTTAAGCCCCTGACATCCATTGGATTATTTCACATTGTCCAAAATCACTCCTAGTTAAGTGCACAGGTATTTTGGCCCATGAATGTGTACCATGCCCTGACACACTCTCCCTCCCTAGTGCGACCCTGACTTTGGTTATCATCTGTTGGCTCTTGGGCAGTGGACAAATCTGGTGTTGGGTGAGCTGTGGGTGTCTCACAGTCCTCAGAGCTCTCCTCAGCACTGGTGTGAACCTGTCATGGGCACGGCCACTTTGGGAGATGACATTTGCCCAGGCCAGGTGCTCAGGTCTAATCTCGCTTCCTCTTCTTTCATGTCTCCCAAGGAGTGTAATCCCAGTCACTAAATATAAACTGTATCATCTCAAAATACATATCCTCTTCAGCCAACGTTTTTATTTTTCTGCTAGATGATATTACCAAAGTTTCTATTAATAATCATGAGGCCAAGTGGCTGAACAGGACTCTCTACCTCTCTACCAAAGGAGACACCAGGCCTCAGTGTGGGTAGATGTGAGCTGGCCCTTTACTTTTCTCTGGAAATGGCCCATGAGACTCTGTCAGATGGCCCTGGCCATCTAGGACCACACGTGCCTGCTCCTTCTTCTTGTCATATTGCAACCAGCCTTGACCCTCATCATTGCACCTGAAGAGAAGAATCCTTGAGAGACATACTGAGCAAGGTGGGATGAGTAGAAACACCACAAACCTGGCTAGACCACAGCTATCTAACAAGTCGGTTGCCTACAATTTCTGGTTCTCACCATCAAATGTCATACTAACCCTTCCAAATACCAGAAAAATGTAAATGCTGGAGCAACCTAATGGCCCATACTGCCCTGCGTCCTCACTCTGGCAGTGCCTGGGGAACTCAGGGAAGAACTTGATACTCATCCTCACTGATCTCTGCCCGCACCATCCAAGAACCTCTAATAAACCCTGCTTACCCCAATCCTAATAATAGCCACATCGTATTGAGAGCTTACTATGGGCCACGCACTTCAAATACACATGCCTAATTTTCACAACAATGCTTTAAGGTAGACATTATTCTTTTTAACAGATGCAGAGACCAAGGCTGAGAAAGATTAAGAGACTAGGCCAAGGATGTTACTCAACACGTAGAATACAGATTCAAACTCAAACACAAACCCACTAAAATCGAATTTCCCAAGCCACTTCACTTTTTCCAGTTCCAGTGTACTGTTTGCAAACATTTTAAAGACAATTTCATAGCTCTCCATGTTCCAAGGGGAGAGGAGGCAGATCAAGAATGTGCTACACTTATTCAACCCTGGCTCACTACATGACCTTAGTGAGCAAGCAGGACATCAACATGCAGTCATTCCTTATGAAATTGAGATGGAGCACAATGTTACCCAAGCTGCCCCAGTGAAGATTATGTTTTGGGATTTAAAATATCAAGCATATTTCTTATAAGGGGAATTGAGGCTGTCTAGTGTCATTCGATACCACCGTTTATGAAGTCTGAAAGTATTTGGTCCTAATATTAACAGCTCGAGGTACCTCTGGCCAGAAAGGATGACAAATATACAAATATCTTCACTAAGATAACACATGGCCGAGGCATGTAAACCTAAAGAAATAAGAGCCTCTCCCAAAGGACTGAACAGCTGACGGCTCGTGAAAACTGCACAGGAAAGGGTGGAGCTGGTGGTTATTTCATGACTTGGGCAGCAGTTTGACACTGGACTTCTGTTGCTCAAAAACAAAGTGTAATGGATGTGGAATGATCTCTTAGTCTAGTTACACACAAATATGGGGGCTAGGAAGCAATCGAGGTGATTCTGAGGGTATCAGTGCTGCACTGAGCTCCCTCAGGACTCCGCCTGGTATCCTAACTGGTGCTGCCATTTAGGTTCAAATGTAAATGTCGGGTAGAGGGATCAAGTTAAGTGCCATGGGAGGGCTGGGAAGGGCTCAAGGACATAGGTTCTCCTGGGTCCCTGTTTGTTCAGGACAGTCTGATAAAGAAAGGTCTCCTAAAAGCCCAAAGATGGTACCCTAGGCTGTTGTGCAGATCAGCTGTCAAGGAATTCAACTAGCAGCCTTGACTCTGCTTTCAGGGAAAGCAGTTTTTTATTACACCTGTCTTTCCCTTCCTCTATCCTTGTGCGTTTTGATATATGTTGTCAGAATCCAATTCAAACAGCATACTGTGAGTTAAGGCCTAAATATCAGGATAAAAAATAAGAGGATTCGAAAGGATATAGACCTTACACCCTGGAAAAGTTTACAATCTCAGGGCAAAAAACAATTTCTTAGAGAAATATAACCAAGAACGTAATGTGGCAAGGTTTCAAAAGAGGAAGAAGTCACATTCTTGCAGAAATCTGATTCTTAAATATAAAAATTTAGTATATGGTAAAAGAAGCATTACAGTTCAATGGAAAAATGTGGGATTATTCACTCTCCATTTATGGTAGCATATAAACTATAAGCATTCTGGAAAAAAACTACACATACAAAAAATAAATTTGAACTGGAAGAAAGTGAATTAACTATTTAAAGAGAAAACCACAGAAAAACAAGAAAATAATAATAGAAATAAGTCATCTAAAACCTCAAGAGATAAGAACTTTTTCAGAATAGAAGCAATGCAAGAAGCAAAAAGATCTGGTGAATCACAGATTTGAGTCCTTTAACACTGAAAACTACAGAAAACTACTGTGTGCTTAAAATCTCCACTAAAATATAACCCAAATGAAAAGGATTTCTCCGACTTCTTCAGAAAAAACTGCAGCCAGACAGACTAGTGAAGATTAATATCCTTATTCATCTACACAGCAATTTTACAGTCAAACCCTTCAGGGAGGGCTGGAATCGCCCCATTTTGCAAATAAGGAAATGGACATAAAGTAGCCAAGTAACTCACCAAGGAGAGAAAAGATTTCAGGAAGGGTAGGAGCCAGACTCACAAACTCCTTGCTCAGGGACCGGGCTTTCTCTTTTTTTTTTCTGCTTTAATCATCTACCAGTAGCCCCACGTGAGTTTCTTCCAGCTGGAACTGATAAACTATTCACCTTCTCCAGCTCAGGTGGAATTAAGTCTGAGACAAACTGTGAACATAGTTTAAGACTGGAATTTTAAAGAGGTGGTTATTTATCCCAAAGAAAGTAGGTATCATTTATCAAGGAGAACTAAAAGAAGAGGCATAGACTGAAAAAATCTGTGTCCAGCTCTTCTTTTCCATGTAGGTATTCTGAAACATAATGTTTAAAAACTGGTGAATAGATGACCCACTGAAATCAGAGTGCTAATAATTGTAAAACAAGAACATTTATTTAAATCTTCAAAATGTGTCAGTATTTAGTTTTGATAATAAATAAGACAACGATTACAGAAAAAAAAATTTTTTTGAGATGGAGTCTCGCTGTGTCGCCCAGGCTGGAGTGCAGTGGTGCGATCTCAGCTCACTGCAACCTCTGCCTCTCAGGTGCAAGCAATTCTCCTGCCTCAGCCTCCAGAGTAGCTGGGACTACAGGTGCCCACCACGCCCAGCTAATTTTCGTATTTTTAGTATAGACGGAGTTTCACCATCTCGGTCAGGCTGGTCTCAAACTCCTGACCACAGGTGATCAACCTACCTCAGCCTCTTGAAATGCTGGGTTTACAGGTATGAGCCACCACACCTGGCCTATAGAAATACTTTGAAGTATTCTGAAGAAAGGTACAAATATTCAGGGCATTATTATTTTTGCACATACACATATCTATATGTATTTTTTGAGATGGAGTCTAGCTCTGTCACCCAGACTTGAGTGCAATGGAATGATCTCAACTCATTGCAGCCTCCACCTCCGAAGTTCAAGTCATTCTCCTACCTCAGCCTCCTCAGTAGCTGGGACTACAGGCACAGGCCACTGCACCTGGCTAATTTTTGTAGATTTTGTTTTGCCATGTTGCCCCAGCTGGTCTGTGAACTCTGGAGCTCAGGTGATCCACACCCCCTCAGCCTCCCAAAGTGCCAGGATTACAGGCGTGAGCCACTGCATCTGGCCTACATACATGTATTTCATATGCATGTGTATGCATACATATATGCATATGTGTGTGTGTATGTAACTTTAATGTTAATGTTTTCGTATTCTGTGACTACTTTCAAGTTCCTAAACATCGGACTGCGGTTATTTGTGTTTTTAATGCCTGAACTACATGTAGACACAGGTAGGACCTGTGGTCTGTGGTGTAGCCAGTATTCTGGGGGAAGAGTGCAGGGTGACAAGGTGAGTTATACAATTCAAGGTGTGGTAGATAATGACTGCCAGACAGAGAAAAAAAATGTAGCATTCAAAAATCAATATTTTAATTACATCATTTCAGATCTTTACAGAGGAATCATCTTTTACAGAAAAAAAATATATAAATTGTTTTCCAACTCACAAAGGACACAAAAAACGAGACCCATGGGAAATGAATTCTTCGCAATGCAGCTCTCTAACTGATCTATTTGGAGCTCTTTCTTGTACCGTGTTGCTGCATGCTAATTGGCAGGTGTTTTTAAGTAGAATCAGCTTTGGATCACAATTGATTGGATGCGGTATAGCTGGGCTGCCAGATCTCGGAGGAAAGTGTGCATAAAAGCCCTGGCTTTACAAGTCCCGCTAAGAGGGCATTTATTTGGATGAGGCAGAACAGCAAACCTAGAACTCCAGGGATGACACAGTCCTTGGCAACCTTTCAGAAGTGACGTGCCACGTCTTCATTTATTCCCTCCTTACATCCTTATAGAATGGGGCAATAGATGGTGGCAGAACCTTGCCCACAAGCACTCCCCATTGGGACCTGTTTTTTCTCAGCCCTATTTTCCATGTTCAAAATATGTCTCATGGAAAGATGGACTGAATGACTGCGATTTAACACACTAACTCCAGACAGCTGACAGCACACCTGCACCACTCTAACTTCATCTTGCTGGGCCATGGTTTATCTTTTTTCTTTTATTCTTTTCCATCTTTCCTTCCTTCCTTTAGAAAAATTTTAAAATTTTACTAAGTTATGTATTTATTTATTTTTTTAATAGAGACAGGGTCTTGCCATGTTGCCCAGGCTAGTCTCGAACTTCTGGGCTCAACTAATCTGCTTGCCTCAGCTTCCCAAAGTGGTGAGCTTACAGGTGTGCACACCATGCCCAGCCCCTTCTTTCTTTCCTTCTTCTTCCTCCGTCTGTCTTTCCTTCCTCCCTCTCTCTTTCCTCCCTCCCTCTCCCTCTCTTCCTTCCTTCCTTCCTATTCTCTTCTTTCTTTCTTTCTTTCTTTCTTTCTTTCTTTCTTTCTTTCTTTCTTTCTTTCTTTCTTCCTTTCTTCTTTCTTTCTTTTTTTCCTATTCTAAGAAGTCCCTAAAATTCAAAATGTTTCAGGAGGGATTAGATGTCCTGCACTTAAATTTTTATTTCATGTTAGAAAGATTGTATCCTACAACAGTGTTAGCTATTTTTATAAGTATAAACATCCAGTTAAAAACAAGAATGTTTTTCAGTCCAGGCACCTGAAAACAGGACTAACAAGATCATCATAAAGGAGAAAAAGGGAAAAAAGAGGAATTCGTCCAGCCAGGCCACATTTTACGGGTCTTGTCTTTTTTTCTTGGGTGGCTAAAACAGAAGGGCTAACACCTGATCTGGAGGTACCGAATGCTTTCTCTATGAGACTTACTATGCACAGTTGTTGTCAACTATCTGTATTTATTAACTGTAAAATCAGTGTGCCATGAGGATAATTTTATGTCCCTGGAAATTTAACTGCTGAATTTGGTAGCATTGTAGCCTCATAGTAGACAGGCAGAATAGTGCACATGTCCTGCCCACCCTAACTCCCTTCTCTATCTGGTATTTTCTCCCAAAAACTATTCTTTGGTAATGTCCAGAGCACATGTCTTGATATGAAATGTTAATGGGTAATTTCAGGGCATGTCGTGTATTTAATGACATTTAATAAGTTCTGGAATAGAACATTTCTGTGGCATTGTAGCAACGTTGAAATGAATGAATGGTGACAAACCGTGACTCTGTATAA
This sequence comes from Callithrix jacchus, assembly GCF_049354715.1. Lineage (NCBI taxonomy): Eukaryota > Metazoa > Chordata > Mammalia > Primates > Cebidae > Callithrix > Callithrix jacchus. Next base: position 6,764,192 of record NC_133520.1, read on the forward strand.
CTGAGGAATGTAGTGTAGAATTGTCTATTTTTTCCCCCAGAAGAATGTGTCTCTTTTGAGTGTAAAATTGACTTTAAATTTCCCATTACTGAGAGTTTTGCTGAGACACTAGGGTTATGCAGAGATCGTGCAAAACAAATTTGCTATAAAAAAAAAACAGATAATTAGCTATTTACCAAGACCCAATTTTGGGTTATTTTCATGGGAATTCACTGATTCTTGGGTAGGGGAGAGTGAGATTGTTATTGTTTTAATTTAAACTACAAATTTACTTTTTCAACAATTGTTTTTAACTTAACACCTATTTGTGCTGTACAAAGCGCTGGAATTGTAGCATAAGTAGGAGAGGAATTTTCCCTCAAACAACTTGCAAACTAGCAGGTGGCAGACAGTAATAGAAGCTGATACAGAGAGGAAACAAGCAGAAGGAGCAATTGCATGAAGCGGAGTCCTGGAACTATAGGGGGCCTATAGGGGGCAGTATGTGGTCTGGCCTTAAAGGACAAATAGAATTTTCACCAGGGAAGACTGTGGTGGATGCTCTTCAGGGAAAATGAATAGGAAGAGTAGAGGAGGCCGCGCAGCCGCCGCAGCCTCCTCTGCTGCTTGTTTGGTTGGAAAACACTACAAGTGAAAAGGCATTGTGAAGAATGGAAAAACTAGTGAGGACCCAGCCTATGGAGTTTGGCTGTCTCTCTTAGTCACAAATAAGGAGCTGTTACTGGTTTTTGTCAAAAGAATGGGGTGATCAGATCTGCGCCTTAGGACACTTTCCATGGGCAGAACAGGGATAGGGGATGTGGTGGGGGAAGAAATCATTCTGAAGTGTAGATGGTATCTTAGTTCATTTTTTGGTGCCATAACCTGTTATACCTGATACCAGGTAATGCATAATGAAAAGAAATATATTGTCTCACAGCTCTGGAGTCTGGGAAGTCCAAGTTTAAGGGGTCATCTTCTTGCTGTGTCATCTCACGATTGAAATTGTCATTCCATGATGGAAGGCAAAAGGGCTAGAGGAAGCAGCATGGGGTGAAACTCGCCCTTTCATATAGAACCAGTCCTGCCTCTGAAAGTCAGCTCTCAGGGCTTAATCACCTCTTCAGGGTCCCACCTCTTCGTACTGGTGAATAGCAACTACATTTTCACAAGAGTTTTGGTGGAGGCAAACATTCAAACCATAGCAGATGGATTCAATTCCAGCTTATTAAAGAGGACTGTATAGGGAAGAAATGCAAAAAGAAAAAAAAATTAAGAGGTCTGAGGTCTAGGCCTAGCTTTGCTACTAATTGGTTTGTGTCAGGATGAGTCACTTTACGTCACTGATCCTTACTGTTCTCATCTGTTTAGGAGGTGGGGGTGTGGATTACCCTATTACTAAGGTGAAATGAATGAGCATGTGTGATAACTATGTCCTTCGTTTCCTCCTTTGGTATTTTAATTTCAAAATTTCCAAACTGATTTAAACAGGATATTTAGTTTTTAGTTGTGGTTTTTTTTTTTGTTTTTTTTTTTTTTTGCCATATTCAAAAACAATCTGTCTCCCTTGAGAGGGCTACAGAGCATTTTCCTGTCAGATTTACTCTCATTCTGTTTTAAAATTTGTCACTTAAATATTTTATCAAGGAAAAAGAGAAGGCAATACTCTATTGCCATCATGTCTCTCTAATTTATAATCTCTAATCTTTAAAGTCTAAATACTTTTACGTGCTGGTAAAGTGTTCTTAAGAATAACTAGTAGCTTTGAAAGGGGGAAGGTGTGGGATGAGGGGCACGCAGCCCAAAGCAGAAGAGTGAGATGAATTGCTTCTGTCCAGGCCTTGCTTGGCTAAGCCTCTGGCTACAGTTGGATTTAATCATGGCTGCACTGTGAAAGGGCAAGTTGCAGTTTCTAAAAGAAGCCTTCAAGGACACCCTTGACTGCTTTTTCAAGATGGAGAAATATTACCAAGATGAAAATTATGTAGGGCAAATATACATGATTAAATGTGTTATAATGGAAGCGATTTCTACAAAATACTCAGTGCTTAGAAAGAAATGAGAATTCTGTCAATCAGCTAAGTGACTACATATTTGGAAATGTCTGTAGGAGATTCTGTGTTTGTTTTTTTAAAACTTTTGGTTCAGATGTTTACGTATGGCTGCTACGTTTTGTTATTTGATCTTCGTTTTATGTTTATTTTATATATAGATTTTTTTTCACTGGCTTACATAGTCTCCGAAGAAAAGCAGTCCTTTCTCGGCTAGTGGGAATTTGACACGAAGACCAACCATGAAACTCAGTGATTCTCAACTTTTTATATTCTACCATCTTAACCAAGAGCTTGTCAATGCAGTCTGCAGCCACGATTTTTCACAGTCAGATGTTTTCAGTTTATCTTCCAATATGATGTTGACTCGGACATTTGGCAGATTTATCATTTCTCCATCTCCCTGCCACTCATTTTCAAGACTTAGATTTTCTGGTTTAGCAGTTGAACAGTGCTTTACCCTGTCTATGAATCTTCATGAAGTCTCTAAACCCAGTATCACCCAAGTTGAGAATTACTGCCTAACATTACCTTTTGAAGAACTAAGCATTACATGTCACAGTTCTGTGTTAATTAAGCCTCTGCCTGAGGTATGTTTCCACTTTTTTAACTTACAATGCACACAATCTAATTCCTCCCACTGAAGGGCGTAGTTGGGACAAGCAAGCTCTCCTCATCCCAAGTCTTGCCTGGGAGCCCTGACTTTGGCCTGGAGGCAGGAGCAATACCTCTCTGACATTCCATCTTTGCCTTCTTCCCATTCCTGTGGCTGTGGTATGGGCAGAACCCATTTCTGCCTCTGTCTCTGTGAGTGCAGAAGCTTCCCAGCCTGTCATCTTCACCCCTCCCGTGACTTCTTCTCCGTCCCCATTGAGCCACCAGGAAACTCACCTGCCTCTGAGCTCCTCTAGCACAGGCCAGTTCCTGTACCCAACATTTAATCATACTCTGCATTGTACCTGCTTCATGAATCAAACTCCCAAAGATGGAGAGTATGCCTATATTATATTAGGGTTATTCTTTTATGTGTCTCAGGAGTTTTTTTACAACGATGGTCACAGACAGATAAACCCAAAATGCATGAATGTAGAGTTACTCAACCAATCAAAAAACAACAACAACAACAACAAAAAAACCCAGGGGTAGCTTTACTATTCCCACACTTGCTAAATCCACCCTCTCTGTAACTGTTCCTGACATACCCACACAGAGGGGCTTGGAACTGTGTTCAGGTTTCTTGAAAGAGGCTCTTAGTGCAAACGGGACTGCTTCCCCTACTGATCGGAGTTCGGAGCTCCGGGAAGTCAGAGCTGCTTGTTGCGGACTCAAGAGGGAAGCCAGACCAGAGATTCCCGGGCAGAAGAGCACCAGCAGTCTTATTGCTGCTGTTTAGGCCGCCACAGTGGGTTGCTCGGATCCCAGCACTGGGAATCAATAAATTGGACGTTGACTCAGAAACCTAATTAGAAAGGCGGTTCATCTACAATGAAAGGAAAAAAACAGCCAAGGAAGGCCGAGTATACCCAAAATCAGAACCCATCAGCAATGGAACAAGCCCTGATGGAAAAGGACTCATCAGTAGCAGAACAAGCCCTGATGGAAAAGGACTGTGTTCCATTATCTGAAATAGGCTTTAAAAGGTGGATGATAAGAAACTTCTGGGAGTTAAAGGAACTTGTTCTAACCCAATGTAAAGAAACTAAGAACTTTGAAAAAAGGTTCGTTGAAATGATGAAAAGAACAGACAATATAGAGAGGAATACAAATGAACTTATGGAGTTGAAAAATACAACACGAGAACTTAGTGAAATATGTACAAGCTTAAATAGCCGAATGGATCAAGCAGAAGAAAGGATATCAGAGGTCGAAGACCAACTTAATGAAATAAAACGACAAGACAAGAATAGAGAAAAAAGGATAAAAAGGAATGAGCAAAGTCTCCAAGAAATGTGGGACTATGTGAAAAGACCTAATATACGTTTGATCGGTGTACCTGAATGTGACGGAGAGAATGAATTCAAGCTGGAAAATACTTTTCAGGACATTATCCAGGAAAATTTTCCTAACTTAGCAAAGCAGGACACTATTCAATCCCAGGAAATACAGAGAACACCACAAAGATATTCCTCAAGAAAACCAACCCCAAGGCACATAATCGTTAGATTCACCAGGATCGAAATGAAGGAGAAAATATTAAGGGCAGCCAGAGGGAAAGATCAGGTTACCCATAAAGGGAAGCTGATTAGGCTTACAGCAGATCTCTCAGCAGAAACCCTACAAGCTAGAAGAGAGTGGGGGCCAATATTCAATATACTTAAAGAACAGAACTTTCAGCCCAGAATTTCATATCCTGCCAATTTAAGCTTTACTATTGAAGGAAAAATAAAATCTTTCAGGAACAAGCAAGTACTTAGAGATTTTATTACCACCAGGCCTGCTTTACAAGAACTTCTAAAAGAAGTATTATACATAGAAAGGAACAACCAGTATGAGCCTTTCTAAAAATATACCAAAAAGTAAAGAGCATTAACATAAAGAAGAATTTACATCAACGAAAGGATAAAATAGCCAGTTAATATCAAATGGCAGTAATCCTAAATTTAAATCGACTAAATCCCCCAATCAAAAGATACAGACAAAATCTAACGGTATATCTAAAGATATACAAAGACTCAAAATAAAGGGTTGGAAAAAATCTTACCAACCAAATGGAGAGCAAAAACAAATAAATAAAAAGCAGGAGTTGCAATTCTCATAATTAATAAAAATAGATTTCAAAGCTACAAGGATACAAGGGTAAAAGAATTAATGTAATAATAAGAGATCTTAACACCCAGATACATAAGACCCACAATGAGATTTAGATTCAACGAGACAGAAAATTGATAACAATATCCGGGACTTGAACTCAGAACCAGAACAAATAAACTCAATAGAGCTCTCTATTTTAAACACACAAAATATACATTATCCACTTTAAACACACAAAATATTGATTGGCCGTTATTGATACCCATTTTAGGAATGAAGTAATATTTCTTTTTCCCTCTTTTTCTCTTTTTCCCTCTTTTTTTCCTCTTTTTCTTTCTCTTTCAAAAAAAAAAAAAAAGGAAGAGGCTCTTTGTGTGTGTGTGTGTGTGTGTGTGCATGTGCACGCACGCATGTCTGAGGTTAGTCTTAGGGGTGACTTTGTATAAGTTACATGCTTAGAAGAAAACGATCGTTCTGTGATTATGTGACACACGGCGTCTATACTTAGGGGATGTAGACTCCTTATGAGTCTTTCTGTAGAGGGAGGCCTGACAACTCGACAGCAGCTCTCAAAGCAAAAGCCCCACTGCGGTTGGTCACCAACTATTATGTGACCTTGAGCACATTTCTGTCCATTCATCTATGAGCCTCCAAGTTCTCATCTGAAAGTTAGAAAAGTGGACTCAGTTACTCCATGTTTCTTTCTAAATTTGGGTCCTGAGCGCTAGGTTGTTGCTACTATTGTCTCCACCGTTCTTCAGAAATTTAGCAAAATGCACAGGTCGTGTTGATGATATCACCCAAGTTCCACTCTGAGGTCCAAGGGCAGAGTGGAGCGGCGCACTCTGGATCTGCCAAGGACCTTCCTGCAAACAGGAGACAGCAGTGCCATCTTCTGTGTTCACACAGTGCTTATTGATCTGTGCTCCTCCCGTGTCATAAACATCAGCTTCAAAGCCGAGCAGCCCTTACCTCATCTTATCTCCTCAGTAACATGGGAGTCCAAGGAGGTGATGCAGGAGAGGCTTCTGTGTCCTGGTGGAATGGCAGCTATGATCCTGAACCACAAGCACCTGGATGGGACCTTGGGTCTTGCTTCTGCCTTTCCCGAGTAACTTAATGACCATCCTCAAACGTCAAAAGTTATACTTGGCAAGCAGAGAAATATATGTGAAGCAAACCTGTCTTACAGAAGCCCACAACATGGTTACAGAGTGAGACAAGGCAATGTGAAAACGTGGGGGACATGGAGGTCCCAGGATGCTCACCTCTGAAGAACTGGTATCGTGTTTGACAGACACTGTGGGAGAGCACTACACAGACATTGAGACCAAGGATCAGGTCTGTGAAAATGGGACTCGGATCCTTAAAAGAAGAAGAAAGAAGCTGCCACTAACCTCAGAGAATCACCAGCTAAGACAACTCATCTTGAAGCTGTCTCTGCATAGGATCTGAGATGGTTTTCAGCAGACAGACTGAAAGACTGATTTTGGTTGGGACCCTGGTTGGTGCCATATGAATTTAACTCATTTAATCCAGTCTCGCAAGCTTGTCCTGAGATCCTGAAGACAAGTTTCTAAGAAGATGAGAGTGTGGTCACACTCTGGGGAGCCTGTTACTGGAATTATAACCCTGGTGGGGAAATAGTCCTCTCCTGTGTCAGCTGTAATTTTACAGGAGTGGAACTCAAGCAGAAGTCATTAATGCAGCTGAGCATCACTGAGATAGGTAGTGGAGCAGAAATGGGTTGCACCAGGGCAAACATTCTATGATGTGGCAGAAACTCAGTGCCCCAGGCTACATCTCTTATCCTTCCCACTATCCCACTTTAGTGAATAAGGGACACCTTCCAACCATCAACGCTTGCCTGAGAGCTTTGTTTGTTTGTTTTTGTTTTTTGAGACAGAGTCTTGTTCTGTTACCCGGGTTAGAGTGCAGCGATACGATCTCAGCTCACTGCAACCTACGCCTCCTGGGTTCAAGCAATTCTTGTGCCTCAGCCTCCAGAGTGCCACCAGCCTCCAGATCACAGGCGTGTGCCACCACACTCAGCTGATTTTTGTATTTTCAGTAGAGACAGGATTTTGCCATGTTGGCCAGGCTGATCATGAACTGCTGACCTCAGGTGATCTGCCCACCTCAGCCTCCCAGATTTCTGGGATTACAGGCATAAGCCACCACACCCAGCCTGACTGAGAGCTTTTGACTGGTTTGCCTGTCAGTGCAGCGGGACAGAAATGCCAGGGAACTGCTTTATAGTTCACAAGAGCTCTCAACGCATACTGGCGGGGTTAGGGTGCCAGTATCCTCCTTCCCCTCCCTGGTTGTGTCCTCTGAACTGCATGTTTTATGGAGTTCTCCTGGAGTTCCCCAGAATGACTAAACTTCAGTTGCCCATAGTGGAAACTTGCTTCTTGGTAATACCTCTTTACTGGCTGCCTTGTTTTCCCTTTCTCACATTCCAGCCCCCACACCAGTCTTTCCCGTGATTGTCTCCCGACTAAACTACTTGTACCCTGATCTTTGTCTCAGCCTCTCCTTCCACAGGGAGTGGAAGGAACTCAGGACAAATCCTCAGCAAAATGTTGTGAGCTACCTGGAAGCAGGTGGGCACAAGAACGAGTCATACCCTGAAACCGCTGCATGCCCAATGATCATGGGTCGGAGACTCAGCAGTGTAAATGGCTTCTGTTACCGCCACGATTTTTACCTCTGTCACTGCTTCCCCTTCCACAGGAAGGTGTGACCTAGGGAAGTAAGGGTGTCAGAGAGTGTGCACAGGTTATTGTGGAACTGTCAGAGGGGACGCGGTAGGGTGGGAAGGAGCAGCTATCCTGGTTGCATGCCTGCTGCATGCTTGGCTGGATTGGCTGGGGAGAGAAAGTGAGCTGGATTCTTAGTACAGCAGCATTTCTCTACGAGTGTGTCCCTGTCACAGCTGTGATATTTTTCACTTGTAAGGCAACCTGGTTTACAGGACGGGGTTGGCAGTTTCTTGCACCCCAGACTTCTCTTAAAGCTTCCATGCCCCTTTAGCTTGGAGACTTCTGTCTGGGGAAGTTGGTCCTCAGAGCCATGAACCCCCCTGGATAGAAATCTCAGGGCGTTTGGCTTTCTCGGCTCGTCCTCTCCCAGCATTCTCCTCCTGGGACTTTCAGTCCTCCACTCCACTTGGATATTTCTTATGTGAGTTATGCTATAAAAATAAACTGGTGATGACAACTGTAAGAAATGCAGACTAAAAACACAGCAAGATCAAATTGGTCAATGTTTTCTGTTTAAAATTCTCCTAAATCTTATCTCCAGAAAATTATTAACCCTTTGCTCAATAGCTTCCATTAGGCCACACCCCCAGGCCTGCTCACCAGCTACGGGCAAGCTTTCCTCCTGTTGGTTACTTTTTCATTCCCAAAGGTCTTTGCTTTTCTTTCTAAGGCAGAAAACCCCGATAAGTGTGTGTGAGCAACTCCCCCCGACCCCAGTCTGCTAGCTCTTCATTCTGCGTGGCCTTCTTGCTGCTCTAAACCTGGTTGATTGCAGGCAGGATGTCTGAGTTCCAGTCATCACTCTGTGCTACCAGCCTAGAAGGCTGGGCCTCATGTTCCATGTCAGATTACTGCCCTCACTGCCTGGTTCCTGAGGACACAGCCTTCATGTTCTGGTTAATTAGGGTTGAACGGAATTCACAGAACAGCAGGTAGGGGGCTGGGATCTGAGAAGAGCAAGGGAGGTCAGTCAGGATTGATGTATTAGCCCTGCTGCCTCCGAACAAAATAGATGTCCCTGGTACTGCTTCCCAGATCTGCGGCACGAGGTGGACGCGTTCCTCGGCGTTCCGCACCTGGCTCACTCACTGAAAGCTGAATGCAGCTTTGCTGAAAACAAACAGGAAAAGCGGGTTTACTTTTGAACATGATCGTTACCCTTAAAAGATGTCAGAAATGTGGGCTAATGTAGCTCTTTTGTCTGCGACGCCCGAGGGTCGTAATAACAGATAGGAATGACATAGCAACCGTTTTCTCATTCTGTCCCAAGGGAGGCAAAGAAACTGTCTGATGAGGATGTGTCGTAGGTGTGTGGCCGGTGCAGGACAGCCACGCCACTCAGCAGTGCCACATAGCCATGTTAGTGTTTCCATTGAGGGAAAATATGAACAAAGAGAACTGGGAGACTTTTACATCTCCATGACTTAGATTCTTTGAGTACCATGCTTTCAGAATCATTGAATTGGATTGTTCAATTGTGAATGACAATTATTTTCTAGGGCAGTGATAACCAATTAGAAATTTGTATAGAGATTTAAAAATATTTTTACTGTTGGCTGGGTGCGGTGGCTTAGGCCTGTAATCCCAGCTCTGTGGGAGGCCGAGGCGGGTGGATCACAGGGTCAGGATGTCAAGACCATCTGGCCAACATGGTGAAACCCCGTCTCTACTAAAAATGCAAAAATTAGCTGATGTGGTGGTGTGTGTCTGTAATCCCAGCTACTCTCAAGGCTGAGGTAGGAGAATCGCTTGAACCCAGGAGGTGGAGGTTGCAGTGAACTGAGATCGCGTCACTTCACTTCAGCCTGGCGACAGAGCGAGACTCAGTCTCAAAAAACAACAAAAAAAACTTCTGTCAATATTGTTCAGTTATTTTAAATAATATGTTATACCTGGATTATGGTTATTAGTAATTGCTATGGTTTGAAGGTATGTGGACCCCCTCCAGATTCATATGTTAAAATCCTGACTTCTAAGGCGATGATATCAGGAAGTGGAGCCTTTAGGAAGAAATTAGGTCCTGAGGACAGAGCCCTTGTGAATGGGATTGGTGCTCTTACAGAAAAAGACCCCCAGAGAGACCCTTGTTACTTGTAAAGTGAGGACACAGCAAGAAGACGTCATCTCTCAGGAAGCAGGGCTCACCAGGCACCGACCCTGCCAGCATCTTGATCTTGGGCTTCCAGCCTCTAGCACTGAGAACAATAATTTTCTGTTGTTTATAAGCCACCCAATTCATGGTATTTTGTTTTAGCAGCCCAATGGACTAAGACAGTAATTATAAATATGTAAGAACATAGATGAACTTTTACAAGCATATGTGAGTTTCACTGACCTGGAATTGAATACCAAGGACTTAGGGCATGAATATAATGGTATCTTGTGACTGCAGAATTTTTTTCAAATGACCAAGTGCTTTTGTATACATTTCATGTGCAAATACGTTGTGTTATTTTAATTGTGTAAAGATGAATAGTAAAGTATGGAGTGATAAAGCCAGCCTGCTGGTGACACGTAAAACCAGGTCTCTTTCCATATCCCTCCTTCTCTAGCTGATCACCCACTCTAGAACTTGACATTAAGAAATTTCTCATTCAACCAACCTCTGAGGATTCTTCACACTAGTAAAAACTGGATTTCTGTTCTTAGCGATTGTTCCTAGGGCCAGAAATGAGTTCATATTTTAGTTGTAAAAGTTGCTCCAAATGTCTCCCGCTTACTGGTTTACTTGTCTCCATACTAGCAAGCCTTATGCACATCTTCCTAACTGTTAATAGCACTGTCTCCCAGCTTTGTAGTACTCTCCGAAATAATAAGGAAAAGAAATGTGTTAAGGCTCTAGTTATCAAACATCTGAAATCAGGTCCCAAACCAAACCACCTGGTTTTTCAGTCAAAACATGATCACGCCCGTCAGCAATCTCCAACACATCATATTTTCAAGGATAAGAAAAATACATTTTCAACTCTCAGTCCACTAGTCACAGAGGTAGGCTGATGGAAGTATAGCAACATAATTCAACGCTTCTGGTAGATGAGGTGAAAAACAGTCATTCATAATTTTTAGACCCTGACTCAAAAGTCACACCCATTTATGACATCCTTCTAGATGAACTGTGTATATTCAGAACTCATGTGTTTAACCCTCTACTGTTCCCTGGTGCTTTAATCCACATTATATTCCTTTGCCCTGGCTCATGGGCTACTTCCAGTTGTTCCAGAGTCATTTCACTCTGAGTCATCTCTTGGAAGGCTGGAATCACATCTTTAAATTTCCTTTAATCTTCTCTCCTCCCAGAAAAAGTAAATATTGAAAAGGAATAAACAGAGAGGCTGCAGTTAGAAGATAGGGGTCAAAGTTCCAAGCTGACTGTTGACTAGCAGAGAGAAGGTGGGCTCTTGTGAGGGTCATTTGTTTGTTGCAAGACTCCTCACGCACCCTGCACTTGGTAGATGCTTGGCACGTGCATGTTCACCCCACACACGCACCCCGGGCTTAGGCATTTGTAGACATGGTTTCTTGGTCACTTTCGGCTTTTCTCTTAACTGAGGAAGAACTGCTTTGAACTATTTCAGAATAAGAGCAAGCTTCTTTCTGTAACTCAGTTGCTTTACAAGTGGGTCATATATCTGCTGGCTCCTGAAGGCATTTGGTCTTCATATGTGGTCATGTCAACGAAGTTAGAATGCAGCTACTGCTGCCCCAATGGCAGCCCACACAGGAATCCATCTTTTAATTACTAGGGAGTTTGCTGGTATAATTGCTCAGTAATTGCCTGAACTTGCATAGCAACAAAGTGTGTTTATAAGTCATCAGCCGTGCAATAAATGCCCCACTAATTCACATCTCTCCCAGGAAACATTGGCTAAGGTTTTGAAGATCTGAATGTCAGTTGTCTTGATATGGGGCGAAAAGTGCCCCATCAACACATTTATTTTCAGTGCCTCCTTGAAATATGTTTCCTCTTGTATTCTTCCTGTGGGCATTCTAATCATGGCCTAAAATCGTTTACTTGCTCCTCTGTTCTATAAATCCCAAATAAGAACTCTGCTTATTTGGGATTTATAGAACAGAGGAACTTTTTTATAGAATAGAGGAACTTTGCCCACTGGGCAAAGTTCTCGTCCCTCCCTATGGGTCTTGATAAGTAGAAAGGAATCTACTTTTATCTGTCTGTCTTACTGGCTTCCAAATTCAATTTTTGTAAAGTGTCTACTAAATTGCATTCTTCAGCAAGTATGTAAAACAGTTCACTAACAAACTGAGGTTTATTCATCTATTTCTTTTTTATTTGTTTGTTTTTGATACGGAGTCTCACTCTGTCACCCAGGTTAGAGTGCAGTGGGCTCTATCTCGGCTCACTGCAACTTCTGCCTCTCAGGTTCAAGCGATTCTCCTACTTCAGCTCCCAAGTAGCTGGGATTATAGATGTGTGCCACCATACCCAGCTAGTTTTTGTATTTTTAGTAGAGACAGGGTTTCACTATGTTGGCCAGACTTGTCTCAAACTCCCAAACTCAGGTGATTTGCCCGCCTCGGCCTCCCAAAGCGCCCACCTTCATCTGTTTCTTAATAGTGCATTAATTAGAATAGACCCAAACTAACCAATAAAAAGAGTAGACAGTGCTGAGTAGGGAATGTCTGCTTGTGTTTCTGTGACTTTAACATGACTATATGTTAGACAGAGACATTGGTGGGATGTATCATTAGGGCTAGACATAAGGAAGTAGTTAAGTAAAGACTACTCAGAATGAAACATGTTAGAAGTTTTTCACTCTTTATACACTTAAGTATGGCTGTTAGAATGACTTATTTCTGATAATAAATTGTTTTTTTGCCAATAGAAGCCATTGACTTTGAGGGCATCAAAATGTGGGTTTGCGACTGAACATTACCAGCATCTAGTCCTTGTGCTCAAGTTAAACTTTTGGGGATGTTAAATGAATAATGTAGTAGAAAGTCTTGGAAAATATTTTGATTCTAGACTCTTCCATTTGCAATGTCTATGAAAATTTACTTCAATTAATTATGTCCCAGCTTCTCCATCTAGGAGATAATGAGTTTGGAAAAGATTGGTGATTTCCATGGAAACATATCTGTGAAGCCCTGGAGCTCACATTGGGCAAAGTTCTCATCCCTCCCTATGGGTCTTGATAAGTAGAAAGGAAACTACTTTTATCTGTCTGTCATACTGGCTTCCAAATTCAATTTTTGTAAAGTGTCTACTAAACTGTATTCGAATACCATTGGACTAGACGGTCACATTATCCCTCTGAGTTTTCACCTTTAGAACTAAACTTGCACTGTAGAATGTTTAAGATTATGAAGCTCTTGGTTCGCTCCCTATACACACCCTGAGAGAAGGCAGATTCATCCTTCCCTGGGTGCAGGCCCATCAAAGTCAGCTTGGGTATACTGCATGGTCTGGTTGCTGGAGGCCTTGAAGCTTAGATTTCTGGTGCTACCCTTGGTTCCTATGTATCATGGTCAGGGCCTAAAAACAGTCCCCAGGGGCTGAGTGAATAACCTCAGCCTAACACATGTGCACAAACGACAGCGGAGTGAGCAACCATCTAGATAGACCTAGAGTTGTCTAGGAACCAAAGAAGCTGGAGGACCCATAGTCCTCCCCTCTCCCACAAGGTAGCATCATTTACCTAGATACCAGTTCTACAGATACCACCTCCCTGGAAGGAGGCAGGAGGCAGAGGTGTGTGAAAGCCCAGCATTTGACCTTGGCTAAACATTCACTAAAGAGGCTGTTTAAATGATCAGATGCAACTAGGCTTGAAATTGGTGGGGCTCTAAATTATTCCCCGACTCCAACCAGTCGGTGAACCCTCAGGAAACAAACCATCCTTTTTACAGACAAACCAAAGAGTGTGTCCCATGCGTGCGCATGTTTGAGTCATGTTGGAAATTAAATTTGTGAGCTCGCTGTACGTAGACACTGTTAGAACATTTTGCTGACAACCATCCCTCCTCTGAGGAGCAAGACTGATTTGCAGCATGTATATTTTATTTGGCCCCTAAGGGGTAACGTTACCCGAGATGCTCCTTTTGCGTGGATGTCATTGCGCCTGCCTTACGGATATGTATTGGCTGCATGGGGGATTTGCTCACTCCGGCCTGTGAACAAGACAGCGATGGGTCATTCTTCTCCAAGCATCGGCACAAACCAGACTGAGCATGACGGGTCATTCGCCTTCTTTCGGAACTGGATGTCCTGCCAAGAACGGAAGACAGCTCCCCACACACAGGTATCCCACCACGCTGCGCCTGGCTCCCTGCCCCCTCCCCTCTCCTCTTCCCAAGAACATGTCCACACTTACCTTGGTGCCAGCAAGGGCCTTGTTCTTCGACACAGCCACGGCGTTCCTCACAGGTTAATGTGATTGTAAACACTGAGTCACTGCCAGAGAGTTTGAATGCTGCAGGAAATAGCAAGTGGTGAAAAGATGACCTCACAGCCTGTGGCTGCCAAATGGAGGCATCAGACATTGCTGCTGGCAGGCAACACAGCAGAGACACAAAGGGTATAGCGGGGGCTTTTGAACAGTGGTCTCCCCACAAAATAGCCACCCTCTCCTATGTGCCCCTAATGGTTAGGCTGCAGGAGGCAGTCACCATGAAAGCCACAGGGGCCAGATCTCCCCTCCAGGAAGGATGACTGAAGGGAGAACTAAATCCCATCCCCGTCTTCTCTGAGTGTTTCAGGGATTTCTTTGAAGTATCCTGAAGGACTGCCTTTAAAGAGATGCATTTGGTAAAACAAAAATAGAAATAAAAAGGTAGTAAAACAACTTGTCACAGAGTTTGCTTCCTGTCAGAGGAAGATGAAGCTAAGTGGTGATGTCTCTCTTTTTTTTTTTTTTTTTTTTGAGATAGAGTTTCGCTCTTGTTACCCAGGCTGGAGTGCAATGGCGTGATCTCGGCTCACCGCAACCTCTGCCTCCTGGGTTCAGGCAATTCTCCTGCCTCAGCCTCCTGAGTAGCTGGGATTACAGGCACGTGCCACCATGCCCAGCTAATTTTTTGTATTTTTAGTAGAGATGGGGTTTCACCATGTTGACCAGGTTGGTCTCGATCTCTCGACCTCGTGATCCACCCACCTCGGCCTCCCAAAGTGCTGGGATTACAAGCTTGAGCCACCGCACCCGGCCTGATGTCTCTCTTGTAGTCTGTACAATTACAAAGCAATTACATCACACACGAGGTTCTCAACGTGTGTCACGATGAGTAGAGGGCCGTAGACAGAAAGGCGAGACAAGGAGTGCAACGGGATTTTTGCCTTCGAGGTGCTCAGAATCTATCATAATTCCAGAGAAGTAACTGACTCATAAATAACCAAATAACATGGTGCAATTCTCATTGTGACATAGGCTGAAAACCCAGGAAGTGTTCAAAAACGATGTGGAGGGATAAGAGCTGGATTTCAAAGAATGGCTGGATGTGTGAGTGTATACCTATCTACATGTGTGTATGTGTGTCTGCGTATGCATGGTGTGTCACGCTTTCAATGTGGACATAGTTTGCTATTCAGGATTGCGGGGGACACTGGCTCTCACTGCCTGCAATCTAGCATAAGTGGAATAAAGGATAGTAAATCAAATGTCATAAACAAAGTACAATTAAAAAGCTCTGTTTTTCAAATAAAGAAAGTTCTTCAATCATAGTTTTGAAAGCAGAAATGCTTTCTTCCCATAACCCCTAAGTGCTTTGTTTTTTATTATTATTATACTTGCCTGGTTTTTGATGAAGGTAAGATTTCCACATTTGGGTCATATGTTACGTCTTAGTCACTATAACTTGGGCTTTCTTTACTGCAACTAGATTTAGAAAAGAACAAAGAGGGGAGAAATATACACATTTGCCGGTTGGGTTTTTCTCTTTCTTCCCTTTCTTCTGAGCCCCCGGCTTCTCACTCTACTTTCTCTTCTTCTGGAGGAAATAGTGAGCATGCAATTTAAAAAATCATCTGAACAGCCTTCCTTTCTTCATTGGCTGCCTTTTCTTCCAGTTTCCAATCTCCCTGCTTCTCAGGCTCCAGGCCCCTCCAAGCTGCACGAGTGGGGGTTCTTGGGGTGCTCTACAGGCCAGGATCTGTGCACAAACTTTGTATTTATGTGAAAAAAAAAAAAGATAAAGAATTGACACCACCAGCCTTGTGTGGTAGATGTGGTTAGGGATGGAGATGAGCAGAATTAAGGACTGTGTGTTTGTGAGTGTTTGTGTGTGTTTGTTTGTGCATAAATCCCTGTTTTCCTTTTATCTCTCATCTCAAATCCAGAATTTTATCTAAAATAGATAAAAATAACCAAGGCCTGAAACCAAAACTTGAAAGTAAAGGTATTCTAAAAAATCAGTGTCTAATTTACTTTATGGGTTGGTTTCTCTTTTATTCTCCTCAGGTTTTTTTCTTCTTATAGTTGCTGTTTGCATACTGGCCTATCTCTCCAACACTATCACTTCAATCATTGCCTAGAGTCTTTTATCGATTGTTGGTGTGGCTATGGCTATTAGTGTTATTAGTGTTGTTGTTATTATTACACATTTAAGGAGGGGAAGAACCAAGACTCCAACTTTAATTACTTTCTTACAACTTTTCTCACCTCAAATAGTATTGAGAAGATAAATGCCAGTGTGAGAGAGAGAAAGAGAAAAAGACTGGATTAAGTGGAAAAAATATGGCAAGTAAATATATCCAGAGTTATAGTACAAACCCCAGGAATCCTGCTGTTGTGATTTTGCAGTTTTCAAGGTGGGCTGCAGGAGCTTCTTCCCAGTGATCATTTAGCAGTGACCTGCTCTGCTTGGGGGAAAGAGACTGGGGTCTCCTAGAATTTTACCTGCTGCTAATCCTGGGAAGCATTAACTTGTATCTAAACAAATATTTTATTTTCTGTGAAAACAGTTTTGCAACATTTGCCACATACTTTTGATTTAAACTTTTTCTTATGCAGACACATTGGTGACTGATACCAAGTCTGGGTAACGTATGGCAAGGACAGGAGAGAAGAGACAGGTAACACCAGACAGGCACACGGTCTGGAGGGGGGCCAGGACAAATGCTGCATGATAGACGTGTGCTCATGACTTGCAGCTGCTCCCTCATGGGGTAGCATAAGGATCATAAGGATGCATAGGACTTGGGGTCCAGTTCCAGGCTTGCCAGCTGTGTGGCCTTGGGCCTCAGTTTCCTCCTCACTACAATAACTTCCTTAGAGGGTTTCTGAAAGGAAGAATGAGGTGACGTAAGTGAAAGTGTTTGTACACCGTCAGATGGGATACAGATGTTTTCCTATTGAGAAATACATGGAACTTTGAGCTGCAGATTTCACTGTTCATAAAATTTTCTGGCCTGGCTTGCTCATTCACTTCCCAGCTAGTTGTCAGTCATTGCTTTGGACCTTTACTGATGATCTGCTATGTGACTAGGACTCTCCTAGGCAGTGACACATATTATCTCCTCACTTAGCAAATTTACCTTCATTATCCCACTTTATAGGTGAAGGAAAGAAGACTCACAAATTGCTAAAGCCACCTGGGTGGAATGTCAGAGCTGAGACTCAGATCCTCGACTATCTGACCACATGATTGTCTTCTCAGTCACACTGCGTGTTTTACCGCTCTCTCTCTGCATAGCAACACGTCCCATCCCTTTCCCTACCCCCGTCTCCTGCCCAGTGTCCCACTCTCTCACACTCACACACAAACACACACACACACATATGTGCACACACACACACACATGTACACACACGCCCTTACCCCAAGACCTGGAGTAACGTGTAACTTGAAGAATCAGCAGCTCACAGTACTTGGATCACTGCTAAGCCTCAGCTCATCATTTTTTTGTACTTTAACCTCATTAAGGGTCAGCAAAGGATCACTTAAATTTTGAGTTAAGCTCTATCACATATTATGGGATAAATGTTGCATCATCATAATATTTTGGAGAGTCTTAGAGACCTCTGGACTATCCCATGTAAGTGGTGAGGTAACAGAACATATCCTGCAGGCTTTCAGCCTTGACCAGAGGTTTTCATAATTAATGCAGCATCCCTGGGGAGTGATCTGAAGCTGGTGAGGCAATGAGGACACTCTGGCAGGGCAGCTGAGCTGGGTGGATCCTTGTTCTGTCACCAAGCCTTTAAGTCACATGCTGACATGTTACGGTCCTGCCTAGGACCCTGGCCACAAATACTTAAGATACTCAGTGAGCCCACAGTCTGCTTGCCTGAGATGGGAGAAATCATCTGTTCCATTCTTAAATTTCTCCTTTCTCTTTCTTCCCCCAGACTGGGAATAACCCAACTGATGGGGAAAGAACTCAGAAAGAAGTCAGCACCTGCACCTTGGCAAACTGAAGAACAGCCAATTTGATGAGTGAAAACTCCACTTGTGATCTAGTGGCGTTTTAGGACAACGGGCCCCTCCTGGGTAGTAGCTATTGGTTCAGTCTCTATCAGTAGCCACCCCAAGTTTGAGATCCTTTACAAGGGAAGGTCATATTTCCAAAGCTGGAAACTTGAGCAAAGATCCCAGAGAGAAAGGAAGGAGATACAACTCAAGTGTGTCATGGTCCCGCCATAGGGCCTGGGAGTCAGCAGTTGGGGGCCTGGGATCCAAGGGTTAACAGCATGACCTGTTCTGGCTGGCACCAGTCACATGATGTGCCCAGCCTCTCTGTTATTATCCGTTTTGGGTGAGTCACTGAGAACACAGACAGGAAAGATCCATGCACTTAGCTGGTTTCGCCCCAGGGTCTGAGACTCCGCACAGCTGAGTCTGGGCTGCTGGCAGTGACTCATGGGGAGCCTCATGGGATTGCTGATGCAAGGTTGGAAGGGCATGTGGTTCTTCCCTGATCACTGGGTAGAATCCCCACCAAAACATCCAGGCTGGAAATCCATCTTGGTCCTTAGGGAGAGAGAAAATAAAACAAAAAGGAATCATTTCTGATTCTAAAGCAAAGTATACAGGTGGATTTGGCAGGTTCAACTGACAAGTCTTCACATTCTGAAAAGATTGGTTTTCTCACAATGTTGGAGTCTCTAGAAGTACTGCAAATTCAATTGTTATAACTGGCATGTGCAGAGAAAATGTCCCTCCTATCTCTGTTCTATGACTAGTGAGGTCTTCGTCCTACTCCTGACCTTCCTCTCTGGGCCCCTGGGGGCTCCTGGCTGATTTAGCCTCACCTGAGCTCCTGATGTCACTAGAGACTCAGCATGGCTGTGAGTCGCATTCATTCACTTCCTGACCAGGCTATCACTCTGCCCTGCTCTGCCCTTGCTATTGGAGTTCAGGACAGGCTGCTTCAAAATATGGCCCTTTGGCATTACAGAAAACAGCAGAAGCAATAAGGATACTCTCTGACCTTCTCCTGCCCTTCTCCCCTTAAACAGGCTATAAAACCTAGACAGAATTTTCTGACCACCTGAAAGAGGCCATAAGATCCTCATTCAAGAGGTGCCTTCCCTATACCTAGAGGAAAGGAACATCCTTATCCTCAAAGACACAGAGGCCAGGAAGGATCTGAACGAGCAGGCCTTGCTAAGTTCCCCCTAGTTTGTTACCATCATATCATGCCTTTTTGTCCCCCAATCATATTTCTCCATGACTATCTACTCGTCATCAACCCAAGCATAAAAATAAACAAGCTTCTCTCTTTCTTTGGGTCTTCATTTCCAAAGGCTCCCGGTTCACGTAAAACTTATGATAATACATGTGTACGCTTTTCTCTTGTTAATCTATCTTCTGCTGTAGTGGCACCTCAACCATGAACCTAGCCATGGATGTGGGAAGAAAGGAAACCTTTTTTCCCCTCCACTGGTGAGCTGGACTCTCAGCCACATCTAGGTCCTGACTCCAGCACACAAGGACCTGGGTATTTCACAAGAGTTAAATCTCAGGAACTCCCATCCTGCTGCCCACCTGCTATACACAAATGGGGTCTCAAAATGAGGAGCAAAGTCAAAAGCCACCATCTGCCCCTGGCGTTTCTTTTACTTATCATCATTTTCTCTTCTTGATGAACTTCTATTGCCATTCATTCCAAAGAGCTATTGAGTACCTGCCATTTGACGGGCTTAACTGTGACCTCCTCCAGGAAGTTTTCCAAAAACGTCACTGAAAAGTCACTTCCTGCTTTGTTTTTTTAGGGCACTTTATTCCTACCTCCTATTCTGCCTTTCACACATACTGCAGGGATCTACCACTTCCCTGTGCTGTAGACCTCCCATGTTCCTGCTTGAAAGGAGAACCAGTCTTATTCAGCTTCTCACCACCAGCACTTGGCACTACAAATGTCTGTTGCTAAAGAATGAATAATGAAAGGAAACAGACGGGCAAACTTAAGTATAGACACTCTTCATACTCAGAGAGACAGCAGAGTTTTGTGGTTTGGGGCACAGGTTCTGAAGTCAGACTGCCTTGGTTTTAATCCTGGCTCTAAGATTTAGCAGGAGTATGAGCCTAGGCAAGTTATTTAACTGCCGTGTGCCTCACCTTCCACATTTGAAGAGTGGCAACAATAATAGTAGCTGCCTCATAGTGTGCTTGTGAGGATTAAATAAAATAATCTACAGTAAGCATTCAGAATAATGACAGGTATGTAGTCAAAACTCAGTACATGTAAACTATTACTGTTTGTTCTTCATCCCCAGTGGATTTGAGTCTTTATGGTGAAATGCTTATGCACTTAGATGAACAGATAGATAGATGTAGGGTGTGAAGAAGAGAGTAAAATTCAAATTCCATTTTCAGTTAAAAACAGAGATGGGGGCCGAGGGCGGTGGCTCAAGCCTGTAATCCCAGCACTTTGGGAGGCCGAGGTGGGTGGATCACGAGGTCAAGAGATCGAGACCATCCTGGTCAACATGGTGAAACCCTGTCTCTACTAAAAATACAAAAAATTAGCTGGGCATGGTGGTGCGTGCCTGTAATCCCAGCTACTCAGGAGGCTGAGGCAGGAGAATTGCCTGAACCCAGGAGGCGGAGGTTGTGGTGAGCCTAGATCGTGCCATTGCACTCCAGCTTGGGTAACAAGAGAGAAACTCCATCTCAAAAAAAAAACAGAGACGGGGGAGGCAGTGCCAAGGTAGGCAAGAGGAGGCAACACCAGAATACAGCTCCCAGCAAATGAGATGCAGAGGGCTAGAGGACTTCACGATTCCAAGTCAGGTGCCAGGTTCATTTCAGCAGGACTGGAAGGACTCTGAAAATAGCCCAGGGAGCCAAAGCAGGGCCAGAGCCGCCCAGGGAGAATGAACACGACAGGGTGGGGCACTTCCCCACATGGAACCTGCAGCCAGCTCGGAGGGTCAGGGAACTTCACCCCTTCGGTGCTCCGATTTGGATTCTGTGCTTTCCTCATCCCTCCTGCAACCCATGGTCCACAAGAGCCCCACCAGACTGAGGGGTGCCGTGGGTTGTCCATGCAAATCTGAGCAATGGCCTGGTGCCGTAAGTTGTCAGCAGGACCTGGGTGGAAGTTTGGACTGACTCCAGTGGGATGGAACAACCCATTCCACAGAAAGAGGCAGAGTTGAAAGCAGGAAAACAAGTCATAAGGCCTAGCAGGCCCCACCCCCCAACACACAAAACTCAAACGGAAGCCCACACACCAGAGAGCTTGGCAGCAAATACACCAGTTTGACCCACCCAGGAAGATCCAGCTAAGGGAGGGAGAGACGCCATTGGGAAGGCAGGGCTAATTTCACCTGCAAACAAACCCCAGGGGAAGACCAGCCACCCAGCAACCTGACTGAATCTGATGCAGCCCAGCAGCGCCTCTACAGGCCAAAAAAGATACAGCTCCAACCTCAACAGAAAGGACATCCACTCAGAGATTTCTCCTGAAATCACCAATTTCAAAGATCAAAGGGAGATAAATCCACAAAGATGGAAAAAAAAAAATACAGCACAAAAAGGATGAAGCCATCAAAGAACAGAACACCTCTTCCCCTGCTAGGGATCACAACTCCTCACCATCAAGGGAACAAAACAAGACAGAAAATGAGTTTGATGAATTGACAGAAGCAGGCTTCAGAAGGTGGATAATAACAAACTTCTCTAAGTTAAAAGACCATGTTCTAACCCAATGCAAAGAAACTAAGAACCTTGAAACAAGGTTAGATGAAGTGCTAACTAGAATAACCAGCTTAGAGAAGAACATAGATGACTTGATGGAGCTGAAAAACACAGCACGAGAACTTTGCAAGTCATGTACAAGTTTCAACAGCTGAATCGATCAAGCAGAAGAAAAGATATCAGAGATAGATGATCAAATCAATGAAATAAAATGAGAAGGCAAGATTAGAGAAAAAAAGTGAAAACAAATGAACAAAGCCTCCAAGAACTATGGGATTGTGTGAAAAGACCTAATCTATGCTTGATCAGCGTACCTGAATGTGATGGGGAGAATGAATCCAAGTTGGGAAACACTCTTCAGGATATAAACCAAGAGAACTTCCCCAACCTAACAAAGGGGGCCACCATTCAAATCCAGGAAATACAGAGAACACCACAAAGATATTCCTCAAGAAGAACAGCCCCAAGGGACAGAATTGTCAGATTCACCAGGGTTGAAATGAAGGAAAAAATCCTAAGGGCAGCCAGAGAGAAAGGTCAAGTCACCCACAAAGGAGAGACCATCAGACTCACAGTGAATCTCTCAGCAGAAACTCTACAAGCCAGAAGAGAGTGGGGGCCAATATTCAACATCCTTAAAGAAAAGAAGTTTCAACCCAGAATTTCATAACAAGTCAAACTAAGCTTCATAAGTAAAGGAGAAATAAAATCCTTTATGGACAAGCAATTGCTGAGAGATTTTGTCACTACAAGACCTGCCTTACAAGAACTCCTGAAGGAAGTACTAAATATGGAAAGGAACAACCAGTACCAGCCACTGCAAACATGTACCAACTGGTAAAGACCATCAACACAATGAAGAAACCACATCAACTAACAGGCAAAACAACCAGCCAGTAACAAAATAGCAGAATCAAATTCAACCATAACAATATTAATGTTGAATGTAAATGGCCTAAATGCCCCAATCAAAAGACACAGACTGGTGAATTGGATAAAAAGTCAAGACCCAAAAGTGTGCTGTATTCAGGAGACCCATGTATCATATGCAAGGACTCACATAGACTCAAAATGAAGGGATGGAAGAAGATCTACCAAGCAAATGGAGAGCAAAGAAAAACAGGGGTAGCAATCCTAGTCTCTGATAAAACTAACTTTTAACCAACAAAGATAAAAAAAAAAAAAAACAAAAAACAAAGAAGGGCATTATATAATGGTAAAAGGATCAATGCAACAAGAAGAGCTAACTATCCTAAATATATATGTACCCAATGCAGGAGCACCCAGATACATAAAGCAAGTTCTTAACGACCTACAAAAAGACTCCTGCACAATAATAGTGGGAGACTTTACCACTCCCCCGAAAATATTGGACAGATCAATGAGACAGAAAGTCAACAAGGATATCCAGGACTTGAACACAGATCTGGACCAAGCAGACCCTATAGACATTTACAGGGCACTCCACCCTAAATCACCAGAATACACATTCTTCTCAGTACCACATCACACTTACTCTAAAATTGACCACATAATTGGAAGTAACTCACTCCGCAGCAAATGCAAAATAATGGAAATCGTAACAAATGGTCTCTCAGTGCAATCAAATGAGAACTTAGGATTAAGAAAAGCACTCAAAACTGCACAATCACATGGAAACTGAACAACTTGCTCCTGAATGACTGCTGGATAAACGATGAAATGAAGGCAGAAATAAAAATGTTCTTTGAAACCAATAAGAACAAAGACACAATGTACTAAAATCTATGGGACACATTTAAAGCAGTGTCTAGAGGAAAATGTATAGCAATAAGTGCCCACATGAGCAAAAAGTTCTAAAGGAAAGTTCTAAAATCAACACCCTGTCATCAAAATTGAAAGAGCTAGAGGGGAAAGATAAAAAAAACTCAAAAGCAAGCAGAAGACAAGAAATTACAGATCAGAGAAGAACTGAAGGAGATAGAGACACAAAACACCCTTCAAAAAAAAAATCAATAAATCCAGGAGCTGGTTTTTGAAAAGATCAACAAAATAGACAGATCCTATTTGCAGATGACATGATCATATATTTAGAAGACCCCCATTGTCTCAGCCCAAAACCTCCTTAAGCTGATAAGCAACTTCAGCAAAGTCTCAGGATACAAAATCAATGTATGGAAAACTCAAGTATTCCTATACACCACCAACAGATAAACAGAGATTCCTATACACCACCAACAGATAAATCATGAGCGAACTCCCATTTACAGTTGCTACAAAGAGAATAAAATACCTAGGAATACAACTAACAAAGGATGTAAAAGATCTCTTCAGGGAGAGCTACAAACCACTGCTCAAGGCAATGGGAGAGGACACAAACAGATGGAAAAACAGTCCATGCAATTCCTAGTCTGAAAACATAATTTGAGACAATTTAGTTTATCGTAAATTTTACCAAGCTCCTCAATAAACTCTTTAAAAAGTGTCAAATGAGCTTTCTCTAAGGATTCCTCTGAAACTCACCTTTGGTCTAGCATCTCACCTCTCCATTCAACCTCACAGCTTTGCTGGAAAGTATAGTAGTCCCCCCTTATCCATGGGGGATATAGTCTAAGACCCCTAGTGGCTGCCTGAAACTGCTGATAGTACCAAATTGTTTTTATACTATGTGTTTTCCTATACATGCATATATATGATAAAGTTTAATTTATAAATTAGGTACAGTCACAGATTAATACAATAATCAACTAGAATAGTTGTAACAATATACTGCAATAAAAGCTATGTAAATGTGGTCTGTCTCTCTTTCAAAATCTTTTATTGTGCTGTTATGCAGGGTAATTAAAACTGCAGAAAGCAAAACTGTGGATAAGGGAGGACTACTGCAGTCACAGACTCGTCCAGAAACAGTCGAATGAAGTCTTAAAAAAGTGCCCATGAACATCAGAACCACATGTAGCAGATGATGGAGACGACAGGAAGAGGTAAAACACACAAAATGCTGTCTCCAGTTCCAAGAGCACTAAAGAGAAGAGTCTCAAGCTAAGTTGGGGAGTTGGGGAAAAAGTGCCAAGCCAAAGGAGGCAGGTTGAAAACACGCACACACACACACAGACACATACACACACACAAATACACACACACATACACACACAGGCACACACACATACACACACAGACACACACACAAATACACACACACATACACACACAGACACACATACACACACAGACACACGGACACACACAGACACACATACATACACACATGCGCACACACACAGACACACACATACACACACACATACACACACATACACACGGACACACACAGACACACGCGTGCACACACACGGACACACACACAGACACACACACATGCACACACACACGCACACACACAGACACACATACACACACAGACACACACATACACACACAGACACACACATACACAGACACATGGACACACACACACACGCGCACACACACGGACACACACACAGACACACACACAGACACACACATGCACACACACGCACACACACACAGACACACACACACAGAAGAAGGCGTCCAAAAGTGCAGGACAGTGTGAGGGGAATTTGGAGCGTGCCAGGGAAGTGAAGTCTAGACTCGCTCACACCCTTGCAACTCCCTCATCCTCTTTTCCTGGATCTCTGGCTTTCCCTGGATTTCAAAGAATAAGGTCTTCAATTTTCACCTCTTCTTCTACTTCCCTTCCTCCTCTGTCTCATTTACTTATGAACTGAAACTGACCCTGATCAGCTGCAGACTGAAAAACTGTTTAGCCCAATGGTTCTCAACGTTTGGTGTGGTTGGGTCAGGGGCCTGGTAGTCTCCACTTGTCCTGAAGATCCACTAACCATCCTTCTCACTGTGCCCCATGCCCTGGGGTGCTTCCTCCCGTGTAGAAAAACAATGGGCTTTCTTGCCTCTGGCTTCTGATTTGCAGAAGATCGGCAAAGTGGGGTTGGGGGTGCTTATACCCCTTTCGGGCCACCAAGCACTGGCCTCTGTTGGAAATTTCCAAGCACATCTTATCTTGTGGCCCTTCCCACAGTCCCTCTGCTCCAGATTCCAATAACCCACGTGCTGCCCGTGCCCCTGCATAGCTGCACCTAGGCTCTTAGGGCACAGCACTTGCGACTTCTCCTCACCCTGACTACCTCTCTGAAATGGTCTCTTTATTAAACGCTCCTAAAATTATCCCAATTTGAATATGTCATTAGTTCCCTGCGGGGCACTGACACAACAGGGAGCTTGTTTAAAATTCAGATTCCTGGGTATTGACAGCAGAAATTCTGAATAAATAGGGGTCCTGAGGGGGTCTACATTTTTAACAAGCGCCTAATTCTGATGCTGGTGGTCTAGGGATGCTTTTGAGAGAGATTTGCTACCCCTTAACGGTTACAGTGGACACAGTTCGGATTGAGTCAAGTCGTGAGAACAACACAGCTCCTATAGTTCCCATTGTTCCACTGTCTCTCCTGCAAAGTCCAAAGTTTTGGATGGGGTCATTGTGAGCCAAGTTGGGAAAGGCAGGGAGATTTCTAAACCAAGCCCTGAGTCTGTGGGAGGCCTCTGCTAGCCAGAAAAATAGAATCACAGCGTATCAGAGGATGTGACATAGAGTTTCTCAATACCTCATCGATTTATGCTGGCACGGTTTACCTATAGCTGAGGGCTCCTGACGTTTATTTGTATGGATTGCAACATCACTTACAAGACAGGGAGGTGTAATAGATGGCAGATGCTCAAACCTGAGGTTGAAGAGTGGAATCTATGCAAGCCAGCCAGGCAAGCTGGTCTACCCAATGGCTGTTACCAACACAGTGTGAAAAGGAGGTACTTGGCCAAAGAGAAAAAAATCAGAAAATGGTGTTAGGGAAACAAGAAAAACCAATCAGGCAGGAAGAGAACCCAAAATCTGCTTGCATCTTGAAGTCCTATGGACAGAAGCCTGTCCCGTTTTGCAAGCGTCAGGTGCATTCCTGAAAGGTGACTATTTCAGGCATGTGGAGTAATGCTCGTTTAGGTAACAGGACAGACAGCAGAGGCGGCTGGAGAAGAACAATGCCTCTTCTGGGAACTGAAACCTCCTGCTGTTTGTCTGGTTCCTTTCTCAGAATCGTAACTCAGAAGGTAGAAGAGGCCAGCTCAGATTCTCCTTCACAAGGACATGCTGCAGACATGTCCACCACTAGTGCCTGCCACGAAGGTCTTTAAGCGAGAATCTGGTCCTGGACACCCCCTTAAAGAAAATCTAATCTAAATCCTCTGCTATTGCTAAGTGATGTGGCAGAAGAGCTAACCCAAATAACCCATCTACAATGACATGAGTGAAGTCCATGTTCCCCTGGCACTGCTTCCCGCCATAGCACACCTGGGTGTGATGTGGCATTAATAGCTTTAGGAATAGAAGATGGGCTGTAGCATTGAAATCCTGGATTCAAATCTTGACTCTGTCACTTGCTTTGGAAGAGTTATTTAACAAGTCCCACTGTTGTTTCTTCATTAACAAAACTAAAAAAGTCTGGGAACCTCATAAGATGATGAAATCGTTAATCGTATTGATGTATCTAATCACAACAGAGCAGCTGTTTAGCGGGATCAGATGAGATTGGTCATTCTTCGCACACTATGAGAAGCTCTAGAGAAGCCCAAGTCACCTTTTTCCTTCCTGTTTGCCATAGCTCCGGGTCAGAGACACCGTAGTCAAAATGACAATCTTGATTTCAGTCTTGAAATGTGCAGACTAAATATAAAGCTCTCCTATTTGATTTGAGGTTCAGAGACCCCAGCAATCCATTCTGAGAGATCCAGGTTCTAAAGTAACTTGATCCCTGCATAGGAACCAGTCCCAGCAATGACCTTCTCATCTCCCACTCACTCTAATTTCCTGGACACGAAAGACTTCTATGTCCTCAGTGGAGAGTCAGATCAGAAGCTAGACCCAATCCACCAACTGTCAATGGCCCTCTCTCAGCCTGCCCCCCGTCTCAGGTGAACCCAGGCAACCTGTGAGAAGATGGAATCCCCTGCATGAGTTTTTTTGGTGAGAAATCTTAAAATCACGAATTCAATCTATTTGCTTGGGTGTTGTGTCATGTGCAACTCTTAGACTCATCCCTGGTGCTCTCCTCTTATATATCTCCTGAATGAATATGAAAATCCTGCATCTACTGAACTTAATCCCTCAAACCTGCCATTTTATCAATGGCCTACCCTAAATCACTATCTGGGCCCATTCGACATTCGCGATTGTAGATTATTTTCCACCTAACTATATACTAGGAAAGAATTTGTGTCCTGTGACTAGCTATTGGCATTGGCATTCCTCCACCCATCTATAATCATATACATATGATTAGGTTCTCACTACCCACTTCCTCTTAAAGCTGGAAGTACTTGAGTGAGTATGAGGAAATTTGGTATATTGAAAGAGATATCAAAGTGTTGGATTGGGGATTAAGCACTTGACTTTGGTAGCCCATATCTATCCCCAAATAATCAATGTTCCTATGGAAGGTAGACTCCATCCAACTCCAAACCAAGCCCCTGGAAAGGCATCCCTTGTTCTCGGTGGTAGTAACAGGCATCTCCTTGAACCTCTCCCCAGCCTGGCCTCTCAAAGCACCAAACAAACCTGAAATTGTCTCAGGGGAGCCTCTGCCTCTCTGACACCAAGGTACTAACAATTCAGATGGGAGCCCCACTAAGCAGAGTCAAATCTAACACTCAGCCCATACCTGATGGTTTCTTTCTCCCCACCTAGATACAAGGTACCTTGACAACAATCCTTTAAAAATCAAATAACATCCCCCTTGTTCTATGTAGATTTTAAAATTTTCATAGATTTCAGTTTTTGCTGAAGCAAAATGTAGCTGCCAAGCTGCCTTTATGTTCCTTGCAAGAGGCCATTATATTTTTAAATAATGAGAACTCTAGGCTGTGCTGCCCAGTGGCTCCTCATGTCTGCATTACACAGACTGAAAACTGGGATTATTTTTCCAACAAGTGGCCGTTTGGAGGGAGATGTGCAGGGATTTGATGTTTCAACCTCTACCTGCTTCTGACACAGCATAGGAAGGGGTGGAATGTATGATAGCACAAATAGTAGAACCTCCTCAAAATACTCTGAAACCTGCATCCTTTGCAAATCCAGAGGCTCCTTCCACTCTCCACTATCCTCTTTCTGCAGTCAATCCCTGTAATCATAGCAAATCTTTCTTAGCCCCACATGTGACCCAACAACCAAGTTTCAAACAACTTCACCTGTTAGCTAAGGATTTGTCTAAAAGAACTCATGTTGCTTTCATCTTCCTAGATTCAGTGCGTGGCACAGTGAAATTATTCAAAAATGTTTGTTGAACCCTTAAGTGGCATTAGTATGTGCAGAAACACGTATCAAAATATTCATTGAAACATCTCAACCCTGGATCTAAGATTTGATTAGGTACAGGAGGAAAGGGTGGTGTACCAAAAAAAAAAGTAAGATACAGTTTCTGTCCTCTAGAAGTTACAAAGCACATATTCAAAAGACAGATAATTAGCAACAGGTATGTTATGATTAAATACTAAAATTAGTCATTTATGTATTATCTGTTTTTCTCATACCCTTGCTGTGCATTAGAAACTTTGTAAAGCCAGATGCCTGCAGTTCACCCGCAGAGATTCTGATTAGGTCTGTCTAGTCAGGGTCTATATTTCTAACAGTCCACAGGCGATTCACATTCGTACCCAGGATATGAATCACTGTAACAGGTGCTAGAGAACATAATTAAAAGAGATACCAGGAAGAACCAGAGTGCGGGAGGAGCTTCCTGGCACGATTGGATCCTCTTTTGAACCCTGAATCATACAGAGCATTTGGATGCTAGGGATGGAGAGGGGAGAGACTTCTGTTTGGGAGGAAGAATTGAAGCTGAACAAGGAAGCTGAAGATTAGGAAGATGTTGTTCAAAGGATATAAAATTCCAGATAGCAGGAGTAAGTGTAAGAGATCTATTGTACAACATGGTGGCTAATCACAATGTATTGTGTACTTGCAAATTACCAAGTGGGTTTTAAGTGTTTTCACCCCAGAAAATGATGTGTGTGAGGTAAAGTGTATGTTATTAGCTTCATTTTCCCATCCTATAATGTATACATGCTGTACACCATGCATGTATGTTGTTTATTTGTCAATGAGGAAAAGCAAATTTAAAAAATGCCAACATTAATTTTAAAAAGGAGTTGGAAGTCAAATGGATACATATTTGCTCAGTGGTGTCCACATCTGAGAGAAGGATGCAGAGGTCCCTGTGTGCAGCGGATGGCTCTGACTGAGACAGTACCGGCTACTGGATGGCAGAAGGAACAACCTCAATGCCCGAAGTAAAGCCACAGGTGGAAGGTATGCTCTGGCCATGTAAAACCAAAGCAAATGGCTGAGGCCACTCAGTCAATCTAGAGGTTTATTCTGCCAAGGTTGAGGATGTGCTGGGGGAAAGGGAACACAAAGTCACAGGAACATCTGTGATTTGTGCTTTTTCCAAAGAGGGTTTGGAGACTTCATCATGTAAAGGGGAAAGAGTAAGCAGTTCGGGAAAGAGGAAAGAAAAAATAAAGAAGGAAGAATAGATAAAAGAGGCAAACAATTGCATTCTTTTGAGGCTAGATCAGTGTTCACTGAATCCACATTTTACATGTGAAAAGAGGGGATAGCGGTGTAGTCAACTATGCATTGGGTCCTGCTCAGCAAATCTGCAGTTTTAGGTAAAAGAAAGTAAATGTAGAGTAAAGGAAGCATTCAAATATGCATTTGTCTCAGGTAAGCAGAGGGATGAGTTCTAATCCTGCCTTGGTTCTGCACCTGTAAAGATCAGCTGTTGATTTACATTGTCAGGATGAAATTCAGCAGACCTCTGTTTTACGGTAAAGATCTTGGGGTGCACAGGGAATTTTCTTGCTAGCAAATTGTGAGCGAGGCCTCCTGGGGCGCCGTGTAACCTACCCTATTTAGGAACAAAATGAGAGGCAGTTTTGTCTAACTCAGTTCTCAAGCTAAACTTTTCCCTTTGGCATAGTGAGTTTAGGGTCCTGAAATTTTATCTTCCTTTCACAGCCACAAGCCTGGGAGGTAAGCCCCCTTTCTTTGTGCCTACAAAAGAGCTGTGGATGGCTACAAAAATGGTCTTGAAAAAAACATTAAGATAGACAAAGAAACACATGCATTCCCAATCCCAGATTTCATTAAGGCTCTATCTGAAGAAAGGTGCTTGAGTTTGAGCTTCCCTATTCTTGGTTACTACTGGGAGCTTCGCCTTAAGGGTTGAGGATGTGTTTCCCTGGCTTCTTCTAATTCCCAGATTATCAGATTTCTTTCTTTTCAGTTACTCAGTGGCAAAAGTCTTGTGCCTTGCTACTTCCTTTCTAGGGAGTAATAAAGAAGAAGTGTATGAGTGGGACTCAGGGGTAACTGGAGATCAAGAGGAGGTTCAAGAGATGAATCAAAAGTATCTTAAATAAAAAGTGCTCCCAGGAGAAGGTCAGGGGCAGATGTGCCTGATTCCAAATGGATGTCAAACATGCATTTGTCTCGGGTAAGCAGAGGGATGACTTCTAGCTCTGTCTTTGTTCTGCACCTATGATGATAAGCTGCTGAATATAAAATGTTCCTACCTGTTCTAGGGCAAAACAAGATAGCGAAAAAAAAAAGAGGTAATTGTGGATGCTTCCCCAAATGGAAAGGTGAGGGGTTATTGATGGCAAACACCAAATTTAATGAGCTCACTTATGACACCCATTAAGGAGAGTTTCACTGCATGAAGCACTTTTCATGCAGGTGTAGGGGTAGATCAGAAGATTCTGGAAAAGGCAGAACACCAGAGAACTCAAGATGTACTGATATTTTGCCAATTTCCTTCATCAACAATTTGTCTTCTTTACCATCTAAGGGCAAAAAAGAGAATAAACCAAAAAAACTTAAACAAAGAACTTAAATGAGAAGGGAAGACCCCCCAAGTCTCCCAAGATGGTGAGAAGTGTATTCGCGTCATGTCTGCCTAACAATGAGCTATTATTAGGATGGTAGAAAATAGCAGCAAGTAAGGACTATAGATTTCACCCAGAGGCAGAGCAGACAAAAGGAACAACAATTTCCCGGGAAAGCAAGATGATTCCAGTTAACTCATCCAACAGCACTCTTCCAAGAATGAGAGCAGAAACCCTGACTGCATCTTGGAGGGAGCTGGAGGCTTTCCCATCACAGTGAGGCCAGCTGCTACCATGGGTGCCAGTGCCAGAGCCACTGTCTGCAGGCACTCGCATGTCTGCCTGGGCCAAGCAGCAATCTAAATTAAGATGATCATCTGGGTCCTCAGGCCCTCAGGGTGAGTACATATTGCAGTGGTTTCAGCCTGTCTCATGCCCTCCCTTTGCAGATCTGCAATGTCTGTAGTGAGATTCACTGGCCCCCATCCCCTGAACTTCAGATCTCAGTCCCCAAAACAATGTGGACTTGAGACAGAAAATATTGAAACAGGGTTAGTACTTCCTCCTCCTCCCCTAGCAGCAGTGGCAACCCAGTATTGAGTCATTCTCCAGATTAGGTTGAACCAGCTGACCACTGGGCTCCCTGTGTGTTACCTCGTCACCATCACTCTTGATCAGGTCTAGGGCTTCTCAATGGATTTCCACCCTCACCCCTGGGTTGCAGCTCTCTAGTCTGATAACATTTCCACTGTAGTTACAAAACTCCTATACCCAAACCTCTCGCTGGTTCTCAACTCATCATTGGTTCAACCATCTCTAGTTTAGCTTTTGAATGTACTGAAATGGGACAGTTCCCTGAACCTCCTCGCAGAACATGCAACAGGGGTGTGGCTTGTCTGTTCAGCTGCCTTGCTCAAACCCCTTATGGGACAGGGAGCATGCAGACAAACAGGTGCTCCCTGCTTGTGTGGAGAGCACTTTTGGGCTCCAGCCCCATGGTAGCATCTAGGGGTGGGTGCCTGCAACTCCCAAAGCCTAAGTCAGTACATTACAGTGCTTTTTTAGCTCTGCTATCTGCAGATGGCTTAAGAGTTAACCAGCTCAGTGCCCTCTTGGTACCTGAGTCCTTGTCCAGGATCCAGGAAGAATTAGGTCACACAGACAAATTAAAGGATGGTAAATGCAGGGGCCTTTGTTGTCAAATGGAGTTGGCTCTCAGCTGGATGGATGGGGAGCTAAAGAGGGGATGGAGTAGGAAGGTGATATTCCCCTTGGAGTTTGCCCATCCTGCAGCCAATGTCCTTTCTGACCATCTCCGACTGAATTCCTCTTGATGCTCAGATACTCCTCTTCTCTCTGGTGCCGCACCAGTTTTCGGCTCCTCTGCTCTTCTGCTCCTATACTTGTGGAGTGTGGGTTTTGGGGTTTATATGGGTACAAGATAGTGGGGCATGGTGGGCCAAAAGGCAATATTTGGGTGCAAAAACAGGAATGTCTGTTTCCATTTAGGGCTATGGGTTTCCAGGCTTGAGGGCGGGGCCTTTGCCAGGGAACCATCTTCTACCTCGTGTGTTCCCTGTCTTCTGTCCATATCAGTACCTCTCTCCTTATTTGAGGTTAAGATCAGGGGAGGCTTTAGCTTTTTATCTTAGTTTAGTGTTGGGGCCTGGATTTCTTGGGACAAATGTGACAGAGGCTGGCAGCACGCCCTGACTTCCAAAAATTTCCTGACCCTAATTTTCAGGGGGCACTACTCATATTTTGGCATAATTTGCCATTCCACTTGGAGTACCTGGTGCCAACTACTTAGCTGAACCTCCATGTGGAAAGCTGAACTCCTTGCACTTGTGCCTTCTCCAGCCTCTCCTGTTAGCTGGGCCTGCCCCACTCTGAAGGGCATGTCTAGTGCCAAGTGGCACTTGTGCCTTCTCCAACCTCTCCTGTTATCTGGGCCTGCCCCACTCTGAAGGGCATGTCTAGTGCCAAGTCTTAGTCCCTTTCCTGACTGCAATGTCCTGCAGCCAACAAAGCTCCACAGCACCTGATAAATCCTAGCATAAGAGGAGCATCTACAGGAAAGCATCAGTCTCAGAACTTCTTGGGAATTAAGAGTGAGGGAGTGGCTGGGGAGGAGGGCTGGCCCCAGATCCTAATGCCCACCTTACTTCTCCTTGAGGATTCTGGTTGATAAAAGATACATGTATTGTTAAATGAGGATTGCAACATCAATTCTGTTTGACTTTCTGTAACAATTAGAAGAGGAGAGAATATAGCTGGGTTTCTGACCTCCCACTCAGAATTATAAAAAGCCAAGTCTTCCCTGGAAGGCACACCTATCCACCCAGTCCCAAGCTGAGAAGCTAGAAAAGTCCTCCCTATTATGGGGTGGTCCCACCAAGGGATTGACCCACAGAGACTGAATCATTACTTTGAAATAAAGTCTAGTTCAAGAAGAATCAGGAAATGGGGAGCATGTAGGAGCACTGAGTGACCTTGAGTTTTTACTCTGCCCAGTGGAGGTATAGCCAGTGATTGTCAGGCTCTCATCAATATGTCTGATAATCAAAGTTGTTCTTTCCTCTTTGGAGTAGGAAAGCTATAAGAATGAAGCAGATGCTGAGAATTCCCTCTCCATCCCTTCCCCCAAATGAAGAAGGTGTAGGTGGAAGCACCTTCCTCTCTGGGTTGTGGAGGAGATGATTTAACTGCACCAAATGGCATGTGAACAATAGAAACACTTCCACCTCCCATGAACTGTTGACTTGCTGTCTTCCTTATCAGTCAGTTTTAGCCAAGTGTGGCCACGAAAATCCCCATGATGGAGGCTGAGTAAACAGTCAATCTTTGTGGACCACTTCCCTTCCATCCTCTACCCTGTGCAAGTCAAAGCTGCCCCATCACTGGGCACAGGTGGACTCCTGATGATAATTGACTCAGCACAGAGTAATGAGACAACGAGGCACAGAAAACCAAGTTCCACCAAAGTCTGACAAGTGAGTGCTTTTCTTTGCTCTCAAATCTGTTTCAGTGAGGAAGGTTTCTCCGGCATTCAGACGGCGTCCAACACTCCATCCTGAGACTGCAGAGAGAATCTGCCAAAGGTTTTGAGGAAAAGGTGACGTTGACAGTCCGTATCTTAGTTCAGAGTCAAACTGTATGTCACACGTAGCATCTGTGGGCAAGTGGTGGAGATCTTGGGAAAAGACAAACATCTTGGGAAAAGAAATGTTTTTCTTGCAGCCTCACACCAGAGACTATTCACAAGAGTCAGCTTCAGTAGTGGGCCATTTCCCACACATCTGCACAGGTTGTGGCTAACCTTGGAAATAAGCAACCAGGCTGGCTGAGTTCTAATTCAAGAGCAATCAGGTAGGGCATACAGCCTCAAAGACAATTTCCTTTATGATCCCTGCCTTGATTCTTGATGAAATGAGAACTTTAAAAAAGTTACCATAGGTATAAGGAGATCTGTCTTCATTTTTTACCTTTCAGAAGTTATTTCCTGTAATCATCCAAAGCTTGCCTGGTATCTCTCATTCCCAGATGCCAGTTCAGCTTTATGCAGTGGAGTGCTTCTTTCTACTTTCTGCCTCCTTCCAGTGGTGTAATCTTGAATGCATCTCTTCTCCTCAGTGCTTTCTCTCCTCCCATGTTTCTCAAAGCATGGTGCCTGGACCATCAGCATCAACATCACCTGAAAGTCTGCTAGAAATGCAAATTCTCAAGCTTACCCAAGATCTACCGAATCAGAAACTCTGGGGGTAGAGTTCAATAATCTGTGTGAATAAGCCCTCCACGGGGATTCTGATGCACACTAAATTTGAAAGCCACTCTTCGAAGGCAACTGGTCCTTTTGACTAACTGCTACCACTGATACACTGGGACAGAGACCAAATGATGAACCAATTCTGTTAAATATTTAATCAATAGATAATTAATATTTAAGTTATTTTTGGAGGCTTCTCTGATCACTAGAATTCATAGCCAAGTTGTCTGAAAACTTACTTGTCACAAGCCTTCCCAGTTATATTTTATCTTCTTCATGTACTCTAGATTCTGTAAAGTGATTTGGTATCCTTGGCATAGTTTTCTTTGTCAAATAGCCCTCTACTGCTATAATAAGATCTAGTGAGAGA
Source organism: Callithrix jacchus (assembly GCF_049354715.1). Taxonomy (NCBI): domain Eukaryota; kingdom Metazoa; phylum Chordata; class Mammalia; order Primates; family Cebidae; genus Callithrix; species Callithrix jacchus. The sequence continues at coordinate 6,799,949 of NC_133520.1, forward strand.
GGCACTAAATGCTTTGTTAACGATCTGTTCTATTCGCACTAACGAAACCTCCATTGTCCACCAAAACTGGAGTGGTGTCGAAGAGACATCAAGTTTTTAGGAAAGGTTTTTTCGTTCCTCTCATGTGCTACCCAGGGCTTACCTATTTACACCCTCTGAGCTCAGTTTCATTAGCTTTCACTGCATTGTCTTACAAGTGAAATTAGATGAATGAAAGGGTTGTTTCCTTTAGGTTCATTATCAATGAGTTTCTTCCTGTGTCAAAGACCTTGAGTGACTTTAATGTGTCTTCAGGCAAGAGACATCAGGAGAAACCTGGCAGAAAGGGAAAAACTGTGCCTGTTCCCATAATTTTCTCCATCATCCTCCATGCCTTCTGATTCCTGACTTGGCTTGACCTAGAATTGCCCTCCTTTTCCAAATGGAAAACTGGCTATTAGAGCCCTTTGGCCTGAATTTCTGTTGGCAGCTCACTTCCCAGTGTTGTCTCTCTCTCTGCCTCCAAATCTCAGATAAACTCTGATACCACACTCACCCCACCATTCTATTTCAGCAAAATTGGATTACTCAAGCTTAGCTTTCTCAGATTTCAGCGTATATCTCAATCCATTGGAGGCCTTGTTACTACACAGACTGCTGGGCTTCAGTCCCAGAATTTCTAATTCAGTAGATGTAAGGTGGGCCCAAGTATTCACATTTTTTAAAAGTTCACAGGTCAGGCTGATGCTGCTGGTCCAGGGACCACAATTTGAGAACCCCTGCTGTACAATGGTACAGGGCGATATCTGGACTCTTTCTGATTATTGCAGTCCTCATGCCCCTTTCGTTCTCATTGCAGTGTTTCATGTCTTCCTCTGTTTCATTCATTCCCTTTACAGCATCGTATTTCTTGCAGGTTGCCAGGCAACTGTGATCTATTGCTTGGGCAAGAAAAGGTAATACAAGCCTCACCCTTTTCCCAAAACTTTTATTTGGTACTGTGGAGTAACCTGGCTCCAGGAACACAACTTACTTCTCTGCTAAAAGTAAAGTCCTCGGAGGGTGTCAAAACCACACAATATCCTTTAGAAACTTAATGCAACCCATGGTATTTATGGATGGACACCCAGACACATGTAATAGGATTATAGATCAGCCTCATTTAGGATAAAACTTGCTGGGGGAGATCAAAATTACTTCCTGTGGGACTTAAATTAGGTACAAAGCAATTAACTTTAAGCAACTAAAAAATTGGTTCTATAAAAATTCCATTTCAAATCAGCTCTTAACTGCAAGCTCATTACCAGGTACCTTCACTACACAAGAGACAAACAAGTCTCTGGAGATGGAAAATGTGAACTCAGTTTTGAGACACCTCACGAATATGAAAATTGATGAAGTCTCAGATCTGATCTCTTACAAGGGGCAGCTATTTCTACAGACTTTCTGACTTTCCAAATCATTTCCAAACCCAGAAAGACACATCTTCTCATTCCTGAAAACAAATATGTTTATGTTTCAATTCCACTGATGGTTTAGTTGGTGCAATAGTAAATACACTTGATTTCATTCCATTTCTTTCTGAGTGTGAGAATTTTAAACAACTTTCACTGAGAGCCAACACATCAGCTCAATAGACGTTTATTTTCACAAAGTGTGTTTCTTTGCTTGGAATATGATGAGAACTTTATAAGTGTTTGTCAATTAAACATTAATAGATCATTAATTGTTGAATGAATTAATTAGTGAAAGTTGTTGACTTAATATATGATTATGAAATTAATGTAAGTGCTTTAAAATTAGAAAATATAGAAAAAGATACATAAGTAGAATAATCATCTGTAATCTCACAACCTGAAGCTAAGTATTAATTTTTGAAACATTTTTTCATCAGATGTGCCAATGTGTATGTGTGGTTATATATAATATTACCATAGTGCATATAAAATGTCACATTTTGTGAAATTTGCTTTTACAGTGGAAATTTGTAGCAACATAGATAGAGCTGGAGCCAGTTACTCTAAGAGACTTAATGCAAGAACAGAAAACAGAATACTGCATATTCTCACCTAGAAGTGGGAGCTAAATATTGAGTGCACATGGACATAAAGATGGGAACAACAGACACTGGGAATGGGACCATTAGTTGGGGGAGGGAGGAAGGGAGTCATGGGCTGAAGAAACACCTGTGGATACTATGCTCACTGCCTGAGCAATGGGATCGTTGGGACCTCAAGCCTCACCATCATGCTGTTTACCCATGTAACAAACCTGCATGTATATCCTTTAATTTACAGTAAAAATTGAAAAAAAAAATTTGTCACATTTTGTTAATTTACTCTTTTTTTTTTTTTTTTTTTTGAGATGAAGTTTCACTCTTGCCACCCAGGCTGGAATGCAATGACATGATCTCAGCTCACTGCAACCTTCTCCTCCTGGGTTCAAGCAATTCTTCTGCCTCAGCCTCCAGAGTACCTGCAATTCAGGTGCCATCACCATGCCCAGCTAATTTTTGTATTTTTGGCAGAGATGGGGTTTCATCATGTTGGCCAGGCTGGTCTCGAACTCCTGATGTCAGGTGATCCATGTGCCTCGACCTCCCAAAATGCTGAGAATACAGGCAGGAGCCACCATGCCTGACCTTGTTAATTTACTTTTTTTAAATTGCATTTTCGATTTTGGGGTACATGTGAAGAACATGCAAGATAGTTGCATAGGTACACACATGGCAGTGCGATTTGCTGCCTTCCTCCCCTTCGCCTATATCTGGCATTTTCCCCCATGCTATCCCTCCCCAATTCCCCACCCCCCTCTGTCCCTCCCTTATTCCCCCCAACAGACCCCAGTGTGTAGTGCTTCCCACCTCCGTGTTAATCTACTTTTATAATGAAAATGTCCTGAAGTCATTAGCAACTCACTGCAAACATCATTTTCATGGCCATGTAATATTCTAGTGAGTGAATATTCCCAGTTTAATACTTCTGCTGTTACCAGATATTAGAGTGTATCTAATATTATTTCTACGTGCCTAGATAAAGATGTTTCTAGAAAAATATTTTATTTATGATTAGAATCTATTTCTTAAAATACAATCATTGGATGAGAAGATATAAATATTTTTAAAGCCCTTGATACCTATTGCCAAATTGTTTTCCAGAAAATTTGTACCTGACAACGAGATTATCAACAGTGTGTGAGAACATTCGTTTTGCTGAGCTGTTTCTCACATATCACCTTTAGAGATGTTACATGGGATGTTTTTACTTTCCATTTAATTCTTTACTAGTTAGATTAAACATGGCAAGTTTCACAGCCATTAGTACTTCCTTTATGTGAAATGTCTGTTCGTGTTCGTTGTCCATTTTTCAATAGTGTCTTAGAATATTTATCGGTCACTTGTATATGCTCTATGTTAAGGATGGCAACCCATCATATATCATCTCCCATTCTGTCAACTGCCTTTTAATTTTGATAATGATTTTTTAAATATATAAATAAATTTTGTTCTATGTGTTTTTCCCATGACTTTTTTTTTTTTTTTTTTTTTTTTTTGAGACGGAGTTTCGCTCTTGTTACCCAGGCTGGAGTGCAATGGTGCGATCTCGGCTCACCGCAACCTCCACCTCCTGGGTTCAGGCAATTCTCCTGCCTCAGCCTCCTGAGTAGCTGGGATTACAGGCACGTGCCACCATGCCCAGCTAATTTTTTGTATTTTTAGTAGAGACGGGGTTTCACCTTGTTGACCAGGGTGGTCTTCATCTCTTGACCTTGTGATCCACCCACCTCGGCCTCCCAAAGTGCTGGGATTACAGGCTTGAGCCACCGCGCCCGGCCAACTTTTAAAGCTAGAATGTATTTCCTCAGCCATAGACTAGATAATAAACTCTATCTTCAAATAAAGATTTCTAAATCGGTTTACATGTTAAAATTAGCATTTTAACTTTTCTAAGACAGTATTTGGCATAAGAAGTAAAAACTTTGTTTTCCCAAAAAGACTAAGAAAACCCACATTTTTCCATTTATGATTAATATATATTAAGTGTATATATGTATGTACTTTATATACAGATAGATATGTATAAATACGTGTGAATATGTGTACATATGTATGCGTATGTACATTTATATGTGTACCTATTTATACACACACACATACTTCTAGTAGCGTACTTCTAGTACACACACACATACTTCTAGTACCCTTTTCACTGAATTATCACCTTCTGCAATTGTATTACGGTTTTAATTATTATAGCTTTACAGTGTGTTTTAATAACTAAAGCAAACATCCTCATTACATCTCTTTCTAAAATAGTCTTAACTATGCTTATCTATTCATGTTTTCTCAGTTATTCTCAGACTGATTTAGTGGTTTTTCCTCAAAAATTTCAATAGAATTGCATCAAAATATGTTTAAAATATTCACACTTCATATTGGGGCATATGATAAATTGTCCATTTATTTAGAACTTCTTATATATTTATCAGTAAAGTTTTATAGCTTTCTTAATATGCATCTTATCTATTTCAGGGAATATATGTATCCCTTGTTGGCTTATATTTTTATCCTTACTGAGAAAATCATAGTTACTATTTCGTTGATTTTCAATGACAAACCAAAAAAAATCCTGTGAATATTGATGTATTTACTTTGTATTCAGTGACTCCACAGAAGTTTTTTCTTAATTATACTTTTCACCAATGATTTTCTTGCATTTTCTTTGTAAACATAAAAAAAAGATATAATTTATGTCATTATGCTCACAGCAGACTTCATCAAGTCTTAACTTTTTCATTATTTGCTTCTAATGCTTTTTGTATAAAACCACAAATGAAACATTATTGACATATTTGAAAACTCTGCATACCCCTCACTAATACTAGTCCTTTTCCTTTTTTTCTCAGAGATGTCTATGAGCCCAAAATTTCATTGTACCCCTCCCTTGTCTGGGTTTATACTTATTGCTTATGTGTTAGTAAAAGTATGTGATTATTATGTTTTAAAATATTGTGAAATTATATTATACTGTATATATTATTTACATTTTCTTCTCAATAATATACTGTAATATTTATTCATGTTGATAGAGTAATTCTATTTTAGTGATTTTCACAGTTTTATTGCATTTGATTGTGCGAATATGCAACAGTGTATTTATCCAATTTTCTTCTGATAGGCCTTGGCTATTGACAATGCTTCCATTCTTTCATGTGTGGCCTTATGCAAAGGTGCAAGAGTTTCTTTAAGAGGTATGTGGGTATGCCCACCTTCCACATTATTAAATATTGCCAACTTGCTCTCTAGTCTTTGTCTCAATGAAGTCTCCCTCCAGATAGCTATCTGAGCAAGCTCTCCTTCCACATCCAACCCTGCATGATGTACAGTAAGCCTTTTATTTGCCCATCTGAAGGGTGCGGAGTGATATCTTATTTTGTTTCAATATGCTTTTATAACAGGCTTTTTTGGTTAAGGGCCAGAAAGTAAATATGATAGGCCTTATGTCCTCTATCTATAGTCTTTGGGTTTGTTGTTGTTGTGTGTTTTCCAAGCAACCATTCAAGGATGTAAAAACGCATTCTTAGCTGTCTGGCTGTGCCAAAGCAGCCTGTGAGTTAGAGTTAGCCTGCAGGCCATAGTTTGAAAACTCCTTTCTTTGTGGAAACCAGTGAAGTGGAGCATCTTTTTAGAGGATTATTGACCATTTTCCTCTGTTGAACTGAAACACAAATTTTGCCCATTTTTCTATTGGGTTATTCATCTTTTCTTACTGATTTGTGGGAAGTCTCTGTAAATTCTGAATATGAGTCTTTTCTCAGTTGTATGTATGCCAATATCTCTTCCACCCTTTGGCTTAGTTTTTCAATTACAGCAGAGTCTTCATTAGAATCATTTCTTAAGGTTTCTAAGCAGAGTTTTGGTCCTCTACAAATAATATATTCTCTCCTTTCACATACACAGCCATTCCTCTTATTTTAATTTCAAGCCTTATTACATTGGCCTCAGTGTTCAGAGCAATTTAAAATAGTGATGATTATATATGGTTATTATGTTTTATTTTTGATATGTTAATCAAGTGAGTTAATATGGGTGTTTCTGAGTAAGAACAGAATCAGGCTTTTTGTGCCTTCTATTAGTAGTCCTCAATCCTTTCAAGCCACGGACTCTCTCTTTGTAGCAAAAGACATTTTTGCATTTTCTGCTAAGCCCATGGGCATTTGCCATTATGTACATAAAAACTGCTTTATACTGCATGGTTTGCTCATCTTCAAGTTAACAGTGAAGAGTCACTAGTAGAAAATGTAGTTTCTAAAGAAACACATTATTGTAGGACATGAGTGAATGAGTGAATGCACTCACACATGAAATGAATAACAAGAAGACCCCAAACAGAGAAGAGAGCACAGGCACCCCTGGGAGATAGTGCAGGCTCCACTCCAGGGCACAGCAATAAAGTGAATCACACAGATTTTGGCTTTTCAGTGCATATAAAAGTTGTGTTTAGACTATAGTGTTGTTAGGTGTGCAAAAGCATGTCAAGAAAACAATGTACACGCCTAAACTAAGAATACTTATTGCTAAACAATACTAACAATTATCTCAGCTGTCAGCCAGTCATACCCTTTTTGCTGGTGGAGGGTATTGCCTCAGTATTGATGGCTGCTGACGGATCGAAGTGGTAGTTACGGAATGTTGAGGTGGCTGTGGCAAATTATCAAAATAAAGCAGCAATCAAGTTTGGTACATTGACTGAGTCTTCCTTCCAGGAAAAAATTTCTGTAGCAGGTGATGCCGTTTTACTTACGGTGGAAATTGATTCAAAACTGAAGCCAGTCCTCTCATACCCTGCTGCTGCTGCTGCAATAACCAAGTTAATTTAATATTCTAAATCCTTTATTGTCATTAACAATGTTCACAATGTCTTCTCTAGAAATAGATTCCATCTCAGGAGACCACTTTCTTTTGCTCCTCTATAAGAAGCAACTCCTCATCTGTTCAAGTGTGATTATGAGATTGTAGTAATTCTATCTCATCTTCAGGCTCTAGTTCTCTTGCTTTTTCTACCATACCTATAGTCACGTTTTTCACTAAAATCTTGAACTCCTCAAAGTTGTCCCTTTGGATTGGAATCAACTTTTTCCTAACTCCTGTTAACTATATATTTTTACTTCTTCCCATGAATCATAAATGTTCTTAATGGTATGTAGGATGGTGAATTCTCAGAAGGTTTTCAACTTGCATTGCCAGAGCCATCAGATGTCACCATCTATGACAGCTATAGCCTTACAAAATGTATTCCTTAAATAATAAGACTTGAAAGTCAAAATTACCCCTTGATCCATTGACTGCAGATGGATGTTGTGTTAGCAGGCATGAAAACATTAATCTCCTTGTAAATTTCCATCAGAGCTCTTGGATGACTAGGTGCCTTGTTAATGAGCAGTGGCATTTTGAAAAGAATCCTTTTTCGTTCTAAGCAGTAGGTCTCAACAATAGGCTTCAATATTCAGTAAGCCATGCTATAAATTGATATGCCATCATCCAGGCTTTGTTGTTCCACTTACAGAGCACAGGCACAGTAGACTTACCATAATTCTTAGGGCCCTACAATTTTTGGAATGGTAAGTAAGTATTGGTTGCGAATTAAAATAATCAGCTGCATTAGCCTGTAATAAGAGAGCCAGCCTGTCTTTGAAGCCAGACATTGACTTCTCTTCTTTAGCTATGAAAGTCCTTGATGTCATCTTCTTCCAGAATAAGGCAGTTTTGTCTACACTGAAAATCTATTGTTTAGTGTAGACAAAGCAGCCTTATTCTATATAGTGTAGACAAAAGTATTTGTCAAATACAAAAACAGCCTTCTTTATATAGTGTAGACAAAACAGCTACATCTGAATAACTTGCTGCAGATGTTCCAGCAATACTTGCTGCTTCACCTTGCACTTTTTTTTTTTTTGGGGGGATGTAATCTCTCTCTGTCACCCATGCTGGAGTACAAGCATGACACCTTGCACTTTTTTTTTTTTTTGAGATGTAATCTCTCTCTGTCACCCATGCTGGAGTACAAGCATGACACCTTGCACTTTTATTTTATTTTATTTTTTTTGAGATGTAATCTCTCTCTGTCACCCATGCTGGAGTACAAGCATGACACCTTGCACTTTTATTTTTTTTTTGAGATGTAATCTCTCTCTGTCACCCATGCTGGAGTACAAGCATGACACCTTGCACTTTTATTTATTTTTTTTTTTTGAGATGTAATCTCTCTCTGTCACCCATGCTGGAGTACAAGCATGACACCTTGCACTTTTATTTATTTATTTATTTTTTGAGATGTAATCTCTCTCTGTCACCCATGCTGGAGTACAAGCATGACACCTTGCACTTTTTTTTTTTTTTGGGATGTAATCTCTCTCTGTCACCCATGCTGGAGTACAAGCATGACACCTTGCACTTTTATTTATTTATTTTTTTTGAGATGTAATCTCTCTCTGTCACCCATGCTGGAGTACAAGCATGACACCTTGCACTTTTATTTTATTTTTTTTTTTTGAGATGTAATCTCTCTCTGTCACCCATGCTGGAGTACAAGCATGACACCTTGCATTTTTATTTTATTTTATTTTTTTGAGATGTAATCTCTCTCTGTCACCCATGCTGGAGTACAAGCATGACACCTTGCACTTTTATTTTATTTTATTTTTTTTGAGATGTAATTTCTCTCTGTCACCCATGCTGGAGTACAAGCATGACACTTTGCACTTTTATTTTTTTTTTGAGATGTAATCTCTCTCTGTCACCCATGCTGGAGTACAAGCATGACACCTTGCACTGTTATTTTTTAAACCTCAGGAACCAAACTCTGCTAGCTTCCAACTCCTCTTCTCCACCTTCCTCACCTTTCTCACAGAATGGAAGGGAGCTGGGGCTGCAGAATTGAACGGAGTTTGGGCTTTGCTCTGGAAGAAGCTTTAGCTTAAGAAAATGTAATAGCTGGTTTGATCTTCGAACCAGATTGCTCAAAGTCTCTCCATATCGGCAATAAGATTGTTTTGCTTTCTTATTCTTTGTGTGTTCACTGAAATAACACTTCATTTTCTTCAAAAACTTGTCATTGAATTCACAACTTGGCTGACTGGCAAGGGCGTACATTTAGGGCTGTCTCAGCTTTTGACATAACTCTCACACTAAGCTTAATCATTTGTAGATTTTCACTTAAAGAGAGGGACATGCCATTCTTCCTTTCACTTCTTTCTCTTCACTTCCTTTCACTCTTTCTTCCACTTAGAGGCCATGGTAGGGTTACTGATTGTCCTAATTTCAATATTGTTGTCTGTGGGAATAGACAGACCAGAAGAGAAGGAATGACCAGTCAGTGGATGAGCCAGAATACATACAACATTTATGGATTAAGTTTGCCATCTTCTATGGACTTGGTTCATGGTAACATCAGAGACCACTGATTACAGACACTATAACAGATACAATAATAAAAACGCCTGAAATATCATGAGAATTATCAATATTTGACACAGAGACACAACATGAGCATATGCTGCTGGAAAAATGGCAACAAGAAATGTGCTTAACTCACGGTTGCCAGTAGCCTTCGATCTGTAAACAAATAAACAAAAGCAGTGTCGACAAAGCACAGTGAATCAAAGCAGAAAAAATTTACCACACTTAGAAGAAGGCTCATAGGGCTGAGGTCCATAAAGCACGAAAGAGTATCTTGTAAAACCAAATAAGTGATACACAACGGTAAGTTATTATTTAAGTTAGCGGCAACCATGATCACCGTACTGTCAGTGTCTCCATGGGAAACTTCTAGTTGCAAGGTATTTTAAAGCGCTCTTGAACTTCTCCATGGGTACAACGGTGAGGAAAGATGGGATCCAGTTGCTTGTTGTTTAACACGTGGCAGATTTTCGAAAACTACTTGAGTCTGAGAACCATGTTATTCATCTTTGTCTTCCATGTCAATTACATAAGACTGACCCATAGCACTAGCTTGATAAATGCTTAGAAATTGAAATCATTGAAGTGGGAGAATTTCTAAAGAATCCTGGGCTCAAAAATGATTTACTCAGACAGGGAAATACAAAGGGAATCATATTACTTCTTCAAACAGGTAGGAGGGGCTCTCCCAACAGATGCACTGTGGTATCTGTGTTTCCAGATTCTGTTGGTAAAGCCTCTCTTATCTGGGGCCTAGAAAGGGAGAAGAAGGGGATATTAGAACTCAAGTGGCAATTCCCAAAAACAGACTTTGCAAATTACAAGCTGAAGAAACAGACACCACTCCTCACCTTGTGGGGGCGGGTGGGAAAAAATATCCTTGTGTTTGAAAGTGACTTCATTCCAGCTTTATTACTTCTTGTAAAATATTATTATAAGAAAACAATGAACTGTCATAGCTCTGTCTGGAGACTATCTTCAGCCTAAAAATATTGCTACACTCTAATGACAGTCACTTGGGATTCATTCTGGAAAGAGAAGACACACATCCTGTGCTCCTGTTCACACTCCCACCCCCACCTCCACACCCATCATCTCATGAACACCTTTTCTGGTATCTATACAGAGATCTCATCAGCATTTAACCACCTCATAAACCTTTCCCCTGGATATTTTTTACCCCCTAAATGTTCCCAGAATGCTCTTTGAGTAGGTTTTCTCTGCCCCTTGTCTCTGCTTCTATGCTGATATTGATGAGAGGGATCACCTCGTAAGATGTGTGTTGGCTGGACAGCTCCAACTCCCTGGGAGCTTCAGAATGAAGAGGGTATGACTCCATAATTTTATTACAACCATTATTCACCTGCAGGGCATAGAAGCCAGGGAGGTGCACTGGGACCTTCAGAGCCACTGACAAGTAGGAAATCATGTCATTACTTTAACTTTCAAAACCCTGAAGAGACAAATATACTGCTATCTGGTGGCTCAGGCTGTCAGAGTCATAGCAGCCCTGCTATACATAAAGGAAACTCATGACACAATGTCTGTCAAGTTGGAGAAAATGGGTGCAGAGGGACAGCTACACCAGAAAAGGAAGCACATGGAGTGGGGCACACAGCAATTTTTCTCCAGGGGGAAACTTTCCTAAGAAATAACACCATAGAAAGGGAGAATATTGGAAAAATATTCTGAAATGATTCCCAAAATACAGGACAAGTGATAATGAGAAAAGAACAGTCATTCTTCTCTGACCCTGGGCTACTGCCCTATGATTTTCCAACTCTACCTGCTTTGGGATATGAAAACTGGAGAGGCAATAGATTATACTGTGACATTGAATTCTTTCAAATATTCAAAACAAAATCCCTGCTTTTTCTTTCAGAGAACAGGCTGGGTCAGGGCATCTGCATTTAATTGTGTCCACCTCTTCTCTGTTTAGGTGACCAATTATCATTAACTTCAGATATTTTTTCTAGAGGAGGAGAGTGTGCAGGAATGAGAGGAAAACACTGCCAGAATCATGTGGACCAACATTCATCCCTTCCTTCTCACTTCACCCCTTCTGGGAAGGAACCCAGCAGGCTCAAAGATGTGAAAAAAGCCTCCAGAAAAGCAGTACCTGGAAGAGAGGGTGGAGATTCCTATGGCAGGGATGAGACTACATTTAGTCTTTCTTCCATCTTCTCACCTTTTAAATTTCTCCCTAGAGAACATTTGTGTAGTAAGATTCAGAGGTGCATGTGAGGGTGTCAGGTGCACCCTGTGTCCAAAAGGCAGATGGTACAGGTTCCCTTCCCTGGAGGCAAAGCAGGGCTAGAGTGGGCAGGTTCAGTTTCAAGGCTTTGGCAAACAGTGGCCCAGCGGTATCTCTTCTGGCCCTTGGAAGCAGGAATGCAGATTTGATTCAGGCTGGGAGCAAACCTCTGCTTCATCTTTCAGGAACATCAGGGGTGTGGCAGCAGATGACAGGGTGCTTTGTAGAACAAGCAGAGGGGTGTGCACCTCAGAGCATACCCCAGGGAGCCATATGTCCCATTGTGGAGGCAGAAAGGTAGAAAGGAGTCATTGGAGAAGCTTAGAGTAACTTTGTGAGCTTTAGGCTTAAATCCGCTGACTGAGCAGGGTCTTCTCTTCCCCTATTTAGGATGAGGCTATGCCTGGGGTCAAAAAGAAAAAGCCTCCAACTCTTTTACATTGGCAGCTGTGAGGATGAAAAAATGGTAGTGGTAGTGTTTGTTTTTTCATTAACAAGTTAACCTGATACATTTGTATTTGCAACTTTCTCAGGATGCAGTTTGGAGAAGTAGCACCTGCTGATCCTGGCCCTCTGAGAATGGGTATTTATAGGATAAGATGGGAAGGTTACCCAGCCTCCTTTAGGGAGGTCAGTACCTCCAAATAAAAAAGAAAAATTGAGGTCCTATTAGATGTACATTCACACAGAAAGTACGTTCTTTCATTTACATAGCTACTTTTCCTCTATGAGACAATTAGGAGATGAACTTCAAGTAGGAAATCAAGCAGGAAGGAAGTCGATGAGGGACTAATCTCTCAAAGTGAGGTGTCCTGGGAGCTCTGGGAGAAGGCACAGGGGTGTGTATCCAGCACCTGATGCCAACACCAGCTTTGCTCAGATGAAGACAACACACAACCTCTCTACTCCTTTTGGGTGGATTGTCTCTTTCTTCATCATTCCTTTCTTCATTTAATGTCAATTGAACACATGGTGTTAAGCACTGTAAAAGGAAAGGGGGTGCAGAAGTGAGGAGTTCTCAGTTCCGTATGTCTTTGAGTAAAGACGGGGCTGGGAGTAGATCCCAGATGTGCTAACAACAGTTCTGGTATGATGCCATATCTCTGGAGATCAGAGCAATTACCCCAACGTAAATTTAGGACAGACTTCCAAGATGAGGACACTTGAAAGCAGTGGAGCCAAATCATCTTTGTTCACGAGGAGAAAAAGAGAGAGGGCATTTCAGAAAAGCATGTGCCAAAGGACAGAGAAGTCAACGAGTCCCATATGTTTGGGACTGTGGCAGCATAGATCACGGTGAAGGTGGGGGCAAGGGGGCAAAAGAGGGCAGAGGCACAGTGACAACAAGTGAGGCTATAAAATGAGCCACTTCTATTGTAAAGTCTTTGTATTCCATTCAAAGGGCTTCAGCCTGTCCTGCAGGAATGAGGAAGCCAGGGAATATCTGAATAGATGTCATTTGTATAATCCATATTTCTAGTGTAACTGGTGGCAGAGGAAATGGGCTGGAAAAGAGGAGAGCCTGGAATGGGAAATGACTAAAGTCATGACATAAAGACATTACCATCCATAAATTTTGTGGTTAAACACATTTTTAAAACAGAGGCAGAAAGAAGAAAGTGTAAGGCAGAAATGACGGAGGGCGCAGATGAGCTCATGGCAGACATGATGAAGTTTGAAACCAGGGTAACTGTCATTGCAGAGATGAAACATGGCCAGGAATCTCCCAAATATTAGACTAATGTCATTATTGTCCCCTTACCTATGACAGCTGACGAGCCAGTGTGATCTATGATCTTCCTGGTTATTTTATTAAGTTTTCATCACTGTGCTGCCTTTGCAATCCACTTGCCTCAGGGAACGTTTGAGATTGAATTTGAAAGTAACATTCACAAATTTAGATATTCTTCGTGTGTGTGTGTGTGTGTGTGTGTGTGTGTGTGTGTGTGTGTGTCTTTTTTTTTTCTCTTCCTAGCTCCAAATTGTCTTCAAACAAAGGGTTATAAAGAATGGGGTCTTTAAGTCCTTTAACCTTTAACTATAAGACAGCTAACTTTTGGTCCCCAAGCAAACATTTCAGAAATGACTCCCTGTTTCTTTATTATTTGCAAATATAGTTCTTTTATCACACCCCCTTTCCCCTTGGGGAAAGAAAAGACTGCTTGAATGGGCCTCTCAGAAAATGAAGAAGGCTTTGGAAGGTGTTCTAAGGACAAATAAATAGACAAAATAATGGTGCAATGAGACGTGTTGGAGAAAATTCAGTCAGGCAAGGAGCAGTGAGTTCAACCCAAGAGGAAGCCCAGCGAGAGCTCTGGCAGTCTGAAACCAGGAAGTGACCTTTAGTTCCTCGGGTACAGAAGATGAGAGGACAGAGATAAGACTCAAACAAACAAACAAAAAAAAACACAAAAAAGTGATAAAAATCATCCTGAAAAGGGAAATTCTAGTTCCTTGTTCTCTCTTCTTATCATATGATTTCTCAAACTATTGCCCTGTGTCGCTAGATCGCTGGAGAAAACATGCGGTAATTAAAGATCTGTACATTTTCACAGAGGCAGATGTTTGGTTTCCTGTAGATAAGACATCTGGCTAATTACGTGAACTTTCTCCTTTTCATCCACATACACTTGTATATTATGTGGCCACGTGGTATTTACTAGCTCACTCCCATCTTTTTAATTTCCTTTGCTCCCTGTTGTTTGATCTGGACCAGCAACTTCAAGACGTCACGTCTACCTCATCAGCTATGTCTGCCCCCAACCAAAACCAATTGTGGGCCTCTGACACTTTTATATTATTCATAGCCTGAGACTCTAGCCCCTCCCTCTAGCCAGCCTCATGCTTTATTCCTGCTTTCAACCTTGCCCACAATTGGGGTTTTCCTGTAGGTCACACTAACTCTACAACTCATGAAGTGCTGCTCAATGAGCAGAGTTTCCTGTGGTCTCGCAGATGACACGTGAGCGTGTCTCACCGTGTCATGGATGATTTCCCAAAATCAAGCTGGGGGCATTTCTAGAACCTCAGGACATAGGTAGGCCCCCTACTTCTGACTCTTCCAAACTGTGAACGTGGAAGTCATGACACAACCCACTTAGCAAATATCTGAGTGGCCTCAGAGCTGTGCCTACTGTTCTGGGATGTTTCATAGGATTAAAAAAATCACAAGAGAAGAAGAAAAAGTCTTGAGGCCTTGAGAACAAAATGCCATCGAAGCAAGAGTCTATTTATCATCAGGAGCTCCATAGCTGAAATCTGCTTCCTTCAACCCCCAACCCAAAGCCCTATCCGCAGCTGCCAATCCAGCAAGAACACATTTGTACAGATGGGACCTGGGCTCACACCTCAGGGGGACTTGCTAGGAATCTCAAGCACTGAGCAGTTTCTGAAAGCTTAAGAATACCCATTTTAAGTTTATCTCCCCAAAAAAGTTTAAATGATAGAGTGACATGGGCAGAGAAGAGCCCCTAGGAAATGTGCAAGAAGTAAGCTCTCATTCTGTTTTATTCGGATATGAGTTTTCATTTCACCTGACCCCAGTGGATCTGATCCAATGACCTAGAGATTCATGAAACTGAAATTACCCTGGTAAACAACATGATCTTTCTAGAATTCCAGGCATTCCTAGTACCAAAAAGCCTCCTAAGCTACTGACAATTTTTTTAAATTGTGGGTAAAATACACGTAACATAAAACTCAACAATTTAACTCTTTTAAGGGTACAGCTTTGTTAAGGAATTTTGCACTGTTGTGTGACTATCACTGTAATTCGTCCAGAACTTTTCTGTCTTCCCAAACTGAAACTCGGGACCCTTTATACCCTAAGTCTCCATTTCCCCTCTTACTTCTCAGCCCCTGGCCACCATCCTGCTTTCTGTCTCTATGAATTTGACTACTCTGGGCACCTCACAGAAACGAAATCATTTAGTATTGGTCCTTTTGTGACTGGTTGATTTTACCGATAATTCTTAACAATAACACTTTCCTCAGTCCACTTGTTTTCATGTCACATAGATCCAGATATACACTTGGTGTTATTGAGGCCCCAAACATCCCTTTCAGCAATACAGTCCATCAGCACATCAGCAAGTACTTATTGAATCCCCACCATATGTTAAGCCATAAAAAATAAGAATTTTGAAGAATAATCATTATCTCTCCCCTTAAGAAAATTCTAATTTTGTAGATGTGTAAGCAAAGTGGATGAACATAAAATAGTAGTAGACAGCATGTATGCACATGTATGCAGACAAATGCATGTAGGCAGACATCATTACCACATACAGGAAATGAAGTCATCTGTCTACATGTGAGTAGACAGCACTCACATGTAGACAGATGACTTCATTTCCTGTATGTGGTAATGATGACTTTGGAATAGGAGGTACAAAGATAATTCTAAAAAATCTAATCTATCTTAGGTAAGTCCAAGAGCATCTTGGGATACAATACTCAGCAAACGGACTTTTAGGAATTCTTTACTTGGGTCAGTGGTTTGGGGGAAAGCTTTCACTTATTGTTTTGTAGGGGCTTAGTGGTCTCGCTATGTTACCCAAGTTGTTCTTAAACTTTTGGCCTCAAGCAGTTCGCCCACCGTAGCCTCCCAAAGCACTGGGATTACAGACATGAGCCACCATGCCTGGAAAATTTTCATTAAAAAACAATCTAAATAAATGTTAACTATCTAGGGATTTTTTTTTGAAAGAAATGGGAAGCAGCAACTTAGCTCACGCATCTCTCTCTCAATGTGCTTATTCACTTCAGATAGTTCACTGAATCCTGCTAAAAAGCAGTCAGCTATTTGCCATCTGTACAGAACAGCTGCAATTTCCTTCCTATCCAAGCACAACATTTTATTATAGAGAAATTGGCATATTGTTTTTGCCATGTGCTTTTTGCATATTCCTCCCCATGGCTAGACTAATCAGAGAAGTATCTTCGTGTCCCAGCTCCTAGCTAGGTCAGGTGAATACAAGTGACATCATGTGAATCCTCTTCACCAAGTTAGCAGTAAGTTGCCTTGCCAAACCCTTGAAGCTTCTTATGTGAGACATCTGTGCCCGATGTTATTTATGAATAGGAGCAAAATGTATAAATATCCATGGGACTTCCTGTTAAATGTGCCACATTGAATGCAAATATTTATCTCTGCCCCGTCTGAAAGTTTATTAAAATGAGAGTAGAAAAAATAGAAGAATATAAATCAACAAGGAGGAAGAGAACAAGAAAGATGATCCCACCAAATGAGAAATGTCAACAAGATTTTGGAATCTGGAAATAGATGAATAACTGGTAATTGTCAGAGCCCAGAAAGAATATTGAGGAGGGAGGCACAAGAAATAAATCCCTGTGAGTTTCAGAACCCTGTAAAGGTTTAGAAATTTGGAGGCAGTAGGAACTCTGGAGTTAGAGGCAGTATGGGGCTTAGAACAGGAGGATTACTTAAAAACCTGTGTAAAGAACAGTGAGACTTTCAATCGTCTTTCTGTCTCTGACCACCAGTCAATTAACCCTTCTTCACCTGGACAGGAGAGTGGAGGCTCTTTTTCAGGGAAATTTAATCTGGAAGGTTCTACTTGACAACCTAGTCATGGCAGAAGATAGTGGGGGAAATGCCACATTGGAAATAGGGACAAGTAAGTGACAGGTTAAATATGGTTCCCAGAATATTGGCTGCCAATCTTAGACTCATCCAGAAAATGATCAGAAGATTGCTCCTTGTAGAAACACATGGGCCCAGCATGCTTGCTTGATATGAGTGGTTCTCTCATAAATGACTGTCACGGCCTTGTCAGTCTATGGTAAAGCCAACCGAACCAAAAATTCCCAACTCCCACCCTATAAACATTCTTAGAGATCCTAAATCCATTTTTACACTTTATCTCCCCTTTTCCAGAATTTGTTTTATTATACACAGAGTATTATGTTTGAGTAATCTGAAAATTATATAAAATCATGAGGAAGAAGAAAAAATCAACTCTATTTCTATCTTCTATAAATAAGAGTGCAGTGGTTACATATATCATCCAGGTGTTTTTTATATATGCATCTATCATAAATACTTTTGATAGATTTCTATTTGGATACAGTCTTCTATCACATTTTTGACTTAATAATGTATCATTGATATCTTTGCTTGTCACTAAATATATTGCAATGACATTATTCCTTATAGCTGAATAGCATGTCTCAAGTAGGTATAACCATAATTTATTCTGTTAGTCCCTTGAGGTTTGACATTTGTATTATGCCCATTTTTCAGCATCCTAAACACACTGAAAAATCTATTTCTTTAAGATTATTGGAAGTAGAATTGCTGGCTCCAAGGGTACACTCTTTTTCAAAGCTTTATTGAGTTTAGGTGAATTGTTCTCCTGAATGTCTTTCCCACTTTACAGTTCTATCAGCAATGTATGAGAGCATCCTTTTCCCATTCTTGCCAATATTTGGAATCATCACTAAAAGAAACTCCCCCAAAAACAGACAAACAAAACTCCTTAATAATTTGATGCTAAATATGGCATCTTATTGTTTACATGTACATTTAATCACTAGTTTAACATTTTGAAATGTTGCTAATTACTTATATTTTGGAAACTGGTTATCTATGGCATTTTTTATTTTTATTGGAACAATTGTTTTTTTTTATTGATGTCTTCATGACCTTTAGATATATAAGCATAGGCCATTATTGCTTCATATATAAGAAACATTTTCTCTGGTTGGGAATTTTTCTTTTAACTTTGTTTCTGGTTCTAATCTTATTTTTAATGAATCATTCTTGAATATAAAGAGAGAACCAAGAATCATCAGACCTGTGGAGAAATGATGTAACATTAAAAGTTATATCAAAACAAAGAAATAAAAAAGGAAGTAAGAAATTGAGAGATGCAATGGACTGAAGGTTTATGTCTCCCCAAATTCACATGTCGAAATCTTAACCCCCAATATGATGGTTTTAGAAGGTGGGCCCTTTGGAAAGTAATTAGATCATGAGGGTAGATCCTTCATAAATGGAATTAGTGCCCTTATAAAAGAAACCTCAGAGAGTTCTCTCTTCCTTTTTCTGCTATGTGAGGATACACAAGAAGATGGCATTCTGTGACCCAGAAGAGTGTTCTCTACAGAACGTGGCCATACTGACAGATTGGTTCAGGACTTCTGTCCCCAGAACTATGAGAAATAAACTTCTGTTGTTTGTAAGCCACTCAGTGTGTGCTACTTTGCTATAGCAGCCTGAATGACGTCAGGAAGAAATGAAGAAGATGGAAGACAGGAATACAATCTCATGAAATTATGAAGAAATTATGAGTCTCAGAGAGAAAAGATGGTGTATTAATGAAGAAAGAGATGCTATAAAAAGAGAATTTGATATAGAGAAGATAAAAACATGAAAAACTCTATATTGTACATTCAGTAGAGCAGTTGAAAGATGATGCATATAAAAGCATGCCAGAGAGTGGAAGAAAAAGAAAAACGGAAGAGAAAAAGCAGAAAATTTAACTAATAGGAGCTCCAGAAAACAAGAAAAGAGAAGGCAGAGGGGAGTTCATTATCAGGACACACACGCACGCACACACATACACACACACACACACACACTACTTGTCATTGAAAGACTTTGCCAAGAGCGCAGACAGAAGAAGCACACCTGTCTTTTGATTAACTACATATCATCAGCTTTAAGACAATTATCAGTAGATAAGTGATTGATTTGCTGTTTTGCAATGGAAAAAAATATCACTTTAGGTTCACGCCTGTTGTCCCAGCTACTCTACTCTGGAGGCTGAGACAAGACAATCACTTGAGTCCAGGAGTTTGAGGCTACCATGAGGCATGAAAGTACCACTGCACTCCAGCTAGGCGACACAGTAAGACCCTATCTCTAAATAAATAAATAAAAATAAATCACTTGGTTTTTCTTAATGAGAGTATGAAACTCTGTCTGGAAGCTGTGGAGTTGGGAGCTCAGAAGAGAAGACAATGTTCTTCATTCATTGCTCTCATTTATATCAAACATTTCCTATTCTCTCTTTCTTCTCACATTTCAGTCCCACATTCATCCTAACTAATGTGGTCATTGCATCTGAACAACTGTGTTTCTTGCCACTCATGATTAAAAAAACAAGCTCCACAAGGTTAAAGCAAAGATAGCACATAATTGGAAAAAATGATGAATCTCCCTTTCCTTCTTTTTGTTTTAGTTTCGTAGATTACTATTAATATAGAAAGCAAGGCTGGACACCATGGTTTATGCCTGTAATCCCAACACTTTGAGAGGCCAAGGCAGGTGGATTGCTTGAGCCTAGGAGTTCAAGACCAGCTTGAGCAACATGGTGAAACTCAGTATCTGCAAAAAATTATCTGGGCATGGTT
Organism: Callithrix jacchus; assembly: GCF_049354715.1. Taxonomy (NCBI): domain Eukaryota; kingdom Metazoa; phylum Chordata; class Mammalia; order Primates; family Cebidae; genus Callithrix; species Callithrix jacchus. Next base: position 6,820,018 of record NC_133520.1, read on the forward strand.
GCACACACCAATGGTCCCAGCTACTGGAAGGTTAAGCTGGGAGGATCACCTGAGCCCGGGAGGTCAAGGCTTCATTGACCTGTGATTGCATGGGCTGCACTCCAGCCTGGGTGATAAAGCAAGATTTTGTCTAGGAAAAAAAAGTTATATATATATTGACCACATGTAACAAACAAATAATGCTCATTCTTTTTACCCTCTGGATATAGGAAAGTGTAAAAGAAGAAAGGCAAGTGATTACAAGTGATTAGCCAAGGGGAGTAGGCATGTGTAGGTTTTTCAAGATAAATGGATCTACCAACTATTGTAAACTGAAATGTTTATAGTATAATTTGTAAGATTAAGCAAACATTAGTTGAATCCAAAAATAGCAAACAACAATTAGAACAGCTTTGAGCAGTCTACTTCCAGAGAAGCTTTTTTGTTGTTGTTCAGTCTGTGGAATGGCAGATTGATAATGGGTTTATTTAGTGAAGTCGTATCAACCACGCTATGCTATTTTCCTTACAAAAACCTGTATCTGCTGAAGCTTATTAACTCATTCAATCATTGTGTATCACCTCATAATAGACAAACTGATTTGAAAGAAACTTCACGTAATTATGGCAATTGAAAAATTGCAAAAAACAGCAAGAAATAGAAAAAATTGATGGGGCGCAGTGTCTCATGCCTGTAATCCCAGCACTTTGAGAGAAAGGATCACTTGAGGCCAGGCATTGGAGACCAGCCTGGCTGACATGGTGAAGCCTAGTCTCTACCAAAAATACAAAAATCAGCCAGGTGTGGAGGCATGTGCCTGTAATCCTGGCTACTCGGGAAGCTGAGGCAGGAGAACCACTTGAATGTGGGAGCTGGAGGCTGTAATGAGCCGAGATTGTCCCATTGCACTTCAACCTGGGTGACAGTGAGACTCCGTCTCAACCAAAAAAACAAAAAACAAATGAAATAGTCACTTAACGTCACTTTACATGTCTAATAAACAATAAAATTTAGCTAATATTGCAGACACATTTCTTCAAATCTAAAGCACTAAATGGAATAATCACTGTATTTTTTGAGTATATCAATAGACCATTAAAAACTGCCGGTATACACAATTGGCCTTTGTCATTGAAGACCAATAAATGGGTTTATTTCTCCTTTTCTTTTTTTGACCTTTTTAGTCAGACTGTAATTGGACTTGTCACCTGACTCTCAGATGGAAATAATCATAAATCAGCATCTTCAAATAGTGTTAGGAATAGCTCACACCAACAGAGATGGTTCCTAGGAAAGCAAGTCCCTGCCAGTCACCACCCAGCTTCTTGGGAATTTGAGGGCTGGCTATCTTGGAGATGTTATATCAACTATTGTTTGCTTTTTTCCCCCTGGAGCCAGGCCCTATAATGCTTTGAAAGAAGTGTAAAGAACACAGAAAAGAATCGGTAGAAAGGAGGTTACAGGGTGAGGGGGAAAGAATACAAGAAGCTTGTGTCTGCTAAAACAAATCACCCAACTGAATCATCTCTTCTGAATCACTTCTCCCTCCTGGGACAGGCTCTTGAGTACCTGGCCCCAGAACCCAAAGAGGATTTACAGCCAGGCAAATCAAATACTAACTGAGGCGATGTTGGAACCTGTGTCACCCAGTCTCCTAATTACAGCTGTCTGTGGTTAAAATTTGGAACTCACCAATTTGTAAGGTGTTATGAGTCTAAGTTCTCTAATAGCTGAGTCAGGTTTGATACCAGGCAGCCCTACCCTGTGAACACACTATATTCTGGATTCAAATGGCTGCATTCACTTCCCCCATGCCAATGCCTTTCCCCCCGCCCACCCTACTGTTACCTCCTGATGACTTCTGTCTTCTGTTCCTGCTCTCTTTCTGGCCTGGTGAAGGGAGCATAGGTCACTAGACATTATTAGCATTCGTTTAAGAAATAAATCCTGAACATGAGAAGGAATAAAGGGGTATGTCTATTTTCTTTAGAAGTTTGGATTGAGTAAAAAGGAAGCAACGTTCTAAGTTATTGCAAACTTAAAATACTTAAGCTCTGTGTTAGATGCTTCATTTTACAGTGTATTTAATTAAAACGACCATACTTCATAGCATGAATGCTAGCCTGGAAAACTGAGACTAAAGTAGGTCGAGTTGTGGCCCAAAGTCACAAAGCCAATCAGTGACTGAGAAGAAAATTGTGAATCCAGGTCTGCCTGCCTGAAAAGCTGGCCCACACAATTCCAAACTCTGAGCTTTAACAAATACGTGGCTGATGGGAGCCATGAGGACAAATTGCATGGCTGTTATTATATGTTGTGGATAATAAATGAGATCGTGTGCTTGAAAGGGCTGTGTAACTATAAAGTACTCTACGAATGTTATTACCATTATTATGGTCATATTTATTGCCTCCTTTGCTGGGGGTGAGACTGCACACATGATAGAATAGATGACTATTCTGAATCACCAGTCCCCAGTGAAGCAGTTAAGGCTGTAGTGAGCCACCTGTCAGCAGAGCAGAGATGCACCCCCAATGCACAATACAATTTCTTGAAGGTAAATGTGAACTTCATGTAAACCAGCAGTCCTCAACCTTTTTGGCACCAGGAGCCAATTTTGCAGAAGACCATTATTCCCTGCAGAGGCTGGGAAAGGATGGATTTGGATGAAGCTGTTCCACCTCAGATCATCAGGCACTAGTTAGGCTCTCTTAAGGAGCGTTCAACCTAGATGCCTTGCATGTGCAGTTCACAATAGAGTTCACGCTCCTGTGAGAATCTAATGTCACCGCTGATCTGGCAGGAGGCAGAGCTCAGGCAGTAATGCTCTCACTAGTCCACAGCTCACCTCCTGCTGTGCAGCCTGGTCCCTAACAGACCATGGGCCGGTACCAGTCTATAGCCCTGGGATTGGAAACCCTCGATGTAAACCACAACACTTATCTTTGTCTCTTATATCTTTGATTTTCTCTTCTGTCTCTTACTTAGCTGTAGGAGGACCAATTAATTTCATTCATAGTCTAGAGCAATTCAGCTTGAGGGCTGAGTGCCATCAAAGTATATGATAGTTGATGGTAAAATATTATTTTAAAAGTTTAACATTTTTAATCTGTAAGCATTTTTTAAATATCATTAAGAAAAATGAAACCATCTTAACAGATATATGGTTGGATAAATCAGTGTGGTGTTATATACTAAGAAATGTATATGTGCAGACACCAAAAATTATCCAGGATTTATTGACAAGTAGAAAAAATCTAATTGCAAAATTAAAAGTGTAGTATGATTTTATTATCATACTTTACAAATGTGTGTCTACAGGTATGTTAAAAAAGGTGACTGGAAAGATGTATTGCACATTTTTAGGTATGGTTACCTTAGGAAGGGAGTAGAAATATAGGGAGCAAAGAGAAATACAACCTGTTTACTATATTTCTGTACTGTTTGAATCATGCACAAGATCAATAAATGTATTGTTTGTAAAGTAAAATATCAGCAGTGAATTTTTAACTCATACTCCTATTATCAAAAAGCTAACTAAAATAGATGCTGTTTTATTGTGAAAATTGGCGAAACATTTTCAGAAAGAAGGAAATACATTATCAAAGGAACAGTGTTTTTTAAAAAAAGAATTCATAACTGAACACGAGTTTCTATAATAAAAATTTCCAAGTACCTAGCTTAAATGAATGAATAAATAAATAAAATATTTTAAAGTAGATCATGATGAAATTTCAAATTAACACCACCAATAAAGGGAAGATTCTAAAAGCTTTCAGAAGGAGAAAAAGAAAAGGATGACACATGTGAGACTTGGAATTAAAATGGCATTGAACCACTTAAAGCAACACTAGAAGTTAAAAGACAGTGCAGCAATGTCTTTAAAGTTCTAAATGATTTCAACCTAAAATACTATACCCAGCCAAACTATACATCAACTGCGATGGTGATTTAAAAACGAAGACATTTTTAAGATGTGCCAAGCCTCAGAATTCTACTTCTCATACTCCTTTCTTCATGAAGGTTTTGAAGAATACAACATGACTTTTTTCCCAAGAAGTACAAAGAATCAGAATGTAGTTTATATGACTTTATTCTAGAAATGAATTTCTTTCTACTTTAACTTGTATAACAATGTGAGTAGTTTTGGTATGACAGACATTTTACATCAAGGACAATATGTGAGGGGAAGGAGAATGCTGTGCAGAGGATACGGGCTTGGGATCTGGGAGCCTGGGTTTGGGTCCCGACTCTGCCCTTCCAGTTACATGGCCCTAGCCAGGTTCCTTACATGTAAAGCAGACTGGTTGTGAGGATTGAATGGTAAGGCAACCAGCACAGCACTTAGCACAGAAAAGTTCCCACATAGTCAAGATCTTCCTCTGGTCTCAAAGACTTTACCCACACTGTCTCTATACCCTTTTGCTTCCATTCATAAACTTCTAACAACTTCTTGGTGCTGGTTTATTCTCACAATGGACCGTCAGATGGTTTGTACATGTAATTTATACATTTTTTTCTGTTCTTGTGTTTTATTTCCTTGTCATCCAGTTTAACTTACAAGCTCCATTGAGTTTAAACTTGTTCAATAGATAAAAATCATTTATTTATTCAGTTTTTACTCTGTGTAAGCTACTGTGGGAGATAAAAGATGAATGAACTAGAAACTAACCCTGCCTTCAATGAGCTATTAGTATAGACCATTGTGTCCACCTTAGCCTGCCTTACAGGGATAAAGCCTATCTGAATGCTCTAAAGATTCAGAGGAGGGAGACATCATTTCTGAACCATTAATTATAAAGAGGCTTCAGAGTCCAGGCCATGGATGAGTGAGCCTGGAAGATTAGGTAAACAAGGGTATCAGACACTGCAGCTGAATTTTTTTAAAAGTTTCAATGATAATTAACATTAGCCATGTTCAGAGAATATTCAAGGTCCACCATGGCCAGGATCTAGGATCCATGTGTGAGGGTAGTGGGAGATGTGGTTAGAAAGGCGGGTCGAGGGCAAATTGCTAGGAGCCATTAATGTGGCAAGAGAATGAGCTGTTTTCTGTAGGTAAGGGGAAAGCTTACATGATGAGATTTTTCTTTACAACAATCAGTTTACCCTTAGCAGGCAATTTGGGTTGGAAAGGGAAGTTCCAGGAGGGGTGGAAAGTATTTGGAAAACTATGCTAATAGTCTGGGATTAAGGCAACAGGACCTGAACTGGGGCACTAGTGGTGAAATGCAAAGCAGACAAAGGGATGGAGAATTCCAGACATCACTCAGGATGAACCAACAGAACCTGGCAACTGATTCATTTTGTAGAGCATCTATTTGTATCATCCGTGTAAGAGCACTCATTAACTTCCCCAGCAAAAGTCCCTTCAGCCTCGCCTGTGATTACTGACAGGGCCTCAATTCAAGTCCCCTTCTTGCTCCACCAATATAATTGCATGTAATAAAAACTTGATGTAACATGGTTAGCCCACAGCAGATGGGTTATTTCCCTGACACCAGCATGACATCAGAATTTGGTTATGATAGTTTGGAACTCCCCGCAAAGGAATCAGGTTTAACATTCTGAACAATGCCATTGTTCCCTTGAGCCAGGAGACTAGTCTCCTGTATAGGAGAGTGATTGAATTAGTGGGCATGTTGTTGGTGTGTGTATGTCTGTGTGTGTGTGTAAAGGAAAGTTCAGTTACTTTTCTCAGGGGCAGAATAGAGCCAGTGCTCCAGCCTGGTACTTTCAGGCACTGGTTCCCTGACAATTTCAATAGAAAGCTGCCTCTTCTCACTGCTTTTGAGCTCTCTCAACAAGAGGCAAGATCCTTTCTGGGTTAACACTGGAAAGGAGGCATTGGAAATAGGGCAACAAGAGCAGCACGAGAGAGAATAAAAAGAGAATAGAGGCTAAGGCAGGCAGGAGAAGGGATTGAGAACTAGAGAAGAAAGGAGGGGGAGAAGAGAGAGAGAGTGCAGAGGTGGGAAAGGCAGAAAATACCAGCTCCATCAGTAGAGGAACTGATATGGGCTTGAAGCAGAAAGAAGCTGCCCAGGAAATGCCTGAGGCCTTGTGAAGGACAAGTGGTCATAGTTTACTGCCTCTGCTCACATGATCTCATCCCTTGCCTTTATTTTTATTTCTCCACCCTGACTGCTTTGTTCTCTTCTTGTTTCTCCCTTTTTTTCCCATGAATTTTTCTTCTCTTCCTCTTTACCCATGATTTAGTCCTAGGAAATCCAGGCTCTTCCTGCTTTGCCTATGACTTGAAGTTTGGGCTAAAATTGCTGCTGAACACCAAACCAATGACTGAGCCCAAAGATACCTCCAAGTCCTCGTTTACTCCCTCCCCCTTCACCACATGGACCTTCTCCAAAGGCTGGCTCTGCTTTGTGCAGGTTCCTTGAGTCACGTGGCCCGAAGATAACCCTCCTGTCAGCAGACTGCCTTGACTTTACCAAGTGTACACAGGTGCACTCTCACCCACCTCTGACATCCAGGCAGTCCTGGGCATGGCTTCTCCCTTAGATATTCCAATATAGTCTCCCTTATTTTTACAATGTCTTCTGATATAGGGACTAATGCTCACAATCTTTCAGGAAAAAGAAATTCTTCTGCCACCTTCGTGGATCAGGCCAGTGGGTAGAAGTTACATGCCTCAGCTGGTGATGCCTGGGCTGGTGAGCAGCACTAACAGTTCATCAGTTTCATGTTTATTGCTAAGCCCATGTTTGCCCCACATCGAAAGGACTCTTGGCAGGTAATGTTAATGAGAGTGGGAGATAGGGAGGGTCCTCCCAGGGAGAGCATGTGCTTTACTAATGGAAGCACCAATGTATGCAAGGCATGCATTTCTCTACTGGCCCATTCACTTGTGAAATAAACATCTACAGAGTATCTACCATGTACCAAAACCTGTGTCAGACACATTGAATATAAAAATCATCAGAAAATACACCATTTTATGAGATGGGAAAAATGTGCAAACAAATTATTCAAACACAGTGGAGAAGAAAAGTGACAAATTATGAAGGCTAGATGAGACAGTGATTAGATCTTAGAGAAAGAGTGGCTGATTACCTACCATGAAGGAAGTAGACTCCAGGCGGAGAACATAGCCTATAATGTACCAGAGGATACAAGAACCTGGGCTATTTACACATGGACAAACTTGTGTTTCTATCGCAAGGGTATGTGTGTGGCGGATGGAAAATGGACAGGAGAAGAGGATAGAAATCTGGATAGGAGCCGAGTTATGAAAGGCCTTGTATGCTGAATTCAGTTATGGAGACAACGGATGTCACCGAAGCATTATGAAGTATTAGATGATCACATAAGAAATCTCAAGTCTGGAAATTGCAACAGTCCAAACAATGGAAATAGAGAAGGAAATCAGTTAGAGCAGGAGTTGGCAATCTTTTTCTGTGAAGAGTCGGATAGTAAATATTCTAGGCTTCTTGGACCATTTGTTCTCCGTTACGATTATTCATCTCTGCCATTGTATCATGAAGGCAACCAGAGGTAAGACATTTTTAAAAAGTGAGCATGGCTGTGTTCCAATAAAACTTTATTTATGAAAGCAGAGTGCAGGCTGGATTTGGTCCAAAGACCATGGTTTGCTGACTCCTAAGTTAGAAGAATGTTTAGAATAGATAAAACAAATAAATAAACTTATAGGTGTTTCCCTGTGTTTGTGAAGACGGCAGCATGGTGTTTGACGTTCTCCCCTGCACTAGGGTGTGAGGTTATGCTGTCATTTCATATGCGAGCCTGCCCTGCCAGGGAGAAAGGAGCACATTTACCAGTGTATGACCAAAGTTCCATGACCATAAAGCAGCTGAAAAAAATGGGCCAGAGTTGATTCAGGAAATAATTGAACCATCAACCAAAACAATGGGACCAGCAACATGGTCTGCCCACAGAAAGAACCAAACTCAAATGAAAAACTCTGAGTTTATGAAGAAGAGAATTAAGACTGCCACTCAATGGGCCTGTTGAAAGCATTTGGAATATTTCTATGAAGACATGGTTTCTGAAAAGCAGCTCTCTTTATTTATTAAATATTGTTTTGTCTTTATTGTAGAGAGGGGGTTTTGCCATGTTGCCCAGGCTGGTCTCAAACTCCTAGGCTCAAGCAATTCACCTTCCTCAGCCTCCCAAAGTGATGGGATTACCGGCATGAGCCACCAAACCTAGCCTGAAAAGCTCATCTCATGGTGCAGAGGAAACAGGAGGCAGGGCAACGTCTTATACGCATAAAATGACACGTTATAGCTAGTCACAGCTTTTCACTGTAGCAACAATGCCAGGCCGCCAGAGCATCCCTCTGAAACTTTCAGTGCTGTTGACATCCCCTGGACTGTCTGAGTGAGGCCAGCCCCGGTGCTGGTGGGGGCAGACTTCTGAGACCTATTGCTGTCCAGCTAGATCCTTCTGCGGTCGAGAGCTCAGAGAAACAAGTAGGCAGCAAGTAGATAGCACAGGCTCCTGGGTCAAAAGCATGCTTGTTTGGGTCGAGTGTGAACTTACAGGAGTTAGTTAACCCCTCTGTTCTTCAGGTACCTCAACTGAGGATTTTTTAAAGTGCCCTCCTTACATGGTGTAAAGATGAGAAGAGGTCATATCCAAAAACACTTAACAGAGAATCTTGCATATATTAAATGTGTAATAAACGTTAAATAAGTAATTTAGGTTACTTTGTTTTTTAACTTCCATACCTAGTTTAACAGATCCTTGGGCCATGAACACAGAACGGGGTGTTTTTTTTTTTCCCTTTCAAGGACCATAAATGATTTCAGAGAGACACTGCGTAGTGCATAGGGCCCAATATCAATAGCGGGAAACTACCTGATGTGTCAGGGCAGGGACAAGGTGCTTTCCAAATCTTTCCTCATTTAATACGCAGCAAAATCTGGGGAAAAAATGAGTTTTTTTCCTCTTAATTTCTATTTAGGGGAAACCAAGGTTGAAAAAGTTTGGGAAACTCTCCTGCAGAGACACAGCTCATCAAGGTTAGCCTAGGACCCAAACCTAGGTTTGCACGGAACAAGTTCGTCCTTTCTTCCTACCACATAATGCAGTTGTGCTTACTAATGTATATGGCTTAACACCATCCCTCCTACTGGTATTAAGATACTTCCAACAGATCGTAAGCTCCTCTGGGCAGCAACTTTGTAATCATTCTGTATCTCTTATGATACCTGATACAGTGCCTTGCACACTATGGAGATTCCTATATTTTTCGAATGAATAAATTTGCATCACACCCATTTTTTCTTAGACTCTTCCTCCTTCCACATGTGATCTTTCCCCAGCTATGGGATCCCTGAGGGGTCCACAGCATGGTCTGCTGAGGCATGGCAGCTAGAGCCTTCATGAGTCCATAAAGGTACAGGGAGGGGCCCCGAATGGTGGGGAGGCAGAGGAGTGACTACTCACATCCAGGCCTCAGTCCCTGGCCCTGTAATCCCCTAGACTTGGGGAGCAATGTCCAAGTACCCAGCACAATTTGCTCTACTAATTGGGAGAAAGGCTTTCTGGAATTGCCAGAATTCCTTTTGCTCTAATTCCCTGGCCTGACATGAAGTGGGCGAATGGCTATCACTGAAGAAAAATAGTATTTGTAGCAATGAGTGTCTAATGCTCTGTTCCTCTTGAGACAACCCCAACCCAGTCCTGTGCTGTCCTAATTAGGCCGTCAGATACAATTTGGACACGCTCTGAACTTTATTGTATGTTCATCCAGATCTCTGAACTATTAGATCTTTTCTCATTGCAACTTACAATAAAAAAAGCAACGTAAGAATGTATAAGAAAGAAATTTTAACTAAAAAATAAATTTGGATTAAATGGCTGCGACCTCCCGGAGCTCATCTATTTTTTAAACTGTCTGTGCTTGAATAGCAAGGAAACCATGCCCAGATTCAACCCCCTTATCCTCCTCCTCACCCTTCCTCTGGTCACATTGGCTCAGCTACCACCCAAGTGTCCTGGATGGAGCTCAAAAGCTCAAAGATGAATGGAGCCCAAATGATTCACCTTAAATAGTTTATCTGAGTCTGTGGTGACAGCCCCTCCACGACATAGGAGAGACACAGGGCGTTTTCAGAGACTTTGAAGACAAGTCCTGAAGTACCGAGTTTACAACTAGGACTTCCTTTAGTTACAATGTTTAGAGGTACAAGGAGCCTTGAGGGTTCCCTTTGTATATGTGTGTCTAGTAGGTGGGGCTACCACAAAGTAGCAGTGCAGGTACCACTGGGGTGTGAAGAGCTGAGCTCCTGGTGAGGCCTCTTGCAAGCAGGTTGAAAGTCAAGGATCAGCTGTGGAGCCCAAAGATACTCTTCTGCAGAGCACAGATAGGACAACTTTCACTACAACAGTTAACATTTTTTGTTTTTGAGACGGACTCACTGTGTCACCAGGCTTAGCACAGTAGCACAGTCATTACTCACTGCAGCCTCACCCTCCCGGGTTCAAGTGATCCTCCTGCTTCAGCCGCCTGAGTTAGCTGGGACCACAGGCATACATCACCACGCCTGGCTATTTAAAAAATTTGTTTGTAGAGCTGAGGTCTCACTATGTTGCCCAGGCTGGTCTCAAACTTTTGGGCTTAAGGAATCCTCCTGCCTCTGCCTCTCAAAGTACTGGGATTATACGCAGGCATGAGCCATCATGCCCAGCAGTTAATATTCTAACATGAGGGAAGTCGGGGCTTTTGTGTGTTTATTTGTGGTTTTTTGAGAGTAGTACTGAGGGATGGGTTGGGGTGCAAGGCAGGAGCTGGAGAGGGCAGTTGGGGGTTGGAAGGCACGAGGAGGCCGTACATCTAGGTCTGGAGGGATTTTTAGTTTTTTTCTCAACATGGAAACAATGAGCAGCAACTTGTTTCACTCTCACTTCTGTGTTGTTGTTTGTTTGGTTTTTGCCTTGTCAGCTCTTCTGGAGGCTCTTGTGTAGACTGGGTTTTGATTCCTAGACCTCGTACGCAAGGAAGAAAATAGCCACTGCTGCTGTCCCTTTGATGTGTGCATAGATCCTTATAAAGAAGTCTCAATTAACTCTCTTTCCTGTGACCCAAGGAAGCCCCTGCTGATTCTGGCTCTGTGAACAAAGCGTGTGCGTACTGGAAGTAATTAAATGGGCTGAGTACAATTGTGAGCACTCCAAGGGCCGAAGTGCTATCTTTTGGCAGGGCAAGAGTAATAGCCAACCTCCTTTGTTGGGCACATAATGAAAGAGACAGGTGGGAAGAAAGCCCATTGTCGGCAGCACAGATAACTTTGGTGTACCTGGGATTTGTTATAAATGTATTTTGATGGCTTATTACATCAGGCAGAATGTTTCCTTATCTTCAGGACTACTGAGCAGAACAGAGGAAATAATCCCAGTGTGACATTTATATCTCTAGATATGAGTCCCTAATAGAGATGACTGGGGGGATTCCATCTAGACCAGGATGCTGAATTTACACCATCTTTTTTATTAATCTCCTAGTCTTGCCTGAATGACCCATGTAGGTGGATAGATGGGCTGGCCACTTTTGGATGTCTTGCAGAGAGATAGACCTGAGAACAATTATTGAAGACTAATTCTTTTCAGGACTGGGGATTTTAAAATGACATTTTCTTCCATATAAAAGGAATTTTTCCTTTCCGCTTCATAGTTCATGGCCGGTAAGGGGGCAGTAACTCTCATAATCAACAAAACGTCTGTGAAATCATGGGTTTAATGAAGCTGAGAAGACTTCCTTGCTCTAGATCAGCTCAGAGCCCTTGATATGCTGATGTGTGATATTCTGCAAGGGGGTGACAGTGTGCGTTCGAGAGGTTTTCCCAAATTTACTGGACTGTAGGCTGTGTTTAGGAGGAAGTTGCTTGTAGAACTAGTGTTTCACAGGGTACCCTTTGAGAAATGGTGTTTTCATAGCAACTATTTATTTCCATAGGTCTTTACATCCTTTATCTTGGCCACTTTTCTTTAAAAATACATTTTAGAACAATTCAGACGTGGCCAGATTGGTTATATTCCCATCTTCGAAAGATCACACCTGGCTGTGGGCTAGAAGTGAACACTGGATCATGTCAATCCCTGGTCTCATCTTCTTCCCTTTCCACCCACCCAGCCTGCCAGATAACAGCCCTGGCTTCACCCTGTGCACGTTATCATCGCTGGGCACCAGGTCTCATGATTTCTGTAACTGCCACTCTCAGAATGCTGGAAGATGCTCTTTATCACACTGTCATGGTTTGGGTTAGAAAGATAGCAGACTTGGCCGGGCACGGTGGCTCAAGCCTGTAATCCCAGCACTTTGGGAGGCCGAGGCGGGTGGATCACGAGGTCATGAGATCGAGACCATCCTGGTCAACATGGTGAAACCCCGTCTCTACTAAAAATACAAAAAAAATAATAATAATAAGCTGGGCATGGTGGCACACACCTATAATCCCAGCTACTTGGGAGACTGAGGCAGGAGAATTTCCTGAACCCAGGAAGCGGAGGTTGCGGTGAGCCGAGATCGCACCATTGCACTCCAGCCTGGGTAACAGCAGCGAAACTCCGTCTCAAAAAAAAAGAAAGAAAGATAACAGACTTGGCGAAACTTTCTCCCAGTCTCATTCTCTTTATTCTTTTCCAATTTTTCCTTTTAAATATTTCTTCCTCTCTCCTTACATCAGGACAAGTATCATCCTTAATATCCAAAACTTCAGCCCATGTTTAGATCACTGCCCCATAGAAAAAATGCTCCCTTCAGAAATGTTGACTCCTTTAATTGTTTTCTTTTAGCTACATCCAGGTGGGTTACATTCATATTTTAAAAGAAGACAAAAGGGAAAAGATGATGGTGCGCCAGTGGAATGCGTTCCTAATGCTGCTGGGTTATGCCTGCTGACAATCTGGTTAAGGGTCTCTGAGAAAATTCTAGTCCCCTGGTCATTTGTCAGTTGAGGTGGATGGGCCCTTCCTCTGTCACTTGTGCCTAAGGCATATCCTGCATGTTTTACATCTCTAAGCATCCGGACTATGTGACTATTTATGGCTGCATAATTAACCACCCCCAAACTCCATGGCCTCACATGATAATAAGGTATTATTTCTCTTGATTCTGTGGGTTTCTCGGCTTAGCTGGGCAGTGCTGCTCTGTATGGCGCTGTCTGGGGCACTCATGTCACTGTAGTTAGCTGGGAACTTGGCTGGGGCTAGAACATCCAAGATGGCCTCATTCATGCAGCTATAGTTGATGCTGGCCATTAACTAAGTATTTCAATTCCCTTCACATGGCCTCCCTTCCTCCTGTAGTCTAGACTGACTTCCTAAGAGCACCAAGGATGGGTTCTAAAAGGATAAACGTTGAATTGCTTCTATCCCATTTTATCAGCCAAACAAGTCACAAGGCCAGCACAGACTCAAAGGGTGGGGAAATAGACTCCACCCCTTGATGAAATGAGCAACATGGCCAGATGTGAGGGATGCATCTTTAAGGGTCTACCCTAATGACTATCCTTGGACACCTGAGATAACCCAGAGACCAGCTCAGTAGAACAGTTCACATCTACCTATTGCTTCAACTTCACAGAACTTCAGAGAAAAGACTCCAGAGCTAAAATTCACAATTGTATTCTTTTATGAAAGTCCTGGCCTATGGATATCTCTGAATGAGTTGATGATGCTATAATTTTCATATCGTGGAAAATGAAAATGAAAGCTTTCTGATATTAGGGTTAGGTCTACAGTATACCATCTCCAAAACTTTGTTCTGCCTAAGGAAAATGGGGCAACAAGCCTTGGTACCCAACATCAGAAAGCTCCAGGAAGACTGACCCTTAACAGATTTCCTCAATTACTCCCTAGATGTTGAGAGTATGGTAAGTCCTAGCTCCTCGTTCACTTTTGGCTTCTGTGGACAGACATAGGAAGCTTTCTAGCATTTTCCTGAAGCCTCGGGGTAAATCAAAGCTTAGAAATCCTGATTAAAGATACTGAGAACACCTTGGTTACAGGTACTGAGGCTTCCCTCTGCAAAAGCCTTACTAGCTTAAATCCCACTCATTTACTTACAGAGCATTGTGGATTTTAAAGTAGTGACAATATGAGTAAAATGATAAATTCTAATATGACTACCCCACAGCTCATCTTTTCTGTATATCAGATGGTTTGCCAACTATCACAAAAAGGCAGATATGTGGCTAAGTGTTCAGAAATCGAGAACAGCCATGATCTACTATACTGTCCCATGCACCATAAATAGAGCAAGACAATCTATCTCAGTTGTTGAAAAGGAGGTTGCAGGTAGATGCCAGGAAGACTCTTCCAGCTGTTAAGCTTCAGGACAGATGACTAAGCGCTGTTTGATTCATTTATCAGCGCTTGAAGGATACATTAAGTAATAGCTACACAAGTTGTCTTCATTGATGGCCTGGCAGAAGTCAGGGGAAAGTATTTCATAACCTTCTCAAATCATTTTTTTGCTCTCTGGGACTGTTTCTGCTCATAATTGTCACATGTTTTTTTCCCATGGCATTCATTAATCTGTAAGATACAAAGATGTCCATGTTTATTTACATGTAAATTGCTTTCCCCTTTGAATCTAGATTGCACCTGAGGCTTTATTAGCGTGATCATTAGGAGTGGTTACATGCAGAGATGAGGCTGGAATGAGAGGCAGGTCACTCTGGGCACACACGGAGCCTGCCCAAACTGCAGCCTGGAAGAGAGGACAGAATGGGTTCTGGGTTGCTTTCCTCCCTGGAGTTTTCTCCGAGATAAGCCTGCTTGTCAAGCAGTACTTCTGTGCCTGACCATGAAGGCAGCTCTGATGCTGAATGAGAATAACATTCTGAATACTCAGTTCACTGGATTAGCAAAGCTTCCTTGCAAATGAGAGCTTGGCTTTTTCTGGCCAATTTAATCAAAATAGCTCTGCGCATTTCTGCTTAACGATTTGGCTTGCAGGATGGCAGTTGTGAAATCTGAATGGGTTTTTCGGTTCACCCATTTTTGTCAAGATTCAGGGCTGGCAAAGCCTGCAAGTTGGTTGATGTGGGCGATCCATGCGTATCTGGCTTTTAGAATACCTAGTCATTACTGCGTGCTGGAGGACACTGAACTTGTGAGGTGCTAGGGGTTGATTCTGGGTCTGGACTTCCGCATGGTTGATGACACTGCTGCACTTCTGAGCCTGGTTTGTGATCATTGCAACCCTACTACATCCACAAGGAAGCCTCTATCCAGCTTAGGTCACCGTAGTCCAAGGGAAAACCAACTTGGCCTGGCTTTGCCACAGCTGCTACCATAATAAAGGTCAAGCTCCTTCCTTCCCAGGCCTTTCTATGTGACCCAGATGGGACTATACAGGCAGTTCTGGCTTTTAAATGCTGAATAAAACCATGTGCCTCTCAGACTCCTCCCTTTGCCTCTCCCGCTTCAAATCTGGGTGATCAAGTTCTCAAATTAAATTCTTTCTGTTTTAAATATTTAGAGTGAATTCTTTTTCCCTGGTTAGACCCTGGCTCCTCCAGGTACCCTGGAAAGCTGCCTATCTAGACTAGATCCCTGCCCTGTGCTATTCCCCACTCTCCCTTTTGAATAGCTTTGCACAGAATATGCAGGTGAAGTTGGATAGTGGCTCTAATTCAGTCCAGAAATCTGACAGGATCTAATTGGCCAGGGATCAATGGCCAATTCAGTTGTGTGGAACTTACAAAGTTTGCATCTATCTCTCCTGAGTCCATTTTTCATCCCAGATTGGATAATTCATTCATCATTCACTCATTCATTCTGCACATTTTAGAGAATCCCTCTGTCTGCAGAAATCATTTCCGGAGACCCAATTACAGAGAAGCAGGATGTGGGCTATGAAAAGCACAGAAGGCTCTTTGGAGTCTAGTGTCAAAATTTCCCACCCCAGCTGTGTAGAGAGATGTGAGGTCTGCAGGACCTGGGGGTGGGGAGAACATAACTAGAGCTCTCCTCTCCTCATCAGAGCTCCCAGGCAATTGGCTACAGGGGTCAATTGCTCTGCTTAGGGGCCTGGTAGATTGTTAAAAAAAAAAAAAAAAAAAGCACTCTAGCACAGGGTTGGGAAAAGCCAGCACTCCACATTCTGTCTGTGGCAGAATGATTCCAGTCTGCGGTCAATGCAGGCAAAGCCCTCTTGAATCAATCAGTGTGACCTCCCCACACCTCTGCAGAAAATAGGCAGAAGGAAAGCAAATTGTGGTGCACGACCAAAATTCTTACTTCTAAAAATGAAAGGGAAAGGAAAAAAAAAGTACACTTCCCTACAGAAGGAGAATCTTCATTTCACACCCGAGCAGTTGCTTCTATTCATCAAGCAGTCATCATAAAGCCAGAACCACACACGTGGTTTCATTGCGTCCCTGACACCACAACCCTAATCCCCATTTCACAGGCGAGGAGTTTAAGCCCAGGTACTCTTCTGTATTTCACCAAGAACATGGTTGTAGCGCCTAAGTGGCAGAGTCAGGAGCCACACCTAAGCCCACTGGCTTCTCAAACTCAAGGTCTTCCCACAATTCCTCACCAGCAAGCCTTTCAATAAAATTTCAGTTTTCATGTTAGCATCCTGGGTTTCTGGGTCACTTGCCCACAATGGGTCTAGAAAGCAGGCTAATTCCCTATCATGGTGCCAGAGACAAAAAAAAAAGTTGAGGAAAGGAAAAATCTGTGCTTTAAAAAAAAATAAAACAAGTCACAAGCAAAAGGACAATGCCACGGGGTTCTCAATGGTTTGGGGGCCACCTGGCTTTGCTCCCTTCCTTTTGCAGGGATAATGACAAGTTCACTGTTTTCCAAACGGGGTTGGCCTGTGTGGCCTCTCAGAAGTTTCCTGGAAGGCAGCTCCACATTTCTGGTGAGCCTGTGCTTCTGGAAATCCTGTCTGACAGAGAGAACATAGGCACTGCAGAGGAAGAGCTGGGCTCAACACCAACTCTGTTGATTACTAGCCGGGTGAATCTAGGTCAGTTACTGAAACTCTTGGCGCCTCAGTTTCCTTGCCTGTAAATGAGGACACCAGTCATTCTTCCATCCTCTGTTTGTTGGGAGAACTAAAGGAGATAATAATCGTACTTTACTTAGAACATTGCCTGCATCATTAGCGCGGTGTTAGCTGCTACTCTTGACACTATTTATTATGCCAGAGAGCACAGATGCCCTCTCTTACAGACAAGACATGTTTCTTTCAAAAATGCCAATGTTGGGAGGCCGAGGCGGGTGGATCACGAGGTCAAGAGATCGAGACCATCCTGGTCAACATGGTGAAACCCCGTCTCTACTAAAAATACAAAAAAAAAAACTAGCTGGGCGTTGTGGCGCGTGCCTGTAATCCCAGCTACTCGGGAGGCTGAGGCAGGAGAATTGCCTGAACCCAGGAGGCGGAGGTAGCGGTGAGCCGAGATTGCGCCATTGCACTCCAGCCTGGGTAACAAGAGCGAAACTCCGTCTCAAAAAAAAAAACAAAAATGCCAATGAATCAACATTGTGGCCGAGGTATATTTGACCCCTGGGCAGTGCTTCAGGACCTCAACCAGTGCTGGGTCCGACCAGAGAAGCTGTCCCCAAAGCTCTCTTCCTGCAGAGTGGAATGGCCTTCAGGCCCAGCACCATATTGAGGACCTTGTTGTCCTCAAAGCAGCTTCCAACTCAACTCGAAAATGATGCGTCTTATATTCTTCTTGAGGTTTCTTGGATATACTTGACATATCACGTTTCTCATTCAAACTCAGGGGGAGAAGGGAAAACCGGTTCTAGCAGCAGGGGTGAGGCAGGTTGGCAAATACTCATAGTTCTCCCACCACTTACCCCGACCTCTACCCGCAAGGACGGCCACCGCCACACACAGGCCTCGCAGGCTCCCCCATGTCCATTTTGAGGGTCATCTTCCTTTTCCGTGGCTTGCCATCTTTTTGCAATAGCAGGCTGCATCTAGTTATTTCTCTACTTCGATTTACTTCTTGCCTTGCTATTATTTAGCTACAGATTTCAGTCAGCTCGAGATAGCATTTTGGCAGAAGGGACAGAGAAGGAGCCCAAATGAGAAAATGTCTTGCTGCAAAATCCATTTTTCTGTTATGTTTGGGGCTTGGAGCTTCCATTTCAGGCTGACATTTTGAAATGTATCTGTGAGAACACCAGTAAGGGAACGGATGATGACACTGCGCTTCTGAAGCCCTTTCACAAGATGGCTGGGGAGATGATTTATCATCTTTATTTATTCCAGTTTGGCAGCTAATGGTGGGGCCTGTGTCAGGGCTGCACGCACTGGTGCTGGCTCTGGTTTCAGTGCCTCTGCCTTGCTCGCCTTTACTCCCGGCTTTCCTGCTGTCTCAGGGGGTCCAGCTGCATCAGGTGACAATCCCTCTGCAACTGTGCAACCCGGAGGGACAGGGCAGTCTGCAGTTGAGCAGTGGCCAGATGACATCATTCAGTTTCACTTCACTTTCCCCAAAGTGAACTGGGTCAAGTGTATTGAGGCAAAAAGGCCATATGTGGCTCAATACCAGACTGCATCCCTGGAAGCTGAAAGCATGACTCATGGGCAAGACAGAGACCCCCTAGCAGGCTGGTCAGCCAGGGTGCTGAGCCCTCACATACACCTAGCCTAGTGGGGCTCTGCACAAGCCCCAGTTTCCTCATCTGTAAAATGGACACAGGCCTATTTGGAAAAGGCATTTGCCTTCTTACCTACAGAATGTATCTTCAAAGGGTTAACAATTAGAGCAAACCTAGTCTATAAGGCTGTCTGTGTCCTGGGAACTTTACCCTTTGGAATATCCTCTTAGTGCTAGTTTGGATTTGCCTACAGTGTTATTTCCGAACTCATAGAAAGGCCTGGCTTTTGTACTCACAGCAAGACAGAGTAATGGGAATGGAATAGAATTAGCAATTACTAGCACAGTCATTGCTAGCACATGATCGGGTGGCAGGTGATAGGGTTTGGGGATCGTCCTCTCTCAATATAATGGGGTGTTCATTGGGTAGGTAGAGCACTGCCTGAGGAAACTGGAAACTGGTTATCTACTCTTTAGTTCTGTTACCTGTTTATTAAGGAGCCCCTAAATTCAGTAACATAATAATTATTATCTCCTGGTTACTGTGAATTGGGAATTCAGGAGCAGCTTTGTTGGCAGTTCTGGCCCAAGGTCTCACGTGAGGTCACAATCAGATGTCGGCCAGACCAGACTTATGAAGGCTTGCCTGGACCCTGGGATATGCTTCCAAGGTGGCTCCTGACTCTTGGTGGACCGTTCCCGTTCCTCCCCAGGGAACCTCCCACAAGGCTGCTGGGGATGATGGCAAGGTGGCTGGCTTCCCCCAGGGGATGGGTCCAAGGCCACAAGGCAGAAGCTGGAACATCTTCCATGGCCTCACCTCAGAGGATGCACATTGTCAAGTCAGCCACATGCTCCTGTGGTCACACGGGTCACCCCTGAGTGAATGTGGGAGCAAACTGCTCAAGGGTGTGGCTGCAAGGTGAGGATGAGTGGGAACTACCACAGGGGGGAAGGTGCTATTTAGAAATCCAGGAAAACTGGATTTGAGGATGGGATTGTTGGCAAGGGGAGGACAAAGAAGAGCAGACAGATATCAAAACAGAAGCTTGGGGACCAAAGCCTAAGCCATAGGCCAACGGACTCAAACTGGATCATGGATTACGAGTCCACACACAGAAGACTCATGGTCTTAACAGAACCTGCAAGGGAGGTGACCTGACACAAGCTGCAGCACTAGCTCAACCCATTTTACTGTGGGGGAATTCGTGAGCCAGGTAGGATCCCAGTGTTCCTCTCGGGGCCTGGTTTCTCCAGGCTGACTTGTAGAAGCTTGACGCTGAGTTCACCATCAGGGCTGAAGCTGCTCGGGAGCTTCCTTTTCCAAGCCCAGATTGGTCTTAGAGGTAGGTAGAGTGGCTGTCCACACAGGGAGAGCCCAGAGGCTGGGGAAATCGAGTAGGCTCTGGCCATGTTTGTTTTGTGGCTGGGTGGTAGGCTCCGACTTGTGTCCTTAGAAGGTCCAGGGCTGCCCAGGGCCACCTTTGATTTTCAACTGTGTAAACAGACACTGTGCTCCAGATCAGAGAGGAGAACACTGCGGATGTGCAGGCAAGCTCATAACCAGCACCACAGGGTGCCTTTGTTTGCCCTCTTTTCTGTGGCACATAGAACCAAATTGTTCCTTGACTCTTTTACTAAAATTTCAAATTTCCAAAGTCCTATCAAGAACATGATCTCCTTAAGCCAAGGCTAGAGATAAGTTTTCATAATAACCTCAGTAGACAAAAGAGAAAACTGAGGCTACAAAAGGCAAGACCTACCCAGAACCACTCGGCTGAGTCCAGCACTCTGCCCATGGTCCATGCACCCCTTGACCCATCAACAAAGCAGTCCCCACCACCAAAGTGCTGTGCGCTATGTGCCCCTGGGAAGGAGCGCCAATCTAAGATTGCAAAGAATGGGAAAGGACCCCAACTCTTGTGAGGCAGCTATAAGAACTTTCAGTCCTAGACCTGTACATTTTTTATGATTTTTTAAAAATGTAACTCACCATGTTATATACATCCGTAGCGCACATCCCATACACGAGCTCACTCTGCTCCTCGTATTGAGCACCCAGGGTCTCTTTAGTGGACTCCCTTTTTGTCCTGTGAATGGACCACTCTTAACCATCAGAATGAATTGCCTATCTATCATCTGTACTTGACTTTTTAGCAGTCACAAACACAGGGTGGGGAATTTATTGGATTCCAGGTGTCTGATTAGTCAAAGTCCTTTCCAGCCCATGCTGCTGAATCAGCCAAGTCATGACCCCAACCAGGCACTCTGGTGAGCTCAGTGTGGACAGAGGTGTGCACATTGCTGGGCATAGACGGTTTGGAAGTAGACAGAGGAAGTGAGTCCTGTCACCTGAGATGGCTCCTGCACCGACCAGTGAGGGCTGAGAGTGAGAACTCTTCGGTGCGTCTTCTCTATGCAAGGCTTATGAGCTTTCTGGCTTCTCTCTGACTTGGTTGTAAACGAAAATCATCTCAAAAAGGCATGGGTAAGAGCCACTAGCCTTCTTGGAATGCCTACTATGTGACAGATGTGAAAGCAGATGCTCTTTCAAATACTTCTGTCAGATGAACTTTCTTATCACTGTGGTACAGATGAGGAGGCAAAGTCATTTGCCGAAGAGCCCGCTGTTTCAGCTGCTGGAACTGGGGTTTGGATGCAAACTTCGATGTCTCCTCTGCTCGCATTTTCTCCTCACTGTGGTATCACTTTGGGAAGGAGAGCTGAAGTCTTCAAACGCAAATAGAGTTTTCTCCTTGTGTAAATATAGCAAATCAAATGTCCTGGAAAGAAAACTTTGCCCAGACAAATTGCTCTAGACTAGACGTGCAGGGGGCAGGAGAGGGGTAAATGTCCTGGTGGTGATGACCACGTCTAAAGAAGAGACAATATTTGCTTAAGGTACCAGCATCTCTGGGTGGTCTAGTATTTTTCAGGAGTGGTCTGAGAGTTGGCCTTTTGTGGTGTAGGTAAATTTTTAAGGTATTTATGAAAATGCTTATATGTCTGGTTTCAGCCTGATGGTAATTTGCTTGCATAACCTCTATGCGTAGTCTTGGTGGTCCAAAGAGCCCATATTAAGAATTTTATGAACATCCTGCTGTGTTTAGGGTGTTATACCTCGGAGTAACTATTTCACTAACCCAGATGGTGTCGTTACCACACACATATCCTGCCAGGGGAGGGAATTGTATTAACGAGTATAACCAGCAAAACCACAGCATTTCACTTTAGCAAAAGGGGCAGAAACAGGAAGCAGGTAAATTCCCCCCTCCCACACACTCACCATTCTCTCCTCCCTTTGATGAAGTTAGAGTCTCTGGTTTTGTGGCCACTGTGCTCCTGTCTACCTGTAGGGGACAAATTGGGCTCTGGGGGGAATTTACAGGCTTCTTCATATTTAGCTCAAAATCACCCAGACTATATCTGGGTTCATCATTCCTTAAAGGTGGAAGAAGTTATAATTTCTTGCTTTATCTCCTCTCTCTCTCTCTCTCCATCTTTTCTCTTCTTTTCCTCTGTCATTTTCCCCTTCTCCTTCAAAGCCTATATAGTCTTCCTCGGACCACTTTTTCTGAATGGGCTCCACTGCCCTATTTCAGAGTACAGTGACTAGTACTGTGTTCCATTTCCAATAGTCAATAAGAAAGCAGAAGTGACCACAGTGGCTTCCCCTAAAAGCAGCATCAAATTTCAAGTACTTTCTTATATTACTCCCCCGTCATTCCACCACCCTCGATGAGCACACAGCTCACTGCTGAGCACATCATAAATGCTAAACAGTGAATGAATCAACTAATTAAATAGTTCTTTTTATTCTAATTGTTTTTTCTATTGCAAGCCATTGTGAATAAGATGGTTCTTTTTTTCCCCAAAGAGGTGGACTATTGACTGAAAAGCCTAGCACAGCTTCTGAGAGTCACAATGAGGTCACATCTCTACTGTACTGAAAATCTTTTCAGCCACCAGCGAGAGAGCCTGAGCGTGATTCTCATTCCCAGGTTCTGAGTGAGAAGGTCATTAGCTCGCTAGCTACTGGCAGGTTCAAGAATTGCCAAAATGATGGTGATGTGATAAGAACAAGTATCTTGTTGACTCTTGGTGTAGTAGTTTTCTTTTAAAAACAGCTTTATGCTAATTATCCCATTTGACACACACAGAAAAAGAAAGTGTGAGGTAATGTGGCTAAGATTTCTGTCCATTTTGTAGACATGGTTATAGCTGGTGATCGGCTGGTGGCTGCACAGGTCGTGGTTTGAATGCTGGGGCTGCAGGGTTTCTTCCTCAGCAGGCTGGTGTTCTTCCCAGGAGCCCTGCCCACCTGCCTTTCTCTTGCTGAAAGCCGTATCACCCGCTTTATTCAAGGGTCAAAACTGTCCCGGGTCGTCCTCATGCTACACTCTCACTAGCACCACGACAATTTACAGATGCATGGCAATGTCAGGAAGTTACCTTATATGATCTAAAAAGGGGAGGAACACTCAGTTCTGGGAATTGTCCACCCCTTTCCTGGAAGACTCGTGAATAATCCATTCCTTGTTTAGCCTGTAATCAAGACATAACCATAAAAATGGGCAACCAGCAGCCCTCAGGACTGTGGAGTGGCCATTCTTTATTCCTTTACTTTCTTAATAAACTTGCATTCTCAATAAATGTAAAAACATTTATTTCTCAATGAACTTAAAAAAAAGCTGTCTCCAGTAAAAATGTATGCCCACACACAAAACTTGTAAACAAATGTGCATAGCATCTTTATTCATGACAGTTAAAATCCAGAAACAACCCAAATGTCCATCCATTGATGTGTGCATAAGCAAAATGTGTACGTGCAATGGAATATTACTGGGCCGTCAAAAGGAATGAGAAGCGGACACAGGGTGCAGCATTCTTAAACCCTGAAAACATTCTGAAGGAAGCCAGTCACAAAAGCCCACATTATATATCATTCTGTTTAGATGAAAAGCCGGATTAAGCAAATGTGTATAGATGCAAAGTAGATTAATGGTTGCCCAGGGCGGGGTGGGGTGGATGACGGTATTGGAAACTGATGAATTTAATGGTTGCCCAGGGCAGGGAGTGGATCATGGTATTGGAAACTGATGAATGGGTACGGATTTCCTTCAGGGATGATAATAATGTTTCAAAACTAACTGTGGTGATGGTTGCACAACTCTGAATATACAAAATCTCACCGGATTGTACAATTTAAGAGTTAATCATATGATACAGAAACTCTATCTTAAGCTGTTAAATAGTTTTTAAAGACAGGCTCTGGGCTGTGGCTTTCATCACCTTCTTTGGCCACGGCTTTGCCCAGGGCTCCAAAGCTGGGCAGTGCCTGATACTGGCTCCTCTCACTTTGACTTACAGGGAGACATTCCTCCAACTCTGCCTGCTAGGATTTGTGGGGCAAAATCAGGTGCCTCCATATTCCCAAATACAAAGTGCTGGAGGTTAAGTTCTGTGCTTCTCAAGTGTCAGTGTACATTCTGATCACCTGGAGATCTTGCTAAAATGTAGACTCTGATCCTTTATGTCTCAGACACAGACTGAGAGTCTGCATTCTAAGAAGCTCCCAGACAATGCCAGTGTTGCTGCCGTCCGAACTTTGGGAAGGGACTGTGTCGACCACAGTCTCAGTTAACTGAAATGCTTACATTCTAACAAATAGCTTTGCCACATGAAAATGCAGCCTTTGACTCCTCACTGCCACCTGTATAATTCAATCAAATGACAGGATTTTCAAAACATAGTCAAGCAAATATCTTTTTCCACTCTATCCAATTTGGTGCATTTATAATGCAAGATTATTAAACAGTGTTACCAACTCGGTAAAATCCTTTGGTACACAGTAATCTTTATGGAAAGCACCTAACAACTTGGTTATTTTTTCTTTGAACTAAATGAATTGGCCATTTGGTTTGCATCATAGGGAAAACCCTGAGTTCTGCTAAGTCTGAGCTTCCTTAATCATCACTATACATTTTAAAAGCGCAAGATTAACTGTATGTTCCAAACACCAAACCTTGAGGAGCGAGCAGGAGGTTCAAAGAACCTCCTCAGAAGAAGATAAAAGCCAAAAGATGGTGATGTTTTTATTTTATTTTATCGTAGAGATGGGGGTCTCACCATGTTGTCAAGGCTGGTCTTGAACTCCTGATCTTAAGTGATCCTCCCACCTTGGACTTCCAAAGTGCTGGAATTACAGGTGTGAGCCACCACGCCCAGCCTGGACGGTGAACTTAGTTGTATAGCATCACTGGATTATGATAAGAGTTATGTATGCAACTTAATTTTTGTTTAATAAGCATGTGGTGTGTGTCTGCAACATAAAGAGATAGATAGATCTCTTCCTGAGTTATAGGCACAGTGAACTTTATGAATACAATGAATAAGATGCTGTCTGTGCCCAAAGAGAAGCCTTTATGCCTAATCAGGGAGAGAAACAAGCTCACTAAGAAAAGCAAGAAATCAAAGGGAAGGAGAGCTGTGTGGCAGGCAGAAGGAGAAAGCTTTTGGCCTGTTGGGGCTGTTTAATTGGCTTAAATTTTATCTCCACAGGTTTTGCTGATGGTGCAGCAAAGCTGAAGAATCCTGGGCACTCTCCTTTGTTCAAATACAACTTTTATTTACACAGGATTTGCTAAAGGAGTACAGGAAAATGGCAGAGATAGCGTGAAGCTCACACCGCAGTTCCTGAAAGTGTCTCTTCATTGTTCTCAGACTTGTACCTGCAGTAACAGGGCCTGCAGGCTTTGAGTGCATGACTGCTGAGTTCTAAAGCTCAGAAGAATTCTGGATGTGGTACAAAAAATTCAGGTTCAGATTCAAATTCCTTTAGCTATATGATGATCATTGCTTTTAAAACTTGCTGGTGCTTATTTTTTCATCTGCAATATAGAGATGATTATACTATTTCTTCAAAGGATTGGCAAGAGCAGGAAATGAGCTAATATATAGAGGGAGTTTCGTGAACTGTTCAGCACTCTATGGATTTAAAAGTTAATGACTATTTTTCTTAGCCTACCTACTACAGGCCTTGGCTGTCCCTTTCCTGCCCTCAGGTCTAGCAAACCCCACCTGTCAACCAGCCATGGCTCCAGTGCTATTTCAGGGCCCTGCTCGACAAACTAAGTGGATGTGGGGATTTCCTAAAGACAATGCATTGTGATCGTGATCAGAAGGCAACTTAAATCCAACTCCTCAGTGAGTTCTCTGGAACTTAGTGTCTTCAGCTCTAAAATAAAGTTACTGACTACATTTTGAAATTCCGTTATAGGAATGCCTGGCCCATAAGCAGGCATGATTTATATTGGAGCTCTGTATCTGTCTCCCATATGAAGAATACAAGCTTATAGTTCATTTTTTTCCCCTAGATTTTTGAGTCTAAGTCCTTATTTTCCACAAGCTGGGAAACTAGAAGAAGGGAAACACCACAATAAATCTGCTGAATTAGCCACCACTCCTTTTTCGTCATCCCCACTGGGCTTGGGAGTCGGAACCATCTGTAGGCCTCCCTACCTTTCCTAAGGAGAGCAGGAGCCGTTTATCAGCCCAAGCTTTGGAGCTCTGCAAACTAATCAATTGCAGATTTCCTGATTCCTGTTATCTCCATCTAAGTGATAAGCCAGACATGGAACAAACTCTTACAGGAAGAATATTACTTTTCAATATGATTGGTAAAATAATAGCTCAGCCAGCAGAATCTTTAATGATAAAGGCTAACGAAGATTTCTATCAAAACTGTTGAAGAGAGGTTTTTTTTTAAACTCAACCATAATTAATTCCACCCCAAATTTGCATAAATTCTTACCTCCAGACGGTAAGATAACATGCATTAAACAGTATGCATGAATGTATGCATATATACGCTAGGTAAGTTCTTTCCAAGGCTCACCTGATGGACGTAGGCCGTAAATCCAAACTCTGGAGAATGAGATATGAATAATGACTTCCGTCGTGTCTGATATTTGCGAAGTGACTTGCAGTTATTTATTACATAGCTGTTTTACATTGAACAGTGTTCTCTCCAGATAAGTCAGAGCGGAGAATGAAGAATGGGCTGGTATAAATGTCTAGAAAGAGATCTTTGCCATCTTCTGTGGCAGATGCCCTGGGGGAGCCCAGATCCTCCCTCTGGAGAAACAGACCACTGTATCCAGCCACTTCTCCCTTTGTGTCTCTGGTCAAACATCCATGGAACAGATAGAACAGGTGAAGGCTAAGATGTCACTGTGTGGTTCTGACCAAAGCCCTCTTTCTTGACATAAGGCTGTAACTACTCCCCAGCCTCTTCTTTTCTGTGAGGATGCCCTTCATTTTGGTGGGAGAAGGCAGATAACAAAGGTTCGGCAGTGAGACGGCCTAGGTTCTGATCCCACCTGCTTTCTAACTAGCCATGTGATTTTTGTCAAGCTAATTCACTATTCGCGGTCTCTGCATTCTTCATTTGTTGTACTGGAATGATAACATTTCATCTATTGGGTATAAAAGATTTGTTTGATGAGAGAGTAAAATAATGCGCACAACAGCACTTTGAAGATACTGAAAGTTCCATAAGATTAGGGTGGTGGTGTTATCCCTGCTACTCACATCAACAGCTTCTATCCATCCCATCCGATCTGAAAATAGATATACCTTGGTCAGCAACCCCAATCTAGATTTTAACCATGCACTTTGCCTTGCTCTTAATTTATTTATGGTTGCAACTTTGTTTCCTTTATACAGAGAGGCCTGATGGCATAGTGATTGAGATGACTGATTCTGGTTTCAGACGGTCAAGGATTTAAATCCTGGCTTCCTCAAGACATCTACCTCTGGTCATGATGAAGCAACTCTTAGCGGACTAGCCTTCCTGCCACAAACAAATATAAAATTCTTCGACATACATGAGGCACTTTGTTGGTGACTGACTGATAGATCGCACCTGACTATCATCCTTGAAAGAAGGAAAACGCACGAGATAAAACTCAGATTTCCTCCAGTTCTCTTCTTGAGGAAAACGTGTCCACATTATAGCAGAGAGAACTGGATGAAACAAAAGCAGAGCACAGGGGTGTCCCTTAGCCAAGGATTAGCACTGGGGCTGTTAAAAGGGCTTGAATCTGTGGGGCAGGACACAGGAGAGAAGGGAGATGTGAAGAAGGGGCCACAAATCTGTTTAGGGATTCTCCAGGGGCTCTTGAGTGACACATGGTCTGTGTGTGCAGAGGGAGACAAAAGGAGTCTTATCAAATAGCAGCTGCTATGGTGTTGCCAGAGGAACAGAGAAACTTGAGGTTGAGCAGTGCTGGGGATGTTGGAGGACCAGTGGAGGGTCTTGTTAGTGCCCCCAAATCCTGAGATCTGTGAAAGTCATATACTGGAGGTAAGGGCATGCCCTAGAATAAGGTGTATTCTATACTCACCTTATCAAACACTCACACAAGATCTGTATGGGAAACAGAGTTAGGAATTTGAAACTCATCAAAATAAAAAGCCTTGGGCAATATCTTAGGCTTTTTGCAAAGCTTCCCTGACTAAACCTGAGATAAAGTCCAAACAAGTTCAAAGTGATTGGCCAGTAATTGAACTGCCTGCTAGAAAACAGCCCAATGCACTGAAGAGAATAACAAAATCCAGTGCCTCTAAAATGGACACTTTTTTGTTCAGTGTACAATAAAAAATACTCATCTCACACACAAGCAAACACACATGAACATATCATTTATGATCAAGAAAGAGAGGTCAATAGAATTTGACCTCAGGGTGGCCCCGATGTTGAATTGGGCTGACAAATACTTTAAGACATCTACCTAAGCTATATCTAAGAGTTAAAATAAGATCTTAATGAACACATTTTAATAGTCAACATATTTTAACATAGGAAAATCTTAGCAGAGGGAAAAAAACTGTAAAATAAAACCAAATGGACATTTTAGAACTAAAAAGTAAAATAATTAAAAAATTTTCCAGGCCGGAAGCGGTGGCTCATGCCTGTAATCCCAGCACTTTGGGAGGCCGAGGCGGGTGGATCACGAGGTCAAGAGATAGAGACCATCCTGGTCAACATGGTGAAACCCCATCTCTACTAAAAATACAAAAAAAAAATTAGCTGGGCATGGTGGCGCGTGCCTGTAATCCCAGCTACTCCGGAGGCTAAGCCAGGAGAATTGCCTGAACCCAGGAGGCGGAGGTTGCGGTGAGCCCAGATCGCGCCATTGCACTCCAGCCTGGGTAACAAGAGCGAGACTCCGTCTCAAAAAAAAAAAAAAAAAAAAAAAAAAAAAAAAAAATTCCAGGCGGTCTTAACAGAAAAATTGAGATATAAGAATAAAAGGACTTCATGAGATTTAAAGGGGCTTAAAGAAATATAAATTATTCAGGTGAATAGAAAGGTGAAAGAAAACAGGGAGCCTCAGGAACCTGCTGAGCAATTACATGCATCTAACTGCATTTTCAGAAAAGGAGAGTGAGAATGGAGAAGAAAAAAAAATGTGTTGAGAAATAATGATGGGCCAGGCACTGTGGCTCATCCCTGTGTTCCAAACACTTTGAGAGGCTGACGTGAGAGCATGGCTTAAGTCCGGGAGTTCAAGACCAGCCTAGGCAACATGGTGAAACCCTATCACCACAAAAAATACAGAAATTAGCCAGGCATGGTGGCACACACCTGTAATCCCAACCACCCAGGGTGCTGAGGCACAAGAATTGCTTGAGCCCAGGAGACAGAGGTTGCAGTGGGCTGAGATTCCACCGCTGCACTCCAGCCTGAGTGATAGAACAAGACTGCCTCAAAAAAAAAAAAAAAAAAAAAAAAAAGAAGAAGAAGAAGAAAGAAAAGAAAAAAAGAAATAGTGTCTTGAAAAAATTTCAAATTTGAAGGAAAACATCACTTACAGATCTAAGAATTTGGGGAAATTTTAAGCAAAATTAATACAGTGAAAACCATACCCAGCCACATCATAGTCAAAGTGTTACAAGCCAGAATTAAACAGAAAAACCTTTAAGATGAAAAAGAGAGGGAAATAAAATAAAATAAATAGCTATCAAGCCATAAAAACATATGGAGGAATCTTAAATGCATATGGCTTTGAGAAAGTTGCCATAGTGAAAAGGGGTACATGTTATATGATTTAAACTGTATGACATTCTGGGAAAGGCAAAGCTACAGAGACAGTAAAAAGATCAGTGCCAGGGGTATGAGGGGAGAAGGGGAGAGACAAATAGGCAAAACACAGGGGTTTTAAGGGCAGTAAAACAATTCTCTATGAGACTATAATTGTGATACGTGACATGACTGTGCATTTCTAGAACTGAACAACACAAAAACATGAATCCTAATGCACACTGTGGACTTAGCTGACAATAATGCAGCAATATTGGTTCATCGATTATAATGAATGTATCACACCAATGTGAAATGTTTAGGGAAACTCAGTAGGGGTGAGATGGGGAATATGGAAACTCTCTGTGCTATCTATTCAATGTTCTGTAAACCTAAAACTGCTCTAAAGAATGATCTATTAATTATTTATCTATTGTTTTTCTTAAAGAATACATACAGGAGAAAATGATAAGAGATTGTGACTGCTTCTCAGTGAAAGAAGTGGAAACCAGAAGGCACTGAAGCAATGCCTGCACGTGACAAAAGAGACAAGAAAAGAACCCACCAACCAAGGTTTCTACCTCCCTTCAATAATGAAGATAAAATAAATACCTTTTCAGTAAACAAAAGCTGAGAGATGTAACTAAGAAGCCAATAATATAAGCAATAAAACAGAATACTAGTTTTATTCAATTAACTCAAAATAGGTTTAAAAAAGAGCAACGGAGGAACAAAAACATGAGGGACAAACGTAAAACAGACAGCGAGATGGCAGATAAAGTTCAACTGTATCACTAATTTCATTACATGTCAATGAACTGAACACTACAATTAAAAGGAAGTAATTGTCAGACTGAATTTAGAAAAGCAATACCCAATTGTATGATGTCTAAAAGAGGCCCAGTTATTTTAAATAGAAAGTACAAGATGGAAAGAAGTATACAGTATGAACAACATGCATTTTTTTAAAGTGTGTGTCTATATTTAATCAGACAAAGTAGACTTAAGTGTCAGCAACAAAGAGAAATATTGCATAATAATAAAATGGAAATCATTAAAAAAATATAACAATCTAAATGTGAATGTAATTAATAACAGAGCTTAAAGATATATGAAGCAGAAACTGACAGAACTGAAGGAAACAGACAAATTCATCATAAAGGAGATTTCAACACCCATGTCTGCCAGGGATCTCCAAGGAAACCGAATATATCTTAGATATAATCTACAGATTACCTATTATGTATGTTATATATGCATATGTTTATAGATACTACATATCACATATGTAATCTCTAGGATATATATCTATATATATAACCATAATATATTTAGATATACACATAGAAAGAGATTTATTCAAAACATTGGCTCTTACTATTATGGGTCTGTCAAGTCTGAAATCTGTAGGGCAGGCCAGCATGAAAGGAAGTGACAAAAGGAAAACTCAGACAGGAAGTGATGTGGCAATCTTGCCCTGAAGGTCTTTGAACTGATTGAATGAGGCCCAACCACATAGTTAAGATTAATTTCTTTCACTAATAGTCAACCGATTGTTGATGTTAACCACTTTTACAAAATAAATACCTTGACAGCAACACCTAGATTAGTGTTTGTTTAAGTAGCTGAATGTATCAGATGGTAGAGAGATTGTAGAGAAAAGGGAATGCTTATACACTATTTGTGGGAATGCAAATGAGTTCAGTCACTATGGAAAGCAGTTCAAAAATGTCTCAAAGAACTAAAAACAGAGTTACCATTCAACCCAGCAATCCCAGTACTAGGTAAATGCCCAAAGGAAAATAAATTATTCTACCAAAAAGACACCTGTACTTATAGATTTATCACAGCTCTATTCTCAATAGGAAAGACATGACATCAATCTAGGTGTCCACCAAAAGTGGACTGAATAAGAAAAATGTGGTACATAGACACCATGGAATACTATGCAGCCATAAAAAAGAATAATATCCTGTTTTCTGCAGAGACATAGGTGCAAAGTGAATTAATGCAGAAACAAAACCATATGCCATGTGTTCTGGCTTACAAGTGGCAGCTAAGCAATGGCTACACATGGACATAAAGATGGGAACAATAGACACTGGGGATGCTGAAAGTGAAGAGGGAAGAAAGGGGACAAGGGTTAAGAAACTATCTATTGGATACCACGTTCACCATTTGGGTGACAGGATCATTAGAAACTCAAACTTCAGGATCACACAATATGCCAGTAACAAACCTGCACCTGTGCTCTTGAATCTAAAATTAAAAAATAAATTAACTTCCAGTTTAATTAAAAAATAAACTGGATACCAAAACCTATGCCAGCCGACACATAAAACCAACTGCTCTCAGCAGTTGATAGAACTTAGGTATAGACATTCAGTGAAGATACAGAAGCTGCGAAGATACTGTCAATTAACTTAACCTAATCATTATTTTTAAGTTCACGCAGAGCACTTACCAAGACAGACCACAGGCTGAGACACAAAATAAATCTCAGTAAGTTCCAAAAGACCAAAGTTTGCCTTAACTGCTGCAGAACGCATGATCGTGGGCAAGTCAATAACTTCCTATAACTCAGTTTTCCTCGTGTGAAAAATGGAAACGGTAATAAACTGCCATCATTCCTGTGTTATGACGTTTTATGAAAATTCATTGAGTTAACTTATGAAAACTCCTTTGCGGAATGCTCAGTGAATGTTCCATAAATATAGCATGATGGTGATGGTGATGGTGATGGTGATGGTGATGGTGATGGTGATGGTGATGATGATGATGATGGAAAAAGAGGAATAGAAGGGAAAAATATAAGGGCTATGAGTGGTGAAACAGGAGTAGGAGGGGAAGGAAACGCAGAGACAGGGGAGAAGACCTGGGCCAAATTGAGCATAAAATCAGTGAAATCCAACATATAATCATTTGTTAGTGGTAGTAAGTAAACATTCATTCATTCAGCAAATACTATTGACACTTAACTACATGGGAAGGTCTCTGTAGGAGAAAAGCAATAGTGACAATAACTGCCATTGTCCCTGCTTTCATGAAGCTTATCATCTGGCGGGGGAAACATATTAATCAGATTAATACTTTGAGATGAGTGGTGTGAAGGAAAGGTTTTAGTTCTATAAGAGCATCTAAAAGGGAACCTGACACAGTTTGGGGACAAGAGGGCTCCAGAGAGAGCAAAGAATGTGCAAAGGCCCAATTGATGTATGGAGAGACCAGCATGGCTAGAGGGAGCGGAGAGAATAGAGTGCAGGTCAGAGGAGACCACAACTCCTGGACCATAGACTGTGCCAGACACCATGTAGAGCACCTCACAGACACTATCTCATGCATTATTACAACATTCTGGGGTGAATAACTGACTAAAATGAATGGATTGACTTATTGTTTTCAGTTATAGCTAATAAGTTTTCTACAGTTAGGTTTAATTGATCATCTAATTTTTTGTTGATCATTTGGCTCCAGTAATTCCTTGAGACTCACAGAGGTAGCAGTTATGTCTCTCTCTCTCTCTCTCTCTCTCTCTCTCTCTCTCTCTCTCACACACACACACACACACAAGCGTGCACACACACACACACACACACACACGTTAACAGGACATTTGGTAAGTGGATATCCATCCTGTCTTCCTCAAATGAAAACATCTATTTGACAACTCAATGTATGGCCTCCAGGACACACGTGCATGACTCACCTCTAGAGTATTTTTTTCTTATGTATGTTGACCACATATTCTTTGACCACCTTTTCATACATCACTGATTTTGTAATATCACTTTCTTCTTTACTTCTTTCTTTTTTTTTTTTGACAGAGTTTTAATCTTGTTGTCCAGGCCGGAGTGCAATGGCGTGATCTCTGCTCACTGCAACCTCCACCTTCCAGGTTCAAGCAGTTCTTCTGCCTCAGCCTCCCGAGTAGCTGGGATTACAGACATGCAACACCATGCCCAGCTAATTTTGTATTTTTAGTAGAGACGGGGTTTCTCCATGTTGGTCAGGCTGGCCTCGAACTCCCAACCTCAGGTGATCCACCTACCTCAGACTCCCAAAGTGCTGGGATTACAGGTGTGAGCCACAGTGCCCGGCCTGTAATATCATTTTCTTTACAAAGAGTAGAAAGATAAATTATCTTTTCTTTAACAAATTTTATTGAAGGGCTTTTTTTTTTTTTTTTTGAGACAGAGTTTCACTCTTGTTACCCAGGCTGGAGTGCAATGGTACGATCTTGGCTCACCGCAACCTCTGCTTCCTGGGTTCAAGCAATTCTCCTGCCTCAGCTTCCCAAGTAGCTGGGACTACAGGCACGCGCCACCACGTCCAGCTAATTTTTCTATTTTTATTAGAGACGGGGTTTCACCTTGTTGACCAGGATGGTTTCCATCTCTTGACCTCGTGATCCACCCGCCTCAGCCTCCCAAAGTGCTGGGATTATAGGTGTGAGCCACCGCGCCCAGCCTTACTGAAGGTTTTTAAATAAACTTTATTTTTAGGACAACTTCAGATTTACCACACAGAAAAAATTGTAAAGGCCCCATATACCCCATACCTAATGTTTCCTGTAGCTTCTCACATTATGATGATACATTGATTACAATTAATAAAGCAATATTGCTATTTTATTACTAAGGAAAGTTTATACTTTATATAGATTTTCTTAATTGTAAATAAATGTTTTTTTTTCCCACTCCAGGATTCATGCAAGATACCACACTACACTCAGCTGTAGTGTCTTCTTAGTCCCCTCTTGGCTGTGATAATTTCTCAGACTTTCCCTGTTTTTGAGGACCAGTTTTGAGGAATATTGGTCAGGTATTCTGTAGAATGTCTTTCAATAAGCATTTGTCTGATGCTTTTCTCACGATTAAAATGAAATTACAGGCCGGGTACGGTGGCTCATGCCTGTAATCCCAGCACTTTGGGAGGCCAAGGTGGGTGGTTCATGAGGTTAAGAGATCGAGACCATCCTGGTCAACAAGGCAAAACACCGTCTCTACTAAGAATACAAAAACTAGCTGGGCATGGTGGTGCATGCCTGCAGTCCCAGCTACTCAGGAGGCTGAGGCAGGAGAATTGCCTGAACCCAGGAGGCGGAGGTTGCGGTGAGCTGAGATCGTGCCATTGCACTCCAGCCTGGGTAACAAGAGTGAAACTCCTTCTCAAAAAATAAAATAAAATAAAATAAAATAAAATGAAGTTACAGTTTTGAAAAGGAAGAAAATGCAGAAATAAACTACCATTTTCATCACATCTTATCAAGGGTCCCTGTTGTCAACATGATTTATTATTAATATCCGTGTTGATCTTGGTCACCTGGCTGAGGGTGGTGCTTCTCATGTTTCTCTAATGAACAGTTATTCTCTGCACCTTCCCCCTGCCACCTTTGCATCCTGTATTCCTTCAAAGAAAGTCATTCTGTACAGCCTATACTCAAAGAGTGGGGAGCTATATTCCACTCTCTTGAGGAAGAAATTCTACAAAAATTGCTGGGAATGCTTCAGAATGGAAAATTTGTCTCTTCTCACCCACTTATCCATGTATTCAATCACTTTTATGTATAGTGACATAATTACACATAAGTGATTGAATACATAGATTAGTGGGTGAGAAGAGATACTGGCAAGATCATCTGAGGTCAGGAGTCCAAGACCAGGCTAGCCAACATGGTGAAACCCTATCTCTACCAAAAATACAAAATTAGCTTGGCACGGTGGTGCACACCTGTAATCCCAGCTAATTCTGCCTGTCTTAACCTCCCAAAGTGCTGGGATTACAGGCACGAGCCACCGCGCTTGGCCCAGTCCCACCTCTTAACACCATCAAAATGAGGATTAAGTTTCGGCATGAATTTTGGAGAACATATTCAAACCATTAGCACCATGTATACAGAAATTAAATAAGTAAATAGACAGTGGATGGTGAGAGTCAGATTTCTCAGTATTGGAGTAGGAGGTTACAGAAAAGCAAAAGGAAGAAGCTAGAATGATCCATAAGATAATGGAATACAGGAGAATCACCTGTATTCTCCAGGCTGAGGCAGGAGAATCGCTTGAACCTGAGAGGCGGAGGTTGCAGTGAGTCGAGATCACACCATTACACTCCGTCCTGGCAAAAACAGTGAAACTCCATCTCAAAAAAAAAAAAAAAAAAAAGAGGTAGGATCTTTGGGGAAGTAATTAAGTCATGAGGGCTCCACTGGAGAGAACTAGCTTAGGCCCTTTTTGCTCTTACACTCTCTGCCATGTGAGAACACAGTGTTGATTCCCTCTGGAGGATACAGCCACTAGGTGCCATCTTGGAAAGAGACTGGACCTCTCACCAGAAACTGAATTTGCTGGCACCTTGACCTTGGACTTCCCAGACTCCAGAACTTTCAGTTCATAAACTCCCTAGTTTCAAGTGTTTTGTTATAGCAGGACAAAATAAGACACATAGATAGTGATTTTGGAATTATTAGCCCTTACCCCTGTGAGACACAACTTTATCAACGAGGGTACAGTGCTTATGCAGTATCATTTGCCTTGAGTCTTACAGATGCCACTCATTTCCAAAGTTACGTGGCTCACCTCCTTTTCCCCCATCCTCTTCAGTAAGCTCGTTTCATATATTTTTAGTTCAGTTAAATGATTGTATTACACTCTGCATTCCATCCTAGGAAACTTCCAAATTTTTAAAAAGTTGCATGTTTCCTTAGTGCCATGAATCCAGAATTACAGGAATTTTTTTTCTTTTGCTAATGATATTGAGTCTGTGCAAAAGCAATGGCAAAAACCTCAATTGCTTTTGCACCATCCTAATAATTTAGAGAAGCTTCTTTCAGATCTGTTATTTATAATTAGCAATGTCAAATACATCTTCAGAATTGCTATTAAAGTTGGAAAAACTGTTGAAGTTTCATAAATGAGCTATAAGATTTGGAAGAATTTTCCGTAAATTAGCACCTGGGGCCAAACATTTCAAGTCTTGCTTCTCCTCCACAATCCACGTGTAATCCACATGCTTCTGATGCCACATGCCTGCGTCTTTGTATCACAACTGCAAGTGAGGTCACACAATGAACAGTGGAAGTATTCTTGAAAATCAGTCTTGCTTGAGAATAGCCAGTAGCAACTTAACTATACATGGAAGTATCTGAGAACTACATAAAACACCCAGTGATTTTAACCATTTGCAGTTTAAATATCTCAGTTTAGACAATTTTTCAAAGATATGTGACCATGTGGACACATTGCTAGGGCCTTTAGCAAGTAATAGACTCTTCAGCTTAAGTTTGTTAGCTGCATGGAAAATCTACCCCTGAGTCAGACAGATCATTCTTTCATATCAACAAATATATACTGAGCATCTACATATGCCAAGGACTAGGAATTCAATGATAAGTGAGATGAAGTCCCTGCCCTCATGCCCTCATCAAAAACTCATGCTAACAGAAAGAAAAAATATAATAAACAAGTAATTTCAAAATGTTATCTGCTATGATGAAAATAAACAGGGTGCTATGACACAGAATAAGAAGAGCACTCAATTTAGAAAGATTCTTAGGGAGGTGGTTAAGCTCAGAACTGAAGGGAAAATGGAGCCAGATATGCAAGGAGCTGGGAGAAGAGCCTTCCGGAGGGGAAATGGCATACTCATATATGTTAAGGCTGGAGAGAAGTCCTTTTACTCCAGGAACTGAGGGGGGCTGGAATTTAGTGAGGGAAGCAGAAATAGTATGAGATGAAACTGGGAATAGAAGTAGAGGCCCCACCCTCCAGGACCTCCCAGTACAAAGTGATTTTATTCTAAAAGCAGAGAGAGAGCAGTGACGTGTTTCAAGTCAAGGGACTGACCAATTCGGATTTTCCTCTTTTAAAGAATTATTCTGTAAGAGGAACAGATTAGAGAGCCGTAATAAGGAAGCAGAAGGACCAGTTATCTGGATTGACAGCTAGCTTTGACATTTCCAGGCTATGTGGCCTTGAGGAAGTTACATAACCTCTTTTAGCCTTGATGTCCTAATCTGTAAAATGAAATAAATAGTTCTGATACTTCACAGGATGATGTGAAGTTTGAATGCGGCTATGCAAATAAGGTTTTGCCCACCATGCCTGGTGCACGGTTAATGCTCAGAAAATGTTTGCTATTGTCACTCTTGTCACTATTGTTAGGACCAAAGCAATGTGTGGTCTTAAGAGAGAAGGGAGAGTTAGAGCAAGGACTCAGAGATAAGTGGCCAAAACCCAGTTTGAAGATTGGAGCCTCTATGGCAAAAGGGCTGGAGAATAAACCTTGAGCCACATTCTTAGCAGCACAGAGGACCCGGAGCACGGGCACTGGGATGCAGTTCCTTGTACCTATGGTCAGAATTGTGTTGGAAGCCGGAAGCAGAGCTCAGAAGCTGAGCTGGGATGGAACAAAAAGCTGGTCCTCTCCACCCACCTGCCATTTGTCTGCCCTGAGAGCCTCCCTGATGAGACCCAGACCACCTACAAGTATAAAAGAGCTACTGAAACTTGTAAAATAGATCAGGGTCCCAGTCAGCCATAGCTGTTTTCTCTTATTGAGCAAAGCATACTATTGAGGGCATATATGAGCAGGAGGCTAAATCTCAAAATGAACTGAAGTTAAAGAGAATAAACACCTAACTTTTATTGATTTATCTTTGTTTATTCATAGCAAGAGCAGACAGGGAGGGAACTAACTGCTTGTATTGCTTCAATAATTATTTTAAAATCAAATGAATGTGAAGCCTGTGCTTTCTGAAAAGACAGGAAGAGACCGGGCTGCTTTACATGCAGTCAGATACCTGGCCCAGATTATGCTAGACACTGGGATGTGTGAAGGAGTAAAACTGGAGGAGTCGTTACTGTTCAGAGATTCCAGTCTAGTGGTAAGAACCCATGCAACAGCAAAATAAAAGAAAGACTGTAGGTTCTTATAGGGAACATAGGTACTGGGGGTAAAGAGAGCTGGCTGGCAAAGTCTTTCCCTAAGATTCTCTTTCCGTAAAAGCTTAGAATACACCTTCTTCCTCCTATGCATTCTTTATCTCCTCTTCCTTCTCCAATTCCCACTTCCACCTCCCTACAAACCTGTTCTTTAGCCTTCCTTTGCCTACATTTTCTCTAGTCCAACCCCGTCCTTAACCTCTCCCTTGGAGCCTGTTTTCTTCTGACATCTGGCCTCCTCTTGACTTTTATTTGAATCCACTGAAAATAATCATTTGTTTTTCTCCTCTCATACACACAAAAGATTTATTGAGCATCTGTAATAGGTACCAGGCAGTGAGCAACTTTTCACATTTAATGATCACTTTTACCCTCCAAGAAAGGTTCTGACATTTTCCCAATTTTACAAATATGCAAACTTAGTTGTAGGAAAATTAAATTACTTGCCCAAGGTTATACGGAAATCGAAGTTGCCAGACCTAACCTCCAGTCAGTTGATTCCAAAGCTCACACCATTAACCATAACGCCGTCCTGTCTCCAAGCGATGTTGACATACCTCACGACTGTGGATGTCCCTTACATGGAGGCCATTTACAACTCAACAATGATATGGAAACTAAACTGCACCTGTCTGTAGGGTGGGCAGTGGAAGCGGCAGCAGCAGCTCTGTCCCTAGTGGGAAGGAGGGTGCTGGGTTGTTAGCAGGAGCAGGGCCATAGATCTCCATTGTGGTCTCCACCCAGTATTGGATGGGGATGTACCTTCCAAGATGAGCAATCGAAGAAACTCCAACAGTGGGTGGACCTAAGTGGGGCAGCTTCTAGCAGGAGGAAAAAACTTACTCTGAGGAGGCTTAGAAGACAGTTCCATGAACAACGATGGAAGATGGAGAGCCATGGTAGGAGGGATCTGACACATCAGGCTGGAGGTCTGCTTGTTCATACTTCACAGGGAGGAGATGGCAAAGTCCAGGCTGTCGTAGGTGGCAGTGGCCACCTGTGCCAGTGTGGCAGGGAAGGGATGGTTTGCAGCAGTGCGGGCACACTCTTCATAGGAAGCAGCCCCAAGCAGGAGGAGCTTCTGTGAAGGTGGACACAAGTGAGGTGAGATAAGGCCAGGAATTCTCTTCTTAAACATCAATTTATTTATTCAGCCAGTAAATACTTATTTTACACCTCCTATATTCCAAGCCCTAGTCTAAGTATCTGGCATTCAGGGTTAAACAAAACAGGCAAATACCCCTGCCCTTATGGAGGTTTAATTTGTGCACCTCTTGCAGCAAAGTGAATTCATCAACGACCAGAACAAACCAGATGACGATGTGATATGGGTATGCCAGCCTGAAGATAAGCAGTTAGAGCTGTCAAAAGAATTAATCAGGCAGCAAATATTTCCTGTAGCAAGCTTCATTGCGTCATACACAAAAAAGTTTATTCTGGAGTCTTTTCAGAGATGCACCAGAGAGATCCCTGAATACATGCAAAACAGAATCTAAATAATCAAAAGTGCATTTATGCCAACCTTTTCAGAAAGCCTTCTCATATAGAGGGCAGGATGTTCTAGTGAGCAGCTACTAATAAGGTGGCCTAATTCTGTGACTGACACTATAATACCTAGTGGAGTTACTAGTTCCACAGTCTTTTCATAGTAAGGTTATTTCAGACATGGAAATCACATGAAATAAGAAAGACCTAGTAACAATAGCCATAAATTAGAGTTGCTAGTATTGATTTTGTGATTAACCTTTCTTGTCATCTTGAACTAGTCATTTCACTTTTGTAAGTTCCATTTGCCTTTCCTAGAAAAAGAGGAAGGAGGTGCATTAAACAATTTGTAAATTACCTTTCCATTACCACATAGTCTTTCTGTATGCTTCCATGGAAGAAATATTTCTAGGGGAGTAGAATGGATGGAACATGGCTATGTGCATGCTAGATACAGAGGAAAAGCTGCCAAATTAACCAGGGATCCCAGCTCTTACGGCCTGGATCTGGGTATCCTCCTGTATCAGAAGCACTGGACAAATTATTATATAAATACTAGGTATCATTCACTTGGGAGATACTTTGTTTTCTTCCCTGTGCCCTCTCTGCATGTTGTATGTGGCCCTGTACATAAAGACTTGAGGTGTTTTAAAAGCAGCCATATGTGTATGTGGCCCTTTAGAGAACATGGTGCTCTACACGAGTAAATTCCCAGAAATCTGGGCTTATTTCTGGAAACATTAGCACTCCTTTCAGCAGCTTCTAACCTATTTTACTCAGAGCCAGTATGAGGAGCACCAACATTGTTCTGTGCTGAGCTACAGTGACGTGCTCCAGCTTGTTCAGGAGTATAGATCTGACCCCAGATAATGCAGCACTTTTTATTTTTAAAGCTTTTATTTATTGTTTGTTTGCTTGCTTG
This sequence comes from Callithrix jacchus, assembly GCF_049354715.1. Lineage (NCBI taxonomy): Eukaryota > Metazoa > Chordata > Mammalia > Primates > Cebidae > Callithrix > Callithrix jacchus. Next base: position 6,860,992 of record NC_133520.1, read on the forward strand.
TTTTCTGTCTTTGTTCTTTCCTCTGCAGTCAACTCTCTCATTGCCCTTGCCTTTTTGTTTTGTTTTGTTTTGTTTATGTGTTTGTTTTAAACCTCACTGCCTAGAAGAGGGCTTAAAGGCAACTCCACGCTTCCCCAAATGTATATCAACTGAGCTCCGTGACTCCTTGTTTCTCAGAATGAGACTCTTTAAACGTCCTATCAGGATGATGGGGCTAAAAGGCTGATCTTCATAGGATTATTGAGGTATGAAAATCTGTTTTTAGAAATCAAGAATTATTAATTGTTAAAATAATTATTTGCATTAATAAATCTGCTGTTTTAAACAGAGGAAGCCATGGGCACTGTGGGGTGAGCACTAGCGCAAATCAAATATTGACAAATCAGGGCAGGTTCTTGCTCTATGAAATGTAAAAGACTGCCTCTCTCCTTGAACTTCATGTTTTGTTTTGGTGTTTTTTTGAGATGGAGTCTTGCTCTGTCACCCAGGCTGGAGTGCAGTGGTGCAATCTCGGCTCACTGCAACCCTGCCTCCTGGGTTCAAGCAATTCTTCTGCCTCAGCCTCCGGAGTAGCTGGGATTACAAGCATGTGCCACCACACTGGGCTATTTTTTTGTATTTTTAGTAGAGGTGGGATTTCACCATATTAGCCAAGATGATCTCAATCTCCTGACCTCGTGATCCACCTGCCTCAGCCTCCCAAAGTGCTGGGATTACAGGCATTAGTCACCAGGCCCAGTTGAACTTCATGGTTTTTTACTAATCTGCAAAATGAGAATGGGAACATGTACCACAGAGTTGCTATGGAGTTCAAATGAGATAAAATGTATGAAAGCATTTGCAAAGGCAAATGTTATGTCTTTGCATTTGCAAAATGCAAAATGTATAAAAGCGTTTGCAAAGACATTATGACATAGCATTGCATTATAGTTATTTGTAAGCACATCTCATCATCTAAACTATAAGCTGTTTCAAAACAGAAAGTTTGCCTTACCCAGGTGATATTCAAAATTATTATAATCAAAATCTTCAACAACTGGTAGAGCATCAACCAATCAGACTGCACATTGGCCTAATCAGAGCAGACCCTGGCTATGAACAGCCTGAATGCGTAAGCCCATGCTCACAACAGCCCTGCACAGGCCCATGGGAATATTCCAAAAGAACTAGTACAGTACCTTGCATATAAGGGATGGTCAGTGAATTAATTCAAAATATTGTCTGCTTTGTGAAACTTTGTTTTGGTCATAATATTTTTAAAGGAAATTTCAGCATAAAATGAGCTGCATCTCTCTCTGTTTCCCCAAGATTTCTTAGGGGCATGTGATCTCTTCTTGCCCTACTTGATGCCCCAACAGAATATTTCTTTTTTTCAAGCTTAGTTCCAGGTACTAGTCCCTGAACACTTGAAGCCTCTTTTCTTTTACCTGAGTTACAGATTCATTAACCCAGACGTTTAAAAAATGTTATTATTAGAAGTTTAATCACCCATGTCCTCCTTTTAAGTTCTTTCTAAAATTATTTTCTGGCAATAATAATTATGTCAATCAGGGGCCAGCCAGATATAGCTGTGGCCCTTGGGCCAAATCAAGACGGGAGTTTCCAGCCATAATCTATTATTTAGCTCCAAATGGTTGTGCTACTTTCCCCACCCCCACTCCCCTCTCGGTCCCACCTACCATTCTTTCGGCATAAAGTGACAACCTAGCAGGTAAAGTCCTAAAGACCAGGGTAGAATGTCAGAACTGGGGCTGTTTTGCCATCTTTGCTACATTGGTGTCTGTGGCAAGATTTTATAAGTTGTATCTTATAGGAACGCAAAGACAAAAATTAAATATTAAGTCAAGGGCAGAAGCCAAAATGATGGTGGTGTTTGTGGTGATGGGGAAGGGGGATGGTAATATTAGGATTGGAAGAGCGAGAAGCCAGGGAAACCTAGAAATGAAGAGTAGCTGACAAAGTGTGTGGATGGTAAGATTCTCATTTTGAAAGATGATCTCAGCCATGGCTGATTTTGATGTTATCCAGGAAAGCTTTCATGAATGTACCAGATTCAGTGAAGGAAGCCACAACCAATAGATGCGTTTCAGTAGTGGCGCTCCTGCCTCTCAGCCTCCACAGCTCTCCACATCCATTGCTGAGGTTCTATGACTTTCTCTAAAGGCTCTGGGATCTTGACCATAGTCAGGCAGCATTTAAACAATACCACTTTCATCAGCTCTGCTCAGTATGAGATCAACTAAGTTCCTTGGTTTAACTTATTCATTCAACGGACATGTACTGGATGCCTGTTATTTTCCAGGCATTGTTCTGGGTGTTTGGAACGATGAAATATCTATTCTTAATGGTAAGGAACTAAGAGGCAACAGAAATGTAGGCCAAAAATCTTACATGAAGGAAACAGCACACATGAAAACTCAGAGACCAAGGAAAGGGCAGATTCCAGTAGTTCAAAATGCCAGGCTTATGGAGAGTTAACTGAGCCATGCCTGGTGTTTACATAAGGCAAGAAGGGTCAACTTGGGAGCAAAGTGTTTAGATTTGGACTTTTGACAGCTCACTGGGGCCTCAGAGTTGAGAAAGGCTTGCTTGAATTTGCCTGGCAATATCAAGGTGGTCTAGACTAGATTGATGGTCATGAGGATAGAGAGGAGAGGGTGGACTTGGGAGCTATGTAGGAGAGAATATCAATTAGGCTGGTGAATGATTAGTCAAGGCATGTGAAGAAGAAGGTGTAGGATAAACTCCCCTCCTTCATATTTCTGGCTTGATGCCTTGGCAGTGGAAGGCACCAACTCACTGAGGAAGAGGAAACAAACAGAAGAAAGTATAGAAAGTAAGGTGATGAGTTCAGGCTGGTTAGAGACGTCTCTGAAATACTGAGATTGACATATCAGTAGGAAATTGTGTGGATTAGTGTTTCCCAAAATTACCTGCTCGGGACACTGTGATGAGAAGCAGAAGGCTGCCAGAAGGAAAATTAATGCTGTGCTTCTTTCAAAGAGAAGAAGAAAATCAGTTGTTTATGTTCATTCTAACACAAGCTTCTCTGAATTTGAGCCAGCAACAAACAATCTGTAGTCCTGCATTGGCCCAAGGGGCCCCCACTTTGAGAAGCTCAGGTCTGGGTTAGGAGTTCAGGAGAGTTGGAACCGGAAGTTCGGTAAATCAGCAGCATATCATGCAGTCTTTACTCTCCATAGCTAGTCTTATTTCCTTCTTCACTTCTTCAACTTCCCTTCTCTCTTCTCAACATACAGCTGAATATCCATTTATATTTTCACTTCATCTTGGAAGCAAAGGTGCCTTTTCACTTTCAAAGGCTAATAAATGTCCCTGTCCAGGTGTGAAGGCTCACGCTTGTAATCTCAGCATTTTGAGAAACCAAAACAGGTGGACCTCACTTGAGGTCAGGAGTTCAAGACCAGCTTGACCAATGTGATAAAACCCGTCTCTACTAAAAATACAAAATTAGCTGCCCTTGGTGGCATGCAACTGTAATCCCACCTACTTGGGAGGCTGAGGTAGGAGAATCACTTGAACCTGGGAGGCAAAGTTTGCAGGGATTGAGCCACTGCACTCCAGAGTGACAGAGCAAGACTCCATCTTGAAAAATAAAAATAAAAAATGCAATAAATGCCCTGAGTCCTGCTGACACATTCATTCCTTCTCCTTCATTCAGGACATGATGCTGACAACCTTCTCCCCCTTGTGCTTTCTACATCTTGAAACTGATGCTGCCCGCAACATGCTCAAGTCCTCCATTCTGAAAAAAACAAACAAATGAAAAATATCCTGGGTACTCCTTACTACTGCGTCTAGCTCCTTAGCTCTCTCTTTTCCTTTATCACACAACATTTTGAAGAAGTCTTTGTCACTCTTTCTCTACTTCCTCACCTTCACTGTCCCTCAGGGAACAACTCCTTGCCTCTCTGCAACCTGCTTTTGGTGAGATCCCCAGTTGTTATGTCCACATCTTTTTTTCCATCTTCCACCTGCTAAAATTCTTCACAATGTTTGACATTTGACATTTAGTCAAACATCAGTTACTCATCTTGAAGCTCACTTATGTCTAAGGTCCTTGTTCTTCCATTTCTTCCCTCACTTCTCTGACCACCTGACCACAAATTTTTCTCCTTCCACAAATGCCTAGCAAATATGATTAATTTCTGAAATAGTTTTCAAAACAATTTCAAGGATAGTTTTGAAAGTAGTTTGAAAATAGTTTCTTTTGAAAACAGTTTCTTTTCTGAAACTATTATTGAAAGTCGGCTCGTGGGTAAGTTTCTTTTGAAAATAGAAACTGTTAATGAAAGTATGTTCCTGGTATCGTTCTTTTGAAAATAGTTTCTTCCCTGAAACTGATATTGAAAGTATGTTTCTGGGTAAGTCACTTCAATTTTGTCTTTTTTCTTTTGTAAAATGAGCAGCATTGTATTGGAACACTTCCAAAGTCTATTCCAGGTATAGTTTGATTCAAGAAACATTTATTGCATGTTTTTGATGTGCAAATGATAGATTTAGAAAATATACTCAGTTACATCAGGAGTCAAAGTTCACCTACAATCTGCCATGCAACAATAAGCTAACCAGCTACTGCAAACACTTGGTAGAATGATGCAGCATGTGAATAAAAACTAAATATGATTAGGGTGCTCGTTACAGCCATCCAGAAACCATTCACGGACCACTCTCTGTGTCAGATATTATGCTAAGTACACAAACACAATCACTATTTCTTTTTTTTAAATTTTTTATTGCATTCTAGGTTTGGGGGTGCATGTGCAGAACATGCAAAACAGTTGCATACGTACACACATGGCAGTGTGTTTTGCTTCCTTTCTCCCCTTCACCCACATTTGGCGTTTCTCCCCAGGCTATCCCTCCCCAGCTCCCCCCCCCCGCTGGCCCTCCCCTTTTCCCCCCAATAGACCCCAGTGTTTAGTGCTCCCCTCTCTGTGTCCATGTGTTCTCATTTTTCATCACCCGCCTATGAGTGAGAATATGCGGTATTTCATTTTCTGTTCTTGTGTCAGTTTGCTGAGAATGATGTTCTCCAGATTCATCCATGTCCCTACAAACGACATGAACTCATCGTTTCTGATTGCTGCATAATATTCCATGGTGTATATGTGCCACATTTTCCCAATCCAATCTATCATCAATGGGCATTTGGGTTGGTTCCAGGTCTTTGCTATTGTAAACAGTGCTGCAATGAACATTCGTGTGCATGTGTCCTTATAGTAGAATGATTTTATAGTCCTTTGGATATATACCCAGTAATGGGATTGCTGGGTCAAATGGAATTTCTATTTCTAAGGCCTTGAGGAATCGCCACACTGTCTTCCACAATGGTTGAACTAATTTACACTCCCACCAACAGTGTAAGAGTGTTCCTTTTTCTGCACATCCTCTCCAGCATCTGTTGTCTCCATATTTTTTAATGATCGCCATTCTAACTGGCGTGAGATGGTATCTCAATGTGGTTTTGATTTGCATCTCTCTAATGACCAGTGATGATGAGCATTTTTTCATATGATTGTTGGCCTCATATCTGTCTTCTTTTGTAAAGTGTCTGTTTATATCCTTTGCCCATTTCTGAATGGGCTTGTTTGTTTTTTTCCTGCAAATCTGTTTGAGTTCTTTCTAAATTCTGGATATCAGCTCTTTGTCAGATGAGTAAACTGCAAAAATGTGTTCCCATTCTGTTGGTTGCCGATTCACTCTAGTGACCGTTTCTTTTGCCGTGCAGAAGCTGTGGAGTTTGATTAGGTCCCATTTGTCTATTTTGGCTTTTGTTGCCAATGCTTTTGGTGTTTTGTTCATGAAGTCCTTGCCTACTCCTATGTCCTGGATGCTTTTGCCTAGATTTTCTGCTAGGGTTTTCATGGTGCCAGGTCTTATGTTTAAGTCTTTAATCCATCTGGAGTTAATTTTAGTGTAAGGTGTCAGAATGGGGTCCAGTTTCTGCTTTCTGCACATGGCTAGCCAGTTTTCCCAACACCATTTATTAAACAGGGAATCCTTTCCCCATTGCTTGTTTTTGTCAGGTTTATCAAAGATTGTATGGTTGTAGATATGTTGTGTTGCCTCCAATGCCTCTGTTTTGTTCCATTGGTCTATATCTCTGTTTTGGTACCAGTACCATTCTGTTTTGATTACTGTAGCCTTGTAGTATAGTTTGAAGTCCGGTAGTGTGTTGCCCCCCACTGTGTTCTTTTTGCTTCGAATTGACTTGGCTAGGCAGGCTCTCTTTTGGTTCCATATGAAGTTCATGGTGGTTTTTTCCAGTTCTGTGAAGAAAGTCAATGGTAGCTTGATGGGGATAGCATTGATTCTGTAAATTACGTTGGGCAGTATGGCCATTTTCACGATATTAATTCTTCCTAACCATGAACATGGAATGTTTCTCCATCTGTTTGTGTCCTCTCTTATTTCGTTGAGCAGTGGTTTGTAGTTTTCCTTGAAGAGGTCCCTTACGTTCCTTGTGAGTTGTATTCCTAGGTATTTTATTCTTTTTGTAGCAATTGTGAATGGCAGTTCGTTCTTGATTTGGCTTTCTTTAAGTCTGTTATTGGTGTAGACTAATGCTTGTAATTTTTGCACATTGATTTGATATTCTGAGACTTTGCTGAAGGTGCTTATCAGTTTCAGGAGTTTTTGGGCTGAGGTGATGGGGTCTTCTAGGTATACTATTATGTCGTCTGCAAATAGAGACAATTTGGCTTCCTCCTTTCCTATTTGAATGCCCTTTATTTCTTTTCCTTGCCTGATTGCTCTGGCTAGAACTTCCAGTACTATATTGAATAGGAGTGGGGAAAGAGGGTATCCTTGTCTAATTCTGGATTTCAAAGGGAATGCTTCCAGTTTTTGCCCATTCAGTATGATATTGTCTGTTGGTTTGTCATAAATAGCTTTTATTACTTTGAGATACATTCCATCGATACCGAGTTTATTGAGGGTTTTTAGCATAAAGGGCTGTTGAATTTTGTCGAATGCCTTCTCTGCATCAATTGAGATAATTATGTGGTTTTTGTTTTTGGTTCTGTTTATGTGGTGAATTACGTTTATAGACTTGCGTATGTTGAACCAGCCTTGCATCCCTGGGATGAATCCTACTTGATCATGACGGATAAGTTTTTTGATTTGCTGTTGCAATCGGCTTGCCAATATTTTATTGAAGATTTTTGCATCTATGTTCATCATGGATATTGGCCTAAAGTTTTCTTTTCTTGTTGGGTCTCTGCCAGGTTTTGGTGTCAGGATGATGTCTGTCTCATAAAATGATTTGGGAAGGATTCCCTCTTTTTGGATTATTTGAAATACTTTTAGAAGGAATGGTACCAGCTCTTCTTTGTGTGTCTGGTAGAATTCGGCTGTGAACCCATCTGGACCTGGGCTTTTTTTGTGTGGTAGGCTCTTAATTGCTGCCTCGACTTCAGATCTTGTTATTGGTCTATTCATAGTTTCAGCTTCCTCCTGGTTTAGGCTTGGGAGGACACAGGAGTCCAGGAATTTATCCATTTCTTCCAGGTTTACTAGTTTATGTGCATAGAGTTGTTTGTAATAATCTCTGATGATGGCTTGAATTTCTGTGGAATCTGTGGTGATTTCCCCTTTATCATTTTTTATTGCATCTATTTGGTTGTTCTCTCTTTTCTCTTTTATCAATCTGGCTAGTGGTTTGTCTATTTTGTTGATCTTTTCAAAAAACCAGCTCTTGGATTTATTGATTTTCTGAAGGGTTTTTCATGTCTCTATCTCCTTCAGTTCAGCTCTGATCTTAGTTATTTCTTGTACTCTGCTAGGTTTTGAGTTTTTTTGATCTTGCTCCTCTAGCTCTTTCAATTTTGATGATAGGGTGTCAATTTTGGATCTCTCCATTCTCCTCATATGGGCACTTATTGCTATATATTTTCCTCTAGAGACTGCTTTAAATGTGTCCCAGAGATTCTGGCATGTTGTGTCTTTGTTCTCATTGGTTTTGAAGAACTTCTTTATTTCTGCCTTCATTTCATTGTTTATCCATTCAACATTCAAGAGCCAGTTGTTCAGTTTCCATGAAGCTGTGCGGTTCTGGGTTGGTTTCTGAATTCTGAGTTCTAACTTGATTGCACTATGGTCTTAGAGGCTGTTTGTTATGATTTCAGTTGTTTTGCATTTGCTGAGGAGTGCCTTACTTCAATTTATGTGGTCAATTTTAGAGTAGGTGTGATGTGGTGCTGAGAAGAATGTATATTCTGTGGATTTGGGGTGGAGAGTTCTGTAGATGTCTATCAGGTTTGCTTGTTCCAGGTCTGAGTTCAAGCCCTGGATATTCTTGTTGATTTTTTGTCTGGTTGTTCTGTCTATTATTGACGGAGGAGTGTTAAAGTCTCCCACTTTTATTGTGTGGGAGTCTAAGTCTCTTTGTAAGTCATTAAGAACTTGCCTTATGTATCTGGGTGCTCCTGTATTGGGTCCATATATGTTTAGGATTGTTAGCTTTTCTTGCTGTACCATTATGTAATGGCCTTCTTTGTCTCTTTTGATCTTTGTTGCTTTAAAGTCCATTTTATCAGAGAGGAGAATTGCAACTCCAGCTTTTTTTTTTGCTCTCCATTTGCTTAGTAAATCTTCCTCCATCCCTTTATTTTGAGCCTTTATGTATCCTTGCATGTGAGATGGGTTTCCTGGATACAGCACACTGATGGGTTTTGGTTTTTTATCCAATTTGCCAGTCTGTGTCTTTTGATTGGTGCATTTAGTTCATTTTCATTTAGGGTTAATATTGTTATGTGTGAATTTGATACTGCCATTTGATGCTAGCTGGCTGTTTTGCCCGTTAGTTATTGTAGATTCTTCATTATGTTGATGCTCTTTAGCATTTAGTATGATTTTGGAATGGCTGGTACTGGTTGTTCCTTTCTATGTGTAGTGCCTCTTTCAGGAGTTCTTGTAAAGCAGGCCTGGTGGTGACAAAATCTCTGAGTACTTGCTTGTTTGCAAAGGATTTTAATTTTCCTTCACTTATGAAGCTCAGTTTGGCTGGATATGAAATTCTGGGTTGAAAGTTCTTTTCTTTAAGGATGTTGAATATTGGCCCCCACTCTCTTCTGGCTTGTAGAGTTTCTGCCGAGAGATCTGCTGTGAGTCTGATGGGCTTCCCTTTGTGGGTGACCCAACCTTTCTCTCTGGCTGCCCTTAGTATTTTCTCCTTTATTTCAACCCTGGTGAATCTGACGATTATGTGCCTTGGGTTTGCTCTTCTTGCAGAATATCTTTGTGGTGTTCTCTGTATTTCCTGCATTTGACTGTTGGCCTGCCTAGCTAGGTGGGGGAAATTTTCTTTGATAATATCCTGAAGAGTATTTTCCAGCTTGGATTCATTCTCTTCGTCACATTCTGGTACACCTATCAAACGTAGGTTAGGTCTCTTCACATAGTCCCACATTTCTTGGAGACTTTGTTCATTCTTTTTTGTGCTTTTTTTCTCTAATCTTGGTTTCTCGTTTTATTTCATTGAGTCGATCTTCGACTTCTGATATTCTTTCTTCTGCTTGGTCAATTCGGCTGTTGAAACTTGTGCATGCTTTGCAAAGTTCTCGTATTGTGTTTTCCAGCTCCTTCAATTCATTCATATTCCTCTCTAAGGTATCCATTCTTGTTATCATTTCCTCAAATCTTTTTTCAAGGTTCTTAGTTTCTTTGCATTGATTTAAAACATGTTCTTTTAGCTCACAAAAGTTTCTCATTATCCACCTTCTGAAGTCTAATTCAGTCATTTCGTCACAGTCATTCTCCATCCAGCTTTGTTCCCTTGCTGGCGAGGAGTTTTGGTCTCTTGTAGGAGTCGCGGTGTTCTAGTTTCGGGTGTTTTCCTCCTTTTTGTGCTGGTTTCTTCCCATCTTTGTGGATTTATCCACTTGTCGTCTGAGTAGTTGCTGACTTTTCGATTGGGTCTCTGAGTGGATGCCCAGATTGTTGATGCTGAAGTATTTCTGTTACTTGGTTTTCCTTCTACCAGTCTAGCCCCTCCACTGTATGACTGCTGAGGTCCACTCCAGGCCCTGCTTGTCTGGGGTGCACCTATAGCAGCTGCGGAACAGTGAGGGATGCTACCAGTTTCTTTTCCTGCTATTTTTGTCCCAGAATGATGCCTGCCAAATGTCAGTCCTCTGGATATAGAGGGGTCAGGGAGCTGCTTGAGGAGACAGTCTTTACTTTATAGGAGCTCAAGTGCTGATCTGTGAGCTCTGTTGTTCATTCAGGGCTGTTAGGCTGCTACATTTAATTCTGCTACAGCAGAACTCATTAAAAAACCCCTTTCTTCTCAGATGCTCTGTCTCGGGGGGTTGGGTTTTTTTTTGTTTTTTTTGTTTTTTGTTTTTTGTTTTTTTTTTTCTGAGATGAAGTTTCACTCTTGTTACCCAGGCTGGAGTGCAATGGCGTGATCTTGGCTCACCGCAACCTCCGCCTCCTGGGTTCAGGCAATTCTCCTGCCTCAGCCTCCTGAGTAGCTGGGATTAGAGGCATGCGCCACCAAGCCCAGCTAAGTTTTTGTATTTTTAGTAGAGACGGGGTTTCACCATGTTGACCAGGATGGTCTCAATCTCTTGATGGGGTTTTCTTTATGTGTCTGTTGTGCTGTCCTGCCCAGCTAGGAGGCAGTCTAGTCACTATTTGCCTGCTGAAACTCTGCCCTGCTGGTGTGAGGTCCGCCCTGTTGCTGCAGGCTCTGCCATGGTGCTGCAGTCTCCGCCCTGCTGCCACTGGCTACACCCTGCAGCGGAGTCTCTCTGTTGTGGCATGTTGCCTTGGCAACAGCAAACGCCCCTCCCCCACTGAGCTGCACCATCCTGGGTTCAGCTGTGCCCGTAGTAAAACTCTCCACCCAGAGCGTTTGGAATCGCCATTTTGTTTGTCCCACTGCCCTGGCCCAAACGCCGTTTCCCTGGAATCTCCTGGGCTGGCTCACTGTCCAAGTCCCATTCAGTCAGATGGATATGCCAATCTGCCCTCTGAAGTCTCAGATTGCCAGTTCAACAGGGCACCCGGACCAGTGCACTTTGTGCAGAGCGCTGTGGAGCACTGCTGCGCTGCAGTGCCGGCCGTGGCTACACTGGCCGCCAGCTGCACCAGCCAAACCCGCTTCACTGGCATCCCACATCTCTTTTATACCTGGGAATTTCCCCGTTCTGTGGGCAACAAAGATCCGTCTGGAAATGCTGCCCTGACTCACTCTCCACGCGTTCACTGAGAGCTTCAATCCTGGGTTGTTCTAACTGCGCCATCTTGAGTCAGTCCCCCCATTATTTCTAATCCTCACAGTACTCAGGAAGGCGGTGTTATTATACTCATTTTACTGAAAAATAAACTGAGGCTCAGAAAGAGTAAGAAATTTTTATACAAGAAAAAAGGGAAGTTGGGGTTATGTTCTTTAATTATATATTTATTTGTGTGCCTTCTAGTTTCTCTTCTAAAGAGTAGGCTCTTTAAAGCAGAGAATATGTTTATTTAGTTCATCACTGAATTCCTAGCACTTAAGAGGCAGGTACAGAGTAGGTTATTGAATAAGCTTATCAATTAGTTGTTCAAATTAAACTCCGGGGTCTCATGATTCTAAAGCCCATGCCCTTTTTCCTAGGAGACTTGGCCCTTGGTAAATGCAATGCTGGTGTCATAAAGTTTTTAGGTAACACAAAGGAGAGCCCCATTCATGAATGTTTTAGAGGTCTTTCATGTCATTTTTGGCCATGTCTTGCTAGAAGGTGTATATCTGCACAGATAGCACCCTAGATGGCCAAGTCATGTTGGGATCAATTGTGAAGGGGCCTGGAGGAGGAGTGCACGGCAGCTCCAAGGAGCAGAGGAGACAGAGTAAGAGATGGATCAAGTACCTGGTGAAAAGACGCTAAAGGAGCAAAGAAGTTACTCTTCCTCAGATCCTCTCCAAGTCCAGTCCAGTAGCACTATCCAAATACAGTGTCAGCAGCAACTGCAGCAACATAAGTAATTTGAAACGTTCTAGTAACTACACGTTTAAACATAACAAGAAACAGGTGAACTTGACTTTAGTAATGTGTTTTATCTAACCTGATATATCTAAAATGTTATTCTAACATGTAATCAATATAAAATTGTGAATGAGCTATTTTGTGATTTTTTTCCTACTGAATCTTTGAGATCTGGTATGCATTTTATACTTAGATTAGATCTTAATTCAGACAAGCTACAATTCAAGGGCTCAAACAGCCACACGTGGCTAGTGGCTACTGTATTGGAGGGTGTGGATTTAGATAGGCATAGTGTGGTATGTGGACCAGTTGCTTCAAAATCTCTGGAAAGCATGCAAGGAAATGTAGAATTTCTAGTCCTATCCCAAACCTACTGAACCAAGCCCCTGGGGGATCTGTGTGCCTTTAGAGTTAGAGCAACACTGGTCTGGCTAACAGGCAGGGAGCTTCCAGTCTACTAGAAAGGAGGGAGAATGAAGTGGAGAACTACATATTCACAGTCAAGCACTCATCTCTGATAAAGAGCCAGGGAAACCAAAAGCATTACACAGCTGCAAAAATGGCATGCATTTTCATCTCTGATTTGCTTTTGTGAACTGTGAACCCTTCTTGAGAAATCCCCTCCTTAGGCTCTTAGCTGAGATTTTATAATTCGACCATATGTTGATTAACTTGGGAAAGCAGAAGTAACAAATAAATAACCTCAACAAGATGTCAACGTTAATACTGAGATTTAAAATGGCTTTCTTAATACATGCTATAAAATTGGGAAAGCAATCTGCTCTTACTGTGGAAACTCCTGACAGTCTCAAAATTCAGGATATTTAGAAAAAGATTAAATATGCGTTTGGGGTAAAGTAAAAATATTCATACATTTCTTCCTTCAGGTTGAATGGACACAAATCAGAGGCTCGTAAACTGTATCTTAGGTTTATTTTTATCATTCCAATCTCCAAATTTCTTTAGAATCTCAGAGCCAGAAGCTTCAGCCAGGATTTTCTATTTTTCCCTAATAAATTGTAGGAGAGAAATTTGTTTTTCTTTAACATCAATAATGCTATTATAGATCTATGCAGTATATCCTCATCACCCTTTTAGGGTAGTTTTAAACTCTTGGAAATTTTGTTACTCAAAGACGAAGATGAACTCAATTCTGTGCATTTTTAGTAATACAGAAGAGGATTGCAGGACACTTGGTATAATGCTTATCCTTTGGCTACGCTTTGCTTTGTCCACCAAAGGGGAAGAAGGATGTATTAAGATTCTCTAGAGAAACAGAACCAGTAGGCTGTGTATGTGTATATATGGAGATTTAGACTAAGGAACTGGCTCATGCAATATGGAGGCTGGCAAGCTTAAAGTCTGCAGGGTTTGCAAATGGGCTGGAGAGCCAGGAAAGAACCAATATTGCAGTTACCATCCGAAAGCCAGCTGGCAGAATTCCTCTTGCCCAGGGAAGTCAGTCTTTGGCTTCATTTAGGCCTTCCACTGACTGGATGAGGCCCATCCAAACTATGGAAGGTAATCTACTTTAATCTCTCATCTAAAAACACCTTCACAGAAACAAGCAGAATAACGCTTGACCACATATCCCATGATCCAATCAAGTTAATCATCAAAAAGGAAGATCAGCCCGACGTGGTGGCTCATGTCTATAATCCCAGCACTTTGGGAGGTACAGGCAGGCAGATCCCTTGAGGTCAGGAGTTCCAGACCAACCTATGCAACATAGTGAAACCTGTCTCTACTAAAAATGCAAAAATTAACTGGGCATGTTGCCAGGTGCCTGTAATCCCAGCTACTGGGGAGGCTGAGGCAGGAGAATCACCTAAACCCAGGAGGTGGAGGTTGCAGTGGGCCGAGATTGTGCCACTGCACTGCAGCCTGGACAAGAGTGAGACTCCATCTAAAAAAAAAGAAAGGAAGATTACACTAGCTTAAACCCACAAAGGGAAAAGTTCTGCATCCACACAGAGAGAGGCACACACTCCTCCTACCATGGGACTAGTGGAACTTGTCTTTGATATTCTCCCAGGTTTAAAGAGAGTGGTGCCAGATGTGTGCTTGACATCCCTAAACTGTACAAAAGCAGCTGGCTCCTGTCTAAGGCAGTGCAGCCTTCCTTAGCATGCCCCACCACCGACAGCCCTATTCCTTCTTTCCCAGCCCAGGTGGTGAGGCCCAGCGTCTGCTGAAGTCAATCAGAATGAGCTTTAGTAATATCACTTTTTTTTTTTTTTTTTTTGCTGGAAAACATTCGACAACCCCTCTGTAACCGGATCCTGTTCTATTTAGCTTGCGAAATTGTAAATTTCTGAAAATAGCAAAACTCCCTCGACTTGCTTGCACCTTGCCTTCTTTGCCCAAAGTTACCTTTCCCAACCCTGGTTTGTATTTTGTTTAAATACAAACCTTTTGCCTGCCTGTCTTACTTCTGTCAGTCCTTCTCTCATATGCTGGCAATGTTGATGAGTTAGAATGCTTTAACTCCTCGAACCCATGTTCTGGAGGACTTGTGTCTTACATGAGATTAGGACTGTGTTGAAAAGGGAGTCCAAATCTATTGGCACCTCTATTCTGCAGAGTATAGCAAAGATATTTCACTGGACTGTTTGTTATCATTAATGCAGTTTAAGGTTTAGAATGGCAATTCACAGAGTTGCTTCAGTTTTCCTAGTTCCTGGGAAAATGAATTGCAATCTGAAGCATGAAGGGGGCTAAGACTCCCCTATGAATTAGATGTCTTAGTTAACTACTGTAGAAAAATGACAGTCTTTCTGTCGCCGCACCTGTGACGGTGAGCGCTGGCAGATGAATGAAGCACAGCACCAGCTCTCGTTTTGGCTACTTTCTGATCTAATTGATTTATCTTTTTCACATTCTAAATTCTTGTGAGCTGCAAGTTAATGGCACCAATAACATTTCCTTCTTTTCTCAAATTTCTACTTGAACTAAATTTTAGCCAATTCCAATAGGAATTTTTCTCTTACCTGCTGAATTACTTGAATTGACCAGACCTGACCTGATTTGGATTAATTTGAGTACCTACTATACGCCTGAATGGTACTATGAGCTCAGTACTTAGCATAGCATAGACACTTAAAGTCACCCAGAAAAGGCTTCATCCACCATGTTCGTGCATTCTTGGCCCTTGCTGGTCATGAGTATAATTACAAAGTGTTTGCTTTATTTATCACCTAAACCAGGGAAAACACTGAACACTCCCCCAGGTGGGAAATCCAGGCAGACTTGGGCCCGTTCACAGAGCATTAGAAATAGGACTTCTCGGGATGCTGCTCCCCACCTAACCCAGAATCAGTAATGGCATTTCCTTTCAGAGCACATCTACCAGGAACATGAGGAACTCATTGATATCCAGGCTCAGGTCCCTGATTAAATGCCTTTCTAAAGAAAGCTATTTATTGGCATCAGTCACATGACAGAAAATAAACACTGGACAATCTCTCTGTCAGGGAGATAAATACTGGGAAATGCATGCCTTTGAATGTTACAAGAAGGAAGATGTTGAACAAGAAAAGGAAGATACCTTCATCCTGCTGAAACTCAGTGGACAAGAAGAGGAATTTTTCCTAAGCATTTAAGACAATCATAACTGCAAAGAGCACTGACTGAAACAAAAGTCAAGTATGGTATGGAGTATAATGAGATGGATTATAACGAGAAAGATGTTGATATTTACTAAATTCTATGGGGAAAAAATAGGAGTTAAACTGTAAAGAAAGGAATATGGTCACAACAAAACAAATCAAGTGATGTGTAAACAATGTAGCTCCCCAGAGAGAGACACTTGGTTAATATCTGCATAAATAATTCAAAAGAGAATTGAATTTAGGGACTTCAGAGGTTCCTAAGTTTCCAGTTATTACAGAAAGCCAAATCATAGCTAGAAAACTATCATCAGATGAACCAGGGTGTGCCTCTAGAAAAAAGAATAATTCAAAGGTACGTTTGTGCTGCAGCCTGAATATCTATGTCCCCAAAAATTCATATGTCGAAATCTTAAGGCCCAAGGTGATAATGGGGGCAGAACCCTTATGAACGGGATCAATGCCGTAATGAAAGAGGCCCTAGAGCGACACCTCACACCTTCTACCATGTGAGGACACAGCCAAAAATCAGCAGTCTGTAGCTTGCAAGAGAGTCCTTATCAGAACCCAGCTGTGCTGGCACCTTCATCTTGGACTTTCAGCCTCTAGAACTGTGAGAAATAAATTTCTGTTGTTCGTAAGCCATTCAGTTTATGCTATTTTGTTATAGCAGCCTGGATAAACAAAGACAGTATGTTTGAAAAATTTTCCCAGTTCATTCATTCATTCATTCACTCACTCATTCACGGAACTGAAACTTAATGAGCTCAAACTGCATGCTAGCTCCTGGGCCACCTGCTTAGGGATGGGATGGCAAATAAGACGTGGTTTTGCTATTAAAAGTGTCATCGGCTCTTCCTTGAATTTATCAGTCCAACCTACAGGAGCAACCAAGCCATTGACAAAATTTAGGGCAATATTTGAGACTGTTCTGGAAATAAAGCGGAGGTTTGGAACCGTTCCCCAATGTGGAGGCTGCAGTTTTAAGAGTGAGACCACATGAAGATTCATGTCATAATGGACTTAGAAAAGTTTGGAAGAAAACAAAAGGAAAAAACAGCAAATTCTTATGAAGAGGCGATTAAAAATATACTGCAGTCTGGAGACTGAGGGGGACATGATAGAAGTTTATAAAATCACAACGAGAGTGAATGAAATAACACACAATGGTTAAAAGCAGATGCTCTGGCGCCAGATTGTCTGGGTTTAAATGTTGACGCTGCTGCTTTCTAGTTGTGTGACCTTGGGCAAATTACTTACCCCATCTGTATTTCTGTTTTCTCATCTTTAAATTAAGCTAATGAAAAAGTACTTAGAGATCACTGTGGATGTGAAGCTTTAAGTGAGTTAATGCATGTAAATCACTTCCAGCAGTGCGTAGCACAGAGCAAAACACTCAATAAATGTTACCTATGATTATTTTCCCCCCAAATTCTAGATCTTTAAAATCAGTTCAGTTAATATTCAATTATTAAGATAAAGTATATTATGATGCACTTTGTGGTCTAAAGGAACGTCTTATATGTAGAAGTGGTACAGTCTGAACCTACTGGAAGATGCTGAGAATGTTAGGTTAATTCCTTAGACCTAAAGCAAGTCTTGAAGGGGTTTAGGAATGCTTTGCATGCATGCTTAACTTTTAACTTTGTCCCTCAGTAACAAAGTGGGACCCAGCCTCCTGGGGTTGAGAGCATATCATAATGATAAAACATGATTGCTCAGCTTAGTGAAGGGGAAAATGTTAACAGTTTTTGATGTAGCAACACATCATAATAATAGGCCATCCGCCACAGAGGAGGCATTGTCGGAGACCCGAGGCCAGTGATTGTGTTTTTGTGTGTGCTATTTTCATAAAGAAAATGAGTTTACATCCATGGTCCACACACTTGGGCTGAGGCAGAATCCTCTTCTGACAAACAGCAGGAAATGTTTGTGGGATTACAAATAGAGGACCAGTGAAGGGGGAGAATAAGCTGAAAAGGATCTGCTTGCCTAAATGAAGATAAGGAGCATATTAACTCCCTTAAATAGTCAGTCACCTCTGTGTGATCAATAGAAGCCAGGGTGAACCTTGAAAAGAAATCTGAGGTCATGCACACTTTGGCTGTGCCATCCAGTGAAATTGATTTACAGGTGGAAAAAAAAAGGACATGATTGAAAAACAAAGCAGAGGTTGAGAGCAGTGGCTCAAACCTGTAATTCCAGCACTTAGGGAGGGCGAAGTGGGTGGATCACGAGGTCAGGAAACCGAGATCATTCTAGCTAACATGGTGAAACCCCGCCTCTACTAAATCTATAAAAAAATTACCCAGGAGTGGTGGGACCCCCCTGTAGTCCCAGCTACTTGGGAGGCTGAGGCAGGAGAATCACTTGAACTAGGGAGGTGCAGGTTGCAGTGAGCCGAGATTGTGCCACTGCACTACAGCCTGAGCTAGAGTGAGATTCTGTATCAAAAACAATGACGACCACAACAACAACAATGAAACAAACCAAACCAATCCAAAACAAAAAAAAAACAGAACCACCACAACAAAAATACCCCAACCAGAATCCTTTCTTTACCTGAAATTTTACTTTGGAATCCCATGAATAAGCCAAGTATCTATCCATAGCCATACCTGCATCTATCAAGTGTGGAGGTGTCGGGGACAAGAGTGTGGTCACAGGACTCCACCAGTTCACCCCTGCTCCCATTTCTATTGCCCCCATTTGCACTGGTGTCTTTTCTCCCTTTGGATCATCCTAATACAGTTTAGGAACCACTGGGGTCAATAGGCTCTCGTGTGTCCTCCAGATTCAGTAGTCTGTGGTTCTGAAACCTTTGGCATCAAAGAGACTTCAAATCGAAGGTTCAGTTACAGGTTCTAGAATAGCATTGTCCAACAGAAATCTTTAAATTGTATAAGCCATGTAAAGTTTTCTAAGAGCCCTACTCCAAGCAAAAAGAAGTAGGTACAATTAATTTAATAACATTTTATTTAATACATCCAAAATATAAACAATTCAACATATAATCAATATAAAAATAACTGAGACATTTTGCACTTTAAAGTTTTCAAAATCCAATGTGTATTTTAAGCTTATGGCACATCTCAATTCAGACTCATCACACTTCGAGTGGCTGACACATGGTCAAATGACCACCATACTGGAAAATATAGAAATAGAGACTTACATGGCTCAGAGCCTTTTCCTGAGTCACAAACACAGCTGCCCATTAATTTTGTGAAAAAGGACTGCAGGCCTCCTGTGTTCAAACTCATAGCTAGTGAGACAAGCACACGGCCCTGCTCTGTTTCCCACCGCAGTAGCCACTGTCTTAGTCCAGTTGCGCTGCTATAACAAAATACCTGAAACTGAGGAAGTTAGAAGGAACAGAAATTGATTGCTCACATGAGGTCTGGAGGCTGGGAAGTCCAAGATCAAGGTGCCACCTGCAGGTTCACTGTCTGGTGAGGGTCTAATCTATGCTTTCAATACCACCGTGTTGCTGTGTCCTCCAGAGAGGATGAATGTTGTGTCCCCACAAGGGAATGGAAGAAAACAAACTCACTCCCTGAAGCCCGTTTGTAAGGGCCCTAATCCCATCCAGGAGGCCTCTGCCCTCATGACTTAACCACCTCCTAAGGGGCTCATCTCTTGTGTGGTTTTTTTTTTTTTTTTGCTTGTTTTTTGGGTTTTTGTTTTGTTTTGTTTTTTTGAGACAGTCTCACTCTGTTGCCCAGGCTGGAGTGCAGTGTCTCGATCTCAGTTCACTGCAACCTCTGCCTCCCAGGTTCAATCGATTCTCCTGCCTCAGCCTCCTGAGTAGCTGGGATTACAGGTGCATGCCACCACGCCTGACTAATTTTTGTATTTTTAGTAGAGACGGGGTTTCACCATGTTGGTCAGACTGGTCTCAAACTCCTGACCTTGTGGTCAGCCTCCCTCAGCCTCCCAAAGTGCTGGGATTATAGGCATGAGCCACCGTGCCTGGTGGCCTCACCTCTTAATACTGTCACATTGGCAACTAAGTTTCAACATAGGATTTTTGGGGAGCACATTCAGACCATAGCAGCTCTTTCCTTCAGGGAAGCCTCACCAGTTCTTCCTTCGGCCTGGAGAGTGTTGTTGGGTGTTTTGCCGGTTGAGGCAGGAACTAGTTGTTTCACTTCTCTTTGTGGCCATCTGGTTGCTTCAGACTTTCTGGCTCCTGGACACCATCGGGAGGTGCATGTGCAGGTCACCGAGGCTGTAATGGCCAGGCTTGGACTTGGAGGCCTGACAGTGTCTTATATGTTGGCCTAAGTTTCATCATCTTTTGGCTTTAATACATAGCACTTTGCACTGAAACAGTCAATATTTTTCGTATGTTTGTGAGAGCAAATATATGACTCAACACAATCATGTTACAACAGCCAAATTGAATGAAGATGCTTCACTGTTTCCTTGAGACTGAAATCTAACATTAAGGCTCCGCTGCTGGTTATTGATACATAGATCAGGTTTGTAGCCATTGGCTGACTAGCATTATGTATTTAAGTCTCAGGGCAGTGTATTTCAGTGTAGTATTTTCACATCTATCACTAAAAAACAGGAAAAAAATCACCTCTTCTTGTCCAAAAGATGTTTTGAAGAGTAGTGAATGGAAGAAAAATTCCATCTATAATCTGATTTTTTTCACCACTCTATGACTTGAATATAAGCTTAGAGGTGCCTAATTTAAAAAATAACTATAACATTGCTTTATTTACAATCTGGTAATTGTTCTGTGTCTCAGGTTTGATAAATGATAAGGAATTTTGCCATCTTTCCCAATGTTTCAGCTTGGATGGCTTAGATACTTAGTCAACTAAATTATAATAATCTACTGGTTTGAAACAGTAATAAAACAATCATCCCATTACAAGAGTTACATTTCTTCTTGAAATTACTTTTCTTTTTGGGGGGCCTTGTGGGAAAAGCTGTTAAGGACTCTTCTGCAATTGTATAAATCTATACTTTGGGCTTAGATATTGAGGTGTTAGCAATGAATTCATCATTTATAGATCATAAGTATCTTTAAAGATAGGCACCTTATTTTCTAAAGCAAGTAAATTAATGTTTTTTCCCACTGAATGCCTTTTATCAGCAGGGGATTTTTCCCCCTGAGCACTTGAATGAATTCCCTTTTTCTTCTGTGTTGGGGTATTACCATTTTGCGGATAAATAAATGAAGACAGAGACTGTATGAACAGATATAACAGAGTCAGAATTAGAACTTACAACTCACAAACTCTGAGTAAATGAAAACTTTTCCAGTAATTGTCTATGTTTAGGGAAAAGCAAGCTTGCAGCCTTCCAGCTCCAGATAGATCAAGGATAGAACCTCTGGGACATTCTTTTCTGATTGGTATAGAAATTACCCAGAACCCAAGTTTTCTGACTATAACCCGTTGATCCTCAAATATTTAAGAAGCAAACGGTGTGCCCTAAGCACTCTGCTATTATCAAGGAGGTGAATGTGTGTGTGTAAGAATGGAGAAAGGTGTAAACCAAAAATGAAATTCTAAGCCCCACCCCCACCCCCAACCATCTGAATGAACTAATTTCTCAGCCAGGGCTCTTATAAAATTTATCCTGAAAGACTGGTTCAGGCCATGAGGGGAAGTGAGGTTCCCACACGCCTCATTACATATCAACGTAGACTTTAAATCTGTTAAGAAATTTGAGACCTATTCTCCCTGAAGCCTGCTACCTAGAGGCTTCATCTGCTTAATAAAACATCAGGCTCCACAGCCTCTTAACCTAGATATTCCTTTCTTTGATCTCTTTAGGCAAACTCAACCAATTGTTAACCAGAAAATGTTAAAAATTTCCTATAGCCTGAAAACCCACCCCCGCGTTGGAGTCCTTCAGCCTTTCTGGACCAAACCAATGTATTTCTTAAATGTATTTAATTGATGTCTTATGCCCCCCTAAAATGTATAAAACCAAGCTGCACCCCAACCACCTTGGACACATGTTCTTAGGACCTCCTGAGAGCTGTGTCACAGGCTGTGGTCACTCCTATTTGGCTCAGAATAAGTCTCTTCAAATATTTTACAGAGTTTCAGTCTTTTTGTCGACAGAGGTTACACAAAACCCTCTCCTATGTAAGACTATCAGACGCACGTGACGCCGGTTGTAACGCCAGTGTGAAAAGCTGGACTGCACGGTATGTGCCTCTATATAAGTGGAGGTGCCCAAGGGGATTTCTCTTCACAGCTCATTGAGCATAGCTGACCCGCTAGCTATGGTCTGACACCTCCTGATTTCAGATCTGCCCTGAAAACAGTTACATGAATATGCCCCTGCTACTTAGAATACTATTAGGCCTGGAGTCTGAAGTAGACCTCCAAACCCCAACCAATCAGGTAAGGGAGAAAAGTGATAGGCTAACATTCCCTGGCGCTCATAGTGTACTATTCCATCACAATTATTTCACTTTTTATCCCTTCCTCTCAGATAGAAGAAAAAGCTGGATTTCGTTAGGGTTCTGGATGAAGACTCTCCACAGTTCCTTTGGGCTTGTTCATCTCCACTTCTTTTTGTATCCCCGGGCAACTTTCCTGCAGCTTCCCCGATAGGAGTATTTTCCAGACCCGGCCCGGGGCGGCCTGCCCCGCCCCCACTGTCCCCCCGGGACGTGCGCTGAGGCCAGCTCTCCCGCTACCTCGGGCGGACCAAAGTCAGGGGAGGCGGGAGCCGCGGCGTCGCCTCCTCCACGCTGCTCTCACCCCGTTCAATCTGGCTATTTGCTCTCGGATCCGGCTGTTTGATGCCAGCTTAGGCTGGCCGTCCTGGGCTCGGCAGGGGCTCTGCGGGACGGAGGGGTGGCGCCCGAGGCCTGTGGGGCGGGTGGGCTGCGAGCGGCTGGCACGGCGCGGGGACCCAGCGCTCCAGGCGGGAAAGGGGGCGGCGGCCGGCTGGGACCAAGCCCCGGAGGCGCGGCGGGCGCGTGGCGGACCCGGGACGCCCGGCCGGGGGATTGGCCTCCGCACCGCTGCTCCCGGCGCGTCCCTCGTCGCCTCGGACGTCGACTCAGGCCTCTTCCTCCGAGCAGCCCTCAGTGGCGCAGCCTTAGTGCTCCGGGTCGAGCCCGGGGAGGAAAAGCCTGGGGACGGCAGGAGCGTGACCTGCGCGCCGAAGTAGGTGTGCGGGAGGGCGGCGCGCGGCGGTCAAGCCGGGGAGGCCGGAGGGGCAGCCGGAGGGGCAGCGACCTCTGCGGGCGGGCGGGCGGGAGGCGGACGCGCCGAGGCTGAAGGGCCTCCCTGTCCGGGACCGCCGGCTGCAGAACTCGGGCCCTCCGCGCGTGGGAGCAGAAGCGTCGCCCTGGCTGCGCGCTCACGACGACCCGGCGAGGTCCGCGAATCCTGGGTTAGGGTTTGTCAAGTCACCTCGAGCGACTCGGGGAGAACCCGGCTTTCCCACTAGGGGCGGTGATCGCAGTGTCTTTCCTTTAGAAAGTTACTCCGACACTTTGGATCATCCGTCCATAGCAAGGAGGAAAAGCAGAGAGCGTGGTTTGTCCCCGGGGAGGGAGCGTTGGAGGATCCCGTCCAGGGGGAGGAGCCAGCTTTAGCCGAGCGGCTCGTCCAGCCCGCGGGCGCTGCAGCCGGGTAAAGGGTTAACTGCATCCTGCCGGTTCGGTTTACATGTAAATAGAGAGCAGCTGCTCCGCGCGGCCCCGGCTGGCTCTTTTAAGTTTTTGATTGGTTGCCAATGACATCACCGCCCGTGTTATAACACAGAGGACCCAGAGCCGCGTCGGATAAGCCCTCCTTAAGGAGACGAGGCCACGCCTTCTTCCCCGCCCCCTAGGCTGCCCATTGGCCGAAGGGCTCTGTGAGGTAGCGGTCGGCTTTCCCCGGACTTTTATTGGTCCAACGCGCCGTCGGTCGGCGGCGGGCCCGCCCCCTCGGAACCTTACATTTACAGTGTAGCAAAAGAGAAAGTAACTATGTTGCTGCTGGAGATCAATGAAGCCAAGTGAATGGGGGCTGAATGTGCGAGTCCATAGCTGAAGCCGAGCGCCAGATGGTGGAGGGCTACACTTATTTATGAAGTAAGTTGGAAGTCACCGCCACTACTCCTGAGAGCCCGGGACTGGAAGTGGAGGAGTGTAAGGCAGTGCGTGTGTGTGTGTGTGTGTGAGTGTGAGTGTGTGTGTATGTGAGAGAGACAGAAATATAGAGAGGCGATGCTGACGGAGGAGCCACAGCAGGTAGGGTTATAAGGTTCCGGCTGTTGGCTCCTGCTGCTCTGTGCGTTTACTCTCTCTGCAGTCTACTTGGATTTTGGGCGAAGAAAAAATGAGGTTTGTTGGGATGCTTTGCTGCAGTTTTAAATGCCCGGGGCTCATTAGCGCGCTGTGTGCCGAGGAGCGAAGGGGGAGCTGGGGGATGTTAAGTGCTCCAGGAGTGGGGAAGAAGGCTTCTCTTACCACTTAATTTTCTCTCCAGTGGTGGAAGGGAGAGGGGATAGCTCAGTATTTCTCTGGGAGATTTTTCTGAGCCAGACTGGTTGGTTTCACAGGCGATATATACGCCCGACCCTATGCTGCAGGGATGCAGATCTCTATACACTCGGGGTGTGTGTGTGTGTGTGTGTGTGTGTGCCGCGCACTCTGTGTGAAAGTGGGGGTCCCAGCGTGTGTCTCTGTGAACACGCTTATGCTTCTCTCTCAAAAGAAATGGGCTGTTGATCCTGGACGTGCCCTACCAGGTAACACAATAGCGAAGACTTTCGCTGCTTGGTCCAGCCTGGAAACAGTTATAGCTTCTGGAATAGTACTCGCTCTTCAGAAAAAATACTACGCAAGGGAGGGAGGGGGTTGGATCCTTCGCTCCCATCCAAAGGTGGGTGAGAGAAACCTGAGTCGGTGGAGATCTGCCGACGTGATGGGTGCGTGCCCCCGTGTGCGCGCGTGAGTGTGGATTCCGTCTGTGACACTTTGGTTCTATGTCAGAGAATGGGACGGTCGTGTGTAGACAAATGCTAGATGGCATTTTTCCAGATAGCTCTTAAAGTTCGTTTAGGTGAGTGGCTCTTGCATGATGTTTGCTGTCTTTGCTGTGTGTATGCCTAATAGAAGAAGAGTTAGCAAGCCCGGGTCGTAGAGTGTCCCTCTGCCTACAGGAGGAAGGAGCTGTCTTTTTGCAGACACTCTTTGAAATCAGAGATAGATCCCATGGGCAACAATTCACTGCCCCTTTCAACGGGCACAGGCTAATTGGGAAGCCCTCTTTATGGCATCAGTACTCTTTAAGGGGGGATATCTATCTGTATGGAATTGAAACCTTATACAACGTGTCTGCCTCCCATTGAGAGAAGCTCTAGGATGCACAGTCTGTGCCAGCCGGAAAGATGAAGAGGGGAGAAGAGCCCAAGTTGTCCTTTCCAGGCAGGAGTGAGGGTGGGGGTAGGTGGGGGTAGGTGGGGGAGCAAAGCGTGATGGATTTGCTGGGGTTGGTGTTTCCAGATCTGGCTTCATGGCTTAAGATTTCGTTTTGGGACACTAGTTAGTAGTCAAAAAAGGGAAATGCAGATTAATTCATAAGAGGCCAAAGGAAAATATGTGAGGTTTTAAAATGACTATGTTGTGCTTTTCAAAGGACCTCAATAGAATGGAAGGCAAAAATAGCTCCAGGTTAAGGAGATTCACTTAAGGGGATCCTTTTATTTGATTTGCAGAAAGTTGACATCCACCCTGATGTATATTTAGCTGCTGTACATTTCTGTCAGCCACGCCAGTGCTCTTGATTATCCCTTTGCCTTTGAAGCAAGTGAGGGAATTAAATAATGGCAAACATGCAAGGGTGGACAAATGGGTCTTTCTCAGATGTTTGTAGTGTACTTCTTCCCAAGAGCTGAGGTTCAGAATAGACGCCTCTTAAGAATCTTCCCTTCTGTCTTCAGCTTTTCTAATTATTTGTGCTTTTACCTTCTCTACAGCTGAACTTTTATGTAGGTCCAGGAAAGGTTGTTCATTAACATTTACAGCATTACATCCAAATTTAACCTTAGACTTAGCAACCAAATAGATTGGGGCCCTCGGATTTGCATCCTCTTTGAATACATAAAAATGAGTTTCAAGTTTTGACAGTGGTATGATAAAGGGCAACTAGGACAACTTTGCTCAGCAGGATACAACGGCTTTTCCTAGGGATTGGATGAGACTGCCTTTTGTGTCACGTGACTTTATTCTTTCTTTTCCCCTTCCCCTTCTTTACAGACTGTCTTGAGTTCTTCTTGAATTGCCAGTTTTCAGCCTCCTCATGCCTCCGTCTCCTTTAGACGACAGGGTAGTAGTGGCACTATCTAGGCCCGTCCGACCTCAGGATCTCAACCTTTGTTTAGACTCTAGCTACCTTGGCTCTGCCGCCCCAGGCAGTAACAGCCACCCTCCTGTCATCGCCACCACCGTTGTGTCCCTCAAGGCTGCGAATCTGACGTATATGCCCTCATCCAGCGGCTCTGCCCGCTCTCTGAATTGTGGATGC
Source organism: Callithrix jacchus (assembly GCF_049354715.1). Classification (NCBI taxonomy): domain Eukaryota; kingdom Metazoa; phylum Chordata; class Mammalia; order Primates; family Cebidae; genus Callithrix; species Callithrix jacchus. The sequence continues at coordinate 6,887,098 of NC_133520.1, forward strand.
AGCAGTGCCAGCTGCTGCACTGTGGCAACCTACGACAAGGACAATCAGGCCCAAACCCAAGCCATCGCCGCTGGCACCACCACCACTGCCATCGGAACCTCTACCACCTGCCCTGCTAACCAGATGGTCAACAATAATGAGAATACAGGCTCTTTAAGTCCATCAGGTGGGGTGGGCAGCCCTGTGTCAGGGACCCCCAAACAGCTAGCCAGCATCAAAATAATCTACCCCAATGACTTGGCAAAGAAGATGACCAAAGGCAGCAAGAGTCACCTGCCAAGTCAGGGTCCTGTCATCATTGACTGCAGGCCCTTCATGGAGTACAACAAGAGTCACATCCAAGGAGCTGTCCACATTAACTGTGCCGATAAGATCAGCCGGCGGAGACTGCAGCAGGGCAAGATCACTGTCCTAGACTTGATTTCCTGTAGGGAAGGCAAGGACTCTTTCAAGAGGATCTTTTCCAAAGAAATTATAGTCTATGATGAGAATACCAATGAGCCGAGCCGAGTGATGCCCTCCCAGCCACTTCACATAGTCCTCGAGTCCCTGAAGAGAGAAGGCAAAGAACCTCTGGTGTTGAAAGGTAATGCCCCTGTTCCCTTCCCAAGCACGGTCCTGATTAGTTGGGTTCACTTTGGGTTTTCTCACAGAAGTGACAGCATTCTCCTTACCCTGGCTACCAAAGACCAAAATAGACTTTATTCTTGTCTTCCCTGCTATGCTCTTTATTATATTGGTTTAGTAAGAAAAACTCAGCAGCGCTGAACTGGAAGCCAGAAGATCTGGGTTCTACCCTTAATTCGGCTTCTAATTCTCATTGTGCAAGTCATTTCACCTCTCTGGGACTGTTTTCTCATCTTTCTAAAGGGGGCTTGATCCCACCGGATGATATCTCAAGTCATGCCTGGTCTGCTAGCTCTATTCCAATCAATCACTAGTTGGAAAGTTATTGTCTCTCAGACTTAACCACAGTTGATGGAGCAGAGGAAGGAACAACTATGGTGAACTACAAGTAAACCTACAGGTACCAGTTCTTTTTGTGGGAAACTCTTCTTCTTTCTCACCTTTCTGACCAGCTTGACTTTTATGTGGTTTATAAAGTGACCTTGAAGAAGGGCAGAGCTTATTCTAAGGCCCCATAAAAAGTGTAAGTTCACCAACTACATCCATTCCTCTGCCAAGTCTCCAAGGGAACAGAGACATTTCTATGAAATGCTCCCTGACCCATTGTTCTTTCTGGCCTCACCTGACAACGGTTGGCATCATGGCTCCTCCCAAGATGGAGTAATGTGTCATGTGCCCCAGTATACTGAATGCAGAATAACTCTGAGATTAGCGGAACAGAGCTCCAGCAGAAGGAATTACTCACCCACTCTTCTTGGAGCACCATCCATAGAGTGTTGCCTTAACTTTCAAAGTAGCCTGCATCCTGTGCCCAGCCTAATTGCTCCTCTTTGCCCTCAGATACAGTCCTTTGGGGCACTGCACATCACTTTCATTTGGCATCTTTTACCTGGGGATGGTAGTGAGAGATAGTCATCTTCTTTCTTGTCTCATTTTGTGTTTTGAGCCAAGGTACACATTTTCTGGGTTACATCTCCAACCAGCCTCCTAAAGTGTGTTGACCAAGGGTGTTGCTGAGTTTGAACACATTGCATATTTAAATTGCAATAGGCCATATGGGTGAGCAAGCTAGTTATTTTGTCTCTATGGGACAGCTCTGCCATTCTCCTTCTTGTCTTCCCAGTGAGGCATTCTGACTTTTGTTAAGCAGCATTCTGGGAAATATAGTTCTGAATTCCACTGACACAATCTCCTCTTCCCACCATCCACTCCCCTCAAGCTAGCCCTCATGCAGCTCCACTACCACAAAGGCACATTTCTCCTTAGGTCTGGCGGGCTTTGCTGGGAAGGAGAACATCATGGAATTGTATGCAGAGAGTTCCAGAAGTGCCTAGGCATTTCCTGGTATTGGTGGTGGTGGTGGGTTTTCTTGGGGTCACAGATATGTTCAGATTTCTTCTGTGTAGCTCTGTATTTTGTTTCTGTATTCTTGTTTGACTTTGAGTGATTCCCTAACCCTGCTATTGTCTAGCCTAATGAGAAAGTCCCACCTAGAAATTTCCCATTTTTAATAGTTTGTCTTGGGGAGCAAAGAGGAGGATAGCCAATGATCTTGATAATCTCCTTTTTTCTCATACAGAACAGAGATTCAAGATAAAAAGCAAGGCTTTTGTGTCCCCATGATCTGTGGAGAGGAAAAAACCCAGGTCAAGATGCCCCTAGACCTGAACATGGGGGTGACTAGGAGCAGTCGCAGACCCTACTGTCTAATTTGCAGAGAGTGGAGTTGTGTATAGGGGTGACCCGTCAGTCACTGAGAAGTGAATTTCCTGGGTGCAACTGGTGAAAGTGGGGTGCCGCTCTCCCTTTGCTCTGGATGCAGCTGAGAATTCAGACAGCCTGGGCTTGTTCCTCAATGTCAGAGAGTAAGACTGCCTCAGTGGGGCGGGGCCGGACACACTGCTGACCTCACCACTGGGTGCCCTGGGCAGCCACCGCGAGGCCTCGTCATTTTCAAGTTGGTGAGACACGGCGGCGGTCGACTTGGAAGACGCTCTGGTGGTAGAGGTTAGATTATTTGTAGCTTTTGGGGCCTTTTCTTCAAATATCTGGGAATTTTGGTTGAAAATATGTAGTTCAGGAGTGAAAGGATCTGTAATCTACTTTATAATTGTCATTGTCATTTTGGTATTTTTGGGAGAATGGCCTAAAATTGGGACCAAGATGGAAAAGAAGGGAAAGGAATGGGTCAATATTAGAATATTCTTCATTATCCTTTCAACTTGGTAAATCAGAGATGAATACCAGAGCTCCATTGTGATGAAGGACGGGGTGGGCACTCCCCAAAGGCGTGACCAGCAGACTTCTCCTAGGTTCTTGAGTGGATCAAGCAGATCATTCTGGTCTGGCTTCTCCTCTCAGATTTATTTGAGTAATCCTCTTCCTTGGTGATAAGATTGTATTTCAGCAAGAGTGGTAGTGGTACCATTTTGGAATGAGTAATTTTTGCAGGGAAGTTGGTTTGGGGGGCATGGTTAGAACATAAGGAGGAAACTCTTAAGGGCTTGTTAATTTATTTTCAGAGATTTCAGTACAATCTTGGGTAATTTACGGCTGCCCCATCTGATGCTATGGTTTATGTTTGTAAACACTGGTTGCTACCCTCCCTATCCAAGCTTCTTGTCCCTTTGTCTCCATGCCATGCTCTCCATTTTTGGTGCTGTCTGTCGAGTAGAGCGGCTGCTAACTTGCCATTTTAGTAATGCTGTGTCAGGTTGGGAAGAAACCGATCAGAGGCATGGCAGCCCCTGGGATTAAGTTACTGTTCTAATTTACAGTGCCCTCCCTATTGTGACCTATGTTAGAATCTGCATTTTAATCTCATCTTCTGAAGAATAACCTGTGCTTCTCTTTAACTTGGTGAAAATGATCCAAATGAATAAGTATTTAGGGATTATGAGGTCTTTGAAAGAATTATAATCTGTTTTACACAAAGTTGATTTTTAATCAACTAAAACTTTGTTTCTAGTCAAACTGAATAAGAAAGCTGAGCAATTCTAGACCATTCATAATGAGAGCTACCGTTTTTGCTATGAAGTTCTTGGGGCTTCTTTTCTTTTCAGCAAAGCTGGGTCCAGGGAAATAATTAATCATTTACCTGGGTAGGAAAAGATAGTCTACTGTCCCCTCTTCGTAAAGATAGTATATGCCTTTAAAAATGTTATGAGCATCTTCAAGCATATAGAAAAGCAGAAAAGTGTGTAATCAACACCCATATCCCTATCAACCAGATTAAACAATTATATTTTTCCTATTTGCTTTATCCTTTCTGTTGAAATATTTAAAAATATACTATAGATAACATTTTAATGTATTTAAGTATGTTTAATGTTTAAACGTAATGCTTCAAGTTAATATAGCTGGAAATACTGTATAGTATAGTATAACATGAACAACATTTTTCTCCTAAATACTTCAGTGTCATGTACCCATTTTTAAGTGCTTTTCAACTTGAAATCCCTCTGTGACTGACTGGCAGTCAGGTCTGCTGAGGAGCTTCCCTCCCTGAGAGTGGGATGGCTTCAGGTGCCTCCTTGGGGTCTGTGTCTCCCCTTCCTCCCTGATAGGTCAGACCGATGCCTGTACTTGCTCAATGCCGTTGTAAAACAAAGACTGACCAACTGCTACACTCTTTATAGCCCTGTTCTGTACCAAAGGCCTTTACTGGGGAACGGGAGAAGAAGAGGGAAATGGTTTAAGAGGATGATCCATGGGGAGGATTTGATCATGCAGGGAGTTAGGCATTTATAGTATAAAACGTCATCCCTCCTGGGAATTGAGCACCATAGATTGCACATTTTTCCTAGTGGAAAAGGATTCAGAAATATAACCTTGTTGGCAATGTAGAGTTCTATGAGAAAGTGAGTGGCTAGGCTCAGAAATCAGAGACCCTGTGAAAAATATTCTATTTCTTCCCTGTTTTGGGGGATGGAGTGGGGAAGGGAATAAAAGTCTCCCCTTGGCTCTCAGAGATGTTATGAGGATTTTTAAAAAGATACCTGAAATAAAGACATATCTACATTCACAAACTTGCTATTGTTATTCTGAGCCTCTGGTTAACATTCAAGGCTAAAATGCAAAACTTCAGCCTTGTAGCAAATGATGGAGAAATGAAGACAGAATTTTGGATCTAGTCAGCTTGACTTCTAGTCTTGGCTCCCCTTTTACTAGGTATGTGCCCTTGGGCAAGTTGCTTAATCCCTCAGTTCCTTAGTTACCTCATTCACAAAAAGAGGATATAACAATAGCTGTCTCAAAGTGTTAGTTTCTGAAATAAAAGAATTAGTGTGTGTAAAGTGTTCAGAACTTTCCACACATACATGGTAAGCATTCCATAAATATAGTAGTATGTTATTGTTGATGTTGATTGAAAAGAAATGATAGTGACAGTATAAAGGCAAATTTTGCTCCTAGGGAGTACAGATAACAAGCTATGTATAGTAGAGACAGAGAGCGCGAGAGAGAGAGAAAGAGAGAGAGAGAGAGAGAGAGAGAGAGAGAGAGTGTTGCTATGGTCTAAAAATAACTTAGTGACTGTTAACTAATTTAAGTAGCATGGAGTTGGACTGCCAAGTAATTGCAAAAACATATTGGGCCAAGAAGCTGGAGTAATTTGGGTATATCCCAAATTATTTGTTTTAGGGAAATTTGTAAAAACATGATAATAATTCTGTCCAGCTAATGTCCCATAACAAAACAATACAAGTGAAAACTTTTTATCTTTGCTTTTTGTTGCCTCTCATCATCTTAGGAGGATTTATTTTTGGAATAAGGATTGAGGTCTGACTATAAAAAGGTAGATGGAAGGAGCGGCGAGCTGGTTCCTAAGCCTGGGGTTGTGACGAGTTGAAGTGTGAAGGGGAAAGGACGGAGTTGAGTGGCCGGCTCCTGTCTTTTAGGAGGTCGTGAAATTTCTTTCTGAACTGCTGAACTTCTAGTCTTGGCTGTCCTCTCTCTGAGCTTTTGGGTACACTCTCCTGCTTCCTAATTTAAATGTAGGTGAACAGATAATAGAAATGAACTCTCTCCCATCCACGTTCTTGCTTCATCTGTTCCTCGTTCATGATGTGCTCAGCAGAGTGAAACTTTGCTCACTTACACCTGGGTTCAAATCCAGGCTTTCCACTGACCAACTGTGTGCCTTTAGGCAACTCACAGGATCTCTCAGAGGCCAGGTTTTCTTCATTATAAAACAGGGACGCTTCAGCAGCCTAGGATGAAATGAGGTGATATAAAGTACCTGGCTCTTAATAAATCAAGCCTCTGGACCCTGCTGTCCTACTCTGATGCCCTAATCTTAGAACCTCTTACATTGCGGCGGGTAGGAGGGGAGCATGAGGGGTGGTGATGAGGATGAGCAAGTCATTCTAAGCACAGCACTATGAGAACATGTTAAATATGAACACGCTTGCCCTTACCAATTCAGAACAGTTAACATAATCATCTGGCTTGTCAAGGACAAGTTCAAGAAACTCCTCTCCTGGCAATAATAGATAATGATTTCAGATCAGAAAAAAGCAAAGCAGGGGAAGGAACCCGAATAGGTAAAGCAGTTTGCCTAATTTTGTTTTCAAAACATGTGTGAATAGGAGAAAGGAGAATGGTGAATGGCGAATATGTACATTCTTCTACTTGGTCCTTTGGGCAAACCCATCTGGAGGTCCGATCAAATAACAGAAGCAGGAAAACTTTCTGTCACATACTCCTGGTGCATACACCCACAGGGACTGGGTGGGAGCTTTGTATCTGGTTCCTTCAACCCTGCGTTATCAGAAGCCAGAGCCTCCGTGCTCCAGCATTACTGAAGAGCAGTTTGGGCATAAACGTGTGTTATATTGGAGTGCTTAGGCGATTTAATCCAAGTTGGTTGAAAAAGATACACTACATACTAAGGAGAGAAATTCTAGTTCCAGGAGAGGTCATCTCACCTTTTTTGAACCAAAGAATCCCAGCTTTGAGGATAGCAAGAAACTTTAGAAGGTCCCTAATCCAGTAGTTTTCACTGCAGGCTGTTCATTGGTATCACCTGAAGGTGATTTATAACCTATGATGCTCAATTCCTGTGTCCAGAGAGCCTAATTAAATTGGTCTGGGATGCAGTTTGCACATCAAGATTTTTTAAGGCTCCAGAGGTGATTCTAGCATGCAGCAAAGTTTGAGAAGCATTGATCTAGTCCAGTCTTCTCATTATGCCACTACAGAAAAGGGGCCTGGAGTGGTTTATGACTTTGTCCAAGGTCACATGCATGATTAATTTTAGAGACTTGGTCCTTAATGTTAAAGTAGGTCTTGCCAAGTTGATATCCAATAGATATCAATACATTGATGTATGTATTATTTTTTAATAACAACAGAATCTAATACATACCATAAAATACAAGCTAATTAACATTTGTGAGCACTGATGCCTTTTTTCTTGAATTTTGAGATTTTAGTTCAGAACTAAAAAGACCAAAGTCTGAGGACTTTCGAAAGCAGCAGTTCATGGTCTGTGTACCTGGATATTAGAATATGGACCAAACATTAATGCTGATTTAATCTCCACATCTAGTGAACCTCGTGCTTTAGGCTCTTTAATAGCCATCAAAACAGGTATCAAAGAAGCCCAACCATCTTAGGCTTCTAGGAACTTTTTGGTAGGTGGTCTCCATGGCTATACACACTTACAGATAGAGGAGATTCTTTATTTGTTCAATAAACATTGCTGAATGTCTCTCGTGTGCTAGGTGCTAATCAGCAGGCTGAGGAATCTGCATCACAATGCTTATCATCCAAATGCTAGAAAGAGAACATATATGGATGAGACCAGTCTTCCAGATCCTTTCCATCTTAAAATCGTGTTACTGTTTGTATTCTTCATCCTCTTCTGCCACACAAGCTTATTTGGGGAGTGTTTCATCTTCAGGAAATTTTTTCCCCCTGTGAAGCACGTTTGTACTTTTTTTTTTTCTTTTCTCTTTTAAGAAATAGCCTGGCCTTTTCTAAATACATCACAGGCCAATAGAATTTCTTTCCAATGCCTTGATGTGAAAAGAAATGATCCATTGGTTTTTAATGAAAAAAGAAATATATATGCCCTCTCTGCCTCGAAAACTCAGGGCTGACAGGTCTTCTCTGTGTGGGAGAGTGAAACTTTGTAATTTGGATTTTATTAATTTTGTACATGTTGCTTATAGGAATAAGGGCTTTGTTTATTTCCCCTGCATGCTCTCTATGGAACGAGGATGTGCTCAGCAAACAAGCATTGTAAACAGTACTTCAGAGACAAGGTTTTTGGCCTGCTTTAAAAAAAATGTTTGGAAGTACAATTAAAAACCAGTATAAGGGACAGGGGTGGGATGAAAACATGTCTCTAAGATATCAAAGCCTGCATTATTTCCCCTAAATACCCTTCAAGGAGGATTTGAATCCCTCTTCAACAAATTTTCATTGGTTATGTTTCTATTATATATACTGTAGACTCTATATTCACGGGTATAATCATACTAATTCAGAAAAAAATAGGGGAAGAAAATGAGTACAACCTGTAGCCTGAATTTTATTATGAAAGATTTAAAAATATACATTTTATATCAAAATTGACATAATCTTTTAATGATGAAGGCTTCAATTCTTTAGACGTTTTCATCCATAACCCAAGAGTGAAATGTTGGCATCAGCTTTTTTTTTTTAGGTTATGTATACATTATCTACTATTACTTAAAAGTTGGAGTTTACATATAGATATATATAGAGAGATATAGGTATATGTAATTTTTTTTTTCATTCTGGCCCCTCACTCAAGCAAGATCCATATTTTATATGTAACTTAAAAGGAAAGTTGAGCACAAGTTTTTGGATAAGAAAATGAGTTATGCAGGCCTAGTACTTTCATGCAAGATAAAGACTGTTAACCCAGGCTCTGCGTCTGGCAAAGCAGAGAATCACTTACAGAAGAAAAGGATTTGTGGATGCATCAGATTATCTGCATTGCCCTTCATGTTTTATGTGTGGTAAAGGCCTACTCATGCTACTGCCCCCAACCCTGGCCCCCTGACCTGAATTTCGTAGAAAACAACACAAAGCGCAGCTCTTCCTGAGTGCTTCACAGAGAGGTTTTGCTTCCTTGCCTTACCACTTCAGATAGGACCACTGTCAGGCATCTGCTGTCCATTGCTCATACCGAGTAAACAGATTAAACTGCCTGATCAGAGGGTAGCATCGGGCCTGTCCTCCCACTGAGGAGCTTAAACCTCTCCTGTTCTAATGTGAACTCGACTGATCTTATTTTGTGTCCTGAGGCAAGGAGGCAGTCACCATTTTGTGTCAGAGCATCACTTATATCTTATATTTATTTTATGGAAGAAATAATCTCACATTCTTTGTATCACAGCCCTGAGCTTCACTACTATTGAGCTAAATATTACCAGCTGCTGCTACTGGCAAGAGAGAAGCAAAAAACAAATTGAAAGGAGAAAAAGGGGGGGCAAGGGAGTAGACAGACAAGAATCACATGAGGATAGAGGGTCTCAGGGTGACAGCAATGCATCTCCCAACTCCCAGACCTGAGTTCTGGGCTCCAGGATTTAAGACTGAGTCATTTCCTTCAATCGTTGTAGTGTTTCTATTCCCATCTTACAATAATAAGACTAGCCACAAACTTCTAAGACGGCCTTCCCTGAAGAGACAGGGGACATTTTCTGTTTTTTCTTTTATTTTTTATTCTTATTAAAATGCTATGTTTTCATAAGACTTTAAAGGAATGGGTCTTACGGTTCTCATGAGGTGATATGTTAATCTGCCAGCACATATAACTACTCTGGCTCTGACCAACCTGTCATCCCTGAAATTAGAAAATTATTTTCCAGATAGTTTGGAAGAAAAAACAATTAAAAGCTATTGAATGCTTTCTAGATGCTGGGCATTGGGCTGTCATATATGCGTCTTATTTAGTTCTCAGAGAAGCTCTGTGAACGTCATTTTATATCCCGGCTTTTATAGCTAAGGAATCTGAGGAACAGATTAAATATTTTCTCCCTTGTTATTAACTAGTGAGTGAGAGGATAAGAATTGAAATCCAGTTCTTTTGATTTCAAAGCCCATGTTCTATTGAGGCTGGCCATATCTATTTGCAAGTGAGCTGTATTATCTCATTCCTTATGGTGGCTTTAGTTGTGCTTTACTTCTGCGGTGCCTTAGTTACCATGCCATCTCCCTTTCCCCATTTTTCTTGTATATCCTCAAATAAAATTCCAGTGCTAAGATGAGTAGCCTATTCTGTGTACTTCAAGTGGAACTAGCTTCCCAGTAACCTTGCCTCAAATTCTATTCCAGCTATTGGAAACTTTACATTTTGGTCATGACAGTTTTTAAAAAAATGACAAATGGATCAGAACAAACTTTTGAAAATGGTGATAATTCTCTCTAACAAATATAAGGTATTTCTTCTACACCAGACGCTGTGCTAAAAGTGTTATGTCTCATGATCACATTTCAATTTACATATGAGGGACTGAAACTTGGAGAGGTTCAGGCACCTGCCCAGAGTCACTCAGCTGGTGCAGAGTGGGTCCTGGGTGTAGCTCTGATATACGTCTGCTTCGTGGGCTTTGATGCCTGGAATGTTAGAATTCATTCTCTTAGTAGCCTGTGGAGAAAAGGATGATATTTCCTGCTTCTGAGTAAATTAATAAACCCACTTTCTAGAGTAGGAAGTAGATGAGTAAAGCTAAAGAAAAGCAGGTACAAAGTTAGGTATCATGAGCAAGAAAGAGTCTGTGAAGAGTGTGATGAGCGCATCCTGAAGACTAATGCCCAAAGGTATCTGATTGTTTATCTTTATGTTCATCATCTGTCCTATTAGTGTGGGTTATAATGAAAACTTTCGATTTCTTTTCCTACAAGTATGTGAAGAAAGAATCTCTAGTAGGTGGTTATTGCCCTTTGGGAAGGGTAATTCTCAGGGATAAGTGAACAGATCCTATCATACCATTTACTACTTAGTATCTCTCCTCTCCTTTCCTAATCTTTCTTATCTCTGTTCTTCCCTTCTACAGTCTAAGCCTACAAATTTGGCTCAGGTAACCTGAGGGTGTGGCAAAGACAGGCCATGGGGAGAATAATAATGAACACATTTGAAGGACAGCAGGATGGACCCCTTGGAATCCTGCTTTAGAAGCAGCATGCATAGAGGCAGAATCTGTCTTCCGACAGAGCACCCAGCTGCACACAGTTGACGTATGTGGCTGTGCTCTCAGATGTTAAGTATAAGGTTTAGTCACTGTCTAAGTTCATTGCATGCTGCTAAAACAGAATCCCTGAGGCTGGGTCATTTATGAAGAACCAAAGTTTATTTGGCTTATGGTTCTGGAAGCTGGGAAGTATAGGAGCAGGGCGCCGACACCTGGCAAGCGTCATCTCAGAGTGGAAGGCATCACATGATGAGCAAGTGTGCAAGAGAGGGAGAGAAAATGGGGGCTAAGCGTTCATCCTTTTTATCAGGACCCACTCCATGGAATGGCCATGTGATTATGGCCTTACTCCACTCTTGAGGGTGGAGCCCTCATGGCCTAATCACATCTTAAATGTCCCATATTTAAGTACCGATACAGTGGCAATTAAGTTTCCAGTACTTAATTGGAACTTTGGGGGACATATTCAAACCACAGCAGTCACCTCACCCCAGACATTTCAGGCCCTCCAGTGAGAGGGGAAGGGAGGGGGACATGGGTGATCAAGGTGATCGAATTAGTGAATGGAGAACAAAATTGAAAAATCTGAGCATTTTTTAGTGTGAAATATAAAAATAATTCTAAGAAAGCTTAAAATAAATTCAAACAGATTAACTTTATTTTTCATAAGTTCGCACATTTACATGGCAAGGTGAGTTTTCTGAACCAAAACAACCCCACGATAACTTTCGAAATGTTGAAAAACCGCAGAATTATAGTCCACTGCACAGTGAGCAGTTACTTACGCTATGTTGAATTTGAAAAGAAAGGAAGGAAATTTTTCAGGGAAACATGGTGTCACAGAATTGTGGGAGATGTTATCAAGTATTTGATCCAACCATCCCATTTTATAGACATGGAAACTGATTACTTACCCAAGAAGATATAAGTAACTAGTAGCAATACTGACATAGGATTCCTGTTTCCTACCCCTCAGTTTAGGATGTGTAAAAGCCAAGGTGGGTTATAATCCTTTGGATTAGTATCTGAGTTGTTATTAAATAAGCAAATCTTGTGGATTCAAGTGTTCAGCCAGGTCATTTCATAATTTTTCTCATGAGCCTATTTAGTGACTTCTCAATGAACGATCTGGCTGATGCTCCCTCATATTTATATTCAGCCTTCCTTCTTGTGAAGGGAGTATAGTTTGGAGGTTAAGAGCACAGATTCTGGAGCCAGACTGCTGAGTCTGAATTCTGATTTTGCCAATTATTATAATTTTGAAGTTGGACAAATTCAGTTTTCTGTGCCTCTGTTTGCTTGTCTGTAAAATGGGGAGGGTAATGGCTCTTTTCTCATGTCCTCTAAGGCACATGTTACAGATGAATTGAGAATTAGATAATATATGTATAAGTGCTTTAAACAATGACGTGTACTAGCTAACATTTATTAAAAATTTACTGTAATTATAATATGGAATATCTACAATAATAATAGTTCATAATCTGCTTATATTCAAGTGACATTGAGTAGTTTAGATCAGTAAACTGCTTTGATGTCATCACTAGTGGAATATAAGTAGGAGATATTTTTGATGTTTGGTAGATCTTTTTGTTTAAACGTTTGGAAAAACCCAGTGTTCTTGTGGGGTAGATAGATAACTACACACTTTTTTTCCCCTGAATTAGTGCCATGCTGAAAAACTATATGTTATTTCTGCATAAGGAAATCTTATAAACTCTTAGCAGAAACACTTTATGTATCCTCATTGTTAGGATATTAAGAACATTTTAGAAAGAAAATAAAAACACGAATCCCGCCCTAACTGGCCTAGTTTCACTTTTCATGTTCTTTTGGTTCTCTACCCATATATGTGCATGCTCTGCAGACTTTCTCATATAGAAACTGAAATTCAGTTAGTGCTGCAGGTACTTTTGCTTCCTGTGTTGTCATCCTAGATTTTCTTATCTAATGCTGTAACGTGTCTTATTACATTTTACTTACTTGCCTATGAATGTAAATTAAACTTGTTTCCAAGGTTTTGATGTGACAAGAGAAACCTCTTGAGGGAAACCCTTGTTTGGAATTTTCTCCACTGTCCCAACCGATTGCACTCCCCATTGAGAGAAATGGGTACTAGCTGCCATTTTGGGTGATAGTTGCCAGTGTGAGTTTATTTTTCTCCCCATTTCTCTCTCACTTTTTAAATTTCTGCTTTTCTTTCCTGAATAGAAGATCCAACCACCTTTCAGAGTTGTGAGTTTTTAGGGACATCTTTACCGTTGGTCGCAGGTCTTGATACCACTTCTGGATGTGTGTGTTTACTGCAGGTCCTCTAAGGCACACGTTGCAGATCGTGTACTTCTCTGAAAGGCAGAGGGAGGACATGGGGAAGCACCACTCAGCCCTATTAAAAATCAGAAGCTACTGTGGAAGTGAATGATCTGGCAGGGCTAACAACAGCTCCTTGTTTCATAAATATGAGTCACTCCCAGTTTTACACTGTAGATAAAACACTCTGAAAAGGACAATAAAAACTGCAAGAGGAAGACTTACTGAGTCGCTGAGTAGATGTGTTTGTGTCTCCCTCCCTCCCAACTTTTCTAAACCCCAAGGTTTTAGTGCAGTGCTGAAGTATTCTGAGGGCTTAAGCAAACACAGGCAGCAAAAACACATCAGAATGGAAAGATAATTCCCATTAGTTCTTTTTGCCAAATTGAGGTAAAGTGCCCTTTCAATAGGAGAGAATGCTTTGACAGATAATTAGCTTGTCTTCCTTGATAAAATATATGAATTGGATTGAGTTTATTATAATTAATGGTGCATATTATGTAAAAATCTATGTATGTACGCTTATTAGGTGAATCTCTTCATTCCTACCTTGAGGGTGGCTAGAAAGCCCCATTTCGACTCCCGTGAGAATGGAAAGAACTGGATGAAAGCTGTGGCGATGGCATCCGGGAGGCCGCTGTTACAAAGATTGGGAGGAGCTGAATGTGGGGCACCGGTAAAGGCACAGAGATTTCATATTAATATATGCATTTATTAAAGCAAACTTCGAGAACACTTTTAGGCCCGAGAATGAGGTGCTACAAAGTTGCCTAAATAATTACCTTGAAATCAATCTCTTGTCAGTGACATTCTTCTGGCTTCACAACGTGGAGCTTTTTCCAGGGAGTGGAGTGAGTGATTGGCTGGGTGCAGTTAGCTGTTGGCTGGGCTGTGGCTGTGGGAGGTAGTCTGAGAGGGCATGGAGCAGTTGCTCAATGACCCAATGAGTCAAAGCTCCTCTCTGCAGGTTTTCCTCCCCTCTCCTCCTTAACCGTTCTGAGCTCCTTCAGGCATCCCTGTGTATCTGCACACTGCTTCTGCTGTATCTTTCCTCATTCAAGGCTATTGTCATGGCCACTGGATTTGGCTCATGTTAAAACATGTACTGAAATAAAAGAGTGCTCTGTGGTTAATTGATCAGGGAGCCTCTCTTCTCCAAGTTGAAGTGTTTCTTCTCCTAAAAAAAGAGTGGCTATTTGATGTTCCATGGGAGCCAAATGGCTTCCTGGTGTAGTGGCTTATAGCACCTTAGATTTTAGTCATTGGTCACAACCTCTCCACATGCATGCACACACATTCACATGCAAACACATGCACATTTTAGTTAACATTTGTAGAATGGGAACAGTGATGACACTGAGCATTAAGTCATTTAATGGGGATAGCGACCGTATTATTAAATCTGTCTGCAGTGTCCAGGGCAATAGCTTTGCTGCAAGCCAAATGTGGCCATTGAGCACCTGAAATGGGGCCAGGCCAAGTGGAGATGTGCTGTAGATGTGAAATATATATAGATTTCAAAGACTTTATGTAGAAAATAATGTAAAGTATTTCATTAGTATTTGTTTTAATATTGACTCTTTAAATGATTATATTTGGACATGTTAAGAAAAATATAGTAGCAATATTAATTTTACCTGTTTCTTTTTAGTTTCTTGAAAGTAGCTATTAGAAAAAATTGTTGTTATATAGTAGCCTGAATTACATTTCTATCAAATGTTGCTGCTCTCTACGTGGTAATAACAGTATTCTTATCCCCGCATTTTAGATGAGGAAATTGAGGCTGAGAGAGGTTAGGCAAGTTGCCCAGTCACACAGCAGAAGGCCAAACTCAGACCTGCCTGACTCCAGAGCCCATACTCTTTGTCATTAAGAAACTGCTACAGTAGAGAATTTGTCTGGCTTTGTCCTCAGTTCCTGGGAAATAATTTTTAAACCCTTGGAATTCCCTAAGTGATGAGGTGTCTTTTTTATGCATGATAAGCCCCTTGGATCACACCTGAGTTTATGCTAATGAGATGACTCAGGATAAGAATTGTCATCAGAAAGGCATCCACATGATTAGAAGGTGGGGCTTTGCATTAGTTCAGCCTCCTCAGCAGAGGAGAGTGAGACCGAAGATTCAGTTTAACCACAAGGCTGATAATTTTTAATCAAGTATGCCTAAGTAATGGAACCCCAATATAAACTATGGACACCAAAGCTCAGTTAAGCTTCCTAGTTAGTAAACACATTGGTGCGTCAGCAGGGTAATGTGTCCTGATCCCATAGGGAGAAGGCCTAGAAACCCCATATTCAGGACCCTACCAGATATTACCCTCTATGTGTCTTCATCTGGCTCTTCCTGATTTTGTAGCTTTTATAATAAAACTATTGTCATAAGGATAGGGCTTGAGTTCTGTGAGTCATTCTAGTAAATTATCAAACCTGAAGCATTGTAGAAGCCACAAAATTTATAACCAGCTGGTTAGAAGTGTGGGTGGCCGGGGAGCCCCTGAACCTGTGGCTAGCATCTGGAAGTGAGGGCAGTCTTATTTGAGACTGTGGCCTTAACTTGTGGAGTCTGCACTGACTCTGCTTAGTCAGTTGCAGAATTGTATTGCAGTATTGCAAGAATAGATTGCTTTTATTTGGATGTATGTATTAGCAGAACAGCAGCTGAGAGAGCTAAGTGCTGCGGCTTAACTTGCTTATCTCCGTAACACCATTTCCTTGGTGACAGTGGCCATTTGCATTCTAGACTTGGAAAATGACTCAGTCTTTAAGCAACTGCTTCTGACCACTAGGATCAGTCAGGAGGCAGGCAGGCCTCTGAGACCTTCATACTCAAAACCCTTCAGGCTGTAATCTCTGGGGCCTCTATTTCATCACTCAAATAGCATCATGTTAGTGGCGGTGACATACATATGCGTTGGTCCCTTTTTGATGCCAGGGATTCTTAAATACTGGTTTTGGGATTAAAATATTCATGGGAAGCTGACATAGGGTGATACTAAGGGTGAGGAATATTTTTATTTTTATCTTGAGATGGACTCTCGCTCTGTCACCCAGGCTGCACTGCAGTGGCATGATCCTGGCTCACTGCAACCTCTGCCTCTGGGGTTCAAGAGATTCTCCCACCTCAGCCTCCCAAGTAGCTGAGACTACAGGTGTGCACCACCACGCCCAGCTAATGTTTGTGTTTTTAGTAGAGATGAGGTTTCGCCATATTGGTCAGGTTGGTCTTGAACTCCCAACCTCCTGATCTGCCCACCTTGGTCTTCCAAAGTGCTGGGATTACAGGAGTGAGCCACTGCGCCCAGTGGTATTTTGATTTTTTCTTGTGTTTTAAATCATTTGCCTTTTCTGGAATTACACTTCTGTGGTATGTCCTATTACATCTCATAAACAAGGTATTTAGTTCAATTGTTGCTTTTTCTTCTGGGGCTTTTGTTTGGATTTTTAAGCCAAGATCCATGTGTTTTATTTATTTATTTTGGTTTGGTTTCTTCTTCCCTGCTTAAAATAAACACTGCCTCTTGTCTGTGGTCCTGGTAACCATTACTCTTCTGTTTCCTGCTCAGGCCTGGCCCATGTCCTGCAAGGCCCTCTTAGGTCACCAGCTCCTAGAAAGTGACTCCTATGAGTACTTCTTGGGGCCACCCTAGAATGCAGATTTCTAAGAAAAGTCCAAAATAAACTCTGCAGTTATTGGGAGAAAAGTTCACGAGTGAAAATCAGGAATAAAACAAGATTTTGGATGCATACAAGAGGCTTCTTATGAAAATAAATCAATATGACTTGGTTTCTTTCTAACGTGGGCCAGGCCTGGCACTTTTCATCTGCCAAGACACCAGGCCTGCTCTTCAGAGGTCGGTGTTCAGCTTTAAGACTGGGGCTAATTCACATCAGATAAGGTTGAGGCAGTGTTCTCTGCCACCCAGTAACTGTGGAAGTCTCAGTTCCAGTTTCTAAGAGGGGAAGAGCAGATTCATGAGAAATAACTAAAGTTCAGGACATCCGCATTCACTTCTCACACAGTGCCCTGAGCATCTCACCTTCTGGAAGACCAGAGGCTTCAAGGCCCTTTTTCTGCCTTTCAGGAGTGTCATAGTGTGCTATTGCTCTTTGAGAGATCTAGGGCTATAACAGCACCCCTCCCCCTCTTTTTTTTTTTTTTTTTAGAAAAGAAAGAACTCCTGTGTTTGAAGAAATAGTTCTTATGATATGACTGTGTGGTTTCACGTGACCTTAAGGTCAAGTAACTTTCCAAAAGGTGCACAGTTATTAAGAGGGATAAGAGGAACTCCAAATTACTGATTTCAGACCCATTGTTGTATCCCTTCAAACGGAGGCAGAAGAAACAGGGCCACCCGAGGGTGGTGAAGATACTGTTGCGATCATCTGTTACTGCTTAGCACATCTAAGTGGGAGGGCCAGCAAGCTTTGAGAGGGCCCACCTAGATCTTGGCTGTGTACACCCTATACTGAGCACCGTGCCCCCGTCTCATATTTAGTGTTTAATAAACACATATTAAACTGAATTGAGGGCCCTTCCTACTGCACAGTGACATCTCTCAGGGTGAGTGTCTCTCCCGAGCCTTCTTTTCTCCTTCATGGCTGCTTTCCATCCGTCTCCACCATTCACTGCTCATATAGAATGTCCAGGGAGTAGGGGCGAGGAGAGGGAAGAAGGGGTAAGAGGCCACCAAGCATGATTTGCCTTGGATCTCAGCCCTCCCTGGAAAGTGCCCATCTGTCATGTTTAAGAGAGGCCCAGCACTCCTGTAGACTGCCTCTTCCTCATGAGCCTAGTCAGCCCTGGAATGCTGGGATTTCTAAACACTTGAGCTGAATTCACTGGCCATTCCTGCACCTGCCTGTGTGAGTTACAGCCAGATGGCATTGCTCAGCTCAATCCTCAGTGTATTCTGAAAACGTTTCTTCTGCCAGTCCTATCACTGAATTTTCCTAATGTTCCTTCATCCCTTAGATGAAGGAATTTTTGCTCATTAGATTCATCTTTAAGGGCTATTCTTTTCAATTAAATCTCCCAAATCCATAGCATAATGCTGAACAGCACATAACAGATGCTGTACAATCAGCTGGTCCTATCACATCTCATCCCAGTGTTCATTGAATCTAAAAATATTTAATGAGCACTTACTATATACAATTCCGACGCTAACAGTGAATACTTAGAATTTCTATTAATAGCTACAATGTAGTAGCTGATTTAATTCTTGCAATAACTATTGCTTCCTGTTAGTACCATTATTATCTCCGTTTCAGGTTACAAAGAGGATAAACAATTGTGTCAAGATCACACTGGAAAGCTGTGGACACAGTCTGGCCCTAGTGCAGCAAACCATTACACTCAATTTCCTCTAAGACAAAGAACATCTTGACTTTCTTGGAGTTCACATTTTCATAAGAACAATAAACATGGAAGAAAGTAATTTCAGATAGTTGTAAGGGTTCTGAAGACAATGAAACTCTAAAAAGTTCATGATATGATAAAAGAGATTTGGAAGGAGAGCTGTATATTGAATGTCAGGGAAGACTTTTCTGATGACACATCTGGTCTGAGGTCTGAATCACTTACATTAATTTAAAATTTTAATAAAAAATTTATTAAAAATATGTTTTTCTCCTACCATACTTTCAGAACACCTCTGTGGATTTCCTGTCCCCTATACACAGGACAGTTCTCCAGCAGAATGTCCTACAACTTCATTTTGACTCTACCTAGAGTTAGCCTCAGACCCCACAGGCTGAGGGCTCAGTCCTACAAGATTACTCTACCTTCCCCACACTAGTTATACCTCAAGATTTCTGCAGCCCTCTCCCTGGGTCCCATGAATTTTCTAGGACAGTTCACAGAACTCAGGGAAACGGATTTACACATTTATTATAAAAGATATTACAAAGACTATAGATGGACAGTCAGATGAAAGAGATGGATGGGGTTTATGGCGGTTTCATTACACAGGCGTGATTAATTACATCATTGGTCATTGGTGATCAACTCAACCTTCGGTCCCTGTCTCATCCTTGGAGGTTGGGGGATGGGGCTGAATGTCTCAACTCTCTAATTATGCTGTTTTCTTTCTTGTGATCAGCTCCCTTCCTGGAGCTATTTAGGAGTCCCCAGCACTAGCCATCTCATTGGCATTCAAAAAACATTCATAACTTCAGAGATTCCAGGGGTTTTCGAAGCTATGCTATAGGAGGCAGGGGCAGATATCAAATATAAATATTTTTGAATCACAGTATTACAATGAAGAACTACAGGAAGGGAGTTCCCAGAATGGGGAACAGCAAATGCAAAGGCCTGGAAGTGGCAAGCAGACCGCCCGGGTCTTACACGCCCTCTGACAGCTGATCTTGTTCTTGCCATTGTTCATTCATATCTGGTTTATCAAGGCTATATTGAAGTTACGGAACGCCAGAGTTGAGAGAAACTTGAAGATTAGCCTAAGTCCTGATTGTATAGAGGTGGCAGAAGAGGTCACAGAGCTAGAACCCAGTATCTCTTCAGTGTGGAAGGAAGGGCTGCCCTCTGAGTCCTTGATGTCAGGGTTTTTGTTACCCTGTGCAAAGTTAGACATGGCTTCAGGAGAAATGGTCAGAGAGTCTGATGATGCCAGATATGGGGTGCATCCCAGGTCAGTTCTCCATTCCACTTGCCCTGGGTTGAACTGACCATTACTTGGCTGGTCCTCCACTTAGCCTCAAGTCCATGTTGACAGCATGTGATTCCAGCCCACCTCCTCAGAGACAAGCAGTGTTTTTAATGGCTTTATATTCCCCTAATCTCAGAGGATGGTCACCCAGACAGGTACATGCCAGCTTTTGATCCAGTGTAACTTTGTATATCTCTTAGTGCATGGAGACCTCACCTTGCTTCAGGTGGACCTGTCAAAACTCAGCCCTCATGGGGTGAGATGTGATTATTGAACATAGCTGAGTCCACGTTAAAGGACAGCCCATGCCTTTTCTGTCTGGCAGTTGGTTCTTTAATGCTCAGCCTTGCTCATTTTATTTGCCAAATACAGAATCCAGCTCAGGGACTTGAAGTTGTTGCTATGCCTTTCGGGAAGTGAAAACATCAGTTCAGGAAAACAATTCAAACTTTGATGCTGACATTGGATCCTCTCCCCTTAAGCCACAGTTCTTTGACCTCCAGATACTACTGAAATACACAGTTATAAAAGCTATTTGTTCCACATGGGGTTTCATTCAAAGCAAATTAAGATGCAGGTTTTTGGCTGGGCACTTCCACACCTGATTTTAGCAATGGAACCCTATCCAGGCGTTACTTGTGTACCTTTGTCTTGCTTCCTGCTTCCCCCCACTCCTCCTGTCACGGATGTTTCTAGATGACCTTTTGTGAATGTAACTTCCAATGGGAATGTTTCACGGTAGAAATATGCTCTCCCATGAGGCTTGCTCGTGACATTTCGGAAGATTTTTTTTAATTGGACTTTACTTAAATCCCATCGGGAAACATACTTTTGCTGTGAAGTTGTGATGTGTTTAATTTGGGGTCTAAGATAAATGTTGGTCCTCGGGGTGGATCGTTGAGCAAGAGTTTTCCTTTTATGCAGTGGGCTTGTTTAATGAATAGCTTTACTGGGCTTTCCTCTGTTTGTTTGTTTAGCAGTGCTTCATTATTTAAACTTCGGCACTGAAAAGCATGAATGTTTCCCTCTCTTTAGAGAATTAAACAACAATGCAGGATATCTGGTTGAGCTCTTGGGAAAAATACGGCTTTGTGTTTCATAGCACTCTCCTCCTGTTAACATTCCTCTCTCTGCAGCCTCCCAGATGATCTCATGGATTTTTCCCCCTCCTTTAATCTGTCTTGATGGATTAACCAGTATTAAGTTTGAGGCCAGTGAGCAAAAAAGGTGGAGCCCTAACATGGTATAGAGTAGCCTTCCCAATACGCAGAATGCCTCCAGCTGAAGTATTCTTCAGCCTTAAAGGATGCCACACGAAGGTCCTGTGCCAGTGCTGTTCTGAAAGGGGGTATATCTAATGAGGAGGGAAGTGTCTTTGGGAGTGGAGTGGGCATCTGTGCATGCATGCAGCTGGTTCATGGAACTAGGGTTCTGCGAGGCTTACTGGGCTTGCCTTTTACGGGCATGCTGGGTTTTTTTAGCACTCCCCCTTCCACACCCCCCCAACCACTGCCCTGCCACCCCCATTCTGATCTTGGGCCATGTTTGGCCTGGCTTTAAGGTATGGTACCAAGTTGGGTTGACTCTCAGGGGCTTGGTTCTCAGGCAGCCCACAAGTTTTGGTGTGGTTCTTCAAAAGGAAGTATTCTGTTATATTTCTAAAAGTAAGCTACACTGGGAATGACAAGTAGCACCACGTTCCTTTGGGCTGCTTTAACCAAGTGCCATGGACTGGATAGCTTAAACAACAAAAAGTTATTTTCTTTCCGTGCTGGAGGCTGCAAGTTCAAGATCGGGGTGTCAGCATGCTTGGGATCTGGTGAAGCTTTCTTCTCGGTTTGTAGACAGCTGTCTTCTCACTGTGCCCTCAGTGACAGAGAAAGAGAGAGCGCAGCTCTCTTCTTACAAAGGCTCTACTCCCATCACAGGAGCCCCACCCTCATGGACTCACATTGGGGATTAGGTTTCAACATAGTAATTTTTGTGTGTGTTTGAACTTTTGGGGAGAGGGATACAATCAGTCCATAGCAGCAACAAAAAATGCATTCAGAGAATGAAAGGATATGAATTTTGCCCAGGATTTGGAGTGCATGTAAACTGCACCATCTAGTAAGTTAATGTATTCTCTCTCTTTCCCTTTCGCCCTCCCCTCTCTTTTCTTTTCAAACATGTATTGATCACCAGTTGTGGACTTAAGAACACTCAGGAGCTTCCCACTGGACTCAGAATAAAACCTAAGAGCCCCTGTGAGGAGAGTCCCTCCCTTCCTGCCTCCCCTTTCTCTCTTGGTCCTTCTCCTTGGCCCACCTCTTGCCCAGTCATTGTGCCTCCCCACATTTGGCTCCCTTGAGTCACTCAGAGGCCCGCTGAGTTCCCTGCCTTTGTTCCCTCTCCCTCTGTTCTCCTGGATTCCTCTGCCCCTTCCCCAAACCAGTTCCTTCCCATGCCTCAGGGAGGCCTTCGATGAACCCTGGTCTAACTAGTCCCCTCTCCTAGCACCCAGGACCTGGAGAAAGGCTTCCGTTATGACTTATCCTAATTTGTGACTGCCTTCTGGATTCTTGTTTATGATTTGTCATCTGCCTCCCCTGATGCAGTGGGGAGAGGTAGGGAAGGGGCCTCTGCAGCATGTCACTCACCTCCTCAACTCCCGAAATGTTTGGGGAGAGTTTGATCTTACAGACAAGAGATTATAACAGTGAAAAATGTGTGAATGTGACTGGCACATCTGTTAGGAAATCCCAGACTTGATCTGAGTGTTTATGGTGTGCCTTTCTCCCGGGGAACCGGTTGGTGTGTGCTAACATAGGTACAGTCCAGACACGCACAGTTAGAGAAGCGAGAAAGAAAATTGAACTTGCAAGTTTTCAGGAACGGGGGCTGGAACTTGGCTGTCTTTCTGTCAGCCCCTGACCCCCAACCCCCAGACTGGATCTTGGTAGGCACCCTTTTTAGCCATTCACTTGATCGAAGCCCAAAACCCTTTCCTGGAAAGCAAAAATACTCTTAAGTTCTTTAGTTGTCATTTTTGTTAGTGAGAATGGGGGTCCATAGAAGTGGGTAAAGTCCTGATCAAAATAAGACTCCGCAGGCTGGAAGGAGGGTGTGTGGATGGAGGGAGACAGCTGGACCCACCAGAAGCATCTGTTCTGACCCTTCCACTCTAGACTAGGCTTAAGGGAGAACAGAAGGCTTTTCCCTGACCCTCTGGCAGAGGGACTGACTTGAAGTCAACTGTGGCCACACCCTGTCTTCAGGTGGTTCTTACTGAAAGCTTCGTGAGACAGAATGGGGAGTGTGAGCTGAAGATGGGATTATCAGCACTAACAGGGCTTTACTGTGTGTTTGGCCGGCAGAGGTAACTGCTCAATCACTCTTCCCAGCCCACCTTTGACTTTTTAAAAACGGGTCTAACAAATATTCTGTGGATTCGTGTGAAATTCAAGCATCAAAATGTATTCCAGGTAGAACGTCTCTCTTTCATATTTTCTTCCCATCTACTGCTGATGGATTTAAGAGAGACAGAGAAGGTGGAGGGAGAGGGAGAGAGGAGTTGAAGAGGGGAGATGGCAGCGACAGGGAAGAAGAGAGAGAGGGGAGGGGAGGGAGGAGGGATCAGGGTAGAGGAGCAGGAAGGAGAAGAAGAGGTGAGGGAGAGAGGAGAGGAGAAGAGGGGAAAGGGGATAAGTACAGAGAGGGAACCCAAGGCCCTGGTGGGGAAGAAACCAGAGTCTTAGAGTCTCACTGACTTCTGCAAAACCTGAGGGGGTTCCTGGCTCTGAGATCTTAACAGTTCAAATCCTGTTCACATAAAAGTCATCTGCTCATTAAAATAACACAAAAGTGTTTAATTGTTGTCTTTGTGGAAAAGTACATGACCGTCATCAGCTGTGGCTTCTGCCAGTGCTTTCTGTTCTAATGTAAATAAATGAGGTAACAGATTTAAAGATACAGGCTGTATTTACATACTTGTGAGGTATCCTCTCAAAACAATCTGCCTGTGTTATTCAAATACACACAAATTAAACTTGTGGTAGCTCAAACATTGCTTATTCATTAAAGTCTAAAGGGTGGGAGCTGGGCTAGAGAAGAGAACCTCCCTTCAGGGGTTAGGAAGCAGAGTCTGACTTTCCCTTGTGGCTGAAATCCAATCCCTAGCTCTTTTCTATACCGATTCTGTCCTGAGGCAACTTCTGAGCCAGGAGGGTAGGGTGGTGGGAGCAGAGGGGAAATCTTTAAAGCTCTGACAAAAATTTTCCAGGGCCAGCATTTCTTGGAAGGCCTCCAATTAAACTTTATTTTCAATTTTTATTGAATCACAATTCCTCAGTCATTGAATGTTTCTGACTCAGATCACAGTTTTGAGGTAAATATGTGGGCAATAATTTTTTTAAATGCTTCCCATTGAGGGCATGGAAAAGGTTTTATCAAACAAGGAAGGAAACCGTGTATTTGAAAATATAAGAAAAATGATGAGACCCCTCCAATAAACAAGTTAATGATTGAAAAAAGTAGAAGTGTATGGAACCAAAACATCAAGAAAACACATTGCTAATTATACAAAGATTAGGAAGAAGCAAAAGTGACTGTTTTAGCTCTTGGTAAGTGTCATTGTCAAGTATTAGCTTATTTCTAGAATGCTGTATTTTTTTTAATATGCCAAATTATTGGGGTGGGAGGGATGGCACATGATCTGAGAGAAATAATAATCATAACGATTAAAGTGGCTACCTTCTCTGGGTTAAATACACAGGCTTCATTGTCTCACACCAAGAAAATTTAGGACATGGATACATGTGAGGAGTTTAGAAGCAGAGATTTAAAAGGCAAAAGAAAGAAAGACAGGGAAAGGAAAACAGCTCCCTCTCTAGTGAGAGACAGGGGACTTCCGAGAGGAAAAAGACTGGCTGGTGGCGGATGTGCCAGATTTTATAGGCTGGCTTCAGGAGGCTGTGTCTGATTTACATAGGGCTCACAGATTACATAGGGCTTACAGGTGTGACATTTACACAGTACTCTGGGGAGGTTGGCCGCCCCACCCTAATCTTATTATACAAATGAACTATCCCCTTGCCGGGCACCATCTTGTCTGCTTCTTACTGTACACGTGGCTGGCAGAGAAGGGAAGATGGAGCCGCCATGGAGCCGCCATTTTGAACATGTCTAGTCCCAGGTAGTTCTTTCCTGCTGACATCCACCTGTGCAAGCTCCCAGCTTGCTTGTCTATGTCTGCAGCTGAACTTTATAGGCTGCTATTTGTTAGAAAATGATTTGGGGCTGCTTTTCATTCAAAGGAAAACCTTAGAGAAGACTTGTATACCCTCACCATCTGCCTAAGTAATTTCTTCTTAACTGCTGTATCACTGTGATACCAAAGTCATTATACAGAGACAAGGCAAGCAATGTCTATTTCATGTAAGCATCAGTATTCTACATTATTTCGTTTGTCCAGACAATCCAAAGAAAAAGATATTATTAACTCAAAATTCAGGCAAATTCTGACATCAACTCTTCAGAAATTTTTTTTCTCTTAAAACGTTACTAAATGCTACTTGGTTAGATGAACTAAATGAACGTGAACAACCTTTATTATAGGAAGATAGTTTGGGGAGGGCTGTTCTGGAAGTGATTTCAACCTATTATTTGTCACTAGGAAAACAGGAAGATCTTTTTATTTTATTGTTAAGTTTCTGTAAATTATTTCCAAAAAGAGACTGACCACCTATCTCAATACCTCTTTCCCTATAGCTCCTGTTGGTATCCAACGTATCAGCAGTCACCTGTCTTCATGTGACTTGGTGCTAATTCCTATGACAAAGGGATTTAAATAAGACTAGTTTGGCTCTCTCAGAATCTAAATTCCATTAAAGCTTTTAATTTGGATATTCACAAAAAGGAAAATATATTTTTTAAAAATATAAATTAATAGTGCAGTTATAGTCATAGGGTGAGGCTTCATGTATATATATATAATAAGTTGTTGAAACTAAGTTTTTATAGAATGACTCAGAAAAACTGTGAACACCTCAACTTAGTGAGGAAATTGAGGTGTGCAAAAGTTCTGTCTGTGTTTGTGTGATAACTTTTCTATATGTCCATTTCTAAAATTTCTAGAAATACACATATATTTCTAGAAAATTTACCAGAAAAGTATTTTTGGCTATTTGATATGCCTTAAAAATGTCTTTTTTTCTAATGCTCCTAAAACTTGTAGACATAAAGAACAAGGTTTTCAAGGGAGACCACACCAACCACCAGCCCCAGCCCCCGCTCTACATGCCACTTCCTCCGGCAGTGACAGAGCGTAGACTAGGCTAACAGCAGTGAGTACACCCTTAGAGAGCAGAGCCACAGGGGGCTCTCCTCATGGCTCCTGCTTTGTCCTCCCACTCTGGTGATGTCCTTGCATGGGGCTGTCTCTGCAGAATCGTCTCCTTTTCCCCACTGCTCTGAACCAACTGTACCAGCATCGGAGGTTCATCTCTAGCAACACTAACATTGACCACTGTAGTCTCCAGTCATCTTCTCGCATCTGACTACCTCCAGTGCTAGTTAGCTTTGCTGCTCCCTTGACAGTCATTCCAATAGC
Source organism: Callithrix jacchus (assembly GCF_049354715.1). Taxonomy (NCBI): domain Eukaryota; kingdom Metazoa; phylum Chordata; class Mammalia; order Primates; family Cebidae; genus Callithrix; species Callithrix jacchus. Next base: position 6,913,458 of record NC_133520.1, read on the forward strand.
TGCAGGGTTGGAATGCCTTCTTAAAATACCAGGATGGCTGTTGTACACACAATCTGGTTGAATCATTACGACAGACCTAAGTAGTAGTATCCCATTTTATAGTTATGGAAAGATAGCCCAGAAGACTTCAATAACTGTCAAAAAGTCACACACTTGGCATGTGGCTGATCTACTATTTTAAATCCAAGGCAAAACTCCTTTTTTTTTTTTTTTTTTTGCTGCTTTATGTATTATCCTCTGTCTTTTCTAGAGTTGGCTTTTAAGATATATCTGTAGATAACTTGTGTCTCCTTTACACAGGAAAAACCCCTGAGTGGAGGGACTAAAATATTTGTAGATATATCTTCGGAAAAGGCTTAATAATATAATAAGCCAAAGACTATGGATGGATATTCAGTGAGAGTCAAGATCCCATGATACTCTATGTATATACCTGAGGCTCGATGTATATGTGTGTGCATTTTAAGTTTGCGGTACGTCCTCATTTCTGTCTTTTCACACATTAGGCATTTCACATGTAAGCCAGACCACACTGGTTTGAGGGAAGCGGTCAAATGACATGACCATAAGAAGACTTCTCTGAGTCATAGTCAGCTTCCTAAACCTCTCTCTTCCCTGAGTACGAGAAACGCTTCTTCAGCTCTTGTTTCGTACCTTCCACCTAGTGAGACAGCACTCCCATTCCACTCTCTCTGTCTCTGTTTGATATGGCCTCCCTTCACTCTTCTTGGGAAAGAAATACAAGTTCCCTGGGGCTAATATCATGAGACAATTTAACACTTCCTTGGTATTTAACGGTAGGGTACTTTCAAGTTCACTTGAAAATCATTCCTACTGTAAAATACCCAATCACATCTATTGAGGATAAAGATAAGTCCATAGAAAACAAGAAGTAGAAATAATCTTTGTGGATTGAGCTGGTAACCCCCCCACATGTTTCTCCTGTTAAGATAGGTGATATTCTGCCCTGAAACTTATGAAGTCACTCCAACCCTGTGTTTGAAGATTTGAGCCTTGGAAGCCTGACATCAGCTCCAATTCATCCTGGCTTTGTTCTTCCACAAGATTCTTGTGTTTATAGAATCTTGAGTGGCTCTGATATTCTACTGTTTCCATGGAGTATATCATAGCATTCATCGGTTCTTGGTATACACAAAATAGTATCTATCTTACACCAGTGTTTCTCCCGCTTAAAATAAAACACCTAACTCTCATGTAGCATTTTATCCATGTTGAGAGCTCTGTGAGATAGATATTATTATATACAAGTCACAGATATGTAAACTGAGATGCAGAGACATGAATAACTTGCTCAAGGTTACGAAGTAAGTGAGAGGAGTCAGGATATTTCACTCAAGCAGTCTGGCTCCAGTCTGTGATTTTAACCACTATCATCAAGGTACTGTTTTACTTTTAAAGACTAGTTACTCAGTAAATAAAAGTAGGCAACAGAGAGGGGTGATCAATATGTTCATAGCAAACTGTCTAGAGTCCAGTTTTAGCCCCTCCCCCTGGTCTTTGGACATTACTTCTATTTCCCGACCTTCAATGAGTGTATTGCTTAAATTTCTGGAAACAGCTCACTTTCTAGCTTAGGGTAAGACAACAAAGTGCTGTACACCTTTAGAATACAAAAATCTCTTGCTTATAGATTTTGCATTTGGATGTGGTTCCTTTAACTCACCACCCAGTGCATTGCTTCTGAATCACATTACAGAGGACTCTTGTTTCCAGGACTGCAGTAGCCAAAACAGCAACAGGAGCTGAAATGCATCTGTAAAGAGAGGTTTCCCACTAAAACTAGAATCCATTGCTTCGGTAGGACTGTCACTGAACTGACCTTCTGTTAGAAGAAACTGGCGGGCAATATTTTCATATATATTTCTTTAGGGGTGACAGGTATTCTTTGTTGTTGCCATTTGGAATACTCATTTTGGCAGAGAACCTACTGTTGAGATAAGTTTTGAAAATGTTTGCTGTCCCCCAAACCTCTCCACCCCACCTCACCACCCCCCAACATTGTTGCTCATGCCTAGAAAATATTTGCGCTGATAACTGCAGGCTGTTTGTTGTGCACATAGGGAAGTTATAGCCACCTTGGTAGAAATTCGAGAGAGGGAAGGAGGAGAGAAGAACAGTTTTATTTTCAAAATCCAATCCAGTGGAAAAACCAGAAATCCAAAAACATACAGTCCTCCTATTAGGAAAGCTAGTACCAACAAAGTAAAATCAGATATATTTGTTTAGGAAAAATAGGGAGTGGTTGCTTTCTTTATGTTAAAAGTATGTATGCAAACTTTAAAACTGCTCCGATACCTTTGTTCCTAATTCTTTTTTGTTAAATAAAATTTTAAAAGTAAAAACTCAGAAACATTAGCCTACTTATGTAGAGTCTTTATATTAAGCAGATTTTTAAAATATATATCTTTAAAATGGTAGTTTACCAAAGTGCTGAAAAGGAAAAGCACTTATAATGTGCTGGATATTGTCTTAAAGTACTTTATACTTATTGAGCACTTTGGATATTGTCTTAAAGTACTTTATATATATTAAGCACTTTAATCATGACAACAGTGCTGTGAGGCAGGCACTATTATTATTCCTGTTTTATATACAGGGAAACTGAGGAACAGACAGGTGAGAAACCTGCCCAGGGTCTCATAGCTAGTGTTTGGCTGTGCTGGGGATTCAGACCCAGGAAGTCCAGCCTCAATACCCCTGCTGTGAATTCCTGCACTGCCCTTAGGGCTCTCATGGACTGTATGTGTGCATAGATCAGTTGGAGTTTAGGACAAAGGTGATGATATTGGGGGTAATAAGACATTATATATCGAACACCTGGTTTTGTATCAAAACCTTTGCATAGGTTCCCTGAACTATGACCCTGATGGGTAGATGATATTACATCCACTTAATAGATTGGTAAACTGAGGCTTAATGAGAGAACCTGACTTGCACCAGATCTCACAGCTGTTTGGAGGCAGAATCGTAACTGCAGCTCGGTGGGTTTGCCTCTAACCTTTGCTCTTCACCTCCATACAACACTGCTCCTGCTTTGTTTGTTAATTCTCATATTCTAATATTCTTGTATAATAATAACAAGTGTAGAATCATCAAGGTTTCTCATTAAGTGATCAGTCACTTTGGCCTCTGGCGGTGTTTGATGGGGTAGGGTCAGGGGAAAGTAACTGGAAAAGAAAAACTGGATTCGCCTTACTCTTCCCCTCCCCTCCAGCTTTCAATTTCAACCCTTCCCCAAGAGAAGAAAACAGTCCTTCCTGCAGACCTCTCTAGAAAAAGCCACCACTGTGAGCTTCCACTGGTTTGCTTTGCTCTAAGCACCATCCACAGAGAGCGTTTTTAACTGCCATACTCTGTGCATAAGCCCGATGGAGAACTGATGGCCAAGCTGATCAGCAGGCAGCCAGTTGAACAGGAGACTGTTTCTTCAGACCCCTCAAGGAGAATTTCCTTGTTCATCTCACGTTTAAATTGTAATATCTCCCTTTCTATCTACGCCTCCCACCTCCAAATATTACATGAACAGAGTTCCTACATGGCTTAAACATACAATACACACATACTTTTGCACATAAGCACACTCTGTGATTTGGAGTATTCTGTGTGTCTGTCTCAAATTCCCTCCTCCCCTTGCTCCCCCATGGGTTTTTTCCCCCATTAGGCAAATGGAAGGCCCATGCCACCTGTTAGCATTACATCATTGGCTCCCCAGAACACAGTTGCACCAAAGGCCTTAAACAAAGTACTTCTTCTTGTATTGTTTGCACTCAAAGAGCTGATATCATGCCAACTGATGTCATTGTATGTCTTTGTGTAACTGCTATGGCAACTGGGCAGGTGGGGAGCCTCCAGCTGATGTCATTGAGAAAGGAGGTGTAGAGGCAGAATTTTAAAAAGCTGGATGCTGCTTTTTTCTGTGTGTGGGGTTTTCTAGCATGCAGTTTTTTGTTTTTTAACTAGCTGCTTTTAAGACAAATTATAGCTGAGTGCCCTAAATAAGAACAGAGAGGTTTCCCCACTTTTAGAGACTTCTTTTGAATTTGTTTTATTGTTCTTTCCTCTCATCTTATATGGAAAAATGTAACAACTGCCTTTTTTTTTTTGGAAGAAAAAAGTGAATTAGGTTCCCATCACAAAATGTGTGTGGAATTTGGATTTTTGTGGAGCAAAGCTGAGCAGATTTTAAAATGGCTCCAGAATCCCTTTAGTGGAGGCTGTGACAACAACGGGTAGTTTTTATCTTACTTATTTTTTAAGTCTTCACTGGTGAAGTTTTTCTGTTTTCTATATTTCTTTTCTTTCTACTTAAAAATTATCTCTTATGGTTTAAACTTTATGATCCTAATTGCCTAGCAGAATAAACTATCACGTAAGGGCAGAGGTTAATTCTAGAAATCAATTAAAATTAGTATGGAGCTCTTGTTTTTCTTTTCAAAAAGCTGAGGGAGGTTTTGAGTTTTTACTGTCGATGAGTAAAGTGAACATTGTATTGCCCTTTGAGTTCTCTTTGGATCCTAACCATACCTTAAGGAGAATATGATTTCTCTTTTACACACCAGCTCGGGGTCCATTGGCTGTGAACAGTCATGAGACTCAGTCTAGGTTATGGTCTGGAGTTTCCCACTGTGGTTTGCCAACGATGAGACTTGAAATGGAGAAGAACATATGCTCGGCTCAGAAGCAAGTGGACACATAGACTTCCTGTCCTTATTGCAACATAACCGCCCCCTGCTCCTGCTTTGGGTTTTCTGCCTTATCTCCTGGAACTATCAAGGCAGCCACAAGCCGTCTGTCTTTGAGAATAGATGTTATGTTCTGGTGGCTTTCAGCTAATAGGAGTTTTCCGACTTCCCCCTCTTTTCAAAGGGAAAGCAAGAGTGTATCTAGCTAGTTCTGTTTGGTTAGAATTAGAGCTCAGTTGGCACTAATGCCAGTCAGATTTTATAGCACTTACATGTATATTATGTAAGTTGAGCTTTGTAATAATCCTTTGGGTTTATCTGTGCATGCTATTGTGTGTAAAAACATTAGCAGAAAATTTAAACAATAAATTCCCTAACTTAAACAAGTATTCTTTTTTTTGTACAGTCCTTCAGCTTTTGGTGAATGTTTTTTACTTAGCTTTTTAAACATTTAATATTAAACCAAAATATTTATTTTCACATCCTTTTGGCAATTACTCTTTTAATGGCGACATTATACTCCATGGAACGAATGCAGTAACTTTTCCTTTGTTTTCTTCTTCTTTTAATTTACTTTTATGTTTTACTTGGCCTTTGGTTTTTATAAAACAGATAATACTGTAGTGAACATCTCTGTGATCTAGCTAACTCTCTTTGATTAGATGATCTCCCTAAGATCCATTCCCAAAAGTGAGATCATACTTGTTCAGGGGAAGGTTTGCATTTTAAAAATGGAGGAACAAGCACGGTATATAAGCTTTTTATGCTAGACCCATAACTCTTGGGAGGCAGAGCAGAGCCGTAAGCTCAAAAGTATGCATTTGCAGACCCATGAGAGGTTTCTTGATGGGTTTATGTGCTCACGAGCCTTGGAAAGTCGAGTAATAAGGAACCACGCTGCTCTCACATTCTGTCCTAGTGAAAGTCAGGGTTGAATTTCAAATATCAAAAAAGATTAAAAGAGCAATCACCCCATCCTGGCTTATCTTTTCCAAGTACTTCGCTGCTGCCTTCACCTGTAGGCAATCGTATAAATAATATAAATTAAAATAGTGAATACCTGCTGAGCTCTACTGTGTGCCAGGAAATGTGTGAAATATTTTAACACGTATTCATTTATCTGAGGCTCACAATCACACTTAAAGGGAGTCGCCATCACCCTCAGTTTACAGATGGTGGAACTGAAGCACAGGGATAAACACACTTGTTTAAGTCATAGTGTCAGGAAATGATGGTACCCAGATTATAATCAAGGTAACCTGTCTCTTCCAGTGTTCCTGCTTGTAACCACTTTGCTGTATTGGGAACAAACATGGGCCTCTGGGTGAGGTGAGCTATGAAGGGTACAAGACATGCTCTGATGGTGCCGAGAATCCACTTAGGGAGGTCATCTGTGCCTTTCTTGGCTCCCAAAGTGCAAGGTTCTATGTAGGCCACTGAACATATGGCTCTTTGAGGCAGGTCACATTTGCAGCTGAGGAAATTGCCTGATACTGCATGGAACTCTGAGGGAACATGCCCCCATTTGTAGAAAGAGCACATTTCCAAAGTGCTGTATGCAGTGATATTCCCCAAAGCGTGGATTGGGTCTCTAAATGGACTTTTATTTTTTGTTTTGGTGTTATATATATGTATGTATTTAAAATAGCATTACCTACAAGCAAACTCACTCTAATGGGGAGGCGGCATTTTCTGCCAGCTCTGAAATCTCAGTCACTCTCGCCTTCTGTGTTTGTGTTCCAGGTGGACTTAGTAGTTTTAAGCAGAACCATGAAAACCTCTGTGACAACTCCCTCCAGCTCCAAGAGTGCCGGGAGGTGGGGGGCGGCGCATCTGCGGCCTCGAGCTTGCTACCTCAGCCCATCCCCACCACCCCTGACATCGAGAACGCTGAGCTCACCCCCATCTTGCCCTTCCTGTTCCTTGGCAATGAGCAGGATGCTCAGGACCTGGACACCATGCAGCGGCTGAACATCGGCTACGTCATCAACGTCACCACTCACCTTCCCCTCTACCACTATGAGAAAGGCCTTTTCAGCTACAAGCGGCTGCCGGCCACCGACAGCAACAAGCAGAACCTGCGGCAGTACTTTGAAGAGGCTTTTGAGTTCATTGGTAACTATCTCCCGCAGGGAATTTTTATCCTCTGCCTTCCTTTCCCCTCTGGCTCTTGCTTTGATATCAAGTTCAAGGTTTATTCCTGTGTTGCAAAAAAAAAAAAAAAAAAAAAACTGCTCTGGAGTTTCTGGGAGCTCTGCTACCTGAAACCACCTAAGCTTCTCCTAAGTCATTGCCCGTCAGGTGTGTCCAAGCCATTAGGATGAATCTAAAAGAACAGTAATTGAATTTGTTGGGATCTGTTCAACTAGAAACCATCATCCCTCAGGTTCTCAGTGAACTAGCGGTAGGGGTTAGCATTTATGTGCTCTATAACCAGAAGAATGGATGGAAAGGGAGGAATTGGAGGCCAGAGCTGCTGCTGCCGCTATTTGATCTGCTAGCACCCTTCAGCACCGTGGAATCAACATCCTGTGAATATGACATCCCTTCCAAACACACCCATGCCCGCCTATCACGCTGCTAAGCCTTATTCATCCAGCATAAGAGGAGACAGTACTAGCTTTTCTTTGACAGTCTGCCCCAAACTCACTGAAGTAGGAAAGATCAGGTTGTGTAACCGAAGTAGCTTCCAAGGAGGAAGTTTTAGCAACCACAGGCTTTAATCCCCAGAAGGAAGCAGCTAGCAGCCTCATCCCAATCTTAACTTCTGCAACTTCTACAGCTCCAAACTGCTTTAAGACTCAAACATCATTTTGGAAACACCTGCAATATAGCAAAACTCAACATTTGTTTAGTTTTAAGTAACTTCGACTCGTATCACCGTAAAGGGGTGGCCTAGCACTTTTCCTAAATATTACCGCAGGTTGTTACCATTCGAAGAATCGAGTTAAGTGGAGTGGGGTGTTCCCTTGTTCGAGAAAAAAAAAAAAACCAGCCTCAGGTTTAACTGCCACTGGGGTCTGGTGGATATACTGCAGTGTTGTATCTCCAGTCATTTTGCCAAGCTGTTTTCCTTGCTAATTAATTATGCTATCAGCTCAGGACTGCGGCATACTGAGTCTGAAAGGACATTCAGAGTGATCACTGAACTTAGAGCCTAAGTAAAGTGACTTCTCCACGGTCATAGGAATTCTAGTGTCCAAGAAGGGACCAGAATCCAGGGTTTTTGACTTCCAAGCCTGAGGCTTTTCACAACACACTAGGGTGATGTTTATGATACCCTATTCAGTTCTTCCCAACTGGCAACACTTGAGGATGCAGAGATACTGTAGATTCTTTATTAATAAAATCTGAGCCAAACCTGGAGCACTGAGGAAGAAAAATTTCTCAACAAGCAGATGAGGAACTTCTGGTTGATACATGATGTTATGACTGAGATTCCATCTGACTTAATTCCATTTGGAGGAAGTTAGGAAATTGTTTCTATTTAATGAGTAGGGTAAGATATACTTGTTCTAAGAGGATTTCAACCAAAGCGCTCACATTCATTATAGATTACTCACGCTCACCTGTGCCCCCGCCTCCTTTTTTTTTTTTTTTTTTGAAGGAAAACAAAACCAGTAACATAGCATTTAGCCTGAAGAACAATTCCGAATCACAACCTGCACGGGCACAATTTTATTTTCATTGTTATATTATTAGGTAAACTGAAATCTCACAGTCTTGCTTTAGGAAAAACACAGCAGGTTTTATAAACATAATAACTTTCACTGAGAGTCTAATATAAACGAAGCAGCATCTAAGTTTAGTGTTTATGCCAGTTTATGAATTCCTGAATCAAGTGTGTGTAGTGGAACCGTGGTCTAGCTGGGCACTTAGAAGCTCATTCTCTTACCACCATGATTTCTAGTCTTGACTTGGAACTAAATATTGTGTGCTGAGGGGAAGCAGTGGAAAAAGAGAGATGCTTTCCTTGAAATACTGTTGACTATGAGACGTAAACCTCATCTGTAAATTGAGATACAAAGTTACATCAGTTTTTTTTTCTTTTTCTTGGTCCACTAAAAGTAGTTTGGTCCAGAAGCAGTTTAGGTGAAATGACTACTCTCTCTACCCCTTCTCCTTCCCTTCCTGTTTATCTAATTGGTGTTCCTTCACGGAAGCTTTCTTAGGGATGCGTTACAGTCTAGAAATGTCATTAATAGTCTGTTCAGTCAGTGCCCTCACGCTGTTCTCCTGAGTCTTTAATATATCTGAAAGCTTAGCAAGTCTCTCTCTGTAAATTGTTCTGGATTTTGAGCCATTGATGGAATTCCTCCATCTTCTGCATTATTGCCATCTTGGAATGTCATACATGGATGCAAAGGGGGTTGAACACTTGAGAGGTAACACCCTGGGCCTGTATAGTGCTGGTCTTTAGTTAACTTTGCAACAACTGGATTTTCTGGGGAGAAGCTGAATATAGTGTCTTTCTAGTTTAGCTTTATTCCTTTAACCTTAATCAGGGTTTAGTATGACTAAAACTCTTATCCATTTAATGCCCGTTCCTGTACAGAGCAAATCTATAGAATAACAAAAGTGTTTTTTTCTCTATCACTGGTGAGAGAGTTGTTGTTATGAGCACTAGGTAACAACCGACAATTGGAATTAACATTCTGAATCCAAAGAGGAGCTGTTATGTATATATAATATTTATATGTTTATATAATATATTTATATAAATATATATTTATATACATACACACACGCATATATACATACATATGTTTGTGTGTGTGTATGTGTGTTTGTGTGTATAATTTTCCCCTCCCTCTCTGCTTTTCCTGCATTTTTTTTCAGTAGTGTGATTCCAGAGAAAAGGAGAACATGACATTTGAGAGAGGTTCAGTGACTGTTGTTATAGGTCCGGCTTTAGGCCACCGCTGTCACCTGTGAAGCAAACTGTTCCTACGACAATTATTTCATTGAATCCTCTCTTCAAGTGTAGATGTGTAGCTTCTTGTTCATGCTGATATCAACTTTTGCCAGTTCTGGAAGTTGTGACGTGAATATACATAATGAACTTGTAGATCATACTTGGCTTTAAAACTGTTTGAATTCATTGTTTCTCGACAAAAGAAAGTATTGCAAAGTTGAGATAAAAGATTCTCCCTCCATGCCCCTCTCTTTTGTCTTCTCTTCATCTCTTGTCTTTCTGCCCTTTTCCAGAGGAAGCTCAGCAGTGTGGGAAGGGGCTTCTCATCCACTGCCAGGCTGGGGTGTCCCGCTCCGCCACCATCGTCATTGCTTACTTGATGAAGCACACTCGGATGACCATGACTGATGCTTATAAATTTGTCAAAGGCAAACGACCAATTATCTCCCCAAACCTTAACTTCATGGGGCAGTTGCTGGAGTTCGAGGAAGACCTAAACAATGGTGTGACACCGAGAATCCTTACACCAAAGCTGATGGGCGTGGAGACGGTTGTGTGACGATGGTCTGGATGGAAAGGATTCCTGCTCTCCATTAGGAGACGACGAGGAAGGAGGATGGATTCTGGTTTTTTTCTTTTTCTTTTTTTTTTTAGTTGGGAGTAAAGTTTGTGAATGGAAACAAACTTGTTTAAACACTTTATTTTTAACAAGTGTGAGAAGACTATAACTTTTGATGCCACTGAGATTCACCTCCCGTGAACTGACAAATTAGGGAGAGTAAAGAAGTAATTTTTTTAAGCCAACAATAAAAATGTAATACAACTCGTTTCTCCCCCTTTTCCTTTTAAGCTATTTGTAGAGTTTATGACTAAGTAGTCTGTGCAGGTTCATAGACTGAAAATACTACACACTTTAAACCAATTTAAAAGAACCAAAACTAAATAGAAAAGACATTGAATCACCAAGGCCTGGGGTCCTCCTGGGCTGTCCACATAGAAAACAAAAACCTACCAAACCAGGCCCTGTTGTGCTCACTGGTGCAAAGAGAGAATCAGGGCAGCTTAAGTGGTCTAAGAATCCTTCAGGCATTCTTTAAAGAGACAAAGGATATCTTTGATTTTGTGTGTTTCATGCTCTGGATTTTTTTTTTTCCTTCTCTGGGTTTAAGAGATTTTTTTTTTTAAATAGTAAGGAACTGACCATTATACCGTATGCCCTCACTGGCTTCTTGTGCAATAATATGATGTTTTAAGTGTGCAAACAAGTTAGAGCTGGCAGCTGAATGATAGACAAATATTGCAAATTTGCCAGCTTGGAGATAGAAAGGAATTCAACAATATATCAGTTACTTTCCTTCCCACCTTTTTCCGTTTTTTTTTTGATTTGATTCTGGTTACAGTGCCATAAACCTTGTTACATATGTATATCCGAATGTAAGAAAAAGAGAAAAAATTATTTAAAAATATTTTTCGCAAAAAAAACCTTGTTGTGTTTCTGTTGATTGTGTAAAAATTTATTTTCATTATATAAATGAAACTGGTTTGGGGTGTGTCTTTTTTCCCCCGTCTTTTACCTTAACTCAGGTTCAAGCCTTTCTTAGCTCTGGTAACTTGCATATATAACAAAGTTGAAATAAAACACAGATTTTTATATAGGGAAAGAGAGATGAGAAAGACAACGTATCTAGTCCTCTCAGTGTGAAGCAGAGAGAATTAGCAAGGAAGTGAAAGAGCTCCAGTACTGATCTACCCAGTCACTATTCCCTCTATTCTCACAATGGTGCCATCCTCCTCTGCAAATATAATTCCTCTCACATTGGGGAAGCTTTGTGTAAAGTGAACCTAAGGGGATCCCATCTGCCTTTGCACCTTGGTGACCAAATCACTGCCAGATTGATTGGTGAGAATTCAGTGATCTCTCCAGTGGCTACTAGATCAATATTTATGACAATCTTTCATTTAGGGATCTTGACCCCTCCATTGTCACTTGCTCATTTGACATCTTTGGTGACATTAACATGTAATGCATTGCAGCAAACTGCTGTTGCCTACTCTTTTCCCAGAGAACTGAAACCCAGCTTTGGACATATGTACAGCTTCCTTATAACACTGGGTTAATGCATAGCTGGGGTCCCAATTCACTGTGATGGAGGGTTGGGGGTATGGGAAGAACATAATGCAAATATTTTCTATGTTTAATTAAAATAGAAGTGTAGTGGGACTTGGCCATAAGGAAGATTTATGGCAAAGTGAAATTTGCCTGGGGTGAATAAAAGAGTTGGCGAATCTAGCATGTTGCAGTCTATGTGATGGCATTTGACACAAATAATTTTTTGTATGTTGGCTTGAAAATGTTAAAATATTTTTGACATCTTTTAAAAAGTGGCTTTTCTACCAAAAATAATTTTGATTTTGATTTTATAGAAAAGTGGAAACTGAATTGAACAGCAATTAACAGAGCTGTTTTGGATAATAATGCAAAGTATTAATCAGGTGAAAAGTAAATCTCTGCTTTGTATTTTCTACTCTTCAGACAATTTCCTTGATGCTAGAGTTTGTTCAAGGAGTCAGGTTGGTATATAATTCGTGATTTAAAATACATGGTACTTTATCAGACATTTTTGTTATTTTAAGTCTAAATGTTAAATTTCTGATAGCGTGTAAGGTATATTGCTGCCCTCTCTCTCTTCCTTCTTTCCTTCTGCTTTTTCTGTGTTCTCCCTCCCTTCCTCCCTTCCTCCCTCCCTCTCCTCCTCCCTCCCTCCCTCCTTTCCTTCCTCCCTCCCTTTCTTCCTCCCTCCCTCCTTTCCTTCCTCCCTCCCTTCCTCCCTTCCTCCCTCCCCTCCTCCCTCCCTCCCTCCTTTCCTTCCTCCCTCCCCTCCTCCCTCCCTCCCCTCCTCCCTCCCTCCCTCCCTTTCTTCCTTTGCTTCCTCCCCTTCTATCCTTCCTTCTTTCTCTCTTTCTTTTTTCTTTCTAACAAAACAAGGAGAAAAATCAATACAGTTTCTCATCTTTATCCACATGGAAATGATTTATGTTTTTGGAAGTTTATAATTTTGAGAGAAAGCCTATCCTGGGGCAAATAGTAATCCTGCCAATCAGAATACCAAGGATCCTGAGAGCGACTCGGGTCTTTTCTACTAATCTCTGAGTCACTTAGCCTCTATTTCATAATAAGGAATGTTAACCACTTTATGAAAATAATGCAGATTAACCAAGCCATAGCTCTAGAAACCAGATTCTACAGGTTGCTGGGCCTCACTAGCTGTCTGAGAGCTTTAGGGCTGCCCTAGGAGATAATTGTGTCTTCCCAAGAAAGCCAAGTCCCTGACCAACACATGAACCATTCTCCGAATCCAGGAAGGGTTGTTTTACACTAAGTGAATCTAATTACTTAGTAGAATAAATTTGTAATTAATTTTAAAAATATAGCAAGTATTGTTACCTTGAGCCGAACAAAATAGCAGCTTCAGCTCTCTCTATATATATATATATTACATTTATTTCGATAGTTAATGCTTTTCCAGTCAATGCGGGTTAACCAGGATAGGGGGTTTTCATTTCTTGAAAGAGTTTGTGCCAGTTTCTTCCAGATAAGGAAAGGCAACATGGGAGGTAGGGCAGAGAAGTTGACAAATGGAAAACATTGTACAAGGGGAAATATGCAAGAAGAAATGTACACAACCCCACAATCACATGCTGGCAGTAAAAGGGAAAGATGTCCTTTTGTAATGAAATATGAGCAACAGGAGAAAATGGGAGGCTAAAAGGAAAAGAATTAAAAAATAATGTCAGAGTAAAACACTAGAACCTGAATGACACTCCAGAGGCTGACTCAGATAGAATGCTAATAAGTTGCTCCACTAGATATTCCCATAGTAGGAAGTCCAATGAGCCGAATTCAATAGAGATCAGTCAGTGATGGCCTTCACTTTGTTTGGGAACAGCCTCTCGTAAATAGGCCACAATACATGTTATTTATGCTTTTTTCCCCAAACATGAAACATGCAATCTCAGGAAATATAGACTGCTGTTTGGTTTCAAGCTCTGATTGGAGATAGTTGTTGCATATGGATGGGGGTCAGATGAAAGGGGGTAGAAAATTACTATTTAGCACTGGCACCCAGAAAGATGGGCCATAATTCGGAAGTGCTCCAAATTACACCTATCTATAGAAGACTTCCTGCCTTTTTGAGGCGGTGGAATATGAACACCAGTGCTTCCTGTGGTTCCTGATTTATTCCTTTGTGACAACCTTTTCAGTGTTTGGTACAAGGTGCATGTATCGGGGTTTAATAAGAAGCAGAAACAGTGACATAGAATGAGAGGTTTATTCCAGGGACTAGACCTCAGACAAGTGTGGGATGTGATGAAGAAGTCAGTGGGAGAGTGTTGCATCTGTCTGATAATAGGCTGAATTCTCTGGGTCAGCACAGCCATCAGTAACGAAAGCTGGGTATGAACTAGAGGAGAAAGAAGAAGAAATGGAATTAGGAGGAAAAACTGGAACCCGTATCAGCCTTTTACCGACCTCAATGTGGGTGGCTTCCAGAGGGATCTCGCTCTCTGCCACAGAGCTGAAGACCTACCTAGCACAGGACTTGGCAAAACTGAAGACAGAGCTTTGGGAACTTCAATCACAGCTGCTTCACTAAGTCCAGGTGAGTCACCACATCAGGGGAAAGGTGTGCTTGCAATCACAGAGTTTGGTGCCCCCCTTCAAATGTCTGCTTCTTCAATTCTGCTTTTCCAACCTCATGCAAATTTCTGTTAAAGCTAACCTTAACTCAGTGTGAATCAGGAGAGGAAATTCTGGAAAATATAGTTCCCGATTTAGCTAAGTTGATACTGTAGAAAACTATCATAATCCATCTGTTGCTGACTTGGCATCCATGTCCACTTCTCTTAACTAAATGTGACTTCCAAATGAAGACATTAGCAAAACGATACTTCTACCAAATATGATGCAACTATGAGTTCTACAGATGAAAACACTGAAAACAAAAGACGGCCGGGTACAGTGGCTCATGCCTGTAATCCCAGCACTTTGGGAGGCCAAGGGGGGTGGATCACTTGAGGTCAGACATTCAAGACCAGCCTGGCCAACATGATGAACCTGTCTCTACCAAAAATACAAAAATTAGCTGGGCATAGTGGTGCATGCTCTATGATTCCCCTATCAGGTTGGTGGCTTCATGCAGATTCCTGCATAATAGAGGAATTACATACCTGCAATTCCAGCTACTCTAATCACTTGAACACAGGAGGCAGAGATTGCAGTGAGCCAAGATTGCGCCACTACACTCCACCCTGGTTGATAGAGTCAGACAATGCCACACACACACACACACACACAAAGAGGATACATAGCCTCATAGGTTACTTTGTCCATTTTTGGGGATGATGTGCAGTCCTTTTTTCGCTGAGATCCACTTTCCCTTCAATGTCATGTACTTTAAATATATTGAGATATAAGGAGGTTATGGGTTGAATTTTCTGTCAAAAAGCCATGTTGAAGCTTTAAACCCTGGACCTTGTAAATATGATCTTATTTGGAAATAGGTTCTTTGCAGATATAATTAAGAAGAAGTGATATTGGGTTATGGCAGGCTCTAATTCAGTGACTGGTGTACTTATGAGAGGGGAATTTGAAGACAGACACAAAGAATGTCAAGTAACAATGGAGGCCGAGATTGGACAAAGGAACATCAACGATTACCAGCAACCATCAGAGGCTACAAGAGAGTCACTGAGCAGATTCTCCCGCAGAGCCTCTAAAAAGGAAGTGACTCCGCCATCACCTTGATTTTGGACTGTTAGCATACAGACTGCAGTAAAATTAATTTCTGTTGTTTTAAGCCATCCAATTTGTGCTACTTAGTTATAGCAGCTTTAGGGAACTAATACAAAGACTAACTATCATTACCCCATTTTATATTAGATGGTGGATGGGGGAGGAAAAAAGAACTGGTTAATATATAACCAAATATATTTATATTAAGAAATAAATATTTATAATCCTTTCCTTCCTAATTTCTATAACTGATCTTGTGGTCATATTTATAACTCCCTTCTTTCACTACTCATTCCATAGACTTGTGTCCTCAGCCAGCACATTGCCTAGTCATGGTTTCTTGCCTGTTGGGGTGATCTCAATTTTCATTTTTGAGGGATTCAATCTTTTGCAGTTGATCCCACATTGGGTTATTTTCCACCTTCTTTGCTTGTTACAGTAACAAAAGTAATTACAAGACTTGAAGGTATAAGGTATAAGATATGACCTTGAATTCCAGGCACACTTTTTCTTACTGCTATAGGCTAGTAGTAATCCAATTTCCCTTTGAGAGTCACAGTCATCCCAGCCCATACATCAATATCTTACTTTTCTTATTGATTCTTTAGCACGAGGAGCCCAAAGTCGTCTGCAGGGAGTATCAACTTCTGTCTTAATGGAATCATAGCTGTATCTCCTATTAGAAGTATCTCTCCCTTGGAAATCAGAACTTCTAGACCAGCAGAGTCTAATGTTGAGAATAGAAAGAATAAGTTTTGCTGTTGATCACTGTGGGTAACAGTGAGAGGAGTCCGTTCCATCTTCACCCCTGGATTCCTGAATCTATGAAATCTGGATAAGGGAGAAACAGCAATAGGCATTGATGGATCATTTAGAGAATGTACTGCATCTTTCGGGACATTATCCTAGCCCTGCAAAGTGTTTTCATTCATCTAGCACAGTAAATAAATTGTTGAAGGAAGAATTCCACCTTCCTACTGCTTTACAGGGATGGATAACAAGTTAGGACTAATGAATTCCATGATCATGAGTCTGTTATTCTTCATTTGCTGCAAAGTAAGTTCCTTGGTCAAAAGCAAAGCATTGTGGAATACCATGATGGGAAATAAGGCATAAGAATTCTATAAGTCTACAGATGCTAATTTTGGCAAAGGTATTACAGATAGGGAAGACAAATCCCTATGAAGAATAAGTTTTTATGGAGCAAAACAAAATACTGCCTTTTCATGCCTTGTGAGTAGAAGTTCATATTGCTGAACTCACACATACCCTTCGTGTCTACCACCATGGCTATTTTGTTCATGTGCCTATTGGTCAAGGACAGAAGAAACTGGAAAGAAAATCCTGATAGAGGTCCGTAGAATGCGTCCTCTTGCCCATTATTGAGATCCATACATGCTGAGGTTGAACTTTGAGGAGCATTCACATGGGCCCATTTAGGAAGATCTATCCATTTCCTTCTTCCCCAGATTTTCCAGTCACTAATTTTCCAGTCATGTTTCTTCTAAGTCCCTTAATATCCATCTAAACTATTAGCTACTGCCCATGAAGCAATGTAGATTTGTACCCCTGGCTCTCTTTCCTTTGAAGCAAAATGAACAATTAGGTACACTGCTGGAAGTTCTCCCTACTGGGAAAATTTTTCTTCCCCACACCACCAGTGTAGGGCCACAATGATGCAGTCATTCAGTTTTGGATGATATCAGAATATCATGCAAAAATTTCTGTAAACAAGGCCAAATGTTTTTCAGTCCACTGGTCACTGAGTGCTTCCCATGAGGCCATGGGTGTAAGACTCTGAAGCTATTGTAGCGCAAATAGACACCATGGATAACTGGGTCACTTGCTTATTCAGCGTACTTATGCTTGATCTCAAAAACCCTACTTACATTTGATCATGGAATGCTACACTTCATGCCCAACTTAGAGGCTTGATGGATCCACGACCCTTGGTTCATCATGGGCAGTTCATTATAACATGATGGTCCATGATCAAGCTTTCAGTTTCAAACCGGTATTCTAAAGAAGAATTGTGAAGAAAAAAGAAGAATTTCTGAATTAAAAGAATAATTTTTCTGAAGAAGTTGTTACAGTTTTGCTCCAGAATTCTAAATGTCTGCTCTATGATTCGCCTATCAGGTTAATGGCTTCATGCAAGATTCCTGCCTAATTGAGATATTTTTAGCACCATGGAATCTACTGGTAGATGTAAGAGCAGTTTGCACGGCAGCCTGAACTACTGTAGACGCTTTTCTTGTTCTGGACCCCACACAAAGCTAATGACCTTACATCTGACTTGGCAAATGGATTGTAGTAGCTGCCTAATGAGATATAGATTCGCTTTAAATCCACAAAGGCCAGTTAGACATTGTCCCTCTTTCTTAGTGGTAACAGAGGTCAGATACAGCAACTTGTCATCATGTTCATGAATAAAGTATCTTGGCATGCTCAAAACAAGTAAATCACTACACATTTCAATAACATATTCAGTGGATATAAACTACGGAATTTTGTGGAATTTATTTATCACTCTTTGGTATGCAATTCTCTTAACAACATATCTAAAACTAGTTATTTCATCCTGTTTACCAGGTACAGTAAGCATGATATAATATCATCAGTATAACGTACCTGCATGGTATCTAGTGGAATGGATAGACAATTATTGTCCCTGTGGACTGGATTATAACACAGGGCTGTAAAGTTGAAATAGCCCTGAAGTAGGACAGTGGAGCTATATTACTAACCCTGCTGGCTGGAAGCAAATTGCTTCTGATGATATTTACCAGAGGTTAGTAAACATTCTCTGTAAAGAGCTAGAAAATAAATATTTTAGAATTTGGAGGACATACCATCTCTGCCATAATTACTGAAATCTGCTGTCGTAGCACAAAAGCAGCCATACATAATATGTAAATAAGTGAATGTAACCGTGTTCTAATAAAACTTTATTTATAAAAATCCAGTAGTCTGAATTTGGCCCATGAGCTACAATTTGCTAATTTCTGGACTTTATTAACAGGTATAGAGAAATAAGTATATGGCAACTCAGTGGCTCCTGACCAGGTGCTAGTAGCCACATCGATTTGTTCCATCAATGAAACTACATTTGGAACAACAGCTGCAACTGGAGCCAACATCTGATTGAGATATTAAAAATTCACTGTGATTCTTCAAAATGTATCTGTGTTCTGCATAGGATAAATTGGGAAAGTAAATCGCGAATTTGGTAGGAATCACCATCCTTGCATTTTGTTTCAATTCCTGTTGGTGGCTCAAATCTTCATAATCCTTTAAGAGTTCCTTTTGTTGACTATTTTGGCATATTGCTTATTGCTGCATAATAAACTACTACAAAACTTAGGGAGTTAAAACAATAACAATTGTTATTGTTCACTATTGTTCACTAATCTGTTTTAGGCAGGTTCAATAGGGACAGCTCGTCTCTGATAAATTCATGAAGATAAGAAATGTCGTCTGGGAAGGCTTGACTGGGGCTGGAGAACCTACTTCCAAGATAGCTTTCTCAAATGACTGGTAAGTGCTTCTTACAGTTGACTTGGAACTCATCCAGGGTTATCCATTTGATACTTGGCTCCTCTGCACATGGACCTCTCCATGGGGCTGCTTGGGCTTCCTGAAAACATGGCAGCTAGTTTCTAAGAACAAGTATTCCAAAAGGCATGGATAAAAGTTGTAAGTCTTCTAAATCACTTAAAGTCTGAAGTACTGGATCACTTCCGCCAAATTCTATTTATTAAATGAATCAGTAATGCAAGCCCAGATCCAAGGGTTGGGAAATTAGACTTCACTTCTCAATGCATAGAGTAGCAAAGGACTGGTGGCCATCTTTAATCCATGATAGTTCACTTTGCACAACAAAGCCAAAACTAGGAGACTGACAAATGTTACTACCCTCAGAGGAGAGTTTTTTAAGAAAATAATATCAAATTTCACAGCTCTACTAAACCACTGGGGCTCCACGGAGCGGCATTTCAAATGGATTATACTCAACTAAGTGAGCAAGAGAAGTTAGAGAGGTAGAGAAAAAGGCCCAAAGAAAAGAATAGAACACAAGTATTTGTTCATTAGCACTTGTTCCTCGTAGATGCCAATTCCAAGAAAGTCATCAGAAAGACATTTCCTTTCTGCTAATCTGGACATGAGTGTCTGGGATTCTCTTAAAAGTGATCTTCTCAATGCTAGGCAGCACTGCACCTTAGCATTTATCCATTTATTTGTTTATTCAACAAACATGTATTTCATCTGTATCTTTCACTTTATATTCTTGCCCAAACTATGGCAAGTATTTATTAGGAAAACTGTACCCTTGAGGAGCCAGCAGCCTCCCAGGTAACTATTTAGACTACAGGTTAAAGAGGTACTTGGTCTTCCCTATAACACCTAGGTCGGTGTCTTGCTTGTAGTATTTATCAGTATTTTATTACTGAGTGATCAGAGCATTTTCATTCCATTGGCTTTTGACATCTAAAATACTTGTTGGCTTACAAAACTCCAGAATATTCAGCAATCAGCTCTCATAAGCTGGTGTGTGGGATAGTATCCAAAAGCTCTCCTCTACCTCATAAGGCTGTCACAGCAGACGGTACCTCAAGGATGTATATATTTTTTTAATCTTTAGCTAATTTAAAGCTGTCTCTCCTTATTTTGAATGGGAGGAAGAAAATAGCTGATTGGAAGTAGGGGGGAAAATAGTGTCGGGATTGATGGTGGAAGAGCAGCAAAATAATTTTTACTATAGTTGTAATGCTCTGCATTTATATGGCATTTTTTTCTAAAGGTCTCAGAACACTTTTCTGAATACTGCCTATAAATTCAGAAACAATTATAAAGAAGTCAGAGTGAAGCATAATTATACTAGAATTTTACTCTGAAATACAATTTAATACTCTAATACAATTTTACTCTCAAATATAATTCAGTGAAAAGTAGACTTATTGTAAATTGAATTATTGACATACATTTGAGTTTTTATGGCATATTTCCACATAGGAAGTGCCAGGATATTGGTCTTCAAGGAAAGCACTAAATATAGGTGCTAACAAATTTCCATGTTATAGATAGGGAAATAGGGGAGACAGCTGTCAGATAGCAGGTAGAGATAAAAATCAACATTTCCTGACCATAGCCCAACACTCTTGCTAGAGGTATTTTAAATGACATGGCCCCAGGGCTCCAGTAAAAGATGAAGTCTTCTGTTCCTGGAATAGCAAGAGAAGCTTACAAATTTCTCGTAAGATGGCAGGCAGAAAGCAAGAACTGAATCCACACGTGTTAACATAGAGATTAGGAGGCAGGAGGCAAGCACGAGGGAAAATGCAGCCCACGGAGGTTTCTTTTCTGCAGTATTTGTACTACTAAGGAAATTATAAATGGACTAGGGTATCTGTGAACCATCAAAAAACATATGTGAATTTGTGTATGTGTTTGGACTCATTCATTACGATGAGGGTGTCCACAACTTTCATCAGATTTTCCTATGGTCTCCTAACCAAATGGGTTAAGTAAGATCTGCCAGCCTAGAGAGATGCCTTGAGAATGAACTTGATATTGCTTGTGGAAGAAAGTCACTTTACTGGCTTCTGCGTAGTTTAGGCCTTGGCCTCCCATTTTCATTCTCAGCTGAAAGACAGCACGAAGCGATAGCAAGGCAAACTCTAGGGAAAGATTGCTGAGATTCAGATCCACACCCTACCACTTTGCCGTTCTGTAACTCTGAGCTGGTTACTTGGTTATTTAACCTGTCTGCAGCTCATTTCCTTAAAAATGAGGATAATTATAATAGTATCTATTTCATCAGGTTTGGAGGGACACTGAGCTCCCCCATGTTGATCTGCTCCCATTACATAAAACACCATGTTCCTCCTTACCTCATAGTCTTTGTACAGGCTATTCCTTATGCATGAAAAGTCTTTTGCTCTCATTCCTTCCCTAGCAAATGACTGATGATCCCTTAAGGCTCAGTTTAAATTTCACTTCATCAGAAAAGCTCTGGCCCCCGCATAGCTCAGTTTGGTCCCTCTCTATAATATCTGATATGATTGCTGAGGTTGGTTCACGCTGGCTAACCAGAGCTGACTGTTGAATGTTCTAGAACTGTGTGAGCTGGCAACTACAACGGCCCATAGCTTGAAATTAACTGTGGATATATTTACACTGCAGAAATTGGCAGAGGCTACAAATCAGGATATTTTTTGAAAGCTCACTTACCAACAACCACTGTATACAGCATCCTGTATGTTTTCTTTGTCACACTTGTCACAATTTTAATTATGTCTTAATTCTCTGATTGCTTATGTCATGTCTGTGTCTCTCATGAAGAAGTGGGTTTCATTAGTCAGGAAGCACATCTGCCTATTCACCGCTATACTTATGATAGTCTGGCCTAGACATTTAACTTTGTCAAAGAAACAAATCAAAAAATGGTAATCTGCAAATGGCACTTATGTCACTTCCATGCACAAGAGGAGAATTACTTAGGGATAAAGAAGTCAAGCCAATGTGACATTCTTTTCTGAAACCCTCTCCCATGTGTCATGTGATAGCTGATAGTGTAATACATGATGTGGTTCTTAATGTGGGGACATTAGAAGCTCCTGAAAACCATAGAACTTGAGTTACCTTGTGGGATAAAAATATGGCATGTTTTCTACTCAGGATTGGCAAAATGCAGCCTGTCACCTTATCATAACTGTCTTTCTCGCTTATCTGGGTAGCCTTAGTACTTCTAGACACGCCACGATCTGTGTGCTTCTCTGCTGCCTATACTAGTCCACTTGAGTCAAGTTCAGATGGGGCTACGTGGATGCAAACATGCCTGTGAAATAGTGTCTCCAGGGTAGTGTGCTCTCCATCACCCCATGGTACTATGCAGCTGAAAGAGAATGTCATATGGGTAGCTATGAATTAAGAAAACATAAAGAACTCAAAAAAGACAGTCCAAATGGCTTGTCAGAGATGGAGAGCCTGGACCTGTCTCAAGAGCTGGACTGTAGTGGTCTGAGTGCCTGCTTCCAGGGTCTCAGTGCCTTCAAACCCTGACAGCCACATGCCTGGCCAGCAAGCCCCCTAAATACCTGGAAAAACAGCAAATTCATTTTTCATCTGGGGCAGTTGACCTCTGCTAGACCAAGTTTCCACAAAAAACTGATTCCACCGGATCTGCTTAGAATATAATGGCCCCTGCCCCCACCCAAGAAGCTCTGCAAAGCCAGGCAGATTTACAGTGAGTAAAAAATGGGCTCCGTGGAAACAAGATATACAACTGCAAGAACACACCAAGCCACTTCCCCCTCTTGAGGACATTAGTCACAGAGCTATAGATCAGTGCAGGACAAGCCTGTAAGACATTTTGTAACCATAAACACAACTGAATGTCCTAAATCAATTAGGAGACAGGCCATCCCAGTCTAGAACCTTTGAATCCTCATCCCTTATGAGACTGATGAAATTGAAAGGTTTAAGAATGAAGACTTGGCCTAAGATGTTATCTTAGGCCCCTCAACTGCACCCATTCTGGGAGCCTGAGAAGTTGTAAGACTTTCTCATCATCAGACATCAGGAAACACAGACCAACCAACCACAAACAAGCAAACAACAACTATGAGAGGCACTGTAGCAAATGGTCTTAGCCTCCTCACACTGGCTGAGCTTATCTGGAAAGCCTGCTTTTATCTATCCCTTCCCCAGACGTAAGGCAATGGGCCTCCTGGAGAATATTTCTTAAACTTTAATATTTCTCTTAGTTCATGTGGATCACCAAGGGACTTTGTTAAAAGGCAGGTTCTGATTGAGTAGATGAGACCTGAGATTCTGCATTTCCACCACACTTTCAGTGGAGGCCAAAGCTGCCAATCCAAGGACCACACTTTGAGTAGCAGGCTCCAGAGGATGCATGTTGCAAAGAGGTCATTACCATGAAGACTAATAGCCATAGGAACTCAGGATAGCTCTCTCTGGTACCTATTGTGGGCTCTACCTGTTGGTCTGATTTTACTCTCTCCCCCAACAGTTTCTAGAAATAAAACTTGTAAAGTGGAGCTAATATACGCAGCACCCCTCCACCCCTGAGCAAAAGCATGAGAAAGTAACTTAATGGCTGTCCGGTATTGTCCAATCCGGTTTGCTATAAGCTTATTACTTAGCAGTGTCTTTTGACAAGAACAGAAAAGTGCTGCATAATGACCCAGTGTCCACACAGGCGTTTGGAGTCGGAGGGTGTTGTAATTACATGCCATGGCATCCTTCCTTACCCCCTGTTTTTGTTTTTTAAGTTGTTCCTCTTCAAATATAAGGTTTACAGACATACTGCATTCCCTCCATGCCCTCATCCTAAACTAAACTGTCCTTTTTAATGAGTTGGTGGCAACCCTGCAGCTTGGCAAATAGAGCCCATAAATGTCAGGGTGCTTTCCTGGGGCTGATATAGTTTTCACTTCTGAATTGTATCTGACAAAAGGCCAGAGCATTTTTAGCTTCAGTTAAGCAACACCGAAATCCTCCAGGTTGAAGCTAAATCCCCCTTCACTGCTGTCGGAGTGCTAGCTGAGGGCACAGTGTATCCTCAGAACCCAAGGCGCCGGCACAGATGGGGCTGCTCTGGGTTGATTCTCCTATATTTAACACGGCCCTAATTACCCACAGGTCTTTGAGTGAGGAGGGCTGATGAGCAGTTCAAGTTCCCTGCATAGAAATAGCCTCAGAATAGTTCCAGTGTTGTTTCTAATTGCAATGGATGAGCAGACTGTCTCATTAATCCTCCCCTATCAGCGTGCAAACTGGCTGCCCCAGAATAGCCCTGATCTCAGCCAGCCCACTCAGGCTTAGGGACCGGTGGTTTTGTACGTATTTGGAGAAGGAAGAAACTTCTCTCTGGGGATGGGGGAGTCAGTGTGAGTGTGTGTATGGGTGGAGGGCAAGGGGAGCAGTCAATGAATTCCGGAATCTTAGATAAACATAGGAATGAGATATGGAATAGCTTACAATACCACCTTGGATCTGGGAAGAATTGGTTCAGAAAAGTTAGGAAATAGCTGAAACATGTCCTTCCAATGTCTTCAGCCTATTCCTGTGCCTTTTTGCCTTTCTATTGGAATATTTTATTACTCTAATTCTTGCTGGTTTTTTCTTCTTTTTTTTTGTCATTACTCAGTGTAGGATCTGATTTCAGTCATTTACACCTTAGTGTGAATATGCCACTGATAGGTTTTTATATGTTTCTAGCTTTACAATTTACAAAGGTCATTTTCCTTTGCATGCTCATTCTTTCAGAACCTCACAGCAACCTTGTAAAGTTAGAGTGGCAGGCATAACTCTCATTATGCAAGAGAGGAAAGTGAGACTCAACAAATAAGTTTATGAGCACCTCAAGATCATGCACTTAACAAATGATACATCTTGGACAAGGAACCAAATCTTTTCTCTGATAGTTCTGAGAGATAGTTGGCTCCACATTAGAACATAATATCTCAATTATGGTCAGGATGATACCATGGATAGAAAGATCCTTTAGAATCAGATAGACTGGGATTTCAATCTCTGTGACTTTGGGTAAGTTTCTTAAACATTTCTGAGCCTCAGTTATGAGAATTGTTGGAAATAGATGCGTGGTGCTGCAAAGAAAAATCAGCACTGAGACAAAGGATTTTTCAGCAATAAGGTTTTTAATTCCTGGACTGCAGGAAGAGGACTCTCACTAGCCATCTTGCCATGGAAGTACAATGAACAAAGGAAAACAGACATATTTCTTTCTTACGCATTTGGGGTTGTCCTTACTGCTGTGTCTGATCTCCGTTGGCTGAAGCCAGACCTCACGATCTAAACTAAAACCCGATTGGCTCACAACTTAAAACTTTTTTAAACAGGTAAAAGCAACGGGGAGCTGAGACATGTCTGTGAGCACGTCCAGCACAGATATCTTGGTTAAAGTACAAGGACATAGAATGTACTATGTGCCTGTAGGCATGGCATGTCTAGCAGCTACATAGGATGGGGCTTAACAAAGTTATTAGCACACTTATTCTTTAACAAGAAAGGAAACTTTGAAAAGCAACTTTTCTGCTTCCCACAGGATTAAATGAAGTGATGTATATAGTGAACTGCTAGTGATTAAAGCAGACTAAGACACATGGCAACTAAAGACGATGTGTAATACTGAGTTAGATGCTTTATTAGGGAAAATAGCAACAAAAAACATTTTGGGAGACAATTGGCAAAATTTGAATATGGACCTTGGATAACATAACACTTTTATAATAATGTTAAATTTTTAAAAACTGATAATTGCACTGTGACTATGTGTGGATGTTCTAAGGAAATACACATGGAAATATTTAAGAATAAAGAGGGGTGATTTATATAACTACTCTCAAAAGGATGGTTACCAGAGGCTAGCAAGGGTAATCGTGGGCGGGAGTGGGAGATGGTTAATGGGTGCAGTAAATAGAATAATTAAGACCTAGCATTTGCTAGCACGGCAAAGTGACTATAGTAAAAAATAACCATCTAACCCTCTTTCATTTTAAAATTACTAAAATATTATAATTAGATTGTTTGAAACATAAAGGATAAATGCTTGAGGTGATGGATACCATATTTACCCTGATGGGATTATTACACATTGCATCCTTGTATCAAATTATCTCAAGTAACTCATAAATATAGACACCTATTATGTTTCCACAAAAATTAAAAAGTAAAAAACTAAAGTTGTACCTGGCAGATTAAAAGTAATATGTGTATATTTATATTACATACATATAAAACTACTTTCCAATGATTCAGAAAATAGTATGTAGATAATTTGAGGCAATAACATAATAAATATGGGCAAAATTTTAATACATAATGAGCCTGAGTAAAGAATGTTATGGAAGTACTTGTGATTTTTCTGTACATTTGAAACTATATCATAATAAAGTTATAAAAGTAAAAAACAAAGGGTTCTCCTGTAAGGCAGAAGTCTGCATGCTTTCTGATAATTCAAAGCAGTGTTGGGGTTGGAGAGGGTGGGGCCCTGCCATGGTGGTTCTCTACCTCCACCCTCTTGGCACACCCTAGTTGACAGCCTTCACGGGCCTTCTCCCTCTGGACTCAGGAAAAATGCTCACTGGGCATGCTGCTTCACTCTGAACCTGAGCTGGGAAGTCCCATCCTTCCAGTCCATTCCCCTGAGGCTTAGTTAAAACCCCAAATCTAATAAGTGGCATGTTCGGGGAAACAAAGCACTTAGAAAAACAGTGTTACCTCATTGCACTTGTTCAGTGCTGATTGCTGATGGGTGAGCATTCCCGGGAAAGGCTGGGGCCATACCTTCAGACTCACCTGGATACACAGGTGCACATACCAGACTCCAGGTCTGGACCTGACAGGTTCCCAGAGCAGTGGTCATTGCTGGAACACTGGTCTGCTACACAATGCCCCTTCCTGCTCTCCAGCTTCGTCTCTTGTTTTCTCCCTGTAATAGTTAATATTGAGTGTCAACTTGATTGGATTGAAGGATGCAAAGTATCATTCCTGGGTGTGTCTGTGAGGGTGCTGCCAGAGGAGATTAACATTTGAGGCAGTGGACCCACCCTCAATCTGGGCGGGCACCATCTAATCAGCTGCCAGCGCAGCCAGAATAAAACCAAATGCAGCTAGAAAAAAGCAGGCAGAAGAAGGTGGAAGGAGCCCACTTGCTGAGTCTTCCAGCCTTCATATTTCTCCTGTGTGAAATGCTTCCTGTCCTTGAACATCAAACTCCAAGTTCTTCAGCTCCTGGACTCTTGGATGTACACCAGTGGTTTGCCAGGGTCTCTCTGGCCTGTGGCCACAGACTGAAGGCTGCACGGCTGCCTTCCCTGCTTTTGATGTTTTGGGACTCGGACTAGCTTCCTTGCTCCTCAGCTTGCAGGGGGCCTATTGTAGCACTTCACCTTGTAATCCTGTGTGTCAGTTCTCCTTAATAAACCCCTGCACCATCCACATGCTTCAGCGCTTACCCTATACTGGCATGGAGGTCCTCACATTTACCCAAGCCTGCTTCCCCCAGTGAGAACCCTCTTCTTCATTCTCTCCTTGCCTTCTAGGCTTCAACTTAGGAGTCTCTTTCTCTAGAAAGTCTTCCCTGGTCTTCTGAAATCTGTATTACAGCCTCTCTAACGTGCCCTGTGTACCCTATTCTTATTTTAATCGCCTGATTACTCTGCTTTCTAATAGCCTCTTTACTTCTCTGTACCCTCCAACAAATACAAGATTTGTGAGGCTTGTTCATGTTTTTCCCTAGTGCCTGGCACATTTCCATACATATAGTAGATTTGTTGAATGAATTCAACAATTAGACTAGGTTACCATAACCATGAAGATAAAGGTCTCTTTCTGTCATTGTTTGTTAATCCTCCTCAGAAGGACCCATCGCTGCTAATAGAGATTGTATTACATACACTTAGGAGATCTAGGAGTGATTCATCCAAAAGATGCATCAACAGAATCCTTAAAAAATCAAGACTGAGAAAGAGCCGATTCCAAGCCTGCTTATCTCCAAATACTGGTCTGCATGAAGCCAGAATTCACTGGAAGGATTTTTAATAACATATATTACAAAGTCCCACCTCTAGAAGTACTGATTTCATTATTTTGGATAGGGCCCAATACCCCGCACATAGAAGGGTCCGTAGGTAATTCTGTGGTACAGCCAGGGTTAGAAAATCACTGGAGAAACTTCCATTTCATTCAAGAGAAGCTGGAGGTGAAGTGATATGCTCAAGACCACCCAGCTTGAAGTGTTGAGTGAGGGGTGGGATTCAGGATTCTAATCCCCACCAAAGGGCTTTGCATTGCCTCATTTCCTCTACTGGGAATTCCCCTCTCAGATGCAGCGGGTTATGTTTTGCAGGTTCTCATCTGGCCACACAGGTGCATGCTTGAATATAGGTGATTTTTTTCCTTACTGAAATAGTTACGTTTCATTGCTGAGTCAAAGAATGTCTCAGGGTAATTCTAAAGGTAACGCACTTTGAATAAAATGCACTGTGTAAAGGGAGACTGGTATTAATATAAACCCCGGCTTTTGAGTTGCTGAAAATATATGTGGTAAATATCCTGCTGATTTTTGGAGAAATATCATGAATGAAGTACGAAATGCATTTATATTTTTAATAACCACTGGCTATTTGGAAATAGCCATATTGCTTAAAAAATAACCCAATCAAAAATCTACTTCATTGTTGCTACATCTGCTAGAAGGTCACTAACACATCAGAGAATGATCATACTGGAAGGGACCTTAAAATACCGTCTAGTCAGAGCCTTTCAAACTTTAAATTACAGATGAGGAAACTGACGTCCCAAATCGAGAAGTGACTCACTCAACGTATATAGCCAAGACTAAGCCTATTCATTCCCAAGCTTGCATTCGGCAATAATAAATACTTGCTTCATCTGTTGTGTTTTACACAAGGAACTAAAAATGTTTAAAGCTTTAGATTCCTTAAATGATAAAAACCCTTAGAAGTCCAGGAAAGAGCTGTGGGTTATCTGCTTCACATTCTAGATGCCCATGGACTGCAGGACTAAAGCTATTCTCCTGCCTGACTTTAGAGCTCTACATTGAGAGTTGTAACAAATGTTCAATACTATGGTCTCAGCATTCTCATTTTCCCCAGTCATTTATTTCTCTAACTATCGAATAGTTCAGGACCCTACTATGGGCTGGGTATTGCTTGAGACTGTGGGGGAAAAAGAGCCGTGGTGCTCATTTGGCTGCTGAGTAAATTGTGTAGTTTCTTCAGAGAGGCAGCTACAAGGTCCATCAATGAAACATGTAAATATAGATTTGTAGGGTTATGCTCTCAAATGCCCTGTGACTCCTGACCATGGCTCTTGGAAGCCCCACAGTAATGAGGAAACAGAAGACACTGTTTGATAATGAAGTCTGTCAAATACTTCACAGTAAACCTCTTTGGAAATGAGGTCCAAGATAGACTATTTCTCTACCCCCAACACCACTAAACGTGCTATCTAATGCTTAATTTTTTAGCTTATGAAGTTACATTTTAAAATTTTTTCATAATTTTTTGGTTTATTAGCGTATTAGACAAAGGCAAAGCTGAGAGAAATACTTGAAATAAATCCTAATAATTAATGCACTCTTATCTATTTGTAATAAACTTGAAGATAAGATTAATGGCTATAATTTTTTTTCTCCCAACACAGATAAGTATTATTTTATGTATTGTTTTTATTTGTTTTTTCTCAGATTTAATAAGGTAAAATTGAAAAATAAAAATCATACCCACTTACAGTGTACATTATGTTTTGGTATGAACACAAAGTTTTATAATGTATATAATTTGATCTTGGGTTCAAGCAATTGATCTAATTTATTTATTTTCTCAGGAAGAGGCAAAGAAGTTAGAATTTTTATAATAAATTTCCAGCAGACACACCAGCATTTCTTGAAAAACATGACTGTGCTTAGAGGTTTAAAGAATATTCTGGCTCCCTTTCAAGTTGGTAGACTAGGGAAATTCTGGAAGTGGTCTCCTCAACTCACTGTTCTCCACTCCAAACACACAAAAATACAATATAATGGATTTAAATTAGTTTTTAAAATACATTGCCAATTTTGAAAGCGAGAAGTCATTTCTTCAGGTATCAATGATAAAGAGAATCAAGAAATAACTGAGTAGGATTAGAAGCCATGTGGTCCAGGTTACACAACCAGATGAAAGGTTCACGTTTTGAATACCAAAGAAAGAACAGGAGCCCAGCAGCAAGCTTTGTGTCTAGGAGATGAAAATGGACACTTGAAAGAAATCCTGCTTCCTGATAAAACTCTAGCCCCTGTTCAAGGATACAAAGCAGAATCAGGGTCGTCTTATAAATATGATGAAAACACACTCACCATTACCAATAAGACCCTCTAGCCTACATTATGCTTTGGTGCGAAGGTAAGAAAGATTCTTGGACAGTTATCTCCCACATCCATGGATTTTTGCACCCATTAATTCAACCAACTAGAGATCAAAAATATTTTTAAAAAATTTCTTCTCTATTAAAAATTTACAGACTATTTTCCCTGTTATGATTTCCTAAACAATAAAGTATAGCAAGTGTTTCCATAGCATTTACATTGTCTTAGATATTGTAAGTAACCTAGAGGTGATTTAAAGTGTAGAAGAAGATATACTAGGTTACATGCAAATAATATGCCATTTTGTGTCAGAGTCTTGAACATTTTTGTATCTGCTGGAAGTCCTTAAACAAATCTCCCATGAATACTAAAAGATGAGTATATTATCTATACAATAAGAAAATTCAGAGGCCAGACTCTAACATATAGCTGGTCTAGAACTATTGTTATCAAAAGGGTCTCAAGAGAAACAACCATAGCTTTAGGGATACATTCCTAGCTATAGGAAACTGTGGGAACTACTCAGAAAACGTGTCTGATAAATATTTAGTTCTTCTCAATCTAAAAAAGACTTTAAAATTAACGTATTAAAGATGTTCCAATCATAAGGGAAAATAATCCAGAACATATGAAATAGAAATAGAAAATATGAAGTAGAACATATATATTTGAAAAGAAAAAAAATAGAAATTCTTTAAAATAAAAAACAGTCTTTAAACCATAAATAAAACTGGTACTTTCAACAGTAGACTATATTTGCCAGAAGAAAGATTAAAACACCAGCAGATAATTTTGAGGAAACCACTCAGAGTATACTAGATGATAATAAATAAATGACTGATTTGCAGGAAAATCTGAAAGATATAGAAGACAGTAGAGACTCAAACAAATGTCTAGCAGAAATTCCAGAAAAGGAGATTAGAGACAATGGGGACGGACAATGTTCACAAAGATGGTAGCAGAGAGTTCAGAAATTGAAAGCAGACATTGGATGCAGATTGAAAAGAGAGCAATGAGTACCAAGCAGGATAAATAAAAACAAACAGATTCTTATACACGTCACGGACAAACCACTAAGCATCAGGAAAATTAGAAAATCTTGAAAGTTACTTAGAAGACTAGCAAATTGAACTAATGTCCATACTGAAAATAATTAGGATAAAATATAAACAACAAATATCTGAAAACACCAGATTATTGCCATGCTTCAGAATTAATCATGAAGACAAAATTCAGAAATAGGAAACCCAGAGGGATAAGCTTGGCATTTTGGGATGCTTTTCCTCTAAGATACCATCTAATTGCGGAAGAGTCCATTGAGAAGCTGTAAAGTTGAGCAAAGCTTCTGGAAGTCTGAAAGGACTAGGGGAAACACTGGCTTTCAGGACCTCTCAAGGAGAGAAGGATACTGATAAATCATCCAGACTTTTTGCTGGTGTCCCAAAACTCCAACCTTGGACTCAAGTTGTATAATGAATATACAAACCCTCAAGGAGATTAAAACTCATGTTTCAGAATCTCAATTATTTACTTGGATTAAGGTAAGGCTGGGATTCAGCATGCTCCTAGCACCAGCCTAGTTGAGAGATATATCATCCAGAGCTTCAAATTATCTCTGTGTGTGTCTGTGTGTGTGTGTGTGTGTGTGTGTGTGCTTATGAGAAAAAGAGAGAGAGAGAGAGACAATGTGTGCATGCCTATGTGAGTATGTGACCATGTATAACCATGTATAAATTAGGACACAAGACAACAGCATGACAGAAAATAGGAAGAGACAACAGGTGTTCTAGAGAATAGACTTTCAGACATCAACTTTATATCTTCAATTAATACATAAGACGTGATAATCTGAGAATTTCAGAAGAGAATGAGAAACTTTAAAAAAGGACCAAGGGGAAAATTCTAACACTGATAAAATATAATAATTGAAATTAAGGACTCAATGGATGGATTCAACAAATTAGACCAGACATAGCGGAAGAGAGAATTAGAGAGCTTGGAGATGAATTGCAAGTAAATCTCCAGAATAAAGGATTAAAAACCAAAAAGATGAAAAATACTTACAGATAACATGAACTACATATGAGGAAATACATTTGACTCAGTAAATGGTTTCATTTACGTGTAATTGGAGTTCAAGGAGGAGAGAAGTAGAATATGATAGAAACAATATTTGCCTTGATATTTTTCTAAAGATGATGTAAATCTCAAACTATAGATTTACAAAGCACTATGAACCCAAAGAAGAATACTTAAAAAGAAAATCACATCTAAACATATTATATTTAAGCAACGATAAAGAGAAAGTTTTAACAGTGGCTGGAGGCAAAAAAAAGACAATTACATTCAGAAGACTAGCAATAAGACCGACAGCTGATTTTTTAACAGAAATATTGAAAACCAGAAGACCAAATAAGACTGACAGCTAATTTTTTAGCAGGAAGAATAAAAGCCAGAAGACCAATGGCTTCAAAAAGTTGACCGAAAATCACTAGCAATATACAATTCTATACAAAGTGAAAATAACTTTCAATAATGAAGGTAAAATAAAGCCATTTTGCATCTAACCAAAACTGTTAGAATTAATCATCAAACTGTTCCTAAAGGAAATCTAAAAGTTGTTTTTCAGGCAGATGAAAAATTATCTCAGATAAAATCTTGAAGAAGTAGGAAAAAAATTATGTATAAAAGAAAAAATATACATATATGGGTAAATCTAAACAAATATTAACTATGCATAAATAATATATGAGCTTACACACATGTATCATACAACATTAGCATATATGTTCAGAGAAGCATAATTAAAGTTAAAATGTTCTCAGTTTCAGCATTATATGGAATGAAGTGAAAGTACTAATTTAAATGAAATTTAATGTGTGCATGTTATAATTTTAAGTAAAAAATACATCTAATATGTAAATAGGGGAAGAGTCTAATTTTTTAAAACGATTGAAAAAGAAAAGGAAAGTAAGAAAAAAGAAAAATAAAGCACATTGGATATATAGAAAACAGATTGCAACATACCAGATTTAAAGTCAAATAGATTATACTATATGAAAAATGTAAATGGACTAAGTATTCCAAACAAAAGTTGACAGTGTAGATAGAAGAAAGAAAATCCAAATTTGTTTTGCTTACAAGTTACACTGAAGTGAAAGAATTTAGAAAGCTTGAAAGCAAAAGGGTGAGCACAGATACAAACGCTGACTAAAGGAAAGCTGGTGCAGCCATATTAACATTGACAAGTAGATTTAAAGGCTAAATGCATTAATAAAGATAAATGAAAGATTACTACAGCTGCAAAACGAAGAAATATTTTAATGGCCTTTTTAGGAAAGTGGAAACATTTTTCTTTGATACTATATTCAACTTACATAAGTGATAACTTCTTAAAGGTAAGCAGAAAACTAGATTCTGAAACTGTATTACGAAGCTTTCATAATAAGTGACATTAAAATCCATTAGTCTATCCATTAGTTTGCCCATTTAATCATGCATGATTTTATAAGATCATGAGTGGACTATTTGGAAACTATTGGTTCACTGAGTGTATTAGTTTGCGATTGCTGCTGCGACAAGTTTCCACCAACTTAGTGGTTTAAAACAACATCCATTTTTCCCAGATTCACGTGTCAAATGTCTGGACACATCATAAATCAATTAGGTTCTCTGCTTAGGCTTCAAATGGCAAAAATCAATGTGTCAAGAGTACTGTATTTCTTATCGGAGGCTCTGGGGAAGAATCTACTCTCAAGTTCATTCAGGATGTTGGCAGAATTGATTTCCTTCCCGTGCTTTTCATGTGGCACCCTCTGTCTTCAAGCCAGCTAAAGCAAGCAGAGTCCTACTCATGCTTCCCATTTCTCTGGTTTTCTCTTCTATTGCCTCCCTCTCCTGCTAAGTATTTTTGCAGTTTGAACCCACCCAGATAATCCAGGGTAATCTCTGTATCTTAAAATTAAATGATTAGTAACCTTAATTATATCTGCAAACTCTTTTGTTATGTAAAATATCAAAACCTTGGCATCAGGAGCCAAAAGTCAGAAGTCATGGGGTCAAAATTCTACATGCTACATTGTCTTACGCAGCCCTTGCAAATTTTGACATATTTCATTATACAGTATTACAAATTACATTCATTAACATCATAGCTGATCTCATCAGAAATAGCTTTTTGGGAATATGTCAAACTCAATGTCACTATAAAAAGCTACATATGAAAAATAAGATTTTTTTTTCAAAATACCGATTTACTTTGGTAGCAAATGGTTTTTCTTTGAAGACTATGAAGATAGACAAGACCCATTAAGGTGAAATGGGCTAGTTCAAATACTCAACAGTTTACATTAAAAAAAAATTATTTTAAGAGCTAAGCGTCTGTATCCACCGATAGCAATGCAATAGCTAGTTTACGATGACTTGAAGCAAAACAAATGCCCATAAGGAAAAAACCTGTATTTTAATTTGATCTAAATCTACTTTCAGTCAATAGTTCATTAACATTTTCCTCCAAATACAATACTCCCTCTCTCTATAAGGCTGTTCCTGGGAGCTAGACAAGTGTAGGTAATAAGGGAGTTAAGAGAGTAACTGCTTGCAGTTTTAAATAGACAGTAACTTTTTGCTTCCCTCTTAATGTGCTAATAGTTGTGTCTAAAAAAATATGCAATTCTTAAAAAGATACCATTTCTGATTTTTTTATTATCTGTAGCCTTTGGAAACTAATCACATGAAACTACAAAATTAGCAAATGTCTTGAAATCTGTATATAAAACATAAATGACCTCTAATTTCAAACTCTCATTTATTAGTGTACCACTCAATCTTTTAAAAAAATGAAAAACAAACCAAGCACCTCCAAAGATTGTCCTATACTATTCTTTAAAAAAGGAAACTGTTCCTTTTAACTTTACACCCACCCCACGTCCCAATTTCAAAACATCATTTAGTTGTCTTGGTCATGGACATTTCCAAGATGAGATTTTATATTTCACTCCCATAGCTTCCGGTTATCAGAAAACCCATGCTTTCCTTTATTGAAAGAGTTTGGTCCAGGTGATGTTGGTGTATCCCTTCCAATATTCTTCATCGTCATCTTTCCTTCTGGGGGCATTTCTTCTGGTTCACTATCTTCCTCTTCATTAAAAGCTGCTGCTACCGAAAGTGTTTTAGGAGCAAGAGTTGGAACAGTTTCTTTAGGCTTACTTGATCCAAGCTTCATGGACATGGCTGATGCTTTCTTTGTCGTCTGACTACCTATGGCAAACCCAAACTTGGAGACCTTTGTAGGCTTTGTTGGGAGGTCTGCAGCTTCTTCTTCAGCTGATCGCTTCTCAGCTGCGACTGGAACTTTCCCCTCCATTACTCCAGCAGCTCCAGCTCGCTGCCACTTTTTTGGGCTTCTCCTCTCCCGCCTTCCCCGATTTTTTTAAAACATTCTAATTTTCACTTGAAATCTCATATTTTGCTACTGACAACAAGTATTATCAGTTGCATTATTGTACTGACAGAATCACTTTATTTCTGAGAAAATGTCTGACAAATATGAAAGCTTGACTAACCACAGTTTGTCTGACAATCAATCATTCAAGTAAATATAATGATCCATGAAATGAGTGGCTAGTTCAGCTGGCAACCAAAATCATCTCCAAGTGCTCTTCCTTGAAACAATCAGAATATTTTAATGTGTAGCAGAATTGCTTTATGTGTGCTTCACAGTTTGTCACATAGATGTTAAAAATATATACTCATAGGTTGAGATTTGATAACATTAATAGTTTTTGCTGATTCATCACGGTTATTATTAGGTGAAGTGTGTACTTTTTTTCTTATCTGAGAAGGTGTAGGAAGAAGAAAACAACAGCTACTACAGGTTGGGTATTCCAAATTAAAATATCAAAAATCCAAAATACTCCAAAATCTGAAACTTTTTGAGCCCCAACATCACACTCAAAGATATTGGAGTATTTTGTATTTTTGGATTAGGATTGCTGAACTAATATAATGCAAACAGTACAAAATCCAAAACAAAGTTGAAATCTGAAACTTTTTGTTCTAAGTATTTTGAATAAGGAATATTTATCCTGTAATACAGTTTGGTATTAGTGCTTTAATTTGTGCTAAATCATGAACAATTTTACCTGCCATTGATTTTGTGATATCAGCACAAATGTCAATACAGTGAACAAAGCAAACAGTGTCTTGGCATTACTATAAAAAGAGTTTGTACATAATGGACTCTTTTAAATGCTCTCAGAGACCCCTAGATTCCTTGGGCCACTTTGAGAGCTGCTTGTCTATGGCAACATTACTCAAAGGATTAAGAGATGTATTTGAACATAATTACAGGGAGCGCTCTTCAAAAAAACTAGTTTCAAAGCAAAAATTTCCAAACTTATTTCCCCAACAAGAGGTATAGTCAGCGAATATACAGACTCTGAGGCCTTCATGTATTCTTCTGGATGACGTGAAGAATCCTAAACATTTTTCACTGATGTCCTGGAGAAAAGCCACAGTATCCACTAATGTTCTTTTAGAAATACCCTCAGAGATGTAACACTGGTGTTAATGAATTATGAATTAGACTCAAGATACTATTCATTTTATATTGCTATAAAACAAGGAGAACAGCCACCTTCCACGACACAAAGAAATTGAATAATATTTAGCATCTGTCTGTATGTTTACTTATGTGAAGGAGTTAAGCATATGCATAGGATATGATAGGTGGGGAGGAGAAATTATCACATCCTTATGGGACCAAAGGCAAAGAAGTGTGACACAAGCTGATCATATCCATTAACCACGCACTGTAAGGGTAGAGAAAGCTGTCTATAAAAAGAAGAGCTGGCATCTCCTCTGTTATTGGGTCACCTCCTGACTTCAATATGATCTGGAGAAGATAAAATTCCTTTGGAATGAACCAAACTCAACTTATCAAACAACTTATAAATATGCCATCATCCATCTACCATAAAAGCTATATCAAAGGCCTTTAGGCCTCAGACATTGACCGATGGAAGGAGGAAGAGCAAAATAAATGAATATTTGAGTGGAGGATGTTCTGTGAGAGGACTGGCCTCTCCCACTGAGTAAAACTGACCCCAGTCATCCCTTCCCATAATAAAGGGCAAAGTGCAGGGACTGTCCCCGAAAACACCTCTGGAAAATATCCTGAGAAACCGAGTTGCCTGAGTAGAGCTGTGCTGTTGGTAAAAGTAGAAGAGAAGGCTGTTTGCTGATGATGCTGAGTTTAAAGGTTCAAGATTGAGCCTTACTCTGACCTGCCTGGCTCTCCCTTCTTATCCCCATTACCCTTTCCTAGCTTTATGAATTGTTTGAAAATTTCATTCATTCAACAAACATTTACTTAGTGGTCACTGTGTAATAGGCACTGCTCTAGAGTCACTATGAAGTAACTCTAATAAAGTATAGTGACACTTAATTTGACTTATTTAAACTACTACACTTAATTTTCTTTTTTTTAGCTCCTCTTCTTTTTTTATTTCTCTCCCTCCATCTCCCTCATATAATAGAAATGTGAAAAGTGCCCATAGCATCTACGAGCCCACAGGACTTTGGTCCACATGGATTTCAAGGACAGTAGCCCTGTCTCAGAGAGAAGTCTTGGTTTCAAGCCAGAGCCACCTTGTGGATTTTGTGCAGGGGATGACTTAAAGAGCCTCATCCATGTTTCCTGGAGCAATTAGAGCCCACTGTCCTCAAATGGACTCTTACATTTATTGGCAAAAAGTGGAGTTAATAAAGCCATCACAAAGAATTGTGCTAAGTTGCCTGTGTCCCTGGAGGGACATCTGGTTGAGTCATACTCGGCATCAAATTAGATCCTGAGTTTATTTTAAATTTTTTAGATGTCCTTCCTCTGAAAAGGAAAGAGGTGGCAAATGTGATTTTACTTTTGTTTCTCAGAGTCTCCTATCAATCCTTCCTTCCACTTAAGTGTGCTTCGGACATAAGCAATAACACCAAAAACGTCTTACCAAGAAAGTGGAAGGATGGCTATCAATTACTTTTTCATTTTGAGTCCACACTTAACTATTTAACAACCCCTTGATAATATAGGATAGCAGTAATAAAGCATCTTTTTCTTGTGAGTAAACTCAGCCTTTTCTACACTCATAACAATAAACACACTTCATTGTAATTAACCTTAAAATACCAGTGATTTCCTATCGGTGGGGCGGAAAGTGGGCTGCAGAATTGGGGTGGTAATTTAATAAATAGCATCTCCTGGCTGCTATAGACAGCTGTTGGAATCCCAGACTAGGATATCACCATGCCGAGGTTTTAAATACCAAACTCCCTTTGCCAAAGACCTTGAGACATTTTAGGAGAGGGATGTCAAAAACGATCTGGACATTACAAAACTAAACAGCCCCATTTTCTCTTCCCTTTTGATTTAACTGTTTGGTGTTTGTATAGGGGGAATGAAAGGTACTGTCTGGATGTAGACAGATTGAAAAATAGGAGACTTAGGAAGCAGACAGATGATCCAGTACTGTTGCCTTTTGGCCAGTGAGCATCCGAAGTGCTATAATCGATTGGCATTCACCTATTGCTTTATTGCCAGTGTATTCTCTTAGCTTGGTCATGGAAAGAATGTACTGGAGGAAATCTAAGTGTAGGCCACACATGAACAGGCAGTAAGTGGTTACAGAGTAAATTACCAGGCTTTTATAGTCCAAAGCGGCTGTGTGATAGAAGGATACAGAAAGTTCCCAGGCTTTCGTGTTTCTGCACAATGGGAGGAACCAGATTTTACCAATCGGAGAGTTTCTCATTTCATTATAGAGAATGTGATAAAACATCTTTGCTGACACCAGGCCATCAAAAGATGATTGAGGCAAACAGCTAAAAATCATAACCTACTCCAACCCTCAGCCTTAGAGAAGAATGAAATAATGTCCTTTGCAGCAGTTTGGTTGGATCTGGAGGCCATTATCCTAACTGAAATAACACAGAAAGTCAAATACCGCATGTTTTCACTTATAAGTGAGAGCTAAACGATGGGAACACACAGACATACAAAGTGGAATGATAGGCATTAAAGACTCCAAAAGTGAAAAGGTAGGCGGGAGAGGAGGGCTGAAAAATTACCTGTTGGGTAGTGTTCAGTGGGGGGTTGGGCAAGCTGAGCTGTTCAGAATGACATCTCCAGGAATTTGGAATTCGAAAAGAGAGGAGAGGTCGATTTCTTTCTGAGAAGCTGGATGTGTACTACATAAGTTTGGGAGTTGTTGGTGTCTATGACATGTGGGAGGGAAATAAAAATGTAATATCTTCTGAAGGAACAGAACTGAGAGGTGTTGAGGGGTCTGCCTGGATTTCTTACAGCTTTTCAGTTTCTTGTTGTCGTCCCTTTCCTAAGAGCATGCTTCTTTTTTCTTGGTTTCTCTGAGCTGTATTAAATCCTCAGAATATACTATTTTTCCCTTTTGTTGCTTGAGCTTTGCTAGAGTGGTTCTTGTTATTTGTACCTTCAAGAGTCCTTAGAAAGTGGCTCAAAAATATTGTTTGTAATCTCAAGAATCCTAAAAGTTGGACATCTGAGAACTATACCCACCATCCTAACACTGTTCCCTCGTGTCTCTGTTGGGTCATGCCAGTGTCTTTGACTAAGTTTCTATAGATGTTGCGGATAATCATTATGAATAGTTGAGTCCTAATTTTAGAGTGTAGAGATTGAAGAACTAGTTACCATCAACTTTAACTACCATTCAATTTTAGACTGAAAATTTATTCAACGTTATTTTTATCATGAGACAGAAGGTTGAAGCATAATTAAACATATATTACAAAGTATGTTGGGAGTGAGTTCTCAGACTCTTAAGTAAACAAGATATGATTCTATGTGCTGCTTTGCTCATCTCAATTTACCCTGACAGCCCCGCAGGGAAGCTGCTGTGAGTAAGCATCAAATTTCCCAAATGGAGAGATTGAAGTCTAGAAAGAGGTTATGCTGGAATCTTTTAGGAGAAAAAGATTATGAGCAACCCACTCTCTTGAGCAGCCTGTGCTTCTCCAAAGTTGTTATTATAGTATATGCTCATTAAATACGATTTTGAAAAGAAAAAAACTACCTCTTCTTTCCAGTGTAAATATTTTGGTTTATTTCTTAACACATTTTTTCCAGGTATTTTTAATGTAGTTGCAGGTGT
Organism: Callithrix jacchus; assembly: GCF_049354715.1. Taxonomy (NCBI): domain Eukaryota; kingdom Metazoa; phylum Chordata; class Mammalia; order Primates; family Cebidae; genus Callithrix; species Callithrix jacchus. The sequence continues at coordinate 6,953,965 of NC_133520.1, forward strand.
ACCATATGTACGACTTCGTAATTATTCTTGTTGCTTAACATGATATTAAGTTTCTTTCTTGAGTCACTACTTCATAATACTGACCATTTTTAATAATCAATATATCATCCTGTGAATGTACATTCTGTTTACTAAAATATATTACTGGATATTAAGAACACTTGCTATCTTCACAACTGTGAATGCACATCCCCAGCAGGATCATTCAAACAATATATGGCTGTCCTTGCCTCTAAGGCTGCTATTTCCTTCAGCTGCACAGCCTCGTCACTCTTTAGTGCTAACCCACATCTACTACTTCCTTCAAGTTACCCTGACTTCACGTAGCTTGATTAGTCTCAGTGATGATATCAGTTTGGTTTCTCTGAAATTGACTGGACTCCAGATCCCTCAGCTCACATCTAGAAAGTGGCGGTTACGTTACCTGGCATTTGTCCCTGTGTGGCTTCGCTTGCTTGTTATTTTACCACATTCTCTCCGCCCAAGGACTTACTGTGTTGTTGATCCCATATTAAAGATTAGTCATTTCTTATGGAAGAAGAAAGGGGGGAAATGCATGGGAAAGCAGGGAGAGAGTGAACTAGCGCTGCTTTTTAAATCTTTGCTAAACTAAGTTATAGTTTTCTGTTTCTTGAATGACTAACGCCAATTGTATTTCAAATCATGTTACCAGCTATTACTATGCTTCTCTCATGGCATGATACCTTTACTTATTAGGCTATACCAAATTTTTATAATTTGCTGCATCACCAATATATACCTTTTAGCTACATCTATTAGTGAGATGACAAACTATGGAAGCTTACAAATATACTATCTTTACGACGGGACACACAGTGGGCATTTCAAGGCTCTATATCCAAGAACAAATAATTCAATACACATTTCTTGCCTCTAAGACTCTGAGACGGTACATAAATTTAGGAAATAAGATTTTCCTTTGGTGTTTTCTTCTTTTATTTTAGGTTTTATGCCTACAAGAGAGTCATTTTGAAAAAGGCCACCAGAGAGTTGGAAACATACCTCTAAAGTCTTGTGAAATTGGTTGAATTCTTAAGGAGAAAATACTAGTCTGATTACTAGAAAGAGAGAGAGAGAAGACTGTTCTTTCATATTAAAGGATAATTCTGTTGACAATATTGCTGTAGGACTTGTGTTTTGAGTTTTTCTTTTTTAACAAAAATATTAAAACTTAGGGAAAAGAAAAGGGAAGCAGGGATTGAGGAAAAGTCTAGTCTTCATGATTTCTCTTTTGATGATATAAATTCATTTCTACCTCCTGAGCAAGCTTCCTGCCTCTGTGCCTTCCCATCCAAGCTCCATGGGCAGCACACCCAGAAACTGAGTAGCCTTGGGCCAAGCTTGCTCTGAGATGCACGATATACACAAGTTAATCACACCCACGTTTAAACATTTACCTAAGAATTATTGTAATGCACAGTAATTAGGCTGAATGTTGAGCAATTTACATAAATAACTATAATTAGTACTATTTTTATACAGTCCAACAAAATTTTACATCTTTTCTTTATTGTGTTAGTCTCCAATATTCCCAATTAGTGTTAATATTATAACTTTGCCTAAATCCCTGTATATTTTAGTTCTCGTTTTATTCATATTCTCCCTCTGAATGCCTTCCACATAAGACGATAAATTGCATTATGTAATACTTTAGTGTTCTGGTACTAACATCCCAGTAAATACACACAAAGGAAGAAAGTTAAAGCCCAGCTGAAGAGGTTGTGGAAGAATAAGGAAGCTGGGGACAAGATAATCTACTTTTTCTGTTCAGATCAACTTGCAGTTGGGGGGGTCAATTCATTATGTCAGTCGAACCCATCCACTTTGAATACTAGCCTGGCTACTAACTAGCTGGGCTGATTGTGCTGCTCTCTCTGGTCCTGTTCCTCACCTGTAAAATGGAGGGGATAGGGCTCATTGCACAGGTTGTTGTAACTAGTAAATGAGATAGTTTTGGGAAAGTATCAGGGGCTCAGTAAGTATTAGCTCCATTGGGATCCCCACATTTAAATTTTCATTATGCTTATTCAATTTAACAACATTTACTGAGTACCTGCTATGTTCAAGGCATTAATACCACATACCAGAAATATAAAGAGATATAAGATGTGGTACCACCTTTCAAACTGCCAATTGTGTACTGGAAAGTTTGGGTCATAACTGACTTAAAACAATGATAAGAAGCTACATGTTCTGTTTGAAAAACAGCATCCGAGGACTATCATGATCTAAATGGCTGATATCACATGCAGTGCCCTGCAGATGGCAAGAATCACGGAGGCTCTACTTGATTGGAGCTTCTTATATATTATTTGTTTTTCTGCCTTAACTATTACTGACACCAGACATGTTCAGGAATGAAGTTTGGAGTCAATTCTGAATCATCGGTGACTCTCCCATCATCTCTCCTTGGTGTAACTCTATTTTCTTTGCTTAAGCTGATATTAAAAGGAAATGAATATTCTCTCTTTTATTCCCCAGGGTAGGAATTAGAAATGGGATGAATTTCCATCATCTAGTCTTTCTCATGAAGCAGAACAAAAGACAATAGAATCGTTTAAAATTTCTCCAAGATGATCTCTTACCCTCTCTCCACCCTTGTGGATCTGGTTAAATTCCAGAAGCTATTTGTGTGGTCAATTTCCTCAGCATCAGGAATCCCAACTAGTCCAAAGGGACTCCCATTTTTTTAACAATTACATAGGGTCATCAATTATCTGAAATAAAGACAGAAAAATCAGAGAGACTGACAAACAGCAGTCATCAAAATAAAAAAGGGGAAACACAGCAACGAGGCTCAAGCAGAGTTTTGGAACCAAAATTCCAGCGATCAAAGGGCCCCAGTGATAAGAAGATAGTTCCCTACCTCCATTCTCCAACTTTCCCACCTCCATTCTCCAACTTCCCCTTTTATTTTTGAAAATAAAAAAGATATCCATATACCACTTTGAACTAGCATGCAGGGTTTTTTTCATATCAATATCTGCCAGTGTAATTGTCCACTTACTGGTGCAATTGATGTTTCTGGGGCCGTTTCAGGAACAGGTGATTCCACATTCTGTCTTCTGGAGCAGACTGACCTGGCTGATAGGCTCATGTGGTTACAGTTAATCACTGTTTCCCACATGCTAGCATGGTTCTTACCACACAGAATATGCCAACAGGTGTGAGAAGCCAAGACAGAGCTTTTGCTCTCCCAGTAATTCCCCTTCCATATGACTAACATTTATCTATGTCAGATGAGTTTGGGCTTAGGAAGGGATGTGTAAATATTTTTCTGGATTTGAGTCAGAGATGAGAGTAAATTAACCAGTATCTCTGGTAACTGAGCTCGAAGCTGTCCCTACGTTTCCTCTTACTGACCTGTCACTGCTGCTATAATGTTGGCCTACATATTAGTGACAATAGTGGGAACCATTGGCCAAAGCATGTCCAGTGAGCAGAAAGACCTAGGACAGCCTCATCAACTGGCCAAGGATCTGTCTACAATCCATTCATTTTCAAACAGCATTTCTGGGTGAGACTTTAATTCTGTATCATTATCATTGAAGCGTATGGACCTTGACCTTTAATATATAATTTTGATTAAATATTGTAGTTGAAAACAAAATAACAACAACAAAATAAGGAAACCAAGCAAACGAAGACAATTTCTTTATCTTCAAGAGTGCAACATGTGCAAACTATTGAATGGGGAGGGTGGTATGTGCTCAGAGGTTCCTGCAGATTTCTGATAGCCAGGACAAGTTGGTTCTTCCTTCTCTGTATGCTCTTGACATGCAATTTTTATCTGTTGGTGATCAAAAAACAGGCAAAAGCTTCTCCTCAAAATAAAATAGAAGCCCAGCCCAAAACCTGCCAAAGAATTTGATGATGTCAATGACATTTCTAACTCTTTTTTTTTTTTTTTTGAGACAGAGTTTCGCTCTTGTTACCCAGGCTGGAGTGCAATGGCGTGATCTCGGCTCACCGCAACCTCCCCCTCCTGGGTTCAGGCAACTCTCCTGCCTCAGCCTCCTGAGTAGCTGGGATTACAGGCACGTGCCACCATGCCCAGCTAATTTTTTGTATTTTTAGTAGAGACGGGGTTTCACCATGTTGACCAGGATGGTCTCGATCTCTTGACCTCGTGATCCACCCACCTCGGCCTCCCAAGACATTTCTAACTCTTAAAGAAGTTCACTCCATTTGACCTAAAATTTTCATCTGCGTGTTTATCCCAAGAATATGATTTAATCACAGGTATAGCTAAAAACTTACAAGTGAGTCCATCCTTTATAGTAAATGAAGCTTGAAATGACTTAAATGTCAAGTGACAGGTGAATGTTTAAATAAACGGAAGGAGATCCAGTGAATAGAATATTGTTCAATTATTAAATGCTATGTTTTCAAAAAGTATTTAGCAACAGAGAAAATAGCTCACAATATAATGCTAAATTTTAAAAAATTATTAACACAATTTAAACAATTTTTCTTTTTCCTATCTTCTCTTTATCTTGTACAGTGTAGATATCTCCCATTTTCCTCCTCAGAAACATGTCAAAATGTTTACAGTGTTTTCTTTTCATATTTTTTTATTTCTATTTTAAAGATTTTAAATATGAGCATGGATTCAGTTTGCAATCAGGAGAGACTTTAAAAGAGTCTTTAAAAATCTCCCTTTATGGCCGGGCGCGGTGGCTCAAGCCTGTAATCCCAGCACTTTGGGAGGCCGAGGCGGGTGGATCACGAGGTCAAGAGATCGAGACCATCCTGGTCAACATGGTGAAACCCCATCTCTACTAAAGATACAAAAAATGAGCTGGGCATGGTGGCGCGTGCCTGTAGTCCCAGCTACTCAGGAGGCCGAGGCAGGAGAATTGCCTGAACCCAGGAGGCGGAGGTTGTGGTGAGCCGAGATCGCGCCATTGCACTCCAGCCTGGGTAACAAACAAGAGCGAAACTCCGTCTCAAAAAAAAAAAACCAAAAAACTCCCTTTATGTACTTATTTATTTTTTCTTACAACACATGTATCTGGATCAGATACAGATCATTCACTCAGAACATCTTGGCAGCACCTGTTCCCCACCCATCAATTCTTGTTGTGGGGGCAACATAGTGAGGGCCAAATGTACCTACTTGTGCAGGGGTTGCTTCACAGGAGAGAAAACTAATATTATGATACTTGAAGCCTATATAAGCTGGCTGGCGCATGTGTCTTACCTGCCCGGAAGGGAGGGGAGACTGAGAGAGATCTTGCTGCTCCGGAATGTAAACAGATCCTCTTTAGGGAGAGGAGAGGACGGTCTCTAGATTTTTATCACTCTTACAGTGTAAGCAAATGGTTCTGATGCAGATGGAACTTCAAATCTCTCCAGAGCAAATTACTATTTCTAATTTATAAGGCATGCTTACCATTCAATCCTCCCAACAAGGTTGTCGGTAATTTGTATGTCTGACAGTGCAGAGACATAACAATTCACAAAGCACTGTTTCCTAAATCTTCCACTTATAGCCTTTATGGAATAACTAATATTAGACTTGCTCTTTTGCTGTTAACAACTTAGAATATTGGACAAAGCACATGACCCATCATGTTCAGACCTTGAACAATAGGAGGTACGGGACTATGACTCATAAGATAAGGCAAACTAACAAGGCAAGTCCCACAATTACCTGAGATTTTTGCATGGAAACCTTTTCTGAACTAGCATGCACAGTGGGGGAACAAGCAGAGCACAGCACTCTCACTGAGCAAGGAGACACAAAACCAAATTCAGGGAGGCCAAGGCAGTTCAAGTTGGAAGGGTTGGGTTGCAGAGAAGAGGGAATTTCCAAGAAAAATAGCTCCAAACATTTGCACAGCAATCCTCTTGAGCCTTTGCCTGAATAAGCAGAGCTTGCATCAGATAAAACTCTATGAGGCCAGGATAAGAAAAACTACTAAAGAGCTATAAGTTAAATAATTCACAGAGTTCATAAAGGGTGGGAGGATATACCATTTCCAAACAGCCAGAGTGAAGAGAGACATCATTGAATACCTGGAACATTTGTTAGAAACTCCATAATGGTTGGCCTTGAGAGCAGGGCTTTAGCTACATGGAATAAAGTCTCCTCTCTTCTGCTCTGATAGATCTTAAATACTAATATTGAAACGACCAAAGTACTTGCTGCACAAAAATTACAGACTCTTTTAAACAAAAGCAAATATAAACAAGTGATTTTTGACAGAGGTACCCAAGTAATTTAATGGGGGAAAGATAGTCTTTTCAACACACTGTGTGAGAACAGCCGGATATCCATATTGGGAGTGAGTGTGGGAAGGAACTTTAACCCTTATTGCAAATATATACAAAATTTAAGTCAAAACAGATTATAGACTTAAACGTTAGAGCTAAAATATAACATTTCTAGAAGAAAACAGAACAAAGTTGAAAAATTCAACTTCATAAAAATTAAAAACTTGTTCTTTGGAACACAGGAACACAAAAAGGCAAATGTCAAACTGGAAGCAAACATCAATCTGTGAATATTCACCGTTCTATAATGAATACAGTGCAATATCTCATAGTGAATAATATGAGAATAATAATAACTTAGAGTGAAAAAATAAATAGCTCACATCCAAGATATATAAATAACTCTTTCAATGCCTCAGTAAGATAAACAACTCAATGATTTACTCAGGAAAAGATATGAATACATATTTCAAAACAGATGTTGTCCAAATGGGCAACATTAGTTGGGTACAGTGGCTTACAGCTGGAATCCCAGCACACTGGGAGGCAGAAGCAGGAGGATCACTTGATCCCAGGAGTTTAAGACCAGCATGAGCACCCCATCTCTACCAAAAAAAAAAAACACAAAAAATATCAGAGAGTGGTGGTGTGCACCTGCAGTCCCAGCTAGTTCAGAGGCTGAGCTAGGAGAATCACATGAGTCTAGGGAGGTCAAGGCAGCAGTGAACCATGATTGCACCACTACACTCCACCCTGGGCCACAGAGTGAAACCTTGGTCTCAAAACAAACAAACGAACACCACACAAATGAGCACACTTTACTTGAAGAAATGTTTTATATTATTAGTTACCAAGGAAAGGCAAATTCAAATCACATTGAAATATCTCTGTAGATTCATTAAAATCACTAAAATTAAAATGACTTACAGTCTCAAGTGTTGACACGGATTTGGAACTATTTAGATGTCTCTTATGTTGCTGGTGAGAGTTTAAGATGATGTAAATACTCTGGAAAAAGTTTGGCATTTTCTTATATGGTTAAATATATAGTTACCTTTTGACCTAGTAATTATGTTCCTCAGCATTTATATAAGACAAATAAAAATAAATGTTCACATGAAGACTCATATATGAACATTCATAGCAGATTTATTCACGACAGCCCAAAATTGCTGAAAAATAAAGTACTGATTAAATTATGAATGAGTAAACTGAGGTGTAGTCATACCATGTAGTACTACTCTGCATTGAAAAGCGAATGAACTATGGATGCTCACAAAAACGTGGATGCATCTCAAAAGCAATATACTGAGAAAAACAAGCCAAATTAAAAAGAGTATACACAGTGTGGTGATTCCTCAAGGATCTAGAACTAGAAATACCATCTGACCCAGGAATCCCATTACTGAGTATATAGCCAAAGGATTATAAACCATTCTACTATAAAGACACATGCATATGTATGTTTATTGCAGCAGTGTTCACAATAGCAAAGACTTGAAACCAACCCAAATGCCCATCAATGTTAGACTGGATAAAGAAAATGTGGCACATATACATCATGGAATACTATGCAGCCATAAAAAAGGATGAGTTCATGTCCTTTGCAGGGACATGGATGAAACTGGAAACCATCATTCTCAGCAAACTGACACAAGAACAGAAACCCAAACACCACATGTTCTCACTCATAAGTGGGAGTTGAACAATGAGAACACATGGACACAGGGAGCGGACTATCACACACTGGGGCCTGTGGGGATGGGAGGCTCAGAGAGGGATGGCATGAAGAGAAATACCTAATGTTGATGATGAGTTGATGGGTACAGCAAACCACTATGACTCATATATACCTATGTAACAAACCTGCATGATCTACACATGTACAGAACTTAAAATATATAAATAAAAGAGTATATACTGCATGATTCCATTTATCTGAAATTCTAAGAAAGGTACAATGAATCTATGTTGACAGAAAAAAAAAACAATTGCCTGGAGTTGGAATTTAGGGTGGGTGGTTTGAATATAAAGGGCCATAAGTGAACATTTTTGAGGTGATAGAAAGTTCTGAAAGGGAAGGTGGGGTGGTTACACAGGTCTGAATATATGGCAAAAACTCATTCAACTGTATAATTGGATATAATTTATACTGCAATAAATTTTGTTTAAAAATATTAATAAGAAATAAAGTCACATATCCTGTAGGTCAAATTCTCTTGAGAGGGCTATATAATTATCTCATTTACCTCTCTGAGGAGGGACATTAATGGACAAATTATTCTCATTCTTCAGTAAAGAACACAACACAATCAGACAACACAATATTTTCTAGTGTCTAATAATACAGGCAGCCGTCATCTACATCCATTTCTGCCTATTGTTTGATTTCCCACCATGATCAGCCTTTACTTAGGCAAGCTTCCCTAATGTAGCGAGCATCTACCTCTTAAAGAAAATTACCTCTTGAATTAGACATGTGACACATTAAGCTATAAATGGAGACATTGCTAATGGTAAAATAAAATAGGGCTAAGAAGCTATTCGACCCTTTCATAGCACATTAATAACCATCTTGTTTCATCTATGGCCAGTTTTAAAATGAGATCTCAAAAATCTGCCTATTATTGTCTCCTAACACTCATTTTTCTCTCCCCTGGGTCATGTTGTTTCCACTCATTCAGAGGAAGGTGAAGTAATGCATTTACAGTATTTCTCCCTGTTATATGGGGAATAAAAGCAAAAACAAAAATACTTTCATACATTTAAAGCAGTTAGGGAATTATGGTTGAGGTAGTTGACTTTGTTTATGAATTATCAGAAATAGCCATGTCTCATAAAAAACAAATCACTGGAGACAGCACTTCTGGAGTACTGAAATAAAGATCTCTCAAAATTGACTGCAAGAAGAACAATGAAAACACTGGCAAAAATTCTCAAAATCAACTTTTTCAAAATCTGAAGATTAACCTAAAGATTGCAACAATCTGAGGAGCATCTATTCAAGGAAAATAGATGAATCTTGGTTAAAAAAAAAAAAAAAAAAAAAAAAGCAAGCTTTGTGGTGCTTCAACCTACCCCATTTGCATTTCCTTCCCCTCAGTTCTATGGTAGTCAGTTCTGTGATAATCACAGTAACCATGAAATCAGCAGCCCAGCAACCACTAGAGAGGCAAAACAGGTTTGGTTCTCCCGAAAAGCTCTATCTATAGAGTATGTCATTACTCAACCTGTCTGGAAGTTTGCTGGAAACTCTACGTCTCATGACTTGTCATTATTTCACTAAACATTTCCCTGAGGCATTTGTCAAAAATAATCAGAGACAATTGTTTAACAAGGCTGCTGCCTAAGTCATGGATAATGGATGGTACCAAATAAAATAAAATAAAATAAAATGCTGACCAAGAAAGGCTAAAGGAAAAGCTAGGGAATGAATTTTTTCAGGGAGTATGTTAGTTTCCTAGGGCTGCTGTAATAAACGATCACAAACTTGCTTGCTTAAAATAATAGAAATTTATTGTCTCACAATTCTGGAGTCCGGATATCTGAAGTCAAGGTATTGACAGGGTTTGTTACCTCTGGAGGCACTGAGGGATGATCTGTTTCATGCTTGCTCCTTGCTTCTGGTGATTGGCACAATTATTTTGGGTGTTTCCTGGTTTGTGGCTATATCACTCTAATCTCTACTTTTGTCATCACGTGGACTTCTTCTCTGTGTATGTCCCTCTGTCATCACATGGCTTCCTTATAATGACACCAGTCATTCAATGTTGGATCCTCTCTAAGCCATGGTGATATCATCTTAACTAATTACATCTGAAAAATATATTACCAAATAAGGTCACATTCTGAGATTCCAGGTGAACAAATTTGGGGGGAACCATTATCCAATCTATTACAGTAAGCTTTAAAAGCCTCCTGTAAAGGGAGAAGTCCATGTGCGTGTCCAGGAAATATCAAAGAAACCCTTAGGCCTCTTGCTTATCTTGAGGTTCCACAAGAAATGAGAAGAAAGAGCTGTTGCAGAAATGTGAGCTGCCTGCCAGAGCATTGAAGGAGTGCTGTAATACACACACAGCCCTCTGGAGAGGCCAGAAGACTAATTGTTTCAAGGAATTTGAGGAAAACTCCGTCTGATCATTAGCCACGAAGCAAAACAATCAGTGATTCAGTGGCCATGCACAACAATGAATACAAACTTTATATGAATAATCAGAAAGCTTACTAAAGAGTGACAACATCAGCAATGAGCAACAAACAAACCTTGGAAAGGGAGAGGAATCTAGTTTCTTGGGTTTCCACTTAATAGTTTTTATAATGCTCTGTTTAAGAAAAAATTGAAACACAAAAGGAATTAGAAAAATATGACCCATATACAATGAAAAGCTGCCAATAGAAACTGTTTGTGATGTAGCCAACACATTGAACTTGGTAAGAAAAGAGCTTAAATCAGCTATCATAAATATGCCCAAAGGATTAAAGGAAATAATATCTAAAAATTAAGGGAAAGTACAAGAATAATGTCTCCACATAGTGAGCTTATCCACTCCGAAGAATGAAAATTAAATTTTTTTAATTTTAAAAAAAGAACAAAGCCTTAGAGATTTGTGAGACATCACGAAGCATACCAACTATGGCATAATGAAAATCCTAACACAGAAGAGAGAGAAAATGGGTAAAAAAGAAAATTTGTTGAGGAAAGAATGGCTGAAATCTCTTCAAATTTGATGAAAAACATTAATCTACACACCCAAGAAGCTCAACAAACTCCAAGAAGAAAAACTCAAAGAGATACACACTTAGACATATCAGCAAACTGTTAAAAGTCAAAGACAAGGACTTTTCAAAGCAGCACTGAAAAAGAGACTCAGCATGTAAGGAATCGTCTACAAGGCTAATAAGTGATTTCTCCTTAAAAATGATGGAGACCAGAATAGAGTGGTATGATGTCTTTGAAGGACTGAAGGAAAAAGACAGCAACCAAAAATTGTATATCTAAAAAAAAAAACAACTATTTTTCAAAAATGAGAAATGAAGACATATCCACAGAAACAAAAACTGTGAGAATTCTTCACTGGCAGATTTATCCTGTAAAAAGAGACTAAAGGGAGTTATTTAGGCTGACATAAAAGGACACTAGGCAGCAACTCAAATCCACATGAAGAAACAAAGAGACCTAGTCAAAATAACTTCTACCTGATTGAAAAGACAGCTATAGAAAGCAACAATTATAAAACTATGTGATAGGCTTATAATACATAGAATGTAATTCACATGTCAGTAACAGCACAAGGAAGGGTAGAAGAGAATAGAGCTCTATAGAAACCAATTTTTGTATACAAATTGCTATTAGATTTTATTCTAATATTCTTTATAAATTAATAAAGAACAAAAGCAATTTACTCTTTCACAGAATAGGCACTTGACAAAATATAACAATTTTTTATGACAAAACCATTCAACAAACTAGGGATAGAACTGAACTTTGTCAACTGAATGGCGAGTATCTGTTAAAACCTTTTGCTAACATCATATTCAACTGTGAAAGACTAAAAGCTTTTCCTCTAAGATAAGGAACAAGATAAAAATGTCCACTGTGTGAGGTCATTCTTGTGTTGCTATAAAGAAATACCTGAAACTGGGTAATCATTTTTTAAAGAAAAAAGTTGTAACTGGCTCCAAGTTCTGCCAACTGTACACAAAGCATGGTGCTGGAATCTCTCAATTTCTGGGGAGGCCTCAGGGAGGTTTTACTTAGGCAGAAGGTGAAGTGGAAGCAAGTGGAAGGAGATGCCACATGCTTTTTAGCAGCCAGCTCTCTGGAGAACCTACGTTCAGGAGAACAGAACCAAACCATGACCCAAACACCTCCAACACTGGGGATTACATTTCAACATGAGATTTGGTGGCACAAATATCCAAACCACATCATTCACTCCTGCCACTTCTATTCACATTGTACTGTAGGCTGTCAAAGCAATTAGAAAAGAAAAAGAAAGAAAAGGCCTCCAGTTTGGAAGGAAGGAATAAAACTATCTCCATTCCCAGACGGCATAGTGAACATACTGTGTAAACATACCAATAAACAAGTTCAGCATGGCTTCAGGATATCTGAGCAGTAGACAAGTATCAATTATATTTTATATGTTAGCAAAAAGTCATTTGAAAATGAAATTTTAAAACAATAGCATGTATAATAGGATCAAAAAGAATAAAATGCTTAGAAATAAATTCAGTATAAAAGTAAAAACATTTTGAAAACTATGAAACGTTGAAAAATTATAAAAATAATCTAAGTAAATGGAAAGGCACTTCGTATTCATGGATTGGGAAACTTACTATTGTTTATATGCTAAAACTTCCCAAAGTAATCTATAAATTTAATGAAATGCTTATCAAAATCTAGCTGAAGTCTTATAGGAATCAACAAGCTGATCCTAATATTTACAAGAAAATTTTAAAAACCCAGAAAAGCTGAAGCAATCTTTAAAAAGAATAAAGGTGGAGGATTCACACTTCCTGATTTCAAAATTTACTACAAAACGGTAGTAATCAAATCAGTCCAAAACTGAATTGAAAGTTCAGAAACAAATCCTCACATTTACGGTCATTGAGTTTTGACAAGGAGGTCAAGACAATTAAAGGGGGAATAATGGTCTTTTCAACATATGGCGCTGGGACAACTACGCATCCAAATGCAAAAACAAAATGTGGACCCCTCTGTCAGCTCATATACAAAAATTAGAAATAGATTCAAAATCTAAATATACAGGTTGAAACTACAAAATTCTTGGAAGACAATCCAATCTAAAGCCTTGGATTTGGCCATGTTTGATTGCATATGACACCAAAAGCTCAAGCTACAACAATGACAACAGAAAACATAAATAAATTGGACTCTGTCAAAATTTAAAACTGTGTTTCAAAGGACAGTAATAAGAAAGTGAAAAGACAACTCACAGAATGAGAGAAAATGTTTGTAAATCATATATATGAAAAAGAACTGGTATTCAGAATATGTAAAGAATTCTTGCAACTCAATAATAAAAAGATAAATAATTCAATAAAAAACTGAGCAATGATTTGAGTAGAGATTTCTCCCCAAAAGACCTAAAAATGGTCAGTAGCACATGAAAAGATCCTCAACTTGTTAGTCACTAGGGAAATACAAACCCAAACCATGATGAGCTACTACTTTGTATTCCCTAAGATGATATAGTAAAAAGGATGCACAATATGAAGAATTTGGAATCATCATACATTGTTTAATTTTCTTTCTTTGTTTTGGGACAGGGTCTTGTGCTTTCACCCAGGCTGGAGTGCAGTGACGTGAACATGGCTCACTGCGGTCTCAACCTCCTGGGTTCAAGCAATCTTCCTGCCTCAGCCTCCTGAGTAGCTGGGCCCACAGGCACTGGCCACCACACCTGGATAACTTTTTTTTTTTGGTAGAGACAGAGAGTCCCTGTGTTGCCCAGGCTGATATCAGTTTCTGGGTTCAAGTAATCCTCCTGCCTCAGCTTCCCAAAGTGCTATAGGCATGAGCCACTGTGACCAGCCCTCATACATTGTTTGTGGAAGTATAAAATGGGGCATCTGCTTTGGAAAACAGTTTTGCAGTTCCTCTAAAGGTTAACCACAGAGTTATCATTTGACCTTGAAATCTTACTACTAAGTATATACTCAAAGGAATTAAAAATAAATGTCTACAAAAAATTTGGTTCCAAATGTGCATGGCATTATTATTCTTAATAACAAAAAAGTGGAAGCAATCTACACATGCACCAAATGATAACAGATAACCCAAATGTGTTATATCCATACAATGGAATTCAGCCATAAAAATGAGTGACATAATGATGCATGCTATAGTGTGGATGAACCTTGAAAACATTAAGCCACTTGCAAGAAACTATACACAAAAGACCACATAGTGTACAATTCCATTTATATGAAATATTCAGAATAGACAAATCCATAGAGGCAGAAAAGTAAGAGTGTTTGTCAAAGGGGAGGGGAAGGGAGGAATATGGAGTGAATGATTGGTATGGGGCCTCTTTTGTGGTGATAGTAATTTTCTGAAATTAGATATTGGTGATGGTTGCATGACTTTGTGAATATACTAAACCACTGAATTGTACATCTCAAAAGGATAGATTTTTGAGATAGATATCTGAATTGATCTCAGTTTTTAAAATGTGAAACTCTGATCCTTCCTTCTGACCTGTTCTCTTCCGGGGTATATGGGAAAGCAAGATGTCTCCTGTCCTTTTCAGTGTCACCTGTACCTCAAAAAAATGAGGAAGAAACAAAGCAAGAAGGAGCCATGTTTCAACTTACTGCCATTTGAAACTGGAATGAACATGAGAAAATTTATAACAAATTGCCTCTGCAGTTAACGTCTTTCTTCTTAGGAGAGAAGTTTAGACCATGTTTTGAAAGAGGAAGGGACATACTGTTTACCAGGGCAGGCCATAATATTTCCAGTGAAGGATTAAGAAGGTTGAAAGGTAGAAATCTGTAAGGCAGCTGTAAACAAATGATGAGCCAATGGCTCAGCTCTACTACAGAGGTGGAGACATAATGGCGGAAAGAAATAGTGAGTCAAAGAACCTCAGTGGCCCATCTGTGTCATCTGGCTGTGTTACACTCAGCCAACAATTCTGAGGCTGTGTTCACTGGTGCACTGTCGGTCTGTAAACTGTGCATAGGTGTCAGTCTGCTTCCGTGGTCAAATTAACAGGAAATTCTGAGGTTAAACACATTTATTTTTAAAATTTTTTAAGATGCTTATCTTTTTCTTCTCTATTCTGGGCCCATGTTTCCTGCTCTTTTAAAAATGGTTTCATGTTGCCA
Organism: Callithrix jacchus; assembly: GCF_049354715.1. Lineage (NCBI taxonomy): Eukaryota > Metazoa > Chordata > Mammalia > Primates > Cebidae > Callithrix > Callithrix jacchus. The sequence continues at coordinate 6,969,061 of NC_133520.1, forward strand.
GGTATGGGTTTTTTAGAAGTTGTCAAATGACATCTCTTTTTTCTCTCCCTTTGAAATGGTGATTTCCAATCCGGACTGCTCATTCAAATGATCTGAGAGCTTCTTAGAAATATCAGTGCCCTGGACTCACCCCTAGACACTTTGATTTAGTGAGCCTGAGGTGGGGCCTGCAAATCAATGTTTTCAAACAGCTCTTCAAGTGATTTAAATGAGAAACCGCTGCTCTCTGATCGTTAACTCACCTGACTCTACCTGTAGTGGGGAGACTACAGGGGTAAGCACTGAGTGGCCATGGCTTACCTGGTCACAAGAGGCTGCCCAAAGGGTCAAAGGCAGGGACAGTCTCATGAATCATTATAAATTATTGCCTGTGCCTGACATACTGTTTGCTTTTGTTAGGATCATACGTGTTAGGATTGTACAGCAATGCTTAATAGTTTCCTGTGAGATCCCAAGTTAGGTCCACTATTCACTCGGAATGTCATCTCTAGAAATTCACTTGCAATTTTTGAAGATGGGCATTAGCAGTTTATAAGAAATGATTGGGAAGCAAATGGATGTAAGATTTTGGAGGAGTGGAGGAGTCTCCTTCTAAAAAGATTGGATGGAGGGCCAGGCATGGTGGTTCATGTCTGTAATTCCAGCACTTTGGGAGGATGAGATAGGCAGATCATATGAGGCCAGGAGTTTGAGAGCAGCCTGAAACCTTTAGGTAGCCTAAAGACACTACCTTTAGTAGTGAAACCATCTCTACTAAAAATACAAAAATTAGCAGGGCGTGGTGGTGCGCCTGTAGTCCCAGCTACTTGGGAGGCTGAGGCATGAGAATCACTTGAGCCCAGGATGCAGATGTTGCAGTGTGGGGTGTGGTGGGTTTCTTCTATAATCCCAGCTACTCGGGAGGCTGAGACAGGAGAATTGCTTGAACCCGGTAGGCCGAGGTTACAGTGAGCCGAAATGGTGCCACTGCACTCCAGCCTGGGGCTAGACTCCACCTCAAAAAAAAAAAAGAGTTGAATTTAAAAAATAAAACACAAAAATGAAATAAAGCATCACTCCACTTCAGCCTGGGTGGCAGAGCGAGAACCACCAATCCAATCACGTTCCACCAGGCCCTGCCTCCAACATTGGGAATCACATTTCAACATGAGATTAAGAGGAAACAAACACCCAAACCGTATCAGCTCCCCAGAGAGAAGTTTAGATCATGTTTTGAAGGCAGAAGGGCCATACTGTTTACCAGGGCAGGCCATAATATTCCCAGTGAAGGATTAAGAAGGTTGAAAGGTAGAAATCTGTAAGGCAGGTGCACACAAATGATAGGCCAACTAACTCAGTGCTACTTGACAGGTGGAGACATAAGGGTGGAAAGAAATAAATAGCGGGTCAAAGAATTTCATTGGCCCACCTACAATTCAAAATAAATACATTTTTAAAAAATGTGTTAAAAAGATTGGATTAGTTGCTTTGAATCTGCCTGGAGAGAAACATAATCCTAATAGTGATGAGCAGTTTTCAAGAAGCAGAGAAACCAGACATCAGTGCAGACCACAGATCATTTTGATGACAAAGAGCCTTCATTAGGAACTTTATTTCATTTTTGTATTTTATTTTTTAAATTCAACTTTTTTTTTTTTTTTTTTTTGACACGGAGTCTGGCCCCAGCCTGGAGTGCAGTGGCACCATCTTGGCTCACTGCAAACTCCGCCTCCTGGGTTCAAGCAATTCTCCTGCCTCAGCCTCCCGAGTAGCTGGGACTACAGGCGCATCCCACCATGCCCAGCTAATTTTTTGTATTTTTAGTAGAGACAGGATTTCACCATGTTGGCCAGGATGGTCTCGATTTCCTGACCTCATGGTCCACTCACCTTGGCCTCCCAAGATGCTGGGATTATAGGCATGAGCCACCGTGCCTGGCCCTTTCTTTTTTTTTTTTTTTTCAAGGTTATTGAATTATAATTTACCTGTAATAAGAGAGGCTTGTTTTAAGAGTACATTTCTGTAACTGAGGTGTATCCTGCTGTGTAACCATCATTCCAGTCATGTTATAGAATGTTTCAGCTGGGCGCGGTGGCTCACACCTATAATCCCAGCACTTTGGGAGGCTGAGGCTGGTGGATCATGAGGTCAAGAGATCGAGACCATCCTGGTCAACATGGTGAAATGCATCTCTACTAAAAATACAAAAATTAGCTGGGCATGGTGGCGCATGCCTGTAGTCCCAGCTACTCGGGAGGCTGAGGCAGGAGAATTGCCTGAACCCGGGAGGCAGAGGTTGCGGTGAGCCGAGATCACACCATTGCACTTTAGCCTGGGCAACAAGAGCAAAATTCCATCTCAAAAAAAAAAAAGAATGTTTCCATCACCCCAAAAGGTACCCCTGCAATCGCTTCCTTCTCAGGCCTGCCTTAAGTAACTACACTGGTCTTATTTCATATCAATGAAACATAAAACATGTACACACCCTCCATTCTGCATAATATTGTTGTGATTCATTCATGTTATTGCAGGAATTCATAGTTCACTTTTGTAAAAAGTTATTGAATAGTATTACAGCTGAATCGCAGTTGTTTTTGTTTTTTTTATCCATTCAGCCTGTTACCAACCTTTGGGTTAATTTCAGTGGAGCTATTATCAATAAAGCTGTATGAAGACTTATTTACAAGTTGTTTCTTTCATGTAAATAATTGGAAGTGAAGTTGCTGGGACACATGCTAAGTGGGGCACACTGTAAATTTATAGGAAATTGTCTAATTGTTTCCCAAAGTGATTGTAACGTTTTACACTTCCACTGACACAGGATAAAAGTGGAAGCTGTTAAATATCCTTGCCAACTCTTGTATTGTCGGTCTTCCTAATTTTAGCCATTCTAGCTGATTTGCAGTGGTATTTCATTGTGATGAGATACCATTACAAATATGGTATTCATTTCCCTGATGACTAAAAACTAAACAAATATTAGTCCCTATCTGAAATCATACACAAAAATTCACTAGAAATGAAATATACATATAAATGTAAAAGGAAAAACTGTATAATACTTTTACAAAAAACATAAGAAAAATCTTTGTAACTTTTGGGAATAGGCAAATACTTCAGAGAGGATTCATAAACCGCACTTGAACATGAAAAAGAATAAGTGATCATTTAAATTTCATCAAAATTTAAATAATCTGCCCTTCAAAAGACAACATTAGTAAAGTTAAAAGTCAAGTCACAGACCAGGAGACAATATTTTCAATGAACTCATTTAATAAAGAATTGTTGGGGGGAGGACTCAAGATGGCGCTGTGAGAACAACCCAGGATTGAAGCTCTCAGTGGATGCGTGGAGAGGGTGAGTCAGGCACGCATTTCCAGACAGAATTTTGTTGCCCAATGAACGGGGAAATTCCCAAGTATAAAAGAGATGCAGGATGCCAGGCAGAGGTTTTGGCTGGTGTAGCCAGCAGCCGGTGTGCCGCACTGTAGCACAGCAGCGCTCCACAGCACTCCGCACAAAGTGCACTGGTCTGGGTGCCCTGTTGAACCGGCAACCTGAGACTTGAGAGGGAAGAACTTGAGACTAAACAGGACTTGGACAGTGAGCCAGCCCAGGAGAATCCAGGGACACAGCGTTTGGGGCAGCGCAGTGCGACAAACAAAACGGCGATTCCAAACGCTCCCGGTGGGGAGGTTCCCTGAAAGCGCATCTCCGTGGGGGAGGGGCATCCGCCATTACTGAGGTAATCAGCCCCTACGGAGTTACACGCCCATTGCTGATGCAGCCTGCCATTGCTGAGGCAACCCGCTACAACAGAGACTCCACCGCAGGGCGTAGCCCATGGCAGCAGGGCAAAGACTGCAGCAGAAGGGTAGAGCCTGCAGCAACAGGGCGAACCTCACACCAGCAGGGCAGAGCCTCGGCAGGCAAATAGTGACTAGACTGCCTCCTAGCTGGGCAGGACAGCACAACAGACACTCAAAAATAAAGCCCCAACCCCCCCAGACAGAGCATCTGAGAAAAAAAAGTGTTTTTTATGAGTTCCATTGCAGCAGAATTAAACATAGCAGCCTAACAGCCCTGAATGAACAACAGAGCTCAGAGCTCAGCAATTGAGCTCCTATAAAGTACAGACTGTCTCCTCAAGGAGCTCCCTGACCCCTCTATACCCAAAAGACTGACAGTTGGCAGGCATCATTCTGGGACAAAGATAGCAGAAAAAGAAACTGGTAGCATCCCTCACTGTTCCACAGCTGCTATAGGTGCACCCCAGACAAGCAGGGCCTGGAGTGGACCTCAGCAGTCATATAGTAGAGGGGCTAGACTGGAAGAAGCTAAACCAAGTAACAGAAATACTTCACCATCAACAATCTGGGTTTCCATGCAGAGACCCAATCAAAAAGTCAGCAACTACACAGACGACAGGTGTATAAATCCACAAAGATGGGAAGAAACCAGTGCAAAAAGGAGGGCAACACCCGAAACCAGAACACCTTGCCTCCTAGAAAGAACCAAAACTCCTCACCAGCAAGGGAACAAAGCTGGACAGAGAATGACTGTGATGAAATGACAGAACTAGACTTCAGAAGGTGGAAAATGAGAAACTTTTGTGCGCTAAAAGAACATGTTTTAAATCAATGCAAAGAAACTAAGAACCTTGAAAAAAAGATATGAAAAAAGATTCGAGGAAATGATAACAAGAATGGATAACTTAGAGAGGAATATGAATGAATTAAAGGAGCTGAAAAACACAACACGAGAACTTCGCGAAGCATGCACAAGTTTCAATAGCCGAATTGACCAAGCAGAAGAAAGAATATCTGAAGTTGAAGATCAATGCAATGAAATAAAATGAGAAACCAAGATCAGAGAAAAAAGTGCAAAAAGGAATGAACACAGTCTCCAAGAAATGTGAGACTATGTGAAGAGACCTAACCTACATTTGATAGGTGTACCAGAAGGGGACGCAGAGAATGAATCCAAGCTGGAAAATATTCTTCAGGACATTATCGAGGAAAATTTCCCCCACCTAGCAAGACAGGCCAACACTCAAATGCAGGAAATACAGAGAACACCACAAAGATATTCCGCAAGAAGAGCAACCCCAAGGCACATAATCGTCAGATTCAACAAGGTTGAAATAAAGGAGAAAATATTAAGGGCAGCCAGAGAGAAAGGTCAGGTCACCCACAAAGGGAAGCCCATCAGACTCACAGCAGATCTTTTGGCAGAAACACTACAAGCCAGAAGAGAGTGGGGGCCAATATTCAACATCCTTAAAGAAAAGAACTTTCAACCCAGAATTTCATATCCAGCCAAACTGAGCTTCAGAAGTGAAGGAAAAATAAAATCCTTTGCGAACAAGCAAATACTCAGAGATTTTGTCACCACCAGGCCTGTTTTAAAAGAGCTCCTGAAAGAGGCACTACACATAGAAAGAAACAACCAGTACCAGCCATTCCAGAATCACACTAAATGCTAAAGAGCATCAACATAATGAAGAATCTACAACAACTAATGGGCAAAACAGCCAGCTAGCATCAAAATGGCACTATCAAATTCACACATAACAATATTAACCCTAAATGTAAATGGACTAAATGCACCAATCAAAAGACACAGACTGTCAAATTGGATAAAAATCCAAAATCCATCGGTGTGCTGTATCCAGGAAACCCATCTCACATGCAAGGATACACAAAGGCTCAAAATAAAGGGATGGAGGAAGATTTACCAAGCAAATGGAGAGCACAAAAAAGCAGGAGTTGCAATTCTCATCTCTGATAAAATAGACTTTAAAGCAACAAAAATCAAAAGAGACAAAGAAGGCCATTACATAATGGTAAAAGGATCGATACAACAAGAAGAGCTAACGATCCTAAACATATATGGACCCAATAGAGGAGCACCCAGATAAATAAGGCAAGTACTTAATGACCTACAAAGAGACTTAGACTCCCACACAATAATAGCGGGAGACTTTAACACTCCACTATCTATATTAGACAGATCAACCAGACAGAAAATAAACAAGGATATCTAGGGCTTGAACTCAGATCTGGAGCAAGCAAACCTGATAGACATTTACAGAACTCTCCACCCCAAATCCACAGAATATACATTCTTCTCAGCACCACATCACACCTACTCTAAAATTGACCACATAATTGGAAGTAAGGCACTGCTCAGCAAATGCAAAACAACTGAAATCATAACAAACAGCCTCTAAGACCATAGTGCAATCAAGTTAGAACTCAGAATTCAGAAACCAACCCAGAACCGCACAGCTTCATGGAAACTGAACAACTGGCTCTTGAATGTTGACTGGATAAACAATGAAATGAAGGCAGAAATAAAGAAGTTCTTCAAAACCAATGAGAATGAAGACACAATAGCCCAGAATCTCTGGGACACATTTAAAGCAGTCTCTAGAGGAAAATATATAGCAATAAGTGCCCACATGAGGAGAATGGAGAGATTCAAAATTGACACCCTATTGTCAAAATTGAAAGAGCTAGATGAGCAAGATTTAAAAAGCTCAAAACCCAGCAGAAGACAAGAAATAACTAAGATCAGAGCTGAACTGAAGGAGATTGAGACATGAAAACCCCTTCGAAAAATCAATAAATCCAAGAGCTGGTTTTTTGAAAAGATCAACAAAATAGACAGACCACTAGCCAGATTGATTAAAAAGAAAAGAGAGAACAACCAAATAGATGCAATAAAAAAAGATAAAGGAGAAATCACCACAGATCCCACAGAAATTCAAACCATCATCAGAGAATATTACAAACAACTCTATGCACAGAAACTAGTAAACCTGGAAGAAATGGATTAATTCCTGGACTCCTGTGTCCTCCCAAGCCTAAACCAGGAGGAAGCCAAAACTATGAATAGACCAATAACAAAGTCAAAAGTCGAGGCAGCAATTAAGAGCCTACCACACAAATAAAAGCTCAGGTCCAGATGGGTTCACAGCCGAATTCTAGCAGACACACAAAGAGGAGCTGGTATCACTCCTTCTGAAACTATTCCAAATAATCCAAAAAGAGGGAATCCTTCCCAAATCATTTTATGAGACCAATATCATCCTGATACTAAAACCTGGCAGAGACCCAACAGGAAAAGAAAACTTTAGGCCAATATCCATGATGAACATAGATGCAAAAATCTTCAATAAAATATTGGCAAGCCGATTGCAACAGCAAATCAAAAAACTTATCCATCATGATCAAGTAGGATTCATCCCGGGGATGCGAGGCTGGTTCAGCATACAGAAGTCCATAAACATAATTCACCACATAAACAGAACCAAAAACAAAAACCACATGATTATCTCAATTGACACAGAGAAGGCATTTGACAAAATTCAACAGCGTTTTATGCTAAAAACCCTCAATAAACTCGGTATCGATGGAACATACCTCAAAGTAATAAAAGCTATTTATGACAAACCAACAGCCAATATCGTACTGAATGGGCAAAAACTGGAAGCATTCCCTTTGAAATCCGGCACTAGACAAGGATGCCCTCTTTCAACACTCCTATTCAATATAGTACTGGAAGTTCTAGCCAGAGCAATCAGGCAAGGAAAAGAAATAAAGGGTATTCAAATAGGAAATGTGGAAGTCAAATTGTCTCTATTTGCAGATGACATGAAAGTATACCTAGAAGACCCCATCACCTCAGCCCAAAAACTCCTGAAACTAATAAGCAACTTCAGCAAAGTCTCAGGATATAAAATCAATGTGCAAAAATCACAAGCATTTGTCTACACCAATAACAGACTTAAAGAAAGCCAAATCAAGAATGAACTGCCATTCACAATTGCTACAAAAAGAATAAAATACCTTGGAATACAACTCACAAGGAACGTAAGGGACCTCTTCAGGGAAAACTACAAACCACTGCTCAAGGAAATCAGAGAGGACACAAACAGATGGAGAAACATTCCATGTTCATGGTTAAAAAGAATTAATATCATAAAAATGGCTATACTGCCCAAGGTAATTTAAAGAATCAACCCTATCCCCATCAAGCTACCATTGACTTTCTTCACAGAACTGGAAAAAATCACCATGAACTTCACATGGAACCAAAAGAGAGCCCGCATAGCCAAGTCAATTCTAAGCAAAAAGAACACAGCGGGGGGCATCACACTACCGGATTTCAAACTATACTACAAGGCTACAGTAATCAAAACAGAATGGTACTGGTACCAAAACAGAGATATAGACCAATGGAACAAAACAGAGGCACCGGAGGCAACACAACATATATACAACCATACAGTCTTTGATAAACCTGACAAAAACAAGCAATGGGGAAAGGATTCCATGTTTAACAAATGGTGTTGGGAAAACTGGCTAGCCATGTGCAGAAAGCAGAAACTGGACTCCTTCCTGACCCCTTACACTAAAATTAACTCCAGATGGATTAAAGACAAACATAAGACCTGGCACCATAAAAACCCTAGAAGGAAATCTAGGCAAAACCATCCAGGACATAGGAGTAGGCAAGGACTTCATGAACAAAAACACCAAAAGCATTGGCAACAAAAGCCAAAATAGACAAATGGGACCTAATGAAACTCCACAGCTTCTGCACGGCAAAAGAAACAGTCACTAGAGTGAATCGGCAACCAACAGAATGGGAACACATTTTTGCAGTTTACCCATCTGACAAAGGGCTGGTATCCAGAATTTACAAAGAACTCAAACGGATTTACAGGAAAAAAACAAACAAGCCCATTCAAAAGTGGGCAAAGGATATGAACAGACACTTTACGAAAGAAGACAGATATGAGGCCAACAATCATGAAAAAATGCTCATCATCACTGGTCATCAGAGAGATGCAAATCAAAACCACATTGAGATACCATCTCATGCCAGTTAGAATGGCGATCATTAAAAAATCTGGAGACAACAGATGCTGGAGAGGATGTGGAGAAAAAGGAACACTTTTACACTGTTGGTGGGAGTGTAAATTAGTTCAACCATTGTGGAAGACAGTGTGGCGATTCCTCAAGGCCTTAGAAATAGAAATTCCATTTGACCCAGCAATCCCATTACTGGGTATATATCCAAAGGACTATAAATCGTTCTACTATAAGGACACATGCACACGAATGTTCATTGCAGCACTGTTTACAATAGCAAAGACCTGGAATCAACCCAAATGCCCATTGATGATAGACTGGATTGGAAAAATGTGGCACATATACACCATGGAATATTATGCAGCAATCAGAAATGATGAGTTTGTGTCGTTTGTAGGGACATGGATGAATCTGGAGAACATCATTCTCAGCAAACTGACACAAGAACAGAAAATGAAACACCGCATATTCTCACTCATAGGCGGGTGATGAAAAATGAGAACACATGGACACAGAGAGGGGGGTACTAAACACTGGGGTCTATTGGGGGGAAAAGGGGAGGGACAGTGGGAGGGGGTGGTGGGGAGGGATAGCCTGGGGAGAAATGCCAAATGTGGGTGAAGGGGAGAAAGGAAGCAAAACACACTGCCATGTGTGTACCTATGCAACTATCTTGCATGTTCTGCACATGTACCCCAAAACATAAAATGCAATTTAAATAAATAAATTAATTAATTAATAATTGTGTCCAGAATATACAAACAATTCCTACAACTCAAAAACAAACCTACTTAATAAAAGGGGGGGCAAAAAATTTGAATTTGAATTTAAATTTATTTTTATTATACATAATTTCACAAAGTGCATAAATGTGATCATATACACTTTTTTTCTTTTTTGAGATGGAGTCTCACTCTGTCACCCCGGCTGGAGTGCAGTGGCACAATCTTGGCTCACTGTAACCTCCACCTCCTGGGTTCAAGTGACTCTTCTGCCTCAGCTTCCCTAGTAGCTGGGATTACAGGTGGCTGTCACCATGCACAGCTAATTTTTATATTTTTAGTATAAAATTGTTGGCCAGACTGGTCTTGAATTCCTGACTGAGCCGCTGGCCTCAGCCTCCCAAAATGCTAGGATTATAGGTGTGAGCCACCACACCCAGCGAATCATATGCACTTCTAAATATAGTTTTGTTTTTTTTTTTTTAATTTTTTATTGGATTTTAGGTTTTGGGGTACATGAGCAGAGCATGCAAGACAGTTGCGTAGGAACACACATGGCAGTGTGCTTTTCTTTCCTTCTCCCCTTCACCCACATTTGGCATTTCTCCCCAGGCTATCCCTCCCCACCACCCCCTCCCACTGGCCCTCCCCTTTTCCCCCCAATAGACCCCAGTGTTTAGTACTCCCCTTTCTGTGTCCATCTGTTCTCATTTTTCATCACCCGCCTATGAGTGAGAATATGCGGTGTTTCATTTTCTGTTCTTGTGTCAGTTTGCTGAGGATGACGTTCTCCAGATTCATCCATGTCCCTACAAAAGACACAAACTCATCATTTCTGATTGCTGCATAATATTCCATGGTGTATATGTGCCACATTTTTCCAATCCAGTCTATCATCAATGGGCATTTGGGTTGATTCCAGGTCTTTGCTATTGTAAACAGTGCTGCCATGAACATTCGTGTGCATGTGTCCTTATAGTAGAATGATTTATAGTCCTTTGGATATATACCCAGTAATGGGATTGCTGGGTCAAATGGAATTTCTATTTCTAAGGCCTTGAGGAATCGCCACACTGTCTTCCACAATGGTTGAACTAATTTACACTCCCACCAACAGTGTAAAAGTGTTCCTTTTTCTCCACATCCTCTCCAGCATCTGTTGTCTCCAGATTTTTTAATGATCGCCATTCTAACTGGCGTGAGATGGTATCTCAATGTGGTTTTGATTTGCATCTCTCTGATGACCAGTGACGATGAGCATTTTTTCATATGATTGTTGGCCTCATATCTGTCTTCTTTCGTAAAGTGTCTGTTCATATCCTTTGCCCACTTTTGAATGGGCTTGTTTGTTTTTTTCCTGTAAATCCGTTTGAGTTCTTTGTAAATTCTGGATATCAGCCCTTTGTCAGATGGGTAAACTGCAAAAATTTTTTCCCATTCTGTTGGTTGCCGATCCACTCTAGTGACTGTTTCTTTTGCCGTGCAGAAGCTGTGGAGTTTCATTAGGTCCCATTTGTCTATTTTGGCTTTTGTTGCCAATGCTTTTGGTGTTTTGTTCATAGTAATAGTATTTTATTTTTAATTCTAAAAATAGTAATTTTTTCATTTTTACTTGGTTTTCACTTTGTTTTTCTTATTCTTCTTGCATCAGTAGCCAGCCCAATCCCCTGGGTACCCATGGTAACAAGCTAGAAGTAATTTAATCATATCAAGGTATACACTCACACTCACACTCACACACACACTCACACCCTCACACACACTCACACTCATAGTCACACTCACACACACTCATACACACACACACACACACAGATTTTGTGGTTTTTTTTTTACCAAAATGAGAATATTATGTTTATATTTCTGTCTGTTGACATAAATTTTTTAACAAGTTATCATTATTAACATGATCCAAGTCAACTGTTGTGATTCTAATTTTTTATTTTTATAGCATCATACTATTCTGTCATGTGTATTTACTACAAATTATTCAGCTATTTTTTCCTTTTCTTTCACTTCTTTCCACTTCAAAAAATGAGGCAATAGTGTTCTTGCATTTACTACAAATTATTCAGCTATTTCCTTTTCTTTCACTTTTTTCCACTTCAAAAAATGAGGCAATAGTGTTCTTGCACATATCCTTACTTCTTGGCATTTTCTCTTTTTTGTTTCCACTTGGCAGAAGTGGAATTCCTGCCAGCTTGCTTTCCATATAAAGGCTGTGCTCCTTTCCCACATCCCAGCAAGTGATGTGGATGTGGGGACAGGGAGTACGTCCTTGTCCTTAGGTAAAGACAATCAGACGCCAGACTGCCTGGATTCAATTACTAGCTCTGTCACTTATTAGATGTGCCACCGTGTGCCTCAAATTCCACATCTGCAAAATGGTAATAATAGCCCTTACTTCATAGGGCTGTAGGGAAAGTTAAGTGAATTACCACCTGCAAAGCAATTGGTGCTTGGCACATAAATGCTGTGGAATTGTTACCTATACCCATTGTTCATTTCACAAATGTTGGGCAAGCACCTATTTTTTTCAGAATCTATTTTAGACTCCAGGGATACCATACTGAATAAAAATATTACTCTCCCAGTGGAGCTTTCATTCTGGTGGAAAAATCTGCTATAGTGTTTACAGTTTAAAAATAATTTGTTTTTCTGGTAGAAATAAAGTGATATTTTATTATTTGTTTTGACTTGCATTTTCCTGTCTAGATGTGCACTGGATAATCTTTTAACGTATAAATTTAGTATCTCTTTTTTTATATTGTTTTGTTTTTGAGAGAAGATCTGGCTCTATGGACCAGGCTGGAGTGCAGAGACACAATCTTGGCTCACTGCAACCTCTACCTCCTGGGTTCAACCATCCTCCCACCTCAGCCTCCCAAGTATCAGGGGCCACAGGTGCGCACCACCATGCCTGGCTAATTTTTGTATTTTTTGTAGAAACAGTGTTTCACCATGTTGCCCAGGCTGACCTCAAAATTGGGAGCTCAAGAAATCCGCCTGCCTCAGTCTCCCAAAGTGCTAGGATTATAGGCACAAGCCACCCCACCTGGCCTAGATTTGACACTTCTATTTGCATTACTTAGGTTATCTATTTATGTATTTTTGCCCACACTTAAAATGTGTAACCGTTTTCATTTAGTATAAAAATGAATACTTTTCTGCGTGTTACAAACCCTTACTCAAATCTGTAACTTGTCTGTTGACTTCTTGTGTGGTATCTTCATCATATGACTGTTTCTCATTCTGATATAGTAGTTAACTATTTCCATGATTATTTTATGGCTTTTAGATTATAAGATTTTATTAGGTTCCAATGTACCTATAGTTTCTGACATATTTCTGGCAAAATTTATTGTTTAGGCTTTACTGTTGAAAGAAAAAAAAATTAAAAAATTGCTGTTTATCTTTTCACACTTAAGTTTTTATCTGAAATTGATGTTTGAATATGGTGTTATAAGGGGTTTCATGTTTTTCTTCTAACTGAAGAGTCAGTTATGCTGACCCTATTTCTTAAAAATTCCATTATTTTTCCATCAACATAAAATGAATATTTAATGTATTTTGTATATCATATGTCCTGCTTCTGAATGATATATTCTATTTATAAATCTGTGTGTTCCTACAACAATAAACTTTGATCTGATTATACTTACTTTTGGGGGTCGTTGACAGCTAATGAGGCAAGTCGTGTTCGCTCACGGTTCTTCTTCAGTTGTCTTGGTGCTTCTTGGAATTTTATTCATCCGTATTGACTTTAGAGTAATTTTCTCTAATTTATGCCAGGCATGGTGGCTCACAATTGTAATCCCAGCACTTTGGGAGCCTGAGATAGGAGGATCATTTGAGCCCAGAAGTTCGAGACCAGCCTGGGAAACATGGCAAAATCCTGTCTCTACAAAAAAATACAAAGAGTTAGCCAGGCATGGTGGTGCATGCCCATAGCCTGAAGTCCCAGCTACTCAGGAGGCTAAGATAGGAGGATGGCTTGAGCCTGGGAGATTGAGGCTGCAGTGAGCCAAGATTGTACCATTGCACTCCATCCTGGGTGACAGAGTGAAGCCCTACCTGCCTCCCCCCTCCAAAAAAGAATAATGTTTTCTAATTTTAAAAAGCAGGAATTCTAATTGGGGTTGAATAAATTAATATATTAATTTTAATAGAATTGTTTTTTTCTTTAAGAACACGATATGCCCTTCCTTTTATTAAGACGTTATTTTTATATTTTTAATAGCATTTTATAGCTCTTTCCATATGAGTACCGTGCCTTCCTTGTTAAATTTATTTCTACACATTTTATGGATTTTACAATGAACTAAATTTCACATTGCCATTTCTAGATGTTACTGTTAAATGAAATAAAATTTCATAATGTTTTTATTGCATCTTGTACCCAGTCACTTTTCCAAAATTCGGGTATATTTTATAATAGTATTTTGAGTTTCAATTGGTAAAAAGAAAAATAACTTTCCTCTTTCTCATGTGTTCATATCAGTTTTTTATGTTGTTGCCTGTTGTATGTGTGAAAACCTCCAAGGAAATATAAAAAATAATGATGATAACATCCATTTCTTTCCAGTTCCTTTTGTAAATTAAAACCATGCTACTATTTTGCTATTTATTATTATGTGTTGTTATTTAAGAATATGGTATTTGTTATATTTAAATATTTCTTTTTATTTTTCTTTTCCACAATGTTTTAGTAAGAATGGCTCTTGCATTTCAAATTCCTTTCAGAATCAATGATTATGATTTTTCTATCACAACATATTAGAAAGTGGTTTATACTTACACATTTTTTGTATGAATTTTTCTGGTTTTCCTGAGAGAAATTCTGCCTAATCACAACATGGGATTTTTAGTTACAAGTCTAAGTAAGTTTCTTTATCAGAGATTCTCAGAAACTTTTATCAGCTAATAATCTTTCCACCCTGAAAAGGGAAATTGAGTAGGATTCCTCTTAAATAATTTAAAAAGCACTTTATTGATGCCCTTCCTTTCATTAAGGTGTTATTTTTACATTTTTAATAGCATTTTACAGCTCTTTCCATATGGGTACCGAATCTTTATTTATTAATATGTGACTGATATGTAAAAAGCTGCACATATTGAATGTATTAACAAGTTGCCAAGTTTGGGAGTAAGAATGTTCCCATGAAGTCAATCACCACCATCAAGGCTATGAGCTTCCAAAGTTTCTTCCCGGCAACTCTGTTATTATTGTGTGTGAGGAAAATGTAAGAACACTTAACGTAAGATCTACCCTCTTAGTGAAATGTAAGCGTATAGGGCAGTACTGTTAGCTACAGGCACTGCGGCATATAGTAGATCTTCGAACCTATTTATCTTCTATAACTAAAACTTTGTACACTTTGGCTGAAGTGAATTTTGTTTCAGAGTCTCTTTCTTTCTCTTGCAGAATCTGTTAACATCTCCAAGATGTTCAGGAAATGAAACACTAAGAAATACTGTTGTTATTGGAAGTTGCATCTGTATGTAGCATAAATGATATCCTAGTCCTTAGCTTTTTCACAGGGATAGCATAATGATCTAGAAAGAATCTCTCATGTCCCATTCATAGTACAACCATACCAGTCTCCCAGAGTTGTGGCTGTAAACATCTTTCTCCCTTAACTCAATATGCTCTGGGTAGCAAAGTCAACTTAATTTCAATAAGCATAGATTATTATTATTCATCTTCTAATAATACCTAGAGAATAAACTATATCTTTTCAAGGTTAATATTTTAAATCACACTTTACAGAGGAAGCATAAGGTATTAAGTAACATTTTTTTCCAAAGGTCACATAGTTAAGAAACCGAGTCACACACTGAACCTCGTTCACACCTTTTGCATCTTACCACATGGTTTCCATACCATGCCCTAAAGGAAGAGAGACTCATTAAAAATCCTAACAAGAAAAGCAGGGAAAAACTAGTAAGGAAATCCTCACAGACTCATTTCATCTAACTGACTTGGTCATTACCACTCCCACATGTCCCAACACCCACGTAAGTCACCAAATGGTTGTTCCCACTGAATGGTTACCGGTGACCCCTTCTCACCCACCAGAGCCACACCAAACAGGTATTAGGAGTGTGGGATCTGAAGTTAAGTGCCAGCCATGGACAAGTTACTTAATGTTTTAGTGACTTTGTTTCCTCATCTCTACCATGGGTGCAATAATAACACAATCCTCATAGATTTTGTATGGATTGAGTGACATAGCACTTAACAGCTTAAAACAGGGTCCATAACGTAGTAATTGCTCAGTGTAGGTCAGTCATCGTCATTATCACCATATTTAGCTCTATTCTAGTAGAGGAATGGCTGTCGGTCAAATAGTGATACATAGGAATTAAGTTCTCCCTCCTCACACTGCATGCTTATCCAAGAATTTTTTCTTCAATCATTTGTCATATAACTGGATTTTGAGGCTTTTTCCTCTTTTCAGTTTGCCAGTAATTCTTTTAAAGGTAGTGGATTCGATGTTGCCAGCCAAAAGACAGTAAAGCAAAATCAATATACTCTTCATTATAGAGGCTACCTTTCAAGAGGCTGAAACAACGTTAGTTCTCACAGTAACCACATCACTCTGTATATCAGTGATCCTCAACAGAAAAGTGAGAGAGACATATCAGCATGTTGGTATGGCATGTGCAATCTGGGATAGCATGAGAAAATTAAGCATTCTCAATATGGTAAGTAGGAAGAATGTTTAAATCTGTCATACAAACTTAGAATATAAAGCTCATTAGAAGCTTCCTGGCTGGTAGTGTGATGTGTTGACTCTTCAGCTCTACCCAAAGGCAGATGCCTACTTCAGTTGTGTCTAAAAACAGTCTTGTGTTTATTTCACGTATTTGACAACTAGCTAGTAAGCAAAAAGTTCAAAGAGGTGCAAAAGATACATATCTACTACTCATGACTGCCACAGTGTTGAATGTGCCCCCAAATTTCATTTGTCGAAATCTCAATTTCGAAATTCATATGCTGCTGGTATTTGGAGGTGAGGCCTTTAGGAGGTAATCAGGATTAGAGTAGGTCATCAGGATGGGGTCCCCATGATGGGACTGGTGGCTTTATAAGGGGAGGAAAAGAGATCTACACTGGCACACTGTTGCTGTCTTGCCATGCGATGCCCTCTGCCATATTAGGAGGCAGCAAGAAGGGACTCCCCAGATGCTAGTGCCATGCTCTTGGACTTCCCAGTCATCAGAACTGTAAGAAATACATTTCTTTATAAATTATCTGGTCTGTGATATTCTGTTGTAACAACAGAAACAGACTAAAACACCAGCCTTCATGGTTTGACCATATACACATTTCAAATTCGATGTGAGGTGGTAATATTCAATTTGTTGGTAAAGTAAAAATTTAGTTAATCCAGCTGGTTATTCTATTGAGGCAAGTAGTTGGACAAATTTTTTTGTACATAGTAAAGTTACTGAGGTTAAGCCTTGGGTTTATATAACCTGCATATCCTATATTTATTTGGTCTAAGTTTGGTTTCTTCACAGCCCTTTGGGATTATTGGAAAACATTTAAAGTGTGAAGTTTAGGGATTAGTTCCAACAGTTGCTTGGATTCATTAGCATAAAAAAGAAAGACAATAGAAAACAAAATAGATTAAAGATTTTAATGTAATGCCCCTCCCCTTACTCCAAGAAATAGAGGAAACTCTTAGGTATTAGTGAAAAAGAGAAGTGTAACAATAGTGCCCATTTACTGAATGGCTGCCCTGTGCCAGACATATTTTGGTATGTCGTTTTACTTAATGTTCCATCATTTCTATGAGGCAAATGTTGAATTTCATGTAATTCTCCAGGAAATCAAGGCTCAGAAAACATCGGTTTCTTCCTCAAGGGCTCACGGCTGGTAACTAGCAGAGTTGGATTCATGTCTGCATCTGTCTCCCTCTAAAGTTCTCATGCTGATCTGTCTCTTCCGGGACACAATAATATACCATTAGAGAAAAAAACTCATAGATACCTAGAATAGCACCAATGCATGTGCTATAAAAATGTTGTATTTAAAAATAATTCTGTGCAAAGTTCATTCTTATTGCCTTTTGATAGAATTAAAAGATTAATGCACAGGGGAGACAGTGGATATAATACAGCTTTGTATGGAAATGGTGCTTTCTTTCATTTGTCATGTTATGCAATTTTCAACTGGTCTAGATTGGCTTTTTAGCGTCTCCAGGAAGCTCTTATTGTTGACAGAAGGAAAATCCAATTGCCTTAAGTGTCTTTTGCAGGAAACTAACTCCAGACTGTGCTGGCTGTTCTTTAGGCAGGTTTCTGTCGCTTGTGGCATGGAGGTCTGGGAGAGCGCCTGAGCCAGAGAAAGGAACCCTGCATAGCCTCTACTCCAGCTGAGTCCTCACCCTCTTCACATGCTCATTCCCATTCCCAAAGTCCCCAAATCCCCAATCTCTTCTCCTCTTCGTGTCCCCAGCTCACACTTTAAGACCTGGTTCCAGCGTATTTTTCCCCATAAATCATTGCTCAAAAATAATCACATTAAGTCTCTCTTTTCCAAATTGTCCAAGCATGAACTGCTAAAATCATTTAGTCACTTGCTAGCCCCTATTGTACTTAGCATCATAAGTCTTGACTCTCTAAGATGCAGAGGGTCCTAAGGGCAAACAATCTTTAGAAACCCAATGAGCTCCAGGAGATTTTCTCATAAACACTGCGATTACCAACTTGACTCGAACTCTTGCTTATTCAGATATAAATTAAACCTGGCCTGAAAGAAATTCTGAGAGTTTGAGGAAATCTATGCCTCTTTTATTAACTAAAATGTGGTGAGGGTTCTAGCCAAAGCACCGGGGGTTTCTTTTAGTCCTTTCTGGAAACACATCAGCATCCCGAGTAGGCCAGGGGTTTCGTATCAGACTGTGCATGCCTTCTGAGCTCAGCTTTCCGCAGCGTTTTCATTCAGGTGCAGTGTGTTCTACCTGTATTTAGAACCGCAGTTCAGAATGCAGCAGATGGTCTCTCAGTCCTACAAACCTCTATTCATAGATGGGCCAGAATATTTCCAGTGCTCTCGTTGTGAAAGGATATGCCCTCTGAAGGAAACAGAGCAGCACGATTGCCGTCACACTGTGATGAGGAAGGAAATGCAAGGCGTGTCAGCCTGCGAGGAACAGGTGTGTTACGCAGCTTTAAGTCAGTGAGATAAGGTGTGGCTGGTTCATGCTTAGTAGGAGCTGCTATTTCACAAAGCTTCTGAAGCAAGCCTTTGTCCTCCCTTCTCATCACTGGAATCATGTAGCATTGTCTACTGCAACGGGCAGGCTGTCTGAAAATCTGGGAAGCAGCTCACAGGAAATTGCTGTAATTAGGTGCTGTTTGGTAGAGAACCGAGCAAATCATAGCGTGCCATTTTCGGGATTAGCATTGCAATGTCCTGGAAGACTGTGAGTGAAAACAATATCCTAGTGTTGCAGACATCCATTGCTCTGATTTCAACCTCTGTGCAAAATGGTTGTATGACTTCGGTGAACTTGCCCTCGTGGTCTGAGAAGGAATCCTGCCCATCTCTGCATGAACAGAGAGGCAGAAGTCTTCAGCGAGGAAAATCTTCAGCCTGTCTGAGCCGTGGTTTCTGCTGGGGTTATTTTTGACGTTTCAATAGGTCAGGTACATAGTTGTTGCCCAATAAGGAGTTGCTGTTTGATTTGCTGATTGACTGTGTGGCTCTTAAAATGGACTTGAAATGCCTAAACAATAGGCACTCCTCTCCTCAAAGTCAGTCTGAAAAGTGCCTGCCAAATTTGGAGGAATCCTATGGCTCTACAGCAAATAATGGAATGAACGTGGCTGGAGCAAGAACAGAACTGGGGAGTCCTGTGTTCATGGGGACTCCTACATGGAAACACAGGCCTGTGAAGCAAGAACGAGACTGGGGAGTGCTGGGTTCATGGGGACTCCTAGACGGAAATGCAGGCCTGTGACCCACTGGGGAGGACAAGAAGCAAGGTTGTTGAGAATGTCCTCCTCCCTTCCATTTGGGAAGCAAGTATGTAATCATTTCCAACCCACTCGAATCACAGAAATAGGCTGGAAAGGACCAAATGAAATGAGATAATCAAATCCATCCTATAGCCAACAAAGGACACCATCCAAAATGCAAGAACAAATAAAATAAAAACCTTCTGGCAGAGCTAAAAGAAAAAGAACTGCAATTCAAAAGGGAACTGAAATTACTTTTAATAGATCTGGGTAAAGCTGCTGAGAGACCTCAATCTCTCAACTCTACATATTATTTATTGATTGGGCTAGAGCCCTTGCTGAATCTTGAGTGCTTTATAGATTTACACAAAATTTGGGTTGCAGAATGCAGCCCAGGAAAAAGCAGCCTTTCCTTTAGAGTCATTTCTTCTGCAATGAGGTGGTTTTGTTGTTTTTCTCATGCCTTAATTTTCTCATCTGAGAAATGGGGAGAAGCACATAGCCATTTCTTGTCTCTTTCTCAGGACTACCATTACTAGGCAGCCATGGTGCAGTAAATAGAACTTTTGGTCTCTCAGATTTAATTATGAATTCCTTTAAGCAAATTTTACCTCAATACATTTTACTTATTGTTTATAAGTCCATGAATCTGCTAAAAGAGAGATTCTAAGTATTCTTGAACTGCACTGAATTAGCCTGTGACTGCATAGACACCCCAAGTGTTTCTGAAATAGACTAGCTGGCCTGTTAAATGTCCTGGGCAAATTAATTACGTAACATCAGAATTGCGTTCTAGTCTTGGCTCCGTCACTAGCTGGTTAAATGTCCTGGGCAAATTAATTACGTAACATCAGAATTGCGTTCTAGTCTTGGCTCCGTCACTAGCTGGTTAAATGTCCTGGGCAAATTAATTACGTAACATCAGAATTGCGTTCTAGTCTTGGCTCCGTCACTAGCTGGTTAAATGTCCTGGGCAAATTAATTACGTAACATCAGAATTGCGTTCTAGTCTTGGCTCCGTCACTAGCTGGTTAAATGTCCTGGGCAAATTAATTACGTAACATCAGAATTGCGTTCTAGTCTTGGCTCCGTCACTAGCTGGTTATAATGTCTGTAACCAGTCAATGTATCACTTTTTCTTTCATCTATAAAATGAGAGGATTGGACTAGGTACATCTTTCTGTTCCTACAAGTTCTTATAGTCTATATTATTATAATTTTGAAATTTGTGACATTGCTTCTCTTGCAAGAAGCATAAAATTTTGGCTTTAGAGACACACACAAAAAAAGGTCTATTTCTCTCACTCCATTAAGAAGAATTCCTTCTTGCCAAATTGCTGACACAGTAAATTGGGGTTACAGTATTCTGTGTCTCACCTTGGCTGGCACAAGCTGGTAGTCAATCCTAGCTCTGTGAAATAGAAACTTTTTTTTTTTTTTTGAGACAGAATCTCGCTCTGTTGCTCAGGCTGGAGTAGAGTGGTGGGATCTTGGCTCACTGCAACCTCCACCTCCCAGGTTGAAGAGATTCTCCTGCCTCAGCTTCCTGAGTAGCTGGGAGGAACCACCACACCCAGCTGTTAGCCAGGATGGTCTCGATCTCCTGACCTCATGATATACCCACCTCAGCCTCCCAAAAGTGCTGAGATTACAGGTGTGAGCCACTAGGCCCAGCCAGAACATTCTGTTTAAAACAAAGATACCACCAGTAATTTAAATAATAAAATAAATTTTTTAAATATGAAAGGGTTTTTTTTTTTTTTTTTTTGCCTACATCTGTTGTTAAATAAGCAAAATTTCTGTTTCAGGCTAAAGCAAGAGCATGCTTTATGAAGCAGCCAATGTTTGTCTGCCTGTCCATCTATTTATCTGTGTCTCTTCAGACCACGCCTCCTGGCTCTGATCATGGATCTTCAATCTTTTGTTGAATATACACATTTCCAGCTTACAAAATTAATGATCCTATTTTTGATACTTTTTAATGTGCATCTCAAATATTTTCTATTAATATAAGAACTTCAATTTAACGCTTGAACCAAAGACTGAGCTACGTTTATTTTTTTCTCTGTTAATTTATTTAGATAATGGGGAGAAGGTATAGCCTCTGGCATTTGTTTAAAGCAAGAAGACCTAAGATAAGATGTCACCAAATGATCATACTTCTTTACTGTATGTGGAAGTTACAATGAGCTGATGCCCAAGGAGCCGGTGCTGAGAAGAAATGCAGTGCTACACCTGCCATCACTGTTTTAAGGGCTCACTATGGCACAGAGTTGGAGGAAATGGCAGTGAGGGAGACAAGGGAGATCAAGGCAGCATGGAATATGGAGGAGGCCACAGCACTACTCTCAGAGGGCTTCTGAGGGAACACACCTGTATGATGGATAAAGCAAGCAATGTGAAGAAAAAAAGGTATGGATATGATTTTTGGCAGTGAATCCTGCCAACTAAGCTTATAAAATGTTTTGGTAAATCAAGCCGCCACTCAATCTGTGTATTGAGGCCTTCCATGTGCTCAGCATTCTGCATGACAATCTTGCAGCTACAAAAATCTTACTTTCAACTCAAACATAATTCTTCAATGTCCAGGAAACCTAGACCCTGTGCTAGGCACAGGGCACAGAAAGAAGAATAAAATCAGAAATAGGAAGACAGGAAGCCCCTCCAGCAGTGTGATTTAGGTCGTGCCACTGCTGAGGGACTCTACTACCAAGAAGATCTCTATACAGTTTCCAGCCTCTCAGCCAGTCCTGTTTAAAAGATGTGGCTAGTCCAAAATATCCTTGGCATGTAGAGGCTCCTGTTCAAACAGAATTTTTTCTTTCTCCGAATGGGTTTGTGATCTTCTATTCTCTCCTTTATCTTTGCTGTGCCGTTTCCCTTGTAATGCCTGTTCCTTATCTATCCTGAAACACTCCTACTTACACTTTAAGACACCTGCCCATCTTTTCCAGATGGCATTTAGTCAGTTCTCTATCACTAAATCATGGTTTATCCTTTTTTGTTTTTTCTGTGCATGTCTAATAACATCTTTCAGGCACATTTCATGCACTAGTATTGTCTTACAGCTTTTAAATTATAGCAAATTTGGTTAAGGACAATTACGCAAAGCATTATAAAACAGTGATCGCTGCTTTTGTGTTCTGTGCTCATGATCTTAATCTCTTTATCACCGTTGGCATTTTCAGTATAGTTTAAAGACATCAAAGAATACCGATGTTTTATCAGTACTTTTTAATATGATCAAACTCATGATTTAATTTTTGTCTCAGCTGAATAATATATAACTAGATTTTAAGCAGCTTCTGCTCAAAGTCAGATTGAAGATTGGGTCAAATTGATAGGTGATGCTTCGACAACAGTCCTGTGTTACGCATGGATGAGACGTAACAGCTCTTATTCCTTTGAAATTTCTTCTATCTGTTCCAAGGGATTTGGCATTTTCTTCTTCCTTCAGTTGTATCGCTTTGCGTGTGATGGGCAATCCTTTTTCCTGCATTGCAGAAACAAAATGTAACACAACTTCATCTACGTGGTGACGTATTAGTTCCTTAGGTCAAGCAAAGCCTTTGGTGGCTGCTTTGCAAGAAAATATGAAACTGTGGCACCTTTTCTAATGCCGAAATGTACATCACTAAAATAAACTGATCTCTTTCCATGTGAAAATATGAAACTGTGGCACCTTTTCTAATGCCGAAATGTACATCACTAAAATAAACTGATCTCTTTCCATGTGAAAATATGAAACTGTGGCACCTTTTCTAATGCCGAAATGTACATCACTAAAATAAACGTGCACCCTGCTGATCTCTCTCCATGTATTTCTGCACACACAGTAACTTAATTTTGATGCCAAATTAGGAGAAAACTTTTTGAAGATATTTAAAATGGCAAATACCAAGATACTTGCATCTCGAGTGAAGCAGAAGTATGAACAGCGGTAGTTGAGTCTGTGCAAAAGCAGCCACATCACAATTACTTCCTGACCACTGTGACAGTAAGCCGCAATCGATACTATAAGATACATTTCTATCTCCGAGATGTTAACATGTAAAAAGCGCATCTTAGAATTGAGGCGATGTAGCAACGACTTGCGGAATACAAATAGAGATTTTCTAACAGGAAGATTCAGAGCTCAAACACTGACATCATGGAGCAATAAAGAAGAAGGTAATGTGACCGACTTAAGAAGTTTCAAAAACATAAAAAGAAAAAAAATCCAAGGAAAGCCAATGAAAAATATGTAGAGAAATTAATAAATTAGAAACCGAAATATAATTCATTGTTTTTAATACTTTTATATTTTCTTTTTCCTGTTGTCATTTTTTTTTTGGACTTTCTGGCCATAAAATAAGATCATCTAAAAACATTTACCTCCCTCTTTGTCTGTCAATGACTTTTATTTAGTTTCACCAGCCAGTTGCATTGGCTACCAGGCTGTGGGCTTTTGGTTTAAGATGCATACATTTTAATCACATTCTTCTATTCCAGTTTGCTAAGAGTTTTTTTAAAAACCTGGATTTGGAATTGAATCGAATGTTATTTTAGTGTCTATTGAAATGATGACATTGTTTTTCCCTCTGATCTAGTCACCTAGCACCTATAATTAACTTCCTAATAATGCAACAGCCTTATATTCAGGAACTGAACTGCATTTGTGATTTCTTATCAGTTTAGCAAATCGCAGGTGTGAGCACATTTCATTTATGAAGAAAAATATTTAACTTTACCAGATCTCCGAACACATTCAACTTGCTTGTGCCTGGGATAGCTACTGTCCTGGGGTTCCAGGTTCTTGTATTTTTTCCACATCAACCTCAAAATTCCTGCAACAGAGGGATAAGTTCTATTTTGCAGGAAAGTATATGATAAAGCTACAGCAGCGAAAATAATAAGGTACTGTCAGAAAACTAGACAGAGCAATAGGACAATCCAGAAATAGATCCAAATAAATATGGCAATTTGATATCATTTTTTAAAACGACGAAGTAAATAGGGTAAAAATAAAGAGAATTTTAATTTATCTTCCAAGAAGTAGCATTTTCTATTTCTTTGAAATGTACGTTGACATCTTCTGGCAGATGGCATTTCCCAAGGCTACAGAAATATGAAGAGTGAGAGAGGGAAGGTAGATTCCCCTGTTATATGCATTCCTCCCTATTGTTAAACATACCTCTTAGAGAACATCTCTTTTGGGGAACGTCATGACTATATCAAAAGACAATCATATTTGATACGATTGGGTTGGGCTGTGTCCCCATCCAAATCCCATCTTGAATTGTAATTCCCTTAATTCCCACATGTCATGGAAGGGACCTAGTGGGAGGTAATTGAATCCTGGGGCAGGTGTTTCTCATGCTCTTCTCATGATGATGAATAAGTCTCGTGAGATTTGATGGTTTTATAAAGAGGAATTCCCCTGCACAGTCTCTTTGCCTGCCACCATGTAAACTTGTTTCTCCTGCCATGATTGCGATACCTCCACAGCTATGTGGAACTGTGAGTCCACGAAACCTCTTTTGCCTCCCAGTCTTGGGTTTGTCTTCTTAGCAGCTTGAAAATGGACTAATACAATGCTCCTTTTCTTTTTCATGGAAAGATAGAATGTGTCGATTATGGCCATATGGCTACTCTGTCAAGCATTGGCTTGTGTTCCTTCCCAGGAGATAAATTATGTCTTTTCGACAAGAGATTTAAAAATATGTAATATCTGCAAAATCCCTTTGAAAACTTTATTTTAATCTAAAAAGCTTGTTGTTTTGTAATGTTTCTATTAAAGTATTTTTTTTAAAAAAAACCTTTCCCTTCAGAGTTTCAAATAAAAAAGAGTTTGACTGGATATCCTTATTACTAGAACTGTTCAAAATAAATACATTTAAAATAATGGTCAGGGCACTTTTCCATCTTGGTGGCAGGGAGTTTGCTGCAGGTAGCAGTCATGTCTCTGTTGCTAACCGCCAAAGATCAAGTGGACTACCCCAGTGTGGGGAATCTAAACTATTCAGATAAAGCAGCTCCCCATCTTCAGGCGGAGGATGGAAGCAGGGCTAGTAATGTCAACACACGTCCTAGCTCTGCCAATGAGGAGGCAATAAGACTCTTTGGGAAGATGCTTATTTGTTGTTACCAGAGCCCCCAAACTCACTGAAATGAAGACAACGTAAGGTCTGTCCCAGAGAGGCCGGCAGGATTACTTTTGAAAAAATCTAGAATGTCTGAGAGGGGAGTGACCCAGCCAGCCTGGAAAAGGCCTGGTGAAGCTGCGATCCCAGCACCAAGCTGGATGGAGGCTGCAGCAGAACATTCTTAGCAGAGCCTCAAGGAGTAACAATGGGTGCTGTCTGCTCCAGAGGGCTGTGGGTAGGATGCTGGGGGTGGTGTGGGCCACGTGTTGCTTAGTCTGCTGGCCTCTAGCCGGTCTACATGAATGAAAAACATACCCAAGCCGAGGGGGGCAGTGGGATGAACAAGACTTCGCCTGGCATGGTGCCTCTCCTGGGATCATGCACCTGCTTTCTGAGAGATGCTTCATAAAGGCAGCTCCAGAGTGTTTGTTTCTGGGAAAGACAAGGCTTATTGTTTTCAGAGTAAAATTTTGACGTGAAAAGATTCCCTGCAGAAATAGCAGGAAATGGGAAGGAAATCATTTTGGTTCTGGGCAACAGAAGGGACGTTTTTAAAAGAAGCTGTATTGTCCAATTCTCCTGAGAAGGGTAGTTCTCGATTGAAAATCCTGCTCCTGGGTTCAGTTGCAGAGTCCCCAGACTTGGCATCATTGCCTTCTCCATTATCAAAATGACTCTGGCCCAAAGCTTACTGTGCTTTCCTTCAAGTCCCGGAAATGCAGGCCGTGGTAAGGGAGGGGGTATCTGGGGTCGGCTGAGGTGGCCGGTACAGTGGGTGAGAAGAAAAGGAGTCATGTGGACTCATCAACGCCACTCGGGCCTGGCCACTGCCACTTGTGTGAGCAGACACAGAAACCTCAAGGTTAGACTGGCATCTCAAAGCTGCTATCAGTTCCTTGGGTAAACATCTATTTTGAACAATTATAAACAAATTCATCTGTAACACATAAAGCCACTGTGGTCTGAGATTATGTACCTCTCTTTCCCTCTCTCCCTCTCTTTCTCTTTGTCATTTCTCTCGGTCTCTGTCTGTCTCTGTCTCTGTATCTCTCTCTCTCCCTCTCTGTCTTACATGTACACACCCACTCACACTTTCTACATGCCCAAATAATACATTTTTCTGTCTAAACTGGAATAGTTTAGAATTGTCATCTGGGTATAAATCTTACATACTTACATGGTCTGTCATGGAATTTTGGATGTTTAATTAAAGACATTTGAGATTACAGAACACAAGTCACCCAACCTCCTGTGGGATACTTTGTTTTATATAAGCCAGAATTGTTGAAATTAAACAGTAATATGGTTTGGCTCTGCGTCCCCACCCAAATGTCATCTCAAATCCTAATCCCCATGTATAGAGGGAGGGACCTGTAATCCCCTCGTGTTGAGGGTCCGAAGTGATTGGATTATGGTGGTGCTTCCCCCCCACACATGCCGCTCCTGTGATAGTAAGTGAATTCTCACAAGATGTGATGGTTTTATCAGTGGCCGTTTTTCCTGCACTCTCACTTTTCTCTCCTGCTGCCATGAGAAGGTCATTGCTTCCCCTTCCGCCATGATTGTAAGCTTCCTAAGACCTCCCCAGCCATGCAGAACTGTGAGTCAATTAAACCTCCTTCATTCATAAGTTATCCAATCTCTGGCAGTATCTTTATAGCAATGTGAGAATGGACTGAAACAAGCAGAAAGCTAGGAAATGAGAAGAAAGCCTGTCTGAGCTGTTGGAAGGGGGGCGTCAACTCTGAGCCCTCAACCCCTTGGGGTCTTTGCACTGCTGCATGATGATGATGATGGGGCCATCCTCCCTATCCTGTATCTCTGCATGTTTGTTCTGCTTCTTTCGGTTGGCTTCTTGAATGTCAGCTCCTCACCCAGCTTCATTTGTAGTTCATAGGAATTGTTATCCACTGAAATTGCCAAAATGTTTGTTTACCAATTGATGACTCACATCCCCTTCAATGGTGTGAGTTCTAGCAGGGCAGGGACCTTGCCTCTCTCATTCATTGTTCTGTCCACAGTGCCTGGCACATACTGGGTTCTCAAGACATATGTATTGAAAAAGTGAGATGGAGACTGTGAACAAAAATTGCTTCACCCATTTCTGGCTTCACTGACACATTTTAAGATCTCCATATTCTTGTCCATCTGAGAGCTGTGTGCAGACCAATGCATGGTGGTCACACTGCACTTGATGGAGTAGCTGTCTGTAGCAATCCAACATTCAGGGAAGACACAAGAGTTTTACATCATTGCAAGTTATTCCTCCGGTGACAACATACTGTGCAGCGTAAGCCTTCCCCAGCAGGTTTCTCCTGTAGGCTGTTTTCTTTCTCTTCCGCTAATCAGCCCTATGCCACTCTCATTTGTTGCATAGATTACCTAATAGACCACTAACTAGTCTCCTGCTTCCTTTATTGTCCTAGGTCTATCACCTTCACAGTGACCAGAGTAATGTTTTAAGAAAGCTCATCTGATCACATACTATCCCTGTTCTTTCCACAGCATTTGCCCCATCTTGCCCATTCTCCCACCCCATCACACTGGCTTTCTGACATTCTCAGCATAATCCAGCTCCACTCTGCCTTGGAGTCCTTTCAGTTTTGCTCCCTATGACTATGATGTTCTTCGTGGGGCTCATGAGATGATCAATATTCTCTTTCGCATTTCTGAATTCCAAGGTTACCTTTCCAGAGCGGCCTTCTTTGACCACCTGATCTTAAGTAGCTTCCCCTAGAATTTTCTAGTATAGCTCTCTGCTTGTTTTTTCTTAGCTGCCAAAACTTGTTTATCTGTCTCCCCATCACAACTGGTCAGTTCCGTGAAAGTAGGGGCCATGCTTTCCACAATGACTACTGTATCCTCAATGCCCAGCACAGTATCTGGCACATAACATACACTTAGTTAAACACTTTTTTCTAAATGAATGAATAAAAAAATACTGTTGAATAAATAAATCTCCTAGATTGTGGTGAAAGTTAGGGTCCCAGTTCAAAAGATGATCACTCGAAGAAATCTTATTAAATACATTTCTCCTTGAACAAAGCCAGGCTCCTCTGAGTCCTCGTTCTGACTAGGCCCTAGTCATGGGCTTGGTCTACTTGTAGGAAGAATTCTGCCTAGTCAGCTTAGCAAAAATCCTGCATCATGTTATCTGATCATCCTCAGTATCTAATCAAATTTCTTATCTTTCAGCCTTGATATCTTATCACATTGGCCTGCCTTGAAAAAAAATTCTGTTGAGTTTGTTTAGCAAGCCTTCTTCTAGCCTTGAGGTTCCTCTCAGGAATGTTCCACTCACCCTCACCCTTCTCCTTGGCAATAGATCCAGCCTTGTCCTTGTTCTATTCAAAGTTGAGCCCAACCTCTCACTCCTACTGCAAAATCCCCCTTGCAGTAGTTCCTCCTGAATAAAGTCTTCCTATTATCTTTAACAAATGTCGTGAAAAATGTTTGAACAGTCGTTCTCTTCCAACCTTTTGTTTCTTTCTACCCACATCTTCTCATTCTCCCATGCATGTGTCGGCAGCCAGCAAAGCTGTGCCCAGGCAATTAAAATGTATAGCTGTGATACTTGGACTCTGCTGGTCTGGCCATCTCTCACATACTGAGAATTCTGCTCACAGGCCTTGTGTTTCTAATGGAAACAGGTTAAGTTTCCGGGGCACATTGCTTTATGTCATAACAACATAAAACATCCCTGTCTTTAAAAGCCATGTCCCTAGAAATCTTACTGTTAATATTACTGTGTCCTAATGATAAATAATATTATTTAATAATGATCATGATAGTTGTTAATAATTATTATTAATCATTTCATATTAATCATTTAGCAATTAATACTGCTGAAACAGTTTAAATATACCGAAGGGCTGTCATCTTAGAGGACCCAATAAATAATTTATCTTTCCTTCCCTGCTTATGATGTGTGTCAAGGTGGCCAGGGGGAGCCCTATGTTAATTCTAGCTAAATAATTATAAGCTTCCTTGGCTCAGAGTATACTGAAGTTTATACACTGAACTAAACTATAATATTGGTGCAGTTAACTAGAAATCAAGTGACAACAGGAGGCCTTAGGTAAAGATCATCCGAGAGCGCAGAAACACCAGGGAACACCTCGGGGTGGTTGCAGAGCAGGGAATACTGCTCTGGTCCCACGACTGCCTTCTCAACATGGAGACTGCGTGAGGGCCTCGTAAAGAGGGCTTGTGCAAAGATCTCTGAGAAGGGAGGCGACCTCTGCTCACAAGATCCAGGAGGGTCTTTGCAGATGGGAGCTGGCAAGGAGGAGAAAAGCCTTGCAGGGCAGAGATCACAGAACGCCTCAGGCTCTGCCTAGGTTCTGGAATATGGAGTGATTTTCATTGCTCTATGTCCTCCATGCTCAGGAGATAAAAGCCCCTTGATGCACTGGATGTGGTCCGATCAGGTGGCTCCTCATCCGCTATACTTCTGATGCAGCTGCACCCTGATAATAATTGGTGATAAACTCAAGAGTACCAGTTTAGCATGTCTTAGAAGGATCTCAAGCACTGTACCTCCAGCTATCTTACCTCCCGCTTCTCCCTCCCCTTCCACACCCATAAAATCAATGAGATTATGCACATAATCAGAGTGTCTGGAACCCAGAGCTGGGGCCAAGGCGGTTCCCATGATTGTGTTGGTCACCTGGACCCGTGCTGTATATTCTACTCTTGTGTTTCTGTCTTTATTTCTTTTTCTCAATCCCTCATCACCACTGGGACTAAGGGTACCCAAGTACGGGGTTGGGGCTGGTACCCAACATATGAATGAATGGGGAGGGTTGAGGAGATCAGACAGAGGCCAAAATATCTCCTTATTCGCTGAGAGAGGCTGAATAGGAGGATGTGGTTTTCCGGCTGTTGGCCCAGCAGGCTTTATCATATGGGACCCAGAATTAGGGAAAATGCTCACTAGTCAGAGGTAGTTCTCCAGGCTGGTTGGAGGCGGGATCACTGGAGGTGGGTCTAATCCCACTAAGAGCAGTGCTGACTCAGCACACCAATTCCCCTTTGCCACCTTACCAATCAGTTACCCATTCCAATTCCCCAGGGCCGAGTGAGTAAAGGATAGAAAAGATGCAAAGAGCACATTTAAAAAGAGGTTTTTCTTTTTGAGTCCACTATTTTTAAGAAAATTTGAAGTTGATATTTTGGTCCCCTAATTAATTAGGTGTATATGAGCAGGTTGACTCAAGAACTTGGTAGATGATATTCAAATGCTGTCAGGCATTTTTTTCAGTTACAAAATGAAGGGATTTTCATATGTAACATGACTTTGATTGGAAAGACACTGTGAATATTTCCTGTCCACTGGAAAATGACATTTATTGTTAAAATCCTAACTTGAGACAACCAGTTCACACAAATAGAAACAAAAGGCCAGGAGTGGTGGTTCGTGCCTGTAATCCCAGCACTTTGGGAGCCCAAGGTGGGTGGATCACAAGGTCAGGAGTTTGAGACCAGCCTGTCCAACATGGTGAAACCCCATCTCTACTAAAAATACAAAAAATAGCTAGGCGTGGTGGCACATGCCTGTAATCCCAGCTACTGAGGAGGCTGGGGCAGGAAAATTGCTTGAACCTGGGAGGCAGGGGTTGCAGTGAGCTGAGATTGTGCCATTGCACTCCATCCAGCCTGGGCAACAGAGCGAGATTCTGTCTCAAAAAAAAAAGAGATTTTTCAGAAGTGAACTATTATTTTTCTTACAAATGTGTTTCTCCAGCACCTTTTTGTTGTTGTTTGTAGTGGGGGTGAAGTTGGGTTGTTTCGAGGGAGGGTATCAGAGGCAGAGATGATGTCTGTTTACTTCGGAAATTGCATAAAGCAATGTCATTACCAGGGAAGAACATAAGTATCACAGCAAATGGTCTGCTTTTCAGGTTCTGACACACAAAAGAAGATGAATAAGCTAAGTCCGCGTTTAGCTCCCAACTCAGGTGTACCAAGAGCCTTCTTGTTTATTAACTATTAAATCTTATTCCAAAGCTGAAGCAAATTGGTGGGTTTTTTGTTTGTTTTAAATAACACATTAAATTCATTTTCATGTCAAATACTCAATTTTGGTGGAAGTATGAACAAGAAGTGAAATAGTTAAAAGTCAAGCAATGACAAGGAACACAGAGGAAGGTACGTGCCCTGGGTAACCGCGGGAAGACAGCAGTAGGGATGGGGAGTGAATGTACAAGTTTACTTTGTGACATGGTTGCGACTTGACATAATTATCTGCAGGGCTAGAGGTCTTTTGGGAAAGCAAGGTTTAAGTATACATGTAACATCGAACACATGCTGCTTCCTTAGGATAACAGATCCAAAAATGACAGTCACATTTTTCATGTTCCCCTATCTACCAAAATCCTGTTAGGGGCTTTACATGCTTTATCTCCTCTAGTCCTCATGATTGTTTGCATAGGATGGAATTAGTATCCTCATTTTACAGAGGAGATAATGAGATTTAGAGAGCTTAAGTCGATTGTCCAAGATCACACAACTGATAAATAACAAGCCCACACACAGCACATGAACCTCGGTCTGTCTGGTTCACACGATGCTGTACTGTACAGGCAGCTGGTGCTAGAGAATGTCTCTTACTTTGTTTTACCTTCTATGGACCCAGTCTCAGCTCCTGGACGGTGGAGACCACGTCTATCTTAACCATACGTTCCCTGCTCTCAGCACAAAACCTAACGGATAGCAGGAACTTGACAAATGTGAGTTTT
The DNA here is from genome assembly GCF_049354715.1 of Callithrix jacchus. Taxonomy (NCBI): domain Eukaryota; kingdom Metazoa; phylum Chordata; class Mammalia; order Primates; family Cebidae; genus Callithrix; species Callithrix jacchus. Next base: position 7,001,481 of record NC_133520.1, read on the forward strand.
TTCTCATTGGGAACTATCCCATTTATATATGCACAAGTAACAATTCGTAGGGAGGATCTTAAATTCAGAAACTTGAAGACACAATAAAAAATTCATTGAGAATTATTTTAGCTATGCTTTGAAATGAAAAATCAGTTTAGGCAATCTCACATATCTACAGATGTTAAAAGCTAGACTGTAATCTTTAACACACACATAAACACACAGAAGAATAAATAACAGAAGGGTTCAAAAAGAATCACTAGATATTCTTTATTGAAAACTGTGAGAGTTAACCGCTATTCTGATCCATGTTCACGTACCTTTTTTTGCTCACAGTCTGTTTCTATCACTCTGCTGAAGTGACAGTATAAAATACCATTAAGAGCACAGCGTCTGAAGCCAGATTGCTTGGGTTTAAAACTTCACATCTTAGCTCATCATTTTACCAATTACATTAGTTAGTTCAAGTCTTTTAAGAAGCAGATGTAAGCCAGGCACAGTGGCTCATGCCTGTAATCCCAGCACTTTGGGAGGCCGAGGCGGGTGGATCACAAGGTCAAGAGATCGAGACCATCCTGGTCAACAGGGTGAAACCCCGTCTCTACCCAGGAGGCGGAGGTTGCGGTGAGCCGAGATCGCACCATTGCACTCCAGCCTGGGTAACAAGAATGAAACTCCGTCTCAAAAAAAAAAAAAAAAAGAAGCAGATGTAGAGACTGAGGGCAGGAAGCAGGAGGGTGAAGGGAAAAATTCAGACTGTGATGTAGATGTGACATATGTAAAGAAAGGGAAGCAAAGGAGCATAGGGTAGGAGGGTTCCAAGTTGCAGCAGAGTTCTAAGAAAGCTTCAGCTACGGAAGACCACAGGCCAAAGTTGCCTGTTAGAAGATTCCCTCCTGCATGACTTCATTGTCCAGGATAGGCCCTGGGGAAGTGTGGCCTTGGTACAAACGCAGTGGTTGATCTAGAAGGGCAGCAGCAGGGGTCGATCACCAACTATGGCCCCCACAGCAAGTCATCCAAATGTTACATTTTCTAGGCCACTCTATCAACTGTAATCTTAGCCAAAGAACTTTATTACTTCATCTAATTGTCTTTGCACCAAAACTCTTCTAAAGAGCAGTCCATACTCTCTGCCTTCTATTTCCGTTCTTCTATTTATTCTTGAACCACTCACATATTCCTACTAACAAACTAATTGTTATTTCTACTAATATGCTTCTCTTCACTGGGATCACCAATGACCTTCACAGTGACCTGTCCACTGGCCTGGCCTCAGTCCTCATCGCAGTGGATCTGTTAGAATCCTTCATAGGGCTTGCCACTCTGTCCATCTTGAAACGCTTTCTGCACTTGGCTTCTGGATTTCTCTTGGGTTTCTGACCTCAGTGCTCATTCCTTAGACTCCCTTGATGATTTGTCCTCATTCCTCTAAAATGTTGACCCGATCCAGAGTTTAGCTTGCAGACCCCTTCCCTACCCACACCAAATCTTTAGGTAATCTTATTTAGGTGCATGCTTTTAGATAAATACTAAATTTTGGCATTTTTCATCTCACATCAGTCCAAGCCTCTGTTGGATTCCAAAAGTTGATTTGCCCAAAAAACAGAGTCTTTCTTGATTCCTCTTTTTCACTCCCCATATTTAATCTGTCAGAATATTCTGTCAATTCTGCCTTTAAAATACACCTGGAGTCCAACCAGTCTTCACTTCCACTGCTGCTGCCACCCTGAGCCACACATCTGTCATCTTTCCTCTGTGCCAAACCTCCACTATCTCTCTTACTGGATCACCACAGTAACTTCCTAATGGATCTCTCTGCTTCTGCCCTTGCTCCTCTACAGAATGTCCTCAACCTAGCAGCCAGCTGAATATTTCAAAACAAAAGTTACATTATGTCTCTCATGTGCTCAAAGCTCTTCTGTGGCTTTTCATCACACTCAGCTAATCCCTGATAATGGCCCACAAGGGCCTGGTGGAGAGCACTTGAGATCCTTCTGAGACATGCTAAACTAGTACTCTGAGTTTATCACAGATTGTTATCAGGGTGCGGCTGCATCAGAAGTATAGGATGAGGAGCCACCCGATCTGACCACACCCAATGCATCAAGGAGATTTTACCTCCCGACTATTGACATAGAGCAACTAAAATGACTCCATATTCCCAGAACCTAGGCAGAGCTTGAGATGTTCTGTGATCTCTGCCCTGCAAGGCTTTTCTCCTCCTTGCCAGCTCCCATCTGCAAAGACTCTCCCAGATCTTGTGAACAGAGGTCGCCTCCCTTCTCAGAGATCTTTGCACAAGCCCTCTTTACGAGGCCCTCACGCAGTCTCCATGTTGAGAAGGCACTCGTGGGACCAGAGCAGTATTCCCTGCTCTGCACCCACCCCGAGGTGTCCCCGTTGTTGCTACACTCTCAGATGATCTTTACCTGAGGCCTCCCATTGCAGCTTGATTTCTAATTAACTGCACCAATGATATAGTTTAGTTGTGTGTATAAACTTCAGTGTACTCTGAGCCAAGCAAGCTTATAATTATTTAGCTAGAATTAACATAGGTCTCCCCCAGGCCATCTTGACCCACATTTTTCTCCCAGATATCTACATATTTCACTTCCTTAGGTACTTTTCTTTTTTGAGACAAACTCTCGCTCCATCTCTCTGCAACCTCTGCTTCATGGGTCCAAGTGATTCTCCTGTCTCAGCCTCTTGAGTAGCTGGGATTACAGGCATATGCCACCATGCCCGGCTAATTTTCTTTTTTGTACTTTTAGTAGAAATGGTGTTTCACCAGGTTGCCCAGGCTGGTCTTGAACTCCTGACCTTAGGTACTTTGAGTCTTTTCAAAGGTAACATGCATAATGGGGTTTTCCATAATCACTGTATATGAAATAGCAGTCTCCACCATAGTACTTTCTGACCTACCTCACCTGGTTTCTTTTTTAACTATAACACTCATAATCATTTGGTATGTAACATGTTTACCTACTTACTTACATATGTTCTCCCTCTGTCTAACGCATTAGAATTGCTAGCTCAATGAAAGCAGACATCATCAGTTTTGTTGATTCTAGTGTTTGACACAGAATGAAAGAATGAATGCTCTGTATCCTATATTGTGCGGCCCAATTCTAATCCATGTAGAATGTTGCTTCTGAAAATTGGAGCCCTTATTCTCTGTATAAACATTTATTCAACCTGAAAAACATTCCCAAGAAGGACAGACACAAACAAGCCTAGACTGAGAAGATGAGAATAACTATCTAACTCTTCAAAGTCCAGACACTGACAAACATCTACCAGCATCGAGATTGTCTAGAAAAACATGACTTCACCAAACAAAGAAAATAGGCACCAGGTACCAATCCTGGAGAAACAGAGATATGTGACCTTCAGATAGAGAATTCAAAATAGCTGTTTTGAAGAAACTCAAAGAAAGTTTTTTTCAAAGGGATAATAACAGAACTTCCCAAACCTAGACAAAGATATCAACATTCAAGCACAAGAAGATTCTAGAATACCAAGCAGATTTGGACCAAAGACTACATCAAGACTTTTAATAATCAAACTCTCTCAGCCAGGCACGGTGGCTCATGCCTGTAATCCCAGTACTTTGGGAGGCTGAGGCACGTGGATCACGAGGTCAAGAGATCGAGACCATCCTGGTCAACATGGTGAAACCCTGTCTCTACTAAAAAAATTTAAAAATTAGCTGGGCATGGTGGCACGTGCCTGTAATCCCAGCTACTCCGGAGGCTGAGGCAGGAGAATTGCCTGAACCCAGGAGGCGGAGGCTGTGGTGAGCTGAGATCACGCCATTGCACTCCAGCCTGGGTAACAAGAGTGAAACTCTGTCTCAAAAAAAAAAAAAAAATTTCTTAATTTAATGAGACAATCCTTAATTTAATGAGGCAATCAAAAATGTCTGTACAAATATCCAAAACCCTTTGTAGGGATAGAAAGATGCCTGTTGTAACCCACAGGGCAATATTCTCAGTGAATGAAGAAACCAGACAAAATGGATATGGAGAAAATGTGTCTAATTAGTATTCGGCTCTTAGCAAAGCACTCTCCCTTGAAAAATCTTAACAATCACATTGGTTAGGGGCTTGGATTTACAATACATCTATGGTACAAAAAAGTCAATGTGCAAAAATCACAAGCATTCCTATACACCAATAACAGACAAACAGAGAGCCAAATCATGAGCAAATTCCCATTCGCAATTGCTACAAAGAGAATAAAATAACTAGGAATATGACTAACAAGGGATGTGAAGGACCTCTTCAAGAAAAACTACAAACCACTGCTCAAGGAAATAAGAGAGGACACAAACAGATGGAAAAACATTCCATGCTTATCTTTAGGAAGAATCAATATTGTGAAAATGGCCATACTGTCCAAAGTAATTTATAGAGTCATTGCTATCCCATCAAACTACCATTGACCTTCTTCACAGAACTGGAAAAATCCATTTTAAACTTCATATGGAACCAAAAAAAGAGCCCATATAGCCAAGACAATCCTAAGAAGAAGAAAAAAAGTTGAAGGCAACACATTACCTGACTTCAAACTATACTACAAGGCTACAGTAATCAAAACAGCATGGTACTGATACCAAAAGAGACATATAGTCCAATGGAACAGAACAGAGGCCTTGGAAGTAATGCCACACATCCACAACCATCTGATCTTTGACAAACCTGACAAAAACAAGCAATTGTTTAATAAATGGTGTTGGGAAAACTGGCTAGCCATATGCAGAAAGCTGAAACTAGACCCCTTCCCTACACTTTATACAAAAATTAACTCCAGGTGGATTAAAGATTTAAACATAAGACCTAACACCATAAAAACCCCAGAAGAAAACCTAGGCAATACCATTCAGAACATAGGCATAGACAAGGACTTCATGACTAAAACACCAAAAGCAGTGGCAACAAAAGACAAAATAGACAAATGGGATTTAATTAAACTTAAGAGCTTCTGCACAGCAAAATAAACTATCAGCAGAGTGAATTGGCAACCAACAGAATGGGAAACAGTCTTTGTAATCTACACTTCTGACAAAGGGCTAATATCCAGAATCTACAAAGAACTTAAATTTACAAGAAAAAAACAAACAACTCCATCAAAAAGTGGGCAAGTATATGAACAGACACTTTCCAAAAGAAGACATTTATGCAACCAAGAAACATATGAAAATAACTCATCATTACTAGGCATAGTCATTAGAGAAATGCAAATCAAAACCACACCGAAATACCATTTCATGCCAGTTAAAATGGCAATCACTAAAAAAAATCTGGAGACAACAGAGAGGATGTGGAGAAATAGGAATGCTTTTACACAGTTGGTGGGAGTGTGAATCAGTTCAATCATTGTGAAAGACAGTGTGGTGATTCCTCAAGGATCTAGAAATAGAAATACCATTTGACCCAGCAATCCCAGTACTGGAAATATACCCAAAAGATTATAAATCATTCTATTATAAAGACATATGCACATGTATGTTCACTGTGACACTTTACAATAGCAAAGACTTGGAACCCACCCAAATGCCCATCAATGATAGATTGGATAAAGAAAATGTGGCACAGACACACCATGGAATACTATGTAGCCGTATAAAAGGATGAGTTCATGTTCTTTGCAGGGATGTGGATGAGGCTGGAACCATCATTCTCAGCAAACTGACACAAGAACAGAAAACCAAACACGGCATGTTCTCACTTATAAGCGGGTTTTGAACAATGAGAACACATGGACACAGGGAGAGGAACATCACACACCAGGGCCAGTTGGGGGTGGAGTGTGTAGGGGAGGGATAGCAGGGGGTGGGGGAATTGGGGAGGGATAGCGTTAGGAGAAATACCCAATGCAGATGACAGGGGAATGGATGCAGCAAACCACCATGGCATGTGTATGTACACCTATGTAGCAATCCTCCATGATCTGCACAAGTACCCCAAAACTTAAAGTATAACCATACAAAATAATAATGGTAATAAAACAAACTGAAGTTATTTTTTAAAATTCTGTTATATGCTGTTAACTAGAAACAAGGAAATTGTAAACCCTAAGAACACAGAAAGATTGAACATAAAAGGATGGGAAAAGATATGTCAGGTAAATTTTAACTTAAATAAGCTTGGATGGCAAAAGTAGCATTGGAAAAGTTAAACTTGAAGGCAAAAGGCATTTTAAGGCCAAACATGAGGAGGGTAATATACACCTAATAAGAAAGCTTAAAGTGTACAGAAAAATATAAAAATTTCTAAAGTATATATATATACTCAAATAGTTTTAATATATGTAGAACAAAAATTGTCAAAGCTATAAAGAGAAATTGAAAAATCCATGTTATAGTAGGGAATTCAAAAATGTTTAATAGTTTTCTCAGTAACTGTTTGATAAAAGAGACAAAAATCAGCAAATGTATGAAGATTCGCGGAATGCAATTATCAAAGTTGATCTGGGTATTATAGAAGAATATATACTAAACAAATGGGAAATTAAAAACCCCTTTAAACATAACGAGCACATTTACCAAATGTGGCCCCTTAAAGTCTCAACACGCTTTATATAATCTGTTTAATCTATACTGCTTTTCTGTCCAGAAATTAAAACAGAAATTTATAAAAACTTTCCACACTCCAACTTCGCAAATTAAAAAGCACATAACATAAAAATGCATGTGTCCAAGTATTTTTTTTTTTTTTTTTTGAGACGGAGTTTCGCTCTTGTTACCCAGGCTGGAGTGCAATGGCGCGATCTCGGCTCACCACAACCTCTGCCTCCTGGGTTCAGGCAATTCTCCTGCCTCAGCCTCCTGAGTAGCTGGGATTACAGGCACGTACCACCATGCCCAGCTAATTTTTTGTATCTTTAGTAGAGACGGGGTTTCACCATGTTGACCAGGATGGTCTCGATATCTTGACCTCGTGATCCACCGGCCTCGGCCTCCCAAAGTGCTGGGATTACAGGCTTGAGCCACCGCGCCCGGCCGTGTCCAAGTATTTTTATAAAAGCCATTGAAATTAGAAAATACATACGAAGACAAACAAAAAACAGATAAAATTTGTCTGATGTGGAAAAAGTGGTTGAATAAAATGCACTGCTTAACTACATATATTTGAAAAGGAAAGAGGCCACAAATAACTAAGCATTTAATTTTAGAAGTTAGAAAAAGAATAAACTCAAATAAAATAAAAAGAAATTAACACTTAAAAAACTGAAATAGAAAACAAACATGCAATGGTGATCTACAAACCAATAATTCGTTTGTTCTAGAGAACAGTATGATGATTCTGTGGAAAGACTGATCATGAACCAGAGACGGTGCAGCAAAATAATACTAGAAATCAAAAAGGAGGTCACAGCTTCAGATGGAGGAGAAACTAACATAACAAAATGTGAACCAGCTTATGTCAACACATTTTAAAACTTAGATAATTTCAAAAATATATAATTTGTCAAAGTATACAATTAAACAATTAGAAAGTGTGATTGTACTATGACAATTAATAAATGTAACTGATAATAAAAAAACCTACCCACAAAGAAATCAAGCCCAGAGGGTTTGCAGACATCTACAAATATTTACTGAATAGTTATTGCCAAATTGTATATAAAGTTTCTCAGAATACAAAAAAATAAGAAACACTTCTTAAATCATTTTCTGTGGCCCATTATCATTTAGAGACTGACATCAAATAAACAGTAGGGAAAAAATTGTTGATACGGTCATCTCACATAGGGTTATGTATCTTACATACATGCAAATCGTGTCTGAAAATATATAAGTGTATCATTATCTGGGAATGCAGAGTTGATTTGAGGTTAAAAATCAATTATTATTGTCTTAGGCTGTTCTCACATTGCTGTAAAGAAACACCTGAGACTGGGTAATTTATAACAAAATCAGTTTAATTGGCTCATGGTTCTGCTGTGAAGGAAGCATGGTGCTGTCTGTTCCTAGTGAGGCCTCTGGGAGCTTTTACTCAAGGTGAAAGGCAATGCAAGAGCAGGCACTGCACAAGACAAGACCAAGAGCAAGAGCATGAAGCAGGAACCACACACTTTTTACCAAAGGGATCTCAGGATTACTCACTGATTGTTGTGAGGATAGTACCAAGAGGGATGGGGCTAAGCCATTCATGAGAAACCTGCCCCCATGATCCAATCACCTCCCACCAGCTCCCACCTCCAACACTGGGGATTACATTTCAATGAGAGATTTGGGTGGGGACACACATCCAAACTATATCAATTGTCATCTACCTCACTTACAGATTAAAAGCAAAACATCCTAATATTATTCCAAAAGATTCAGGAAAATGTACATACCTAGTCAAGACTTAAAAACAAACAAACAAACCTTTAACAAATAGGAATACATTACTATACCCTTAATTTGATAAAGGGATTATGTTTTTAAATTTTAGCAAATGTTACTCTTATTGGCAAAACATTAAAAAACATTGCTTTTTAAATCAGACAAAATGATAAGAATGTTCAGTATGTAAGAGCTCCTAGCCAGAGGTCGGATGCAATGTCTCATGCCTATGATCCCAGAACTTTAAGAGGCTGAAGTGGGAGGATCACTACAGTCCAGGAGTTAGAGACTAGTCTTGGGATCATAGTGAGACCCTGTCCCTACAACAAATTTAAAAATTAGCCAGGCATTGTGGCACATGCCTGTAGTCCCAGCTACTTGGAAGACTGAGGCCAAAGGATGGCTTGAAAACAGGAGTTAGTGCTCCTGCACTCCAGACTGGGTGACCGAGCAAGACTCTTGTCCTCCCCCGACCCCCAGAAGAGGTGGCTCTGAGAGCCGGAGCAAAACTAAGTAAAATAAAAAACAAATAAAAGAAACTCAGCACATCATTCATTGGGTACATAATTGTCTACACAGAAAATCCAAAAATTGTTCAGGTATAGTTTTAGAATTAATAAGAGAGTTTAGTCATAATGCATGAAATAAAATTGATATACTGAAGACAGCAAAAACTAAGGGCTAGAAATTCCTGAGCACAAAAATGTATAGCATTTACAAACCAGCTTGTGAAATATGGAAAAATAAAATATTCTTAGAAAGATGTTAAAGCAAACAAAAAGAAAGAGCAAATCTGTGTAAAGAAAAAGACTTAATATTGCAAAGGTGACAATGCTTGCCAAAGTGATCTATAAACTCCAACAAAAGTCCAATCAAAATCTCAACAAATTTCTCCATTGAACAGATAGCCTGGTCCTACAATTTTTAATGAAGAAAATCAGAGCCAAGAAAAATCCATGACAATTTGGAGGGAAAATCATCATTGTGGGCACCTACCCTACTTGATATCCAGGGTTTTACTTCATTACGCCAGATGTATTGGCATAGAAATAGGCATACTGACTAACTGAACGGAATAGGGAGCACGGAAATGGATTCATACTTAGACGGAAACTTGATACTTGACAGAGGTATCCACTTGTAGAGATGGCACTACAAGTCAGAGGAAAAACTGGAACTATCTATTAAATTAGATCAACCTCTGACCCAAGTAATTGAAGTAATCCAAGCTCTGTACCTGCACTGTCTTACACAGTTCATTTCACTGGGGCTCATAGAATGAGGATTATAGAGAATTAAGGTGTCACATACCTGAATACATGCCATGGGCAGTGAGCAGGCATGGGCTTTGGGAGCTGTCTGCCCAGAGGTAGACAAAAGGGGGTGCAATGTCTATAGAAAATAATTTTTTTTGAAGAAAAGCTCACTAAAGTTGGCTTGCTTTTCTTCACAGGATGCAAGCAATTCTAAAAAATGTCAATCATAAAATATCTTCCTGGAAAACATTTTTTCCTAAGTTCTAAATAATTAAACATTTACTATTTGGCTCTAATAACATACATGTAAGTTTCAAATTAGCTCATTTTTCTTATTGATATTTTAGTAAACATTAAGGACTCCCCAGTATATAGTCAATAGCCAAACATGTGTGGACTCAACCACAGGCGTTTATTTTGTGGGGAAGTTTGGATGGTTTAGAATAATTCCAGCCTTGAGTGCGGTTTATCACCAAGCCCTGCGGTGCTATCTAGCACCAAATCCGAACAGTAGATTGGAAACAAGCATGATGGTTCAGTGACTATAAAGACAAAGAAAAAGAACTTGAGTTACTACCATGTCACATTATGTGACCACTCGAGGATTTATTTGTGTTTAAAATGTACAGTAGTAAACTTGAGAGCAGCCATTAGCAATCCATCCATCCATCATGGCCAACTTTCTGCCTCAGCCCAGACACATCCATTCATCTCAATGTGATGCAGATGGTCACTGTAAACTGGTCACATTCGTAGGTGAAATATGAACTATTTGCTATCTCATTTGTAGGTTTTTGAAATAGATGAAGTCCATTTTTATATATTTCAACTATTGCTATTTATCTTCAAGAAGGAAAGCCCTCACTACCACACAAAAAAAGAAATCAACATTTTTTCCGTTTCTCAAATTTTAAGATATTTATCTTCAATTTCTCCCCATGTAGTACCTAATAATGTTCCTTCTCTAGTCCGGAAATGTTTTATAAGTTTAATTACCTGAGACTTCACACACCGATATTTGACTAATCTACACATCTGAGGATAGCATAAATCTTGTTCATGAGAGGAACAACAACTGTGACCATGAATGAAAAAAGAAAAACGTTGGTTTATCTTTCAAAGCTGTGGGCAGTGGTTAGAGGAACAGGACAGAGGAAGGAAAGGCCTCCTAGGCACAAAGTGGGAGCTAGCTTCATTCATGTCAGGGAGGAAACATGGCCCCTGGCCATAAAGGCCTCCCAAGATGACTCATCCTGTCCTAAAATGGGATTTGTTTATTCTGGGAACTCATTTTGTCATTCTAGCCCTGGGGTTATTTAAACTCCTAAAAGCTTGTAGGTAGTAGGTGGTTTGGGCTGCCAAGAAAAGTAATTGGATTAATGCATTTCTATCTCAGATTACTGCCCAATTAGTCTGTGCTATGTGGGCTTTTTATGTTATTGTGAGCGTGGCCTAACACAACCAGCTGCTTCTGTGACTTTCTTATCCTCTTCACATCAGACCCATTCATCCATTCCGTTTCTTATCTTGTCACACCTCCAGATTCCTCCTTTCGAGTCCTGGGCAGTGCTGTTGATCCTGTTCCCTTCTTAGTCACTTGCTTTTGCTTTCAGCTTCCCACTTCTTCTCAGGCTTCTTGGTGCAATTCAATAAAACAAAACACAACAAAAATCTTTCCAATTATACCAAAGGCTTATCAGTTGTGATTTCACTCAGTAGGAATGTATAATCATTCAACCCAGACCTGATAGCAGTGTATCTCTGCAGCCCCCATGTAAAAGGGAGTTAAGAGAAGAAACAAAATAAATCAGATGCCACGTTTAAGCAACTCAAGAGGAGAAATGATTATATGGACTTCAGCCAATGCGTTGTTTATTGCCAGTGATCAGCGATGAGTTAGCACTGGAACAGAGTTTTGTGCTGTGAAGAGTATTGGCCTTGGAGGCTGATAATCAAGGGTCAAGGTCTTGCTCTACAACATATATTCTTTGTGATGCTGGGAAATTTGCCAACATTAGAGTTTTTCTTAACTGCTTCACAGCATTTTAATTAAATAAGCAAACATGAAACTGCTTTATATGTTGGTAAATGTTGTGTGAATGAAAGGGCATTGCTTCTCTTTCTTTTTTGACTCATTAATTCAGACCCTACTTGGAGTAACAATTTGCACAACTACCGTTACTCTATGAAACAGTATTATGATTATAATTCTTTTAGAACCTTCCGTAATTCAGAATATTACTAACTCAAAATAGGCTTTTCTCAGTTAATTTCCAGCCATCAAAATGAAACTATCTTCTCAAAGTTTAGTTTACGTGTTGACTTTTGCAGCGGATAAGGCTGTGAATGTCGAAAGCAATTATTCTCTTGAAATACATATTTTTTTGGTCTAACAATCTGACATTTCAGTATTATTTTGTATAATTTATACATTTCAGTATAATTTAAAAACTGTAGGTAGCTAGACATTCATAGGTGAAAGTGAGCAGTATGAATCCAGCTTTGATGTTTTGGGTGCAAAATTTAGTTGACCTGGATTCTGATCAATATATTGCTATAATTTACTGCCTTCCGTTCCTCAGTGACTTTTTTTTATGAGAGCAGGTACTTCTTTGATCTTTATAGTCTATTCACCAACTTCTTAGAACCTTCTAAGTGACTCTCCTAGGGAATATAGTTCTTCAAAAAGACTTTTGTTTCTGTGACTTGATGGGCAGAAAAGGTTATTATTATTATTTAGATGGAGTCTCACTTTGTCACCCAGGCTGGAGTACAGTGGTGGGATCTCCGCAACCTCTGCCTGCTGGGTTCAAGCAGTTCTCCCGCCTCAGCCTCCCAAGTAGTTAGGATTATAGGTATGCACCACCATGCCTGCCTAATTTTTGTATTTTTAGTATAGATGGGGTTTCGCCATGTTGGCCAGGCTGGTCTTGAACTCCTGACCTCAAGCGATCTGTGCACTTTGGCCTCTCAAAGTGCTGAAATTACAGGTGTGAGCCACCATGACCAGTGTGGCCAAAGGTTCTTGCAAATAATGTTTTATTTTCTTTCATTGTAGACATATATACTCATCCTAAAAGTCTTAAGAAGCAAAAAGAAGAAAATGTACAACTCCCTTAATGCTATACCCAGGGATAAAGAGCTGCTGTTTGTTTTTCCTATGCCATCATATGCATTTTATTAAAATTTAATGAACTTTTATGGACTTTTCTTATTATAAAAATAGTATGAGATTATTGTAGAAAAGTTAGAAATGCATTCAAGTGAAAATAATAAAACTAATCCACAATCCTATACTCAGAGATAATAGCTATTTAATTTTTGCTCTGTTTTTCTAATCTTTACTTATGGCAATGTGTATCTTTTATTAGAATTTAACTAACTTTTACCACTCTTTATTACAGAGGAAACATAAAATGACTTATTATCTTACTACCCAAAGATAAGCATTGTGACACTGGAGGATATTCTTCTAGAGCTTTCGCTAGGCCTGATTTATGCCTACACATGATTTTTTTTTCCTACCAAGACAGGATAATATCAACAATACTGCTTTGCAATCTTCTTTTCTAAAACTTAATAATATATAGTAACTGTGTTCCCATGTCATTGAATAGTTTCCTATAACATAAATGGTAACGACTCATAATATTATATTGTAATGTAGTCTGAATTGTTAAACCAATTCCTATTTGGTGGGTATTTAGGATGTTTTAGTTTCTCACAATTATAAACAACTTATGGAGAACATTGTCCAACTATCTTTTGTGCACATCTATAGTATTTCCTGCGGATATATACCTAGAAATGAATTTGAAAGGTTTTTGATCCATTTGATAAATTTTTATGGATCTTTGTATAATAGATACTCCCAGTAGAAAGAGTGCCTTTTTCCTGCAGCTTTGCCCGAATTGACCACTATCTTTCTATTTTTTTCATCAACTTTGAGTGTGAAAATGGCAAATATTTTTTTTTCTATTTTGTAATTAATTTGCATTTTTTCCTATCATGTTTTTCATTAAACTCACGCTTACTAATATATCTGCTGGAGCTGTAGAAAATTACCTTGAAAGGAAAAAATAACAACAGGAGAAAAATTATTCAATCCTGACTTTGCAATTGGTTGAAGAAACTAGTGGATGTTACATTAAATATTCATTAATTAAGGTATCCATTTATTTATCACTTGACAAATATTTATTGAACACCTCCTTTATGCTAGGTCTTTTTCTAAGAGCTGAACTAAAGAGGCAAACAATATCGATAGGGTCTTTTCTTTTGGAGAGTTTTGCAGTCTCGTTTACAACAGAGATGTTTAACAAATAATAATTAGATGTGATATAAGGATTATTTTTTAAAAGAAGGTAAAAGTAATTATCCAGAGGTAATTATTCTTCAGTTGATATAGTCTCTTCAATAAGGTGTAATTCAATGGAAATACCCTACTTGATATTGAGTTTCTTTTGTAATTGAGTAGTAGGGGAAGATGATAAATAGAATGTACAAGCAAGGAAAGATGGGAGAGCTGATTTGATAGAATCGGAAAAGTCTTAGGAGTTGTAGATATTACATTCTTACTTCACCAAGAAATATTGTAAAGAAGGAGCTTCCCACCAGTCCTTGAATAACGTACAGGCATATTTTGGAGATATTACAAGTTTGGCTTTAGACCACTGCAATAAAGCAAATATCACAATAAAGTGAGTCATACATTTTTTGGTTTCCCAGTGCACATAAATGTGATGTTTACACTATACTATAATCTATCAAGTGGGTAATAGTGTTATGTCTAAGAAAACAAAGTACATAATTTAAAAATATTGTTGAGTTGATATGTGCTGAGTTCTAAAACATTGTCCAGTTGATGTGTGCAGGGCGGTGGCTTCTGAAGGCTGGAGTGGTTGTGGCAATTTCTTCAAATGAGACAATGAAGTAGATTGACTGTTACTTCTATTAAATAGTTCTCTGTAGCATGCGGTGCTGTGTGATAGAATTTTACCCACAGCAGAGGTTCTTTCACAGTTGAAGTCAAGCTTTTCAAATCCTGCTGCTCCTTTTCTACTAAGTGTTGGTAATATTCCTAATCCACTGCTGTCATTCTCAGCAGTCTTCACAGATCTTCACTACGAGTAGATTCCATGTCAAGAAATCACTTTCTTTGAACAACTCTTCATCCATTAAAATGTTGTCATGAGATTCTAACAATTTGGTCACATTCAGGCTCCACTTCCAGTTCTAGTTCTTTTTCTACTTCCACTACATTTGTAGTTATTTCTCCACTGAAGTCTTAAACCCCTCAAAGTCATCCATGAGGGCTGGAATCAACTTCTTCCGAATTCTTGTTAATGGGAATATTTTGACCTCATTCTATGAATCATAAATGTTCTTAATAGCATCTAGAATGATACATTCTTTTCAGAAAGTTTTCAATTTACTTTGCCCAAATCCATAAATCAAGTATCTATAACAACAATAGCCTTATGAAATGTATTTCTTAAATAACGAAACTTCAAAGTCGTAATTCCTCCTTGATCCATGGATAGCAGAATGAATGTTGTGTTAGCAGTCAAGAAAATAACACTCATCTTCTATACATCTTCTTAGGAGCTCTTGGGTGATCAGGAGAACTTGTCAATGAACAGTAATATTTTAAAAGGAATCCTTTTTTTTTCCTGAGCAGTAGGTCTCAACAGTGTAAAATATTCAGTAAAATGGCCAGCCACGTAATCCCAGAACTTTGAAAGACTAAGGTGGGCAGATCTCCTGAGGTCAGGAGTTCCAGACCAGCCTGGTCAACATGGCGAAATCCCATTTCTACTAAACATACAAAAATCTGCTGGGTGTGGTGGTACACTCCTGTAATCCCAGCTACTTTAGGAGGCTGAGGCAGGAGAATCGCTTGAACCATGGAGAAGGAGGTTGCAGTGAGATGAGATAGAGCCACTGCACCCCAGCCTGGGTGACAGAGCAAGATTCTGTCTCAAAAAAAAAAAAAATGCAGTAAATCATGCTGTAAGGAGATGTGCTCTCAGGCAGGCTTTGTTGTTGCATTTGTAGAGCAAGGCAAAGTAGATTTAGCATAATTTTTAAGGGCTCTAGGATTTTGAAATGGTAAACGAGCATTGGTTTCAACTTAAGTCACTAGCTGCATGAACTGCTAAAAAGACAGTCAGCCTGTCTTTAGAAGCATCAAAGCCAGGCATTGACTTAATTTCTCTAGCTATAAAGTTTTAGATGGCATCATCTTCTAATAGAAGGCTGTTTTGTCTACACTGAAAATCTATTTGTTTTAGCGTAGCCAGCTTCATCAATGATCTTGTCTAGATCTTCTGGATAACGTGCTGCAGATTCTATATCAGTACTTACTGCTTCACGTTGCACTTTTATGTTATAAAGACAGCTTCTTTCTTTAAATCTCATAAACCAACTTCTGTTAGCTTTCAACTTTTCTTCTGTAGCTTCTTCACCTTTTTCAGCCTTCATGTAATTGAAAAGAGTTAGGGCCTTGCACTGGATTAGGCTTTGGCTTAAGGGAATGTTGTGGCTCGTTTGAGCTCCTATCCAGACCACTCAAACTTTTTCCATATAGGCAATGAGGCTATTTTGCTTTCTTATAATTCACGTGTTCACTGAAGTAGCAGGCTTAATTTCCTTCAATAACTTTTCCTTTGCATTCACAACTGGTTGGTGCAAGAGGCCTAGGTTTTGGCCTAACTTGGCTTTCAACATGCTTTCCTTCACTAAGCTTAATCATTTCCAGCTTTTGATTTAAGGTGAGAGACGAGCAACCCTTCCTTCCACTTGAACACTTAGAGATAACTGTAGGGTTATTAACTGGCATCACTGAAATATTGTTGTGTTTCAGAGAAAAGGGAGACCTGAAGAGAGAGAGAGGAAGACAGAGGAATGGCTGGTCAGTGCAGCAATCAGAACATTTATTGACTAAGTTTGCTATCGTATATAGATGCAGCTCATGGTGCCCCAAACAATTACATCACAATCACCATGATAGATGTAATAATGGTAACATCACAAATCACCATGATAGACATAATAATCATAATAAAGTTTGAAATATTCTGAGAATTGCCAAAATGTGACACCGACACAAAGTGAGAAAATGCTGTTGGAGAAACGGTATTGATAGACTTGCTTGCTCAATGCCTGGTGGCGACAAATCTTCAATTTGTAAAAAACGCACTATCAGTGAAGCACAATGAAATGAGGTGTGCCTATAAACACCTTTATTATGGCTGTAGCTCAATTGCTGTTCTATACTGGCTCTTGATACCATCTCTTGACACCTTGTAATCAAAGGTTGTGACTGCAGAAAGCAAAGGTACCCAGATGACCCAGTCCAACAAGTATGAATGTTGTGAGAAAACAAACAGGTAATTTGACAAGTGTCTCACCTCTGAAACAACACCTCTGCTATCAGATTTCCCTAACCCTTAAGGAAGGGGCCAAAGACATCAATTTCAGCTTCCTGGGAGGAGTTGTTCCTTTTTCTTTTTAATTCTGAAATACAGTCATGTGTCATATAACAATGTTTCAAACAACAATGGACTGCCTATAAAATGATGGTCTCATAAGATTATAATGAAGCTGAAAATTCCCTCTCGCCTAGTGACACTTTAATGATGCTGTCCCTGTTTAGGCCTAAGCTAATGTGTATGTGTTTGTATCTTAGTTTTTAATAAAAAAGTTTAAAAAGTAGAAAAAAATTTAATAGAAAAAAGCTTATAGAATAAGGATATAAAATATTTTTGTACAACTCTGCAACATGTTTGAGGTTAAAGCTAAGTTTTATTCCAAAAGTCAAAAAGTAAAACAACAAATAAAAAGTTTACAGAGTCAAATATTATAATAAACTAAGGTTAATTTGTTATTGAATAAAGGAAAATATTTTCTGAATTTAGTGTAGCCTAAATGTGCAATGTATATAGTTTACAATAGTGTACAGTAATGTCCTAGGCCATCACACTCACTGACTCACCCAGAGCAACTTCCAGTCCTATAAGCTCCATTCATGGTAAGTACCCTACACAGGTGTACAATTTTTTATCTATTTCATATTTTTACTGTACCTTTTCTATGTTTACATACATAAATATGTGCCACTGTGGTACAATTCAGGACAGTAACATGCTATACAGGCCTGTAGCCTAGAAACAGTAGACTATACCATATAGCCTAGGTGTGTAGTAGGCTATACCATCTTGGTTTATGTAATACACTCTGATGTTTGCACAGTGACAAAATCTCCTAATGACACATTTCTCGGAATGTATCTGTATTAGTTCATTCTCATGCTGCCTTAAAAGACTCCCTGAGACTGCTTCATTTATAAAGGAAAGAGGTTCAACTGACTCACAGCTCTGCATGGCTGGGGAGGCCTCAGGAAACATACAATCATGGCAGAAGGGGAGGCAAACATGCCCTTCCTCACATGATGGCATCTCCCATCTCTACTAAAACAAGAAGTACCTAGCAAAAGGGGAAAAAGCCCCTTATAAAACCATCAGATCTCCGGAGGAGAATTCACTCACTATCATGAAAACAGCAGCCTGAGGCTAACTACCCCATGATTCAATTACCTCCCACAGGGTCCCTCCCATAACATGTGGGGATTATGGAAACTACAATTCAAGATGAGATTTGGGTGGGGACAGAGCCAAACCATATCGCTATCCCTACCCTTAAGCAGTGCATCATTTTATACTGTATGTATGAAAGAGCATTTAAAATATATTTACATTTTAAATAATAATATTAAAATTAGCATTTGTGCAACTACCATGTAGGTTAAGAAAACACCTAGAATAGAAGTTCCCTCTGACCCTCCAAGATGGTTTATTTTTCATCCCCTTCCTCACAGATAACTACTGTTCTGAATTTTTTTTTTTTTTTTTGAGGTGGAGTTTCGTTTTTGTTACGCAGGCTGGAGTGCAATGGCACGATCTCGGCTCACCGCAACCTCCGCCTCCTGGGTTCAGGCAATTCTCCTGCCTCAGCCTCCTGAGTAGCTGGGATTACAGGCACACGCCACCGTGCCCAGCTAATTTTTTGTATCTTTAGTAAAGACAGGGTTTCACCATGTTGACCAGGATGGTCTTGGTCTCTTGACCTCGTGATCCACCCGCCTCGGCCTCCCAAAGTGCTGGGATTACAGGCTTGAGCCACCACACCCGGCCTCTGAATTTTTAATAGTCATTCTTATGATTTTTAAAAAAGAAGCTTTTACTACATATGTATTCGTCTCTTACATATGTTATTTATACTCCTGCTTATACAAATTATGCAAATAGAATCATCCCAAATATCTTTTCATTCCTTTTTTCTTTCATTTAATATTATGTTTGTGATTTATTCATGTTTATATATATAACTGTAGTTTGGTCTTTTTTTAAGAAAAAATCATGAATATAACCACAAATTATTCATCTATTTTGCTTCTGATGTACATCTTGATTGTCTATAGTTTTTAGCAATTACTAAAAATAATATTATGAACATTCTTGCCAGGAATATGATTGCTAGTAGCTGGGAATGTGCATGTATACATTCACTAAATGATTCCAGGCTGTTTTAGAAAATAGCTGAAGCAATTCTCACTTCCACAGTGGTAGGTGAGAGCTCATCTTCACTGACACTTGATATTGTCTAATATAATATTTACATTTTTGCAATATGGCATATTCTGCATTTAATTTTCATTTTTCTGAATTTCAAATTTCTGAAAGCTAATTTTTTGTATCTTTAGTAGAGACAGGGTTTCACCATTTTGACCAGGATGGTCTCGATCTCTTGACCTCGTGATCCACCCACCTCAGCCTCCCAAAGTGCTGGGATTACGGGCTTGGGCATGGTGGCACGTGCCTAATAATGATGTTAAGCCTTTCTTAGTGTTTACTTGTCATTAATGTTTCTTTGTAAAATATCCGTTTTTCTGCTTGTTTTTCTATCAGTTTGCTTGTCTTATGAATTCACATTTCCTTGTATATTTAGGATAGTAGTCTTTTCGGATATATTTTTAGAAACTTTTCTACACCGTAGCTTGTATTTTTTCTCTTTTAATAGTATCTGTGGATTAACACAAGTTCTTATTCAGTGGTAGTCAAATGTATATTCTTTCTATATATTTATGTTTATTACATTTTGTTTAAAAAATATTTTTCCTTCTGTGAGCTATATAATATTATCCTATATTATATTCTGAAAACTTCATACTTTTGTTTTTTACAACTGTCTTTATTCCATCCAGATTGAATGTTTTAGTGTGGTGTGGGATTTCTAATTAGATATCCAATTGTCCCAATACCATTTGCTCAAAGTCTGTTGCTATAGATCTGCTACACGATCTCTATCATAAATCAAGTGTCTATGTACACATAATCTGTTTCTTGGTGATCTTTTATGATCCATTGTTCTCTCTGTGTTTTGTTGTACCAGGGGTGCACTGTATTCATAATGTCAGCTTAAAATAGGCTGGGAGCAGTGAGTGACTCATGCCTGTAAACCCAGCACTTTGGGAAGCCGAAGAGGGTGGATCACCTGAGGTCAGGAGTTCAAGACCAGCCTGGCCAACATGGTGAAACCCCGTCTCTACCAAAAAATACAAAATATTTTCCAGGCATGGTGGCACGTGCCTGTAGTTCCAGCTACTGGGAGGCTAAGGTGGGGGAATCACTTGAACCCAGGAGGCGGAGGTTGCAGTAAGCCGAGATCAGGCCACTTCAGTTCAGCCTGAGCTACAGAGAAAGACCCTATCTCAAAATAATAAAGACAATAATAGTAATGTTAGTTTAAAATAAGACTTGGTATCTGGTAGGACAAGGATTCACACCTTCTCTCCTTTAGATTGTTTTGGTTATTCTTAACTCTCTATATTTTCATTTCAATTTTGATTTATCTTGAAGAGTTCCTCAAAAACTATGGCTGGCATTTTGATTAGATTGGCATGTATTTGGGGGTGAATTAGCATCTCTACAATATCAATTTCAAACCAACAAATTTAATTTAATCCTTGAATAGCTTGGATAAGATTTTACTTATCTGGTCCTTGAATATTTGATAGAATTATTTGGTGAAGTTATCTCAAGCAGGAATTTTCCTATGTGGAAACAAAAAATAAGTGATTCAATTTCTTTTCTAATAGTTTCAGGAGCTCTAGGTTTTCTATTTTTCATCTGGTTTGCTTTTGTAAGTTATTAATTTTCTCATTTTGTTTAAATTTTCAAATTGATTACTATAAAATTGCTCATACCATCTCCTATCACTTTACACATGTAGTCCTTTTAATTCTTAGTATCTATTATGCTAATTATTTAATAAATTTTGCTATAGGTTGGTCAAATTTTATTGATTATCTAAAACAAGAACTTTTGGTTAGTGTCTTAATTGTATTTGTGTTTCCTATTTCGTTCATTTACCTCTTATTTGCAAATATTCTTCATTCTACTATGTTTGGATTTATATTGCTGTTGCCTTTTTCCACATCTTCCAGTGGTTTCTCAACATTAACTTTTTATTTTTCTAATACACAAATTTAGGTTGTCATTTTTCATTAAGAACTGCTTTACTTGTGTCTCGTAAGGGAACTATTTAGTATTTTTTATTACACTATAAAAAGATTTTCTATAATGATTTTACATTTTACACAGACCTTTTAATCTATGTTGTCTATCATTTACCTAGATAATTGCTGATTTGTCTATTCCCCTTTGTAGTTCTTCAGTTTCTTTTATTTCTTTTTTTATTTTATTTATCTATTCATTTTTGGAGACAGCGTCTCCTTATGTTAACAAGGCTGGTCTTGAACTTCCGGCTTCCAGCTACTCTCTCACCTTGCTTTCCTAAAGTACTGAGATTACAGATGTGAGCCACTCACCTGACCTCTTCAGCTTCTTTTTTTTTTTTTTTTTTTTGAGACGGAGTTTCACTCTTCTTACCCAGGCTGAAGTGCAGTGGCGCGATCTCGGTGCACCGCAACCTCCACCTCCTGGGTTCAGGCAATTCTCCTGCCTCAGCCTCCTGAGTAGCTGGGATTACAGGCACGCACCACCATGCCCAGCTAATTTGTTGTATTTTTAGTAGAGACGGGGTTTCACCATGTTGACCAGGATGGTCTCGATCTCTTGACCTCGTGATCCACCCGCCTCAGCCTCCCAAAGTGCTGGGATTACAGGCTTGAGCCACCTTCCCAGCCCTCAGCTTCTTTTAAATATGTTTTCTGGCTGTGCTTTGAGCAATAGAAAGACATGTTTAATTTTTTATCTTCCCATGAATTGGAAGCTTTTATGTTTTTACATGACCTTCTTTATCTTTAAAAAGCATTTTTTCTACTTGAAGTCTATTTTGTATGACATAAATACAATTATATCATCTGACTTTTGGTTGAAATCTGCATAATCATCTTTTTCATACTTTTGCCTCCAGCTTAACCTTGAGACAAGAATTATTGCCCTTCAGATCAGTGAATCCGCCAATGACTAAGCAAGTTTTCAACAGGAGGCAAAAAGCTGAGACTTGGCTTTTTCACCACCTTCAAGTGATTTTAAGTTTCTTGTAATAAATTTTTAAAACACATGAGAAAACGGAAAACAACATGGCAAACTACCGAGTACTATTCGGCACCTAGCTCTGTCAAGTTCTAACTTTTCAGTTACATGTGCTTCATACTAGATTTCTTTTTAGTTTTTTACTGTATTGAAATCCATCTATAGTGAAGCATGAAACCATCAGTGTATAGCTGGACAAAATTTTACTGAGTACAACCCATATCAAGACAGAGAACCGCAGAAACTTGGTAGCTCCATACCCCCTAGCCATGACCTTCATGTTTCTCACAAAACTAGCAATTATCCTGACTTCGAATATTGCAAATTTGTTTTTTTCTATTTCTGTGATTTTATGAGAACAATCATACCCCTGCAGGTACTCTTTGTGTCTGCCTTTTATGAAATCCATCCATGTTGTTGCAAATATTAGTGGCTCATTCATTTTTATTGCTGTTTTATGTTCCACTAATTTATCCATTTTACTCTTTGTGGGCATTTGAGTCGTCTTCAGTTGGGAGCTATAATAAATAGTGCTCGTTTATCGCTCTTTCTCATGCCTTTTGGTATATATTTGTTTGACTGTTTATGTGGCAGTAGAACTTCTGAGTTGTGGGTATGCACACGTTCATGTTTAATGAACACTGCTAAACGGTTTTCCAAAGTGGCTACACCAATTTACTATTCACTGGTGAATGGATTGGGTATTTTTTAAGGCTGGCTATGTTCTTTGGTTCTCCTTTTTAAACTTAATCTCTCATTTCTATGTGTTCTCAGCAGAGGTGGAAAGGTTATTTCATCTGTACATGCAACACAGTCAACGGAACATGAAGAAATAGAGACGGCCTCCTTTTTCCAATTCAGGATGATGCTGGCCTGGTCCCTGTACCAGAGAGGAGTTGCAAGGTGTTTCCATACACAAAATGTTATCAAAGGGGAAAGCAAGTACTGTACTTCATCACGTTTTAGGATGCATACTTTTCTCGATGTTAACACCTTTGCAATGGGATGTGTATAAATCGATGGCCTTTTATGATTGGCTTTGTTGCTCTGTGTGTGTTTGCAAACCAACTGTGCATCTTACACTAGTATCATTTGAAAGCAGAAGGGACGAAACACATTCTTCAGAATTTTGTTGAGCTGTGGTTGTCTATGATTTTTTGGTAGGTACAAAGATAGGCTGCCCATATCCCCCTTCAAGAAAATACTTTCTTCCAAGCTACAAGGCATGTGGTCAGCTGGCTGCCTCCAGAGAGACCTTCAGTGTCTTTCACAGCTTTCAAGCCAAGGTCACCTCTTTTGGGGTGCTCCTCAGTCAAGCACCAAAAAAAAGAGGTGACAGCTGAGACCATCCTTTTTTCAGGGCAGCCTTAAGCCAACAAATTAATAACACAGATGTTTGTCACAATGCAGAATTCCTTTAATGGGAAAGCTTTTCTCTGAAGTGCCTCTTGGGGCTGGCAGAGGCATTGTCAGGGCAGCATCAAGGTCTGGCAGCTTCCTCTACCTAACCCTGTTGCCTTCCTTTTCCTTTTATAGGTAATATTAGCACTGGGAGAAATATTATTATAGGTAATATTGGCACTGAGAAAGCAGGCGGTAAGATGGACTTATGCACTGGAACAATTACCTTGGAACTAGCAAGGAGGACCCCATTAGTGGTGGCATGTAGAGCACAGATGGGCTGGGGCAGTGTGGTGGTCTAACTGTTAAAACTTTCACTGATGGTATCTTGAGAAAATGTGCTGGTAGAGGGATAGGCACGGGTTGGTGGAATGATTTTAAGTATTTGAAATGTACAGGAGTGCTGCTGTTGGTAATAGTGATAAATATAGGGGTAATGATTTTGGATGATTGTTACTAAATTGCATTGATGCCTCATTCCATTATCCACATAACAATGTGTTATGGCAGTTAACAAAACTAAGCATGAGAGCCAGAGAGTCTCTTTGGCAGACTACACAAAGTCCTCCTCTCTGCGATGGTGAGCAAACTATGAGATCAAATCTAGAATCTAATAAACAGCAGCTGAACTTGAAAGACTGTCTCAAATGCCCAACCAAGGCAAGTTTGTCGTGACAAAGCCAAAGCCTTGGTTGGGAAAACCTGCATCTCTGACACATGACATGGGGACATATAGATAATAACCTCAAGACTTTGACTCCATAAACTTCTCTGAATAATTTCAGCCTGTAGAAATGGGTATCCCTTTTTCAATAAAAGCAAGTATTTGCCTGTATGGGAAGAAAATGAGAAGCTTTTTTCTCCAAAAGGCAAAGATAATTCTTCCCTCAGGAACTTCTATTGTTAACCCATTGTTAACTGCCCTCAGCGTTTCTTTATCCACATGCAAGGCATCAATGCAATTTAATAATGCAATCAATGCAATCATCCAAAATCTTTATCTCTATGTTTATCACCATCGCCACCAGCAACACCTATGTACATTTCAAACACTTAAAATCACCCCATCAGCCTGTGCCTATCTCCCTACCAGCACATTCTCCCAAGATACCATCTTATACCATCTCTGCAAGATGGTAAGACACAAACAGAATCATATGCTCTGGAAGTAGGAGTTATTAGAGATTCGTATCATGCTTAAATATGGTAAGGTGGTGATCACTATCTACTTAACTTGCTGGTTTGGCCCTGAAAACATTGGCTAGGCCCTAGAGGATAACTGTGTAGACTGTCCCAGCTTCAGTCTGCAGCAGCCCTAATGATTGCTGCTATTTCAGATTGCTAGAGTGAATTGATGTCGCCACAAGAATATGATATGCAGCCAGTGACTTGGCAAATATATTCTTCCCTATCTTAATGATGAAAGACTTTCAGAAATAGTTTGCATTCACGTGGAACAGAAAACAATGCGTATTTTCAATTTCGCCCTCTGTTAATTGCTTTGTGAGCCCCTCCATCTGGACCTCCTGCAGAACATCACAGTGATGGTGACGAAAAAGCGGAGAGTACACTGGAGGCTGTGGTAAGATGCATGCGCTCCAGACAGTGGGAAATAAGTGCTGTAATAATTATTGGCTCTGCCATCTCAATAAAATATTTAGGGTCTACTGGCGTGCTTAATTATCCTGTTTCAAGTGAAAGAGAAATTTTGGCATCTTGCATCTCCTTTGACAAAGAAGCATGCGGAATGCCTAGCAGGACTTTTTGGCTTCTGGAAGAGCAACACTGGCAATTGGGTCACATAATCTGGCATGCCCTATGGTGCTTGAGAGAGCAGTGCTACAAAATATGTAGTGTGAGCTTTATAGCAAGTTCTAGTGTAAGAATAGCAATAAACAAACCTGAATTTCCAGAGACAGGCTATACCATCTCTAGCAGAGAATCATCCAGCATTGGAAAAGAGCTCTTAGGCTTTTATGCTATTTCACTGTAGTAGATATAGAACATTTGACCATGAGACACCATATGTCTGGAACAGCTGGGTCCTACTGGACTCATCAAATAAAAATGTTGAGGAGATGACCACAGCAGTTGATCATAAAATGGGAATAGTATATTCAAACCCTACTATGAGCAGAAGCAGACACTGTCATCATCGTGCATGAGCAAGTAGCCCAAATTCCCACATCCATCACTACCAATACAGTTGCTCTAGTATTTTTTTCTTATCTCACTTATGGCCATATTGGGTTAGGCCAATTACAAAAGCCATTTTATAAGCCAAGAAGGAAAGACAAAAATAACCAGAGTTTGGTGTTGTAATGGGTCATCTCAGTGAGTGGGTACAAGCCAAAAATTCATGGAGACTACCTTATAGCCTCACTCAAAGGATACCTTGAAAAATAGCAGTGACGGGGGAAGAAAACCTCCATGGTCAGTGGCAAAGAGGCTGGTCGCTGGTACAGAGCCTAGAAGGAAATAGATTGGAGACAAAAATATTAAAAGCAGAGGTATGTGGATGTACATATTAGAAAGGCACATATACACCATGGAATATTATGCAGTCATCAAAAACGATGAGTTCGTGTCCTTTGTAGGGACATGGATGAAGCTGGAGACCATCATTCTCAGCAAACTGACACAAGAACAGAAAATGAAATACTGCATGTTCTCACTCATAGGTGGGTGTTGAACAATGAGAACACATGGACACAGGGAGGGGAGCATCACACACTGGGGTCTATTGGGGGGAACAGGGGAGGGACAGCAAGGGGTGGGGAGTTGAGGAGAGATAGCATGGGGAGAAATGCCAGATATAGGTGAAGGGGAGGAAGGTGGCAAATCACACTGCCAAGTGTGTATCTATGCAACTATCTTGCATGTTCTTCACATGTACCCCCAAACCTAAAATGCAACTAAAAAAAAAGAATGAGCACCGAGTTTGGAGGCTTTATTTAAAAAAAGATTCATATATTAAAGCTCATTAGAACTAGCATCTACCATGAATGAGGCACTACCCAACCAAAGTGAAAAAAATGACATGGCCAATTGGTATTAGCCAGTCTTTGTCAGCAGCCACTCCAGTGTTGACAAAACGGACAGGTGAATAATGTGACCGTGGGAGCAGAGTTGATGAAAGCTCTACACGGGATTAACAGGACCGTCTCCCGCTCACGAAGATCAGTTTAAGCACTGCCATTGATGAATGTCTGACCTACTAGCAACAGGAGCTAATTTGAAGCTTCTTCGGGACTTTTGCCCTGAAGAGATCAAATGACCAGTTGGTGCAGTTTATTATATCGGGTCTCTCAGGAGTAGACACCTATTTCAGGTACAGTTTGCCGTTTCTGCCTTCGGGAATGGCTAACGCCTCCATCATGGGGCTTACAGAATGTTTGATTCAGTGAGACAGAATCCCAAACAGTATAGTATCCGATTAGAGAACGCACTTTACAGTGATGGGGGTGTGAGAGGGGACCCAAAACTATAGTATCACCTGGCATACCACCTAGGAGCAGCCAGGCTCAGACAGGACTAAAACGGTCGGTTTGAAGGCACAGCTGAAGTACCAGCCCAGAGGCAAAACTCTATAAAAGTTGGACAGAGTCCTTCAGAATGTCATATACCTAGGAAGTCAGAGATGTCTCTATGGTACTGGGTCCATTGTAGAAAGAATACATGGGTTTGAGAACTGAGGTATGTATGGGGAGCAGCACCACAGACCACCACTGCCGGAAATTGTGCTTCCTATTTCTTTCTTTCTTTTTTTTTTTTTTTTTTTTTTTTTTACGGAATTTTGCTCTTGTTACCCAGGCTGGAGTGCAATGGTGCGATCTCGGCTCACCGCAACCTCCCCCTCCTGGTTTCAGGCAATTCTCCTGCCTCAGCCTCCCGAGTAGCTGGGACTACAGGCACGCGCCACCATGCCCAGCTAATTTTTTGTATTTTTAGTAGAGACAGGGTTTCACCATGTTGACCAGGATGGTCTCGATCTCTTGACCTCATGATCCACCCGCCTCGGCCTCCCAAAGTGCTGGGATTACAGGCGTGAGCCACCGCGCCCGGCTTGTGCTTCCTTTTTCTGAAAGGTTAATGTAGAGATAAAGGTTCTCAACACCAAAAGGGAGCACTCTTGCCAGTGTACACCCCAAGGGGGTAACGGAACAATAAGCTGCAGCTCCTGCTAAGGCATCTCGGGCTCCTCTCGCCCAGGGAGTGGTAGGCAAGAAGAGGATCCACCATTTTTTCAGGAGTAACTGATGCGATCAGCAGGAGGAGACAGGGCGGCCGTTACATCCCAGAGGCAAGGAGGAGTCCACGTGGAACCCAGGTGATCCACTTTGGTGCTTCTTTGTTCTTCCTTGCCCAATTGTGGTTGAGAATGAAAAAGGGTGCAGCTCTGGCTGAGAAGGAGCTCAAATCCCTCAGAAATGAGGTTAGAGTGACACCATCAAGTAAGCCACTGAGAACAGCAGAGGTGGTAGCTGAGGATGAGGACAAATTTGAAAGAGTAGTGGAGGAGGAAAACAATGAGTGGCAGTAGTGGTCCTTAGAGCAAGAACAGCCACAGGGGCCGTTGTTTGTTCCACTAACTTCCCTCTTCTACATTTACCATTAGGAAGAAAGGAGGAGGTGTTCTCTCATGTGTGTACACAAGTAGATTGCACAGCACAAGCCTCTGAAAGGCAGAGGGATGCAATTTACATGTGGAAGACAAAGAGACACGCCACCACTTTGCTTCCCTTTCAGAGGAAGAATTGCTTTCCAGATGCAAGAAGTATGGTAAGCTCTCAGTCTGCAGTGCTTAGCTCTTTCTGGGGTTCACTTTAATTTTTGAACTGAGGTCCTGCTCCTCTTGAGGGGACTCTAGGCCAATAACTGAGTCACATGGTGATACTAGGGAATAACCACTTTTGCCCAGTGCAGGACTCTTTTAATGGGCAGTCGTTGATCTGGAGCTCTGAGTTTGTCAGGACTGTGTCGTAGTGTGATGACACCTCAGCTCAATTCTGTTTCCTCCTTTTTCTTTTCACGATTCTTATGCCTCAATAAAACTTTTGCACTCCCAACGCCATCTCAGCATCCGATTCTCAGAGAACCCAACCAGGACAATTTTATAAAATCATCATTAAAAGCAATGCTTTGCCTCCCCAGTGTCCTCAGATACCATCCAAAGCCCTGGAATATTAAAATGGAAGTAGTCACAGCTGATGTAGCTGACTGTCTGAGAGATTTAAATTCATGTAACCACCAAGCATCAAAATAGGGATCAACAGATACTCAGCACTTCAGAACAATTTATGTTAACACCAGACAGGCCTGAATAAAAATAGGAAATAACATTCGGGCTAATTATTGGTACCATGTAGTTCCAGACATTAAAACCTATCTACTCAAAAACAAGCAAACAAACAAAGCCGCAGGAATTCAGCCAAATGATTGAGTATATAGATAATCTCTATATGAAATGATTTTGAATCTCATAATTATTTCCTCAAATGTCCACTTCAAGAGTAGGAGAGAAAAATGTTCTTATTAATAGTATAATATTAAAATAGTCTGATGATAGAATTAAAAGATTTGAAGAGAGATAATTTACTTCTTGAATGCCAAACAGACTGTATAAATGATGTCAGCTAAACAGACTGAGATTCTCACTCAAATCGATCAAAGTCACATGTTACAAGCTGCAAGACATTATCCACCCATCAAAATACATTCTGCCTCCCAGCCCCAGTGGAACCTCCACGATTCAAACCCCAAAACTACACACGGCCTTGGACTGGCTTCCCGAAACACAAAAGGATACATTTTGCATGTGTGACCCAAAGAGACCACTGCCTGTGTGGTCTGTGTAGTTCACAGGATGCAGCAGCCAAGATCCCCTGCGATGGCATTCCTGAAGCCTATCTTGCTCTTGAAGCAATCTAATTTTATACGGAAGTCAGAAAGAGCATTTGAAAGAGTAAATTGGATCATGTAACTGTCTTGCTTCAAGCTTGTCAATGACTTCACAGGGCTCATAAAATCAAATCTGAATCGTATCATTCATTCCCTCCTAGGCCCTGTCTAGTCTGACCCCTGACTTCATTGAAGGCCACTCACATTCACCGACTGAGCCCAGATTCTACTGGACAGCCATTGTCCACCCTGGGGACTATCACACAGATTTCCCCGTGTCTGAAGTACTCCTCCTCTTCACCTTTGGAGACTGGCGTCTTCCTCTCAATTCAGGCCTTAGGACAAATGCTTCCTCCACTTTTCTGAAGGCCAGACCCAAGTGCCTCTCCCTTCTCCCCTCACCACCAACGTACTTGCGTTCTCTCTCTCTGCATCTTCTTTCTCCTTCACGTTTACATGATGATTCGCTCTAAAACATCTGTTTGCTCATTGTTGCTTTTCCCCAATAGTCTATAAACTATTTGTTTTATATATATGAATATTTCCAGCATCTTGTATAGTGCTTTGCATAATTTAGTTGCTTAATTATTATTTGTTGAATGTATAGAGAAATAATAAAATTAATAGATTACACTTACATAGTTCTAATGACATGTTCACTCTAAGCACTTTACATATATAACACTATTAAGTCTATGGTGCAAGATTTTTTTTTTCTGTTGATAAATGCACAGAGCAGTTAAGAAGTCACAGAAAAGGGGCTGGGCACAGTGTCTCACTCCTGTAATCCCAGCACTTTGAGAGGCTGAGGCAGGCAGAGGTCAGGAGTTCGAGACCAGCCTGACCAACATAGTGAAACCCTGTCTCTATTAAAAATACAAAAATTAGCCCAGGTGGTGGTGCGAGCGTGTAATCCCAGCTACTTGGGAGGCTGAGGCAGGAGAATCACTTGAACCTGGGAAGCAGAGATTGCAGTGAGCCGAGACTGTGCCACTGCACTCCAGCCTGAGCGACACAGTGAGACACCATCGCAAAAAGAAAAAGGTAACCAAAAGAAAACTAGAGTTCCTATATTAACATCAGAGGAAGGAGGTTTCAGGTAAAGCATAAAACCAGGGATAAAGTGTATCAGTTCATGAGAAGGACATCAACCTCCTAATACTTACACACCTGCTAACACAATACCAAAGTGAAGAAAACAAAAGCTAATAGAATTGAAATAATTAGACAAACCTACAATTACAGTCAAAGATTTCAATGTTCCTCTCTCAATAATTATTTGAACAAGGTGAAATATCAGTATAGATGCTGAAGACTTGAACGACACTTTAAGTCAATTGATGGGACTGATATTTACAGAATGCATCACCTAACATCAAAAGAATGCACAAACTTTCCATGTGCATATGAGACATTCATGAAGACTTTCATCAATGATACAAAAACTTTATTCTAATCAATAAATCAAGTCACAGCTAATACAAACAGATTCAAGTCATACAAATTATATTCTTTAACAATAATGAAATTAAATTACGATTAAATAATGAAGGTCTACCAGGTAGATCTCTAAATATGGGGAAATTAGTAAATAAATAGTACTATAAGAGAAGAAAAAATACAATCCTATCAATAAATGCAGAAAAAGCATTTGACAAATCTAACATGTTTCTTGATTTAAAAAAAAAAAAAGACTTCTCAACAAACTGAGAATAGAAAGGAACTTCTGTTCTAGAAGGGACAACTGAAAGTGGTCACTATGCAACTGTGTTGCTGAAATCATACCCAACAGTGAAGGAGAACAAAGCAAAGATGTCTGCTCTCACCATCTCTGTTATATTATAGTGGAACTTCTAGCTGGTATATTAAGGCAAATAGAAGAAATTAAAAGTACATAGAGCATATTTTAAAATAACTAAAAGAGTATAATTGGATTGTTTGCAACTCAAAGAAAGGGTAAATGCTTGAGGGGATGGAAACCCTGTTATCCTAATGTAATTATTACACATTTTATGCCTATGTCACACCATCTCATGTACCTCATAAATATATATACTTAACTATGTACTCACAAAAATAAAAAAAAATAAGTAGATGAATAGGAGAGAAAATAATAAAATAGTTTTTATTTGAAGACATAATTATATATGTAGAAAATCTCATGGAATCCACAGAAAAAGGTACAGTAAGTAACACATGAGTTTTATAAGGTTGCAAGATGTAAGACCAATATACCCAAAGAACAATTCTATATCAATATAATAGCAACAAAAACTGAAATTAATAAAATAATGTATTTACAACATCATAAAATACAGAATACTCATGGATGAATCTGATAAAATACATGTAAAATGTGACACCGAAATCTATAAAATTATTTAGAGAAATTTAAAAGACCTAAATAAATGTAAAGATGTAGTATACTATGTTTACAGATCAGACTGTAAATTTTTCTAAAATTCATCACAATCCAGTCAAAATCCAAGTGAGCTTTTGTAGAAATTAATAAACTGCTTTTAAAATGTATATAAAATGCAATGGATTTAGTATAAGCAAAATTTGACAAAGAATAACAAAGTTGGAGGACGGGCACTATTTAATTTCATGATCTATTACACAGCGACGGAAGTCATTTTTATGTAATGGCACCAAAATAGACAGATTAATGCAATAAAATAGATCTACATATTTTGTAGATCTATTGATCCTCAATCCATTTTTTACAAAGATACACAGGCAATCTGGTGAAGAAAGGGTAGTCTTTTTAACAAACAGTGTGGAACAAATTGGATATCCATATGTGAAAATATGAACTTCAGTTCATACCATGCATCACATACAGAAATCAACCCAGAAAAGATAATAAACTTAAAGCTAAAAGTTAAAACTCTAAAAGTCTTAAAACTTAAGTCTTCTAGAAGAAAACATAGGAGTAAATCTTTGTGATTGTGGGTTCAAAAACAGTTTCTTAAGTATAATAACAAGAGTACAATCCACAAAATTAAAAATTGATAAACGCAATTAGGAATTTTGCTCCTTAAAAGATACTGCTAAGAGAGGAGTCATACTTTCAGTTTTTGTCTTGGCTTTCAAATCACAAGCCCTGCCCCTTCCCCCTCATGTGGGCAGAAATTAGTTCTCAGGCCCTGCTGCCTAGCTGAGTTTGTTCTCTGCCCCAGTTTCATCGTCTGTAAAATGGGAATTACGTTGTTAAGAGGGGTTAAAACTATTAAATGTAAATGTGCAGAACAGAACAGGTCCCTGATACTACTCCTTAATTTTTTCCCACACTGTGGATTTAAAGGTGTCCAGAAAACTATTTGCTTTCTTCCAAAAGGCTTTTAAAATTGCTACAAAGAGAATAAAATACCTAGAAATACAACTACCAAAGGATGTAAAAGAACTCTTTAAGAACTACAAACCACTGATCAAGGAAATAAGTGAGGACACAAACAGATGGAAAAACATTCGATGCTCATGGTTAGGAAGAATCAATATTGTAAAAATGGCCATACTGCCCAAAGTAATTTATAGATTCAATGCTTTCCCCATCAAGCTACCATTGACCTTCTTCACAGAACTGGAAAAAACCACTTTAAACTTCACATAGAACCAAAAGAGAGCCCACATAGCCAAGGCAAACCTAAGCAAAAAGAACAAAGCTGGAAGCATCGTGCTACCTGACTTCAAACTATACTACAAGGCTACAGTAATCAAAACAGCATGGTACTGGTATCCAAACAGAGATATAGAGCAATGGAACAGAACAGAGGTCTCAGAAGCAATGCCACACATCTACAGCTATCTGATCTTTGACAAACCTGACAAAAGTAAGCAGTGGAGAAAGGATTCTCTGTTTAATAAATGGTGTTGGGAAACTGGCTAGCCATATGTAGTAAGCTGAAACTGGACCCCTTCCTTACACCTTATACAAAAATTAACTCCAGATGGATTAAAGGTTTAAGCATAAGAACTAACACCATAAAAACCCTAGAAGAAAACCAAGGCAACACCATTCAGGACATAGGCCCAGGCAAGGACTTTGTGACTAAAACACCAAAAGCAATGGCAACAAAAGCCAAAATAGACAAATGGGATCTACTTAAACTTACGAGCTTCTGCACAGTGAAAGAAACTATTATTAAAGTGAACAGGCAACCAACAGAATTGGAAAAAACTTTTGCAATCTACCCATCTGACAAAGGGCTAATATCCAGAATCTACAAAGAACTAAAGTAGATTTACAAGAAAAAAACAAACCCATTCAAAAGTGGGCAAAGGATATGAACAGACACTTTTCAAAAGAGGACATTTATGAGGCCAAAAAACATATGGAAAATGATTATCATTGGTCATTAGAGAAATGCAAATCAAAACCACATTGAGATACCATCTCACTCCAGTTAGAATGGTGATCATTAAAAAATCTGGAGACAACAGATGCTTGAGAGGATGTGGAGAAAAAGCAACACTTTTTCACTGTTGGTGGGAGTGTAAATTAGTTCAACCATATGGAAGACAGTGTGGCGATTACTCAAGGATCTAGAAATAGAAATTCCATTTGACCCAACAATCCCATTACTGGGTATATACCCAAAGGATTATAAATCATTCTATTATATAGATACATGCACACATATGTTTGTTGCAGTGTTGTCTATGATAACAAAGACCTGGAACCAACCCAAATGTCCATAGTGATAGACTGGACAAGGAAAATGTGTCATATATACACCATGTAATACTATGCAGCCATAAAAAACGATGAGTTTGTGTCCTTTGTAGAGATATGGATGAATCTAGAAACCATCATTCTCAGCAAACTGACACAAGAACAGAAAACCAAACACTGTATGTTTTCACTCATAGGCGGGTGATGAACAATGAGAACACTTGGTCACAGGGAAGGGAACAACACTCACTGGGCTAGGTTGGGGGCTGGAGAGGAGGGTATAGGAGGAACAGTGGAGGGGGCAGGGAGGATGGGGAGGGATAACACTGGGAAAAATGCCTGATGTAGGTGATGAGTGGTGGGGTGGAGGGAGGATGGAAACAGCAAACCACCATGGCACGTATGTACCTATGCAACAATCCTGCAGGATGCAGAATGTGCATATGTACCCCAGAGCCCAAAGTACAATTAAAAAAAAAGTAATCCTAGCACTTTGGGAGACTGAAGTGGGTGGATCAGTTTGAGACCAACCTGACCAACATGGTGAAACCCCATCTCTACTAAAAATACAAAAATTAGCCAGGTGTAGAGGTATGCACCTGTAATCCCAGCTACTCAGGAGGCCAAGACAGGAGAATTGCTTAAACCCACAAGGCAGAGGTTGCAGTGAGCCAAGATCACGCCATTGCACTCCAGCCTGAGCAATAGACCAAGACTCCGTCTCCAAAAAAAAAAACAAACAGCATATTGGATGACAATCAGTAGCCAGTGTTCCTACCACTCTCACCACTCTTATCTGCTCATGAAGAGTAAACATGGCAAAGTCCCAGCCCAGCTGCATTCCTCTTCCACCTCCACCCTACCTCCTGTTGACGTATCCCAGGCCACAGTCTCTTATACACAATTCAGAGTACAAAAATCTGAAAAGCCAAAGTGTTTTATTCAAATTTGGTGGCAAGATCCAACACCAGGCTTTTCATAATCTTTATTTTTCACACTTAATATGTATGCAATTACTGATTGATATATTAGTGTTTGATTATGGGGAGGTGTCCTAGATTCTAAGGGGGTGGGATTTCACATGCAGATATGCACAAAGTTAAGGCTTGTAAATTGTTAAAAAAACAATTTGTGGCATTATTCTACATAAGCATTTCTAATACTATAGATTTAGTTTTGTAACTCAACTTTAAGCTTTCTTTAAGTAAAACTCAGCTCTGAGAGTTTTCTTTATGCTTTCCAGTCCTTAATAGTTGCCAAAGCAAAGGTTTGCAGTCTCTTTTAAACATATGACATCAACCCACAGTAAGAAGTACATTTTTCTTTATTGGGATCAAGTCCACCCATTTGACTATGTATGCAAAATAAAAGTTTAAGAATGAATATTCCTTTGTACAAAGTGCTCTGAAGTTTCCTAATTTATCTTATTTTAAGAAAGACAGCTGGCCCGATACTATTGATTATATAATCTGCATTTTGAAAAATACTGTGTTTTTGTAATTGCTAAATCTGAGTTTCATCATATCAATATTATTCCTTTTATAAATTTTTCAGGTTCAGGGGTACATGTGAAGGTTTGTGACACAGGTAAACATGTGTCATGGGGGTTTGTTGTACAGATTATTTTGTCACCCAGGTATTATTCTTTGTGTAAGTTTGAAATTTTTCATGATACAAAGTTAAAAAGAACAAAAAGAATCAAGCCGCAGACTGAGAGAAAATATTTTTGAATTACCTACCTGATAAGGGACTTGTCCTCCAAGGTCTGTAAAGAAATATCCAGACTCTGCCAGGTGCGGTGGCTCACGCCTATAATCCCAGCACTTTGAGAGGCTGCAGCGAGCGGGCAGACGGCCTGAGCTCAGGAGTTCGCGACCAGCCTGGGCAACACGGTGAAACCACGTCTCTACTAAAATACAAAAATAAATTAGTCGGGCATGGTGGAGGGCGCCTGTAATCCCAGCTACTCAGGAAGCTGAAGCAGAATTGCTTGAACCCAGGAGGAGGAGGAGGAGGCTGCAGTGAGCCACTGCACTCCAGCCTGGGCGACAGAGTGACACTCCGTCTCAAAAAAAAAAAAAGAAATATCAAGACTCTATAACAAGAAAGTAAGCAATCAAATAAGAGAAAACATTTGAACCACATTTCATTAGACAAAATATACAGATGGAAAATAGACATGTAAAAAGAAGCTCAACATTAATTGGCAATGGGAAAATGCAAATTGAAACCACAATGAGAAATTGCTTCACACCTATTAGATTGTCTAAAATTGGTGAGAATGTGGAGGAACTGGATCTCTCTTACACTTCCTGTAGGGATGTAAATAGCTACAATGAGTTTGGAAAACAGTCTGTTCATTAAAAAGTTAAACATACATCAAACATATGATACAGCTATTCCTCTGTTAGATATTTACCTAAGGTAAATATCCAAATCCAAGTAATGCTTGTACCAAATGTTCATAATAGCTTTATTTGAAATACAAAAATGGAAAAACCCAAATGAATGTGATTAATGTGTTCTTTATCTTGATTATGATGTTGGTTTCATAACAGTGTTCATTTGTAAAAGTTTATTAAACTGTATACTGTACATTTCAGTTTATTATATATCAATTATAACTCAACCAAAGTATTAAACATTATTCCCGTGACACATCCATATGATTAATAACTTTTGGTAACTTCTGAGTTAGACCTCTCTGGACTGTCATTACCTTATTGGCTATCATCTGAGTTGTTATTCAAAGCAAATTATATCAAGAACTACGCATGGTATTCAAGGAAAGTATGATAAACATATGTAAAGGGTGATAGAGGAACACAGAAAACAAATGCTTTGGCCAACCTTGGCGGGTCAGGAACATCTTCCTGGATGGTAAACTCTACACTGGGAGCTAATGGAATCAGCCAGACAACTATTGGCGAACTTAGACAGGCATTTACGTGCACAGGGAACAATGTATTCAAATGATCAGAGGCAAGAGAGAGAATGGGATTTGGGGGGATACAAGTGATTCAACATGGCTGGGAGAATGAGTGTCAGGGAGTGTGGGCAGGCAAAAGGGATCAGATGGAAGTGCAGTTAGGAGAGCTAAACGATCAATCATCAAATTAAAGGGTGATCGGACCCTGAACCGTGACAGCGAATGTGGGATTTGAGATATGGTTAATTTGAGAGTTATTTTTTGGTTTCTGTTGTGAGAATATAAGAGGAGAGTAGTTGAATGGGAGGAATGGTAAGTTCAGTTCTGAACACTTCGAGATGCCTGCACAGAACTCCAAAAAGTTGCTTTTCAATGAAGAAATTTCTCCAAGAAGATCTGTGACACAGGGAAGCTGCTTGAAGAGTATCTGACTTTTCCTCTTGGAATTTGATCCAAATAAAACCACATAAATGCTAT
This sequence comes from Callithrix jacchus, assembly GCF_049354715.1. Taxonomy (NCBI): domain Eukaryota; kingdom Metazoa; phylum Chordata; class Mammalia; order Primates; family Cebidae; genus Callithrix; species Callithrix jacchus. Next base: position 7,039,000 of record NC_133520.1, read on the forward strand.
TTCTTATTAATGTAAACCAGTGATACATATAACATGCTTTACTTATTTTCTTCATTTTGCTATAAATCTAAAACATTTCAAAATTTAAATGAAAAAAATTAAAAGATACACGATAAAGAGTATGGTAAATTTGAAGTCACTTTCCTATAATTTAACTGAAAACTGGATAAACTAAAAAGGTAACCTTTTAAGACTGAACTCACGAAATAGAGAAATGTTCAAGCCCTATTTCAAAATTTATTTCTGGGGTTTAAATCTAATCCTGAAATGAATGTAAGACCTCTTTTTTATTCAGTGACCCTTAAAAGGGCCTAACATGGTTGGCAGATATAAACCCAAATATATCTGGAGGAAATAAACACATGGGCTTTGGATTCTCACAGATCAAATTTAATAAAATAAAAGCTTACATACCAACACACATATTCACAAAAAGGAAAAAGGCACCACAAATGACAGCAAAAACAACACCACATTTAGATCCCCAAGTACTCCACATATTAGACTTATCAGGTAAAGAATATTTAAGCTTAAAGCATTAAATGAAATAAATTATTACATTTTGTAAAAATGAGTAAAAGACAAAAGTCTATCAAATTCAGTTTTGCAGATTTGAATAAGAACAGTTCCAGAAGAGCACTTCTGTGAAAAGAAAAATATTGTCATTGAAATTTAAAAGTCAGTGAATGAGGTGAATAGCACAGTAGATATAGCTAAAGAGAGATTTGGTAAGCTGTGACACAGAACTGAATAAATTACCCCAAATGTAGCAGAAATACTGAGACAGAAAACACAAATAGAATGAGAGGTTATCCCTACCAGATATTAAAATGTACTATAAATCTCCTATAATTAAAACAGTGTGGTACTGATGCAAGAATAGACCAACCAAAAGAGTTTAGATGTGAACCAAAAACATGAAAATCTGATGTATTATAAAGGTGGCATATTGATTACTGAGCAAAGGTAGTCTGGTGTCACATATATCTAATCAAAAACAGGAAACCCAAACAATGAAGAAGAGGCAAAAAAGATGATGACTGAGAATTATTCAAAACGGATCAAATACATGAATAAGCAGAATGAACACAGTGTATAACAAGCAGGATATAAAGAGAAATATCTAATGTGTTGTAGGGAGGCTAGAGAACACTGAAGAAAATAGAAGCACAGATTTCTTCCCCTGCAAAAGTTTCTGGTAGCCTAATATCAGACATAGCCATAGCAATGATAGAAGCCAAATAATCCCTTCTGCTGAGAGAAAATTACTATCAATTAGAATTATATACTGAGCAAAATTATGGACATGGATGAATCTGGAGAACATCATCCTCAGCAAACTGACACAAGAACAGAAAATGAAACACCGCATATTCTCACTCATAGGCAGGTGATGAAAAATGAGAACACATGGACACAGAAAGGGGAGTACTAAACACTGGGGTCTATTGGGGGGAAAAGGGGAGGGCCAGTGGGAGGGGGAGGTGGGGAGGGATAGACTGGGGAGAAATGCCAAATGTGGGTGAAGGGGAGAAGCAAAGCAAAGCACACCGCCATGTGCGTACCTATGCAACTGTTTTGCATGCTCTGCTCATGTACCCCAAAACCTAAAATCCAATAAAAAATTTAAAAAAAAGAAGAGTGAGACAGTGTAAGTTAATAAATGCTTAGAAAAAAAATCATTTAGGTGACCATGTAAACAGTATAATCAATAAAAAAGGAATGGCTTTCAAAGGAAAATTATCCTTGTAGAAATAATAGTAAATAACTATTAAAAATATAAATTATCCTTGTAGAAATGATGACTAGTAAATAACTATTAAAAATATAAATTATCCTTGTAGAAATGATGACTGGTAAATAACTATTAAAAATGGCCATGTAAAATGGTAAAACAATAATGTCTAATCTATGAGTTGATTTTTTAAAACAACAGAATTCGAGTATTAGACAGGAGGAGCTTAAACGCCAAGAAGGAATGCCTGGATTTAAAGTGTTCTAAGGCTTTTATATTGTTGAAAAGGAACTATTTTGATTAACTATAGACTTTAAAAATTGAGACTGCATGGCAAAATTTTAAGTAATCATAAAAATGCACATATTATAAAACATCAACTAATGTAGAAAATTTTACAGAGGAAAAGAATGAATTGTTTGAAAATGCTGAGTAATTGAAGCAGATGGACATTACCAGATGTTATGGATGTCATAGCCTATTATGATCACCAGTAACAAGTATGGGATCAGTAAAACATATTCTAATAGGAAACAAACGGCATAGAAGAGTTACTTAGCAAATAACTCTAGAGGCATTTCCGCTAAATCAGGAACAGACAAGTATGCCCACTATCTCTGCTAACATATAACATTACTCTGGAATTATTGCCCAAGGCAATTAAATAAGATAACACAACTAAGAGCATAAGAATTTGAGAAAAAAATCTCTATTTAGAGATGACAAGATAATATATCTGGAAAACTCTAGAGAATTAATGACTAAATTAATTCAACAATTAAAGAATTCAATGAAACAGTCAATTTCATTAAAATTAACATGCAAAGATAAATGTTAAAATAATACACAATAGATTAAAAAACAATTTACATAGGAAAAGAAGATAAAAAAACGTATGAATAAACAATAGAAAACATTTAAAATCTATATGAGAGCTCTAATACTCTCCTGAGAGACACAGAGTAACTATGAATAACTTGAAAGATATTGCCTGTTGATTAATAAAGCTTAGCACCACTAGGATGTCAGTTCTTACAAGTTAGTTTATAAATTTAACATGATTCCAATAAAAATACCAATTACTTTTTTTAATGAAGATAAGTTGATGTAGTACATATGGAAAAAATCAACATATAAGAATAATTAGAAAAACACTGAAAAAAGACAGGAGACTATCCCCACTAGATAGAAAAATATACTACAAATTTTCTATAATTAAAACAGTGTAGTAATGATGCATGAGTAGACAGACCATGATCTGGATTGGCTCTGTGTCCTCACTCAAATCTCATCTTGTAGCTGCCATAATTCCCACAGGTTGTGGGAGGAACTCAGTGGAAGATAAATGAATCATGGGGGCAAGTCTTTCCCATGCTGTTCTCGTGATAGTGAATAAGTCTCGTGAGGTCTTAGTCCCAAAAATGGAAGTTGTCCCGCACAGTCTCTCTTTTTGCCTGCTGCTTTCCATGTAAGATGTGACTTGCTCCCCCTTGCCCTCTGCCATGATTGTGAGGCCTCCCCAGGCATGTGGAACTGTAAATCCATTAAACTTTCTTCTTCTGTAAATTGTCCAGTCTCAGGTATGTCTTAGCAACAGCATGAGAACAGAATAATCTAGTACATTGGTAGCAGTGGAGTGGGACAGTGCTTAAAAGATACCTGTAGCAACTTTGGAATCAGCTAACAGGCAGAGGTTGGAACAGCTTGGAGGGTTCAGAAGACAGGAAAATATGGGAAAGTTTGGAACTTCCTAGAGACTTGAATGGCTTTGACAGAAATGCTGATAGTGATATGAACAAGAAAGTCCAGGCTGAGGTGGTCTCAGATGGGGATGAGGAGCTTGTTGGGAACTGGAGCAAAGGTGACTCTTGCTATGTTTTAGCAAAGAGACTGGCAGCATTTTGTCTTTGCCCTGGTGATTGGTGGAATTTTGAACTTAAGAAAGATGATTTAGGGTATCTGGTGGAAGACATTTATAAGCAGCAAGGCATTTAAGAGGTGACTTCGTGCTGTTAGAGGCACTCGGTTTTATAGGGAAGCAGAGCATAAAAGTTCAAAAAATTTGCAGCCTGATATGCAATAGAAAAAGAAATCCCGTTTTCTGAAGAGAAATTCAAGCCAGTTGTAGAAATTTGCATAAGTAACAAGGAACCAAATGTTAATCCCCAAGACAATGGGGAAAATGTCTCCAGGGCATTTCAGAAGTCTTCATGGCAGCCCCTCCCATCACTGTCCTAGAAGCCTAGAGGAAAAAATGGTTTTGTGGACTGGGCCCAGGGTTCCCATGCTGTATGGAGTCTATGGACTTGATGCTCTGTGTCTCAGCTGCTGTAGCTGTGACTAAAAAGGGCCAAGATACAGCTTGGCCTGTGGCTTCAGAAGGTACAAGCCCCAAGCCTTGGCAGCTTCCATGTGGTGTTGAGCCTGCGGGTGCACAGAAGTCAAGAATTGAGGTTTGGAAACCTCTGCCTCAATGTCAGAGGATGTATGGAAATACCTAGATGTCCAGGCAGAAGTTTGTTGCAGAGGCGCGGCTCTCATGGAGAACCTCTGCTAGGGCAGTGCAGAAGGAAAATGTGGGGTCAGAGCCCCCAGACATCATTCCTACTGGGGCACTACATACTGGAGCCGTGAGAAGAGGGCCACCATCCTCTAGAACCCAGAATCATAGATCCACTGACAGCTTGCACCATATGCCTAGAAAAGCCACAGACACTCAATACCAGCCCACAAAGGCAGCTGGGAGGGATTCTATGCCCTGCAAAGCCACAGGGGTGGAGCTATCCAAGTTCATAAGAACCCACCTTTTAACATCAGCATGATCCGGATGTGAGACATGGAGTCAAAGGAGAACATTTTGGAACTTTAAGATTTGGGACGATCTCATCTCACTGCAACCTCCACCTCTCAGGTTCAAGCAATTCTCCTGCCTCAGCCTCCCAAGTAGTTGGGATTACAGCTGTGAGCCACCACAATGGGTCTTCTTTTATTTACTTTTATCGTTTTTGGGTTTTGGTCTCTATATTCAAAGTTGGTTTTTGTTGGCAAAATAAGGTTAGGTCTCAATTTTTAACTTTTACAACCATGTTTAAAAATCAGTGTATTTAAACCATTTCTGTTAAACATAGTTATTGATATGGTTGGGTTTAAATCTACTCTCTTCTATTTGTTTTCTATTTTTCTCTTTAGTTTTGGTTGTTCTTTCCTCTTTTTCTGCCTTGTTTTGATTGTGCACTTTTTATTATGGTAAAATATATGTAATATAAAATTTATCACTTTAATTATTGTATATATTTTATATAGATAGATTGATATAGATACATAGTTCAGTGACATTAGTATTTTCATATCATTGTGCAATCATCACAACTATTGGTCCCTTGACCCATCTTGCTTATGTATTTTTATGATTAATTTTTTCTTATTGTGGGTTCATTAGCTACAACTAATTATTGTATTATGTTATTGCTTTAGGATTTAAAGAATACATAATTAAACTTCTCATTATAGACATTCAAATAATATCACATCATACAAAGTATAAAAACCTAAAACAGTATACTTTCATTTCTTCACTTTCAGTTAAGGTTGTCATAGAATACACTATTACATGTGTTATAATCCCACAATATCATAACTTAACTCAAAGTGAAGAAACGTCCCATGACTTGATCATTGGAGTTTAATTGGGTATTATTTTTAATGAAAGGGAGGAGGCAGAAATGCCTGGGACCTGGACTCTGGCTGATGGGGAAGAATACAGACTCTGGACAGAACTGAAGAAGGTGGAAGGTAAGATGACAATATGTACTGTGTGCTCATCTCAGCAATTTCAATGCCATATAAATGACATTCGATTTATTTTCTTAGCAGAAGTCAGCAACCACTGACTGATTCTCTATTGTGTGTAGAACCCTTTAAAGGATTACTATAGGAAAGAATGACATACAAAACAAGGCCTCTACCCTGAGAAAGTTAAAATCAAGCTGAAAGTACTAGTCCAGTAAGACATCTGGGGCACATTCCAAGCTGGCATATTTATAATAAGTTAACTCTGAAAGGCAAACAGGACCATGTACAACCTTCCAGGTACTTTACCTCATTTAATTTTCATGGTTACTCTATGAGGTGCCTGATAACATTATCCCCATTTTACAAATAAAGTCGCAATGCAAATAGTGCAAGTAACTTACCTACTAACATGTAGCTAGTAAGTGGAAGAGCCAGGATCCAAACCCAAAGAATCTTGAGACCTTACCTCTTACTATACTCATTGCCTATCACAAAGTGATCTCAGAAAGAAGATTTTACTCTTCAAGATGCGGACTTTGATTGTGTTAAGTTGCAATAAGCATGTCTTATGTCTTCTCTTAAATGAGTTTCTCTGGCCAAGAAAATACCGTTAGAAGAAAAATCCCTGGGCAGCTGCAGCAAACTACGGAAACTCAATGGGTGCTTTGAGAGGTGCCCATATGTAAACAACTCCGTCAAAAATAAGTCCCATGGAAGAGTCTGTTTTATGCGTCCTAGTGCGCCCATTATTTAGCATAGTGTCTGACACACAGAAGCTGCTTAGTAAATACTCGTTCAATCAAATGAGTGACTTTGGAGAAGCTAGTCTGGATTGAAGAAAATTCAAAACAACTCTGCTTGTGCTGGCTTCCCTTTTCTCCCCAAAGTCTCCATTACATGCCATCCATCTGGGGTCCTGGTCTATTGAAGAGCTGTACAATACAGAAACGTATTAGCTTGCATAAGAACTAGTTTTTCTCATACATAAGGCCACCTAGGGACACTCAGTGTGGCCTCACATTGCCCTGAGGTTGGCCCTTTCCCAGGCACAGTGAAGCCAGCCTTGCTGAGCTGTTGGAAGCACTGGAAATAGCAGCCGTAATTCTTGGACCTGAGCCCATCCTAATCCCTCCACATAGGATCAAATTTTCCAGTAGAGAACAAATAAGATAGCTCCAATATGCCCAAGGGCTACCTTAAAATTTACATACTTGACCTGATCGTTTGCTTCCTGCTTCCCAAAAACATTTTATGTAGACAAAAAGACAAATTTTACTCTTGCCACCCTTGCTAAAAAAGTCCCCATTAGATTTCCAATCCAGTTTTCAACTGCCTTGCCCAAAAGAATATATAAACTCATAGAAGACCAGGACTGTAGCTATGAAACCCATTCTCCTGCATCATACATAGGGAAGCATTTAAAAGTGCTTAATGGTGATAATTATTTACAGTTTGGCATGGACCTAACAGACTGCCACTGTAGAAAGTGCTGAACACAGTTTGACTCCCTCACACATGTAATGGTTTGGCAGCCAGGACAGGAAGGAGTGGTATGCCCAGGTACCAGGAGTCACAAGCTTCAACAGAGAAAAGGCTCTTTGTACCCGGCCTCTGATGACCACAGAAATTATGGATACAATAACTCCATCTCTTTGTATTGCAGATGCAAAAATCTTTTCAGGTAAATATTTTCTTTTACACCAATACCACAAAATAGCCTATCATGTAGACTCAGGCATGGACAAAGCAGCTAGTATACTCCAGATGTTCAGGAATTCACTGGCTCCTGATGAAATGAGATGGTTGTTTTCCCTCCCTCCTCTCTTTCCTACTTTCCATTCTCCACTTTTATGGAGAACCTACTTGCTATAAAGCAGTATGTTTGGTGATAGGAATTCAAAGACAAATAAACGTCCTCTGCCTTGCTTGAGCTCATGATTGAGTACAAAAAACTTACAAATACCGAATAGATCAATCAAAAGGTCTGAAGTCGAGGCAGCAATTAATAGCCTACCAACCAAAAAAAGTCCAAGTCCAGACGGGTTCATAGCCAAATTCTACTAGAGGTACAAAGAGGAACTGGTACCATTACTTCTGAAACTATTCCAAACAATACAAAAAGAGGGAATCCTCCCTAACTCACTTTATGAGACCAACATCATCCTGATGCCAAAACCTGGCAGAGACACAACTAAAAAAGAAAATTTCAGGCCACTATCCATGAGGAACATCGATGCAAAAATCTTCAATAAAGTACTGGCAAACCAAATGCAACAGCATATCAAAAAGCTTATCCATCACGATCAAGTAGGCTTCATCCCAGGGATGCAAGGCTGGTTCAACATACGCAAATCTATAAACGTAATCCATCATATGAGCAGAACCAAAGACAAAAACCGCATGATTGTTTTGATAGATGCAGAGAACACCTTTGGCAAAATTCACCAGCACTTTATGGTAAAAACTCACAATAAACTAAGTATTGATGGAACATATCTCAATAATATCAGGGCACTTTACATAGTAATGGAGTACAAACAAGAGAATGCTGTATTATTATAAATCTCCTTCTTTAAAAAAATAACTTTATTAAAATATAATTCATATACCATGTGTTTCACCCATTTAGAGTGTAAAGTTCAATAGTTTTTAGTTTATTCACAGAGTTGTGCAACCATACCATCAACTTTAGAACACTTTTATCATCTGAAAAGAAGCTCCATATTCTAGCTCTCACTCCCTTATTTCCCAGCCCTAAGCAACTGCTTACCTACTTTCTGCATCTAAATGTTTCTCTGCTCTGGAAGTTTCAGATCAATATAATCATAAAATATTTAGCTTTTTTTTTTTTTTTTTTTTTTTTGAGACGCAGTTTCGCTCTTGTTACCCAGGCTGGAGTGCAATGGCGCGATCTCGGCTCACCGCAACCTCCGCCTCCTGGGTTCAGGCAATTCTCCTGCCTCAGCCTCCCGAGTAGCTGGGATTCCAGGCACGCGCCACCATGCCCAGCTAATATTTTTGTATTTTTAGTAGAGACGGGGTTTCACCATGTTGACCGGGATGGTCTCAATCTCTTGACCTCGTGATCCACCCGCCTCGGCCTCCCAAAGTGCTGGGATTACAGGCGTGAGCCACCGCGCCCGGCCAATATTTAGCATTTTATGATTGCTTTCTTTCACTTAGGATAGATAAGGTTCTCAAGGTTCATTCACATTATTGTAGCGTCTGACAATATTTCCTTTGTTTATGTAGCCAAATATAATACCCTTTGAAAGTGTGTACCCCGTTTTGTTCATCAGTTCACTTGATGAATTTTTTTTCCACATAAATCTACTCCTGATCTTGACCCTGGTTGGGAGAATCAAGCGAGAAATAAAACCAATCAGGCCATGGGCCTGCACTAGAAATTCTGCGCTGCCTATGGAGCTGCAAAGGCTTCCAACCCCGGAGAGAAGAAACACCTTACTTATTGTATCATCTTCTAAAACACAAAGAAAGCATCCACGAACTTCCAAGAAGTACTATAAAGTAATTCATTGGCCAAATCTACTTGAAGACTTTTAGTTTCTATCTCTTTTCAAGGTCACAGGACGTGTTAAAGATGAGGAAAAAGGGAGTAGGGATTAAAAGCTAAAAGAGAATCTTTTACTAATCCCCATACTCATTATATAAAGACTACTGTTATTACCGCACTCAACAGTTCTCCCCGGGAGTCACAGGGGACCCCCGTTTGGGGATCAATACTAAGTAGTAGAGACTTAACTAGCTATTTCTAAAGATGGAGGGGGTTTGGCTTCAACTCCTGCTGCAGTCCTCCTTAGCTATGTGTCCTCAGACATATCACCTACTAACCTATGCCCTGGATTTCTCATTAGGTAAGTGGACTCCTGTTATGCTGTCAGCGTGTTTGCTAGGATAATATGTATGAAAGCTCTCTGTAAACGACAGACTGTAAAAATATCAACAAGTGTTATCAGCTCCTAATTTTGTTAAATTATTACATTTCTTCTCTGGGCTCATGAATGCAAGAAAGATGATCACTTCATAAGGATAGAAATAAGAGTTCCAAAGGCTTCTAACAGCTCTTTAAAATTCTTTGTGACTGGATGCTCAAGTAAGCGAATGAAATAGACGTATAATGTATACCACAGTCCTCTAGAGTTTGGAAGAAGCTTGTAAGAACACCTGTTTTATCTCTGTATCTGTACAATTTACAAGCATGAGGACCCTTAGAGAAGAACAAGCTGTAGGATGCGTGAACTCATTTTCTAGAGGTAAACAACCTTTGAAGGGATATGAAGCCTTTTTGTTTTGGAAATAAAGAAAACAGAAGAGAACCTCCCATCTTAGCCTATGAATGAAGGTATTTATCATGAGGTCTTAAATAAAATAAATTGTCCTAGTTAATTTGAATATCATTAAAACTTCACAATCTAAGCTGTATTAGATCACTCAGCATTATAAAATGAAAACGGCCATCTAGCTTCTCTATTCCAGAGAAGGGAAGTGTATACTATTTTAGGGAAACCAGAGAAGCGCTCATAAAATTTCTCAGGGAATTTTGACACATCTGTGTAACCATCGAAGGCTAGAAACAGAATATGGCACATCAACAATACAGTTCATGTCTCCAGACCACTCCCCACCCACCACATATGCCATACTGTTTCATAGAAGAGGCAACTATGGACTGAGGAAGTGGCTGATCCAGTGTCACACAGAAGAGTTAGTAGGAGACTTAGAACTTGAAATCTGGTCTCCTGATTCTCTATCAAAAGCCCTTTTAACTAAATTCTCTTTATTAAGTGACTCAAATTAAGTAACCAAGAGTCATCCCAAATGTTGTATTTCTGTTAGAATTCATATTTTAGAGTCTATGAATCATATATCTTATCCTCCCAAATCTTAGATGAAGCAATTAGGGATTAGACATTAAGAAATTCTTCAAAGTCATGTGGATAGAGAGTGAGGAGTTATGAACAGAAGACAACCAATCTCTCTTTTTGTTTCCTTTTGTTTTTCAGTATTTGTCCCATCACAGTGCCATTTTCCTTTCTAAGTCTTTCAGCCATGTCAGTGTTTGAAACTTTCTGTCTTTTCCTGTGTGACTGGCGCCTATAGTCATCCCAAAGCAAGCGAGCAAACACTAGAATGCCACGCCAGGATCCCTTTTGCCTCTCTATTCCCATTTGAAAAAGTGCAATATGGGCTTTGACATTAGGCATCTTCAGACTTTTCTATGAATGAATAGGCCTGAAACTGGAGTTGAAAGATCTTCAATGTTAAACAAATCAATTTAGGTAACTGATTAAATCTTCCCTTTCTAGGTTTTAACTTGCGGGTAGAAACGAGGTAAAATCCACACCTAATACATTTTTCATGTACTGAATGAATGCATGCCTCTGGACAAAGTCACATCCTAGTTCTAGTCCGTGTGATATGATGCTTTTTTTTTTTTTTTTTTTTTTTTTTGAGACATAGTTTCGCTCTTGTTGCCCAAGCTGGAGTGCAATGGCGCGATCTCGGCTCACGCAACCTCCGCCTCCTGGGTTCAGGCAATTCTCCTGCCTCAGCCTCCTGAGTAGCTGGGATTACAGGCACGCGCCACCATGCCCAGCTAATTTTTTGTATTTTTAGTAGAGACGGGGTTTCACCATGTTAACCAGGATGGTCTCGATCTCTTGTGATCCACCCGCCTTGGCCTCCCAAAGTGCTGGGATTACAGGCTTGAGCCACCGCGCCCAGCCATGATGCTTTATAAAAAGTGCTTTCAATAGAAATATGCAACATTGGTATCTGAAAACCTAGGATAATACATACCAATTCAACAAACTAAATTGCCTGATCTCTTCTTTTTTTTTTTTAATGAGCTCTTCCAGTTTGAATTTAATAGAAGAACATCAGTGAGGAAAAATGAATGAGGTTCTAAAAGTGTATTCAGTTTGATGAACATAAAAACAAAGTGAAATCTCTTCAATCTCTTTGGCTTCTGGGGTCATCATTTTTTCATGCTCTGGTAAAATTTAGCCCTATGTTTTAAATGTATGGACCTTCCTCAGACTAGCTGGCGTTTTCTGTCTGCTCCCTCAGTACTCCCTGCATTCTTCTACCCCAGGACCTCTACGTGGCTTACTTGGTCAATTCTCCAACTGTGTGAAATCTTGAGAGTAGGGTTTTAGTCTTGTTGATTTGTTCATCTTCTGTTCTTGTTACACAGACAAAGAGATGGCCTGGGCCCTGTAGACTTTTACTGATTGAATAAATGTTTGAATAAACAAGTGAATAAATAAATATTACCAGTTATAATAACAAACAAGAAATGACTATCCATGTATTTCTAATTGCTAGAATATGAACAGAAGTACGTATCTGTACCACTTAGGTTGCTTATTCTCAAATCATAACCCACAAAATCCAAATCTCATAAGAAGCAGCATAAAAAAAAGGCCAGAAAAAATACTGTAACATAGCATTCAGTTTTCATCAAACTTTAGAAATACAAACTCTCCATCACTTGGTGAATCAGAGACAGATAATCGTCCGATCTCAGCCAAACAGTGCTATTAAAAACACAAACAACTGAACTCCATGTACATTCCAATTTCCCTTGTGATTCTAATTAAGATCACATCAATTAAGTACACTTATGATTTTGTGTCATGGAGTTCTTGAAAACTGCCTAAAATTCAAGTTGGCATTTTCTCCCTTCTCTGATAAGGAAGAAGCATGATTGCATCACATTGATTGCATATTTAGCTCTCGAAGCAGCTGCACAAACATTATAAGCAATATAGCAAAACAAAAAAATGTGTAGAGGCTAGCACCAAAGGATGCATTTTTGAGAATGTTATGGGCAGTTGATTCTAATTAAGAGATGACTCAGAAATATGGCTCCACCAGAGAAGTGGGCACTGTGGGAGAGAATGGGATGATCATAAATCCCCCACCCCCACACACACCAAATCCTAAAGTCAGAGTCTTTGTTCATAGAACCCTAAATGAACTTCCTAGTGACAGATAGTGACAAAGTCACTCCAAGCAGAATCAACAAATTTCTCCAATGCCAGGCTGCCCAGGGCATCATCTCTGGGAAGAGTGGGGACTGGGCCTGTTAAAAATCTCTGGGAGAGAGATCAGATTTCTACGGCTGCTGTCTTCCTCCCCTTCAGAAGAACTCACAAAGTGCCTGAGTGATCTTTAATATAGCCTAGCACAACTTCCCAGCGACAGTGATCACAAACGGTAACCTAGGTTCACCTATCTGCCTGTGCATTAACAAGTAATAAGAGCTTTGGCTATGGAGCCGGACTATCAGAGTGAGAATGCTGGCTCTGCCTCAGTCTAACTCGAATGACCTTGAGTAACTTACTTAATCTCTGTGTGCTTTGTTTCCACCTTTATAAAACGGAGAAGAGAATTCTAAGTGCCTCAGAGTCGATTTGAAAGCTAAACACAGTAATGCAATAAAGTACATAAGGAGCATAGTTATTCCTCAGTGAAGGAGAACTGTGATTATCACTGCTTTCACATACTGTTGTGGCTACTGTTCTTGTTGTCAGAAAGATCTATGCATTATCTGTTTGAAATGAAACCTGTCCCCACTCTGCAATCTTCCCTCCTTCCTGGCAATGCTGCCAAGAGATAGCCCAGAATTCCAGGTAGGGCTAACAATCGCCCCCTGTATAAGCCAATAAAATGCATTTTTCTCTCTCAGATAAATACACAGAATTTGCCTTAAAGTAGCCATGTGGTGACTAAAAATGGTACACAAATAGTGGGAAATGGTTTATTGCTATAAATACTCAGTACAGAATTTTAACTACCTTTTGGTTTAAATGGGCTTTTGGGAGACAGTTCACATACCTGCCCAATACTATTATTTTGTATTCCAGGTGAAAGTTAATTTATAAAGTAATTTTTGGACTGTGCTTTGTTTATGTGTGTTGTACCTAATGCAGCAAGGGGGGCAGGATAAAGAGAATATCTCCATTTTACAGAGCAGGCAACTAAGATCAAGAGAGCCTGTTCCTATGGCAAAGCTTCAGGGATAGACACAACACCAGTATTCCAGGTCCAGACAAGATCTCTCTGAAATCTCAGCCCTGAGATAAAGGAGCTCCAGGTACACTCCTTTCATTGCTCTTCTAGAATGGTCTCCTGCTTCTACCCCATTCTCTCTGCTACACCTTGCTTCTGTTGCCCTTCGAAATGTAGTCTAAGAAAAAACAGAGAGAGAGAGAGAGAGAATAATGAAAGAAAACCAGTGCAATGCTAGCTGTGGCTGTCTCTGTGAGATTGGGTTCCTGGTGATGCTCATTTTCTTCTTTGTGCTCCTCTATATAATCCAATCTTTTTGGAATAAACATCTTATATGATACAGTAAGTACATTATTATGTTTTAAATTGTTTTACAAATGCTACTCAAATTAAACCATTTCATAAAGTCTTTCTGAATTAGCTCCATTTATCTGTAATCACTCCATTCATTCAGAGCTGATGGGTGTGACTCTTGATAATTTGTACATACTCTTTCTTTCTATTTCTATTCCTTTCCTTTCTCCCTTCCTCTCTTTCTCATTCTCTTTCTTGTTTTCCCTTAAATTTCTATTATGTAACAGCCCCTGTGCCAAGAAATTTTAAAATCACAGTAGTGGTAATAAAAATATTCTAGTCATTAAAAATTCAATGCCAAAGTTTACCCTATGAACAATACCAAGGTTCATAGGGTAAAAGTTAAGTTAAAATATTCCACTCCCTGTATTTTTAAAATCTCATTCTTCTCTACCTATGGGTTGTAACGATTAGGTTTGGTATATAATTTTAAATCTTTCACGTGTAAATACATAGTCTTCCTGCAAACAATTATAATTAGTACCTTGGGATGTTAGTGTGAAGCGCATGCAGGTTAAATGGATCAGCAAGAATATCCTTTTCTGAAGGCCATGGGTGATTATGACCTCAACACAGCCTCAGCCCGGCAGTGGTCTCACCATGTGGCCATATGTACAGCAGTAGCACAAACAGGCCGTTGGCTGTTGAGCTTACTAATGACAGGTGCGAGTGCCATGTATCACATGTGCCCTCTAAAAATAGGGCTGACAATGAAAGGGTCTCATATCCAGACCTCTCAGTGGCCTTTACCAAAATGTTCACCTTGTGAACACTTAGTGGAATCAACACCATTTTAACATAATATCACCTGTGTCCATACTGACAGTTGTATTGAGCTCTTTAAAAAAATGGCTAGTTTTTTGGATGAGAAATCTCCTAAGGAAAAAAAAACGGTGAAAAGACTGAATGTGTTTGGCAGGATGAGATCTGGTTCTTTCATTTTCCTGAGGCAAGTTCTGCCTATCAATCTTTGTTAGTTGTGACCTTTCCTTCATTTGTGAAACTTCTGCAAACATAAGGAATTTTTGCTGACTATTTTGATAATTTGGATGAAAGAAAACACTAGACTCTCATTTCCTTCATCCCATTTTCAAGAGAAAAAAGAAGCCCAGCATTACTCAATATTTCTATGTAAGGAATCAGCACATATACCCTCTGTATTTAAAGTAAAAGCTGAAAAATTTTTTAAAAGAATAAAATATCCTCTTTGTTTTTCTTTTTTTCAAAGAATGTTTCTATAGGAGTTGATTTGGGGGGATAAATTCTAAAGCCAAAATGAGAAGTCCCCTCTAGGCTGAGGAAAGTACCTTATCTTGGTGTGTTCAAGGAGAACACGAGTTCAGAGAACTAAAAAAATGCTGATGTCGTTCATTTAGCAGGCATTTAGGCTGAGAACTTGCCAGATTGCTGTTAGGCTCTGCTGCGTTAGGCGGCATGGAAAGGGTCCCCCATGATCTTTAATTTAGAGTGGTGGCAAGTCCTACAAAAAGGGATTACACAGGTGGCATTTTCCCTTGTACACACTCCAGATTTCCCTGCTTTAATAATCTAATTCATAACTGACATGATATTATGACCAGCAGAATTATTTTTACTGCTAAATAAAAGCATGGAAAAGAGTCACAATTAGGCAGAACAGCAGCTGGATATTTGATTATCAATTAAAAATTACAAAGGTTAGAACAGCAATATTTAAGAAAAATGCCACTAATCATGTCCAGTTCCTCCTGTATGTATCTATATCTTTATCTTTTAGTAGAGTAGTTAGTTGCTTCTCCATGAAAGTCTGCTGCTTTTTTTTCTTTTTTTTTTTTTTTTTTCTTTTTTTGACAGAGTCTCTTTTTTTTGTTGCCCACTCTGGAGAGCAGTGTGATCTCAGCCCACTGCAACCTCTGCCTCCCAGGTTCAAATGATTCCCCTGGCTCGGCCTCCCCAGTAGCTGGAACTACAGGAGTGTGCCAGTAGCCCAGGTAGTTTTTGTATTTTTTAATAGAGACAGTGTATCACCATGTTGGTCACCATGTTGGTCTCAATCTCTTGACCTCATGATTCGCCCACCTCAGCCTCCCAAAGTGCTGGGACTACAGGTGTGAACCGCCATGTTTTGCCAAGGCTACCGCTGCTGCGCTTTTTTTTCTGCCTGTGTTTCAGGGGAAAGGCTGCTACTTTATACCGGGTTGTTAGGAGGAGAAAGCAATCTAGCTAGCTGAAAAGAAATTTGATCTTAGATTGGAAGAAGCTGGAATCATCCAGAGCAGCATGGACGAGACAGATTTTTAGACACAAGCTACAATTTAAATTACCAGTGAAAATTTTCCCAGTAACTCTGACCCACTTCTGCTCTACCTCATCTGAATTCTATCGTATTAGTGGTATTCTGCACCTTCTTGTGATTTTTTTCTAGTTGTTACATGTGTTTATGCCTGGTCCTCAATCTATGAGTTTCTTAAGGGCGAGCACTGTAACTGTCTAAATTTTAATGATCTCTTATTGGGTCTTTAGTAAATCCTTTAAGATTGGGCTTGGCAAGCAATTGCTGAGAACGACAGTAACCAGCCATGCACGCGCGCATGCAGTGTCTGAGCACGGGCAAGCATCCTCACCCCCGCTGAGACGCCCTGACGCTAGCCGGTCTCTTCCATGGCTGCCTTCTACCCCCTGGTAGATCAGGGACTCCTGTGGATCTGCCTACACCCTATCTAGTCCATAGCCTGTGTCTCCAAACATTCCAGTTCACCGTCCAAGTCACAATTATTTCCCCGAGGGGGAGTTTCCCCCTGCCGGAAGCACAGGGACTTGGGCCCACATTCCTGGATGCCGCCGTTATTACTCGGTATCTGTACTGGGAACGTGGATGCCTGGAACATCTGGGCTGCCTTTGAACTAGAACGTCTGGGTGATGTGCCCAGCCTTCCTCGTGTAACCTTCTCAAGGGGGCAGGCCAGGTCGCCAGGGAACTGGAACTGTTTTTGAGAAGGCCACTGGCAGAGGTCGCTTCATCCACTGCCCAAGTACCCCGCATTCTCCCTTCTCCAGGTCAAGAGTTTGTGGAACGATTGAAATAGGAGCAAGGGAGGAGCAAGGCCAAAGAAGAGGAGGAAGAGTACGCAGACTGGCCAGGTAGGCTGGGGAGCCAGGGCTCCCTATTGCTGATCCCGACACCGGCTCTGGGTGTTTTCAGAGGAGTCCTTGCTGGGTCCCATGCCTTAGTCGGCTTCTGTAACATGGATTGGAACATTTTTTTTTTTTTTTTTTGACCTAGCTCACTGGAAAGTAGAGAAAGACCGTTAAAAGAATATTAAGTAGAAGTGTTTTCTTTTTTTATGAAATGGCTAAAAATGTATTTAATATACAGGAGACTTTCCGCTGCATGGTTCTTTATCTTAGGTTTTGGCGTGGAGTTTTTATGATTATCCACTTCATTTGTGTAGTATTAAATTAGTAGGAGGCTGTTATCTGAGGCTTTGTCTGAACTGTGAGTTCCTAGGTAACAAATCACAGCCTAACTAAATATGTCAAACAAATCGAAACTGTATTTTTTTGTTATAAATAGCTGGGTTTCAGCCAACACAAACAGCTGAGCTTCAGCCAATCACAGGCAGTCCGTACCATCACACCAAGCCCAAATAAGGCAATATTTGTGATTTCTGATATAGCCAATCCAATGATTTCTGTTCTTTGCCTCTGTGTTCAGCCTATACAAGCCTGCTGATCACACTGTCTGGGTAGAGCCCTCTGAACCTCTTTTGGTTCTGAGTGATGCCCAATTTATAAATCACTCTTTGCTCAAATAAACTCTATATGCATATATTTAATAACATTTAAAGTAAATTAATAAGTTTAATTAAAGTATTTCTTTTAACAATGATTGTTAAAATATTTTCAATTACAGTTTTATTGTTTGATTAATTATATTGAAACAGCAATCCTGAGAGTTAGAAAAACATATTCCTCTCCGTGTTTCATAGAAACTGAGGCATAGAAAGGTGAGGTGACCTACCCAGAAAAGATTCATGACGAGAGTAGGACCTGATCCGGGAAGAGGGAACGGTGCTTTCTCTTTGGGTTCTTTTGTTTTTTGAGGGCTTAAACCCATTGAAATTTCAGACAGTTGTCAGTTACTGCTCATAAAAACTGGCTTCCCTCTCCTCGGAGTACATGAAAGACTACATTGCCTCTTTCCTACATCCCCATCTCAAGACTCACTCTCAAGGTTGAGTGAGCTTTGAGAGTAGTTCTAAATAGGCCAGAGGCCATCAAGAGCAAGTGCAGGATTTACTGAGTTCACTCTGCTAGCTACTCAAGCAAGTCGCTTCAGATTCTTAAGGCTCCCCATCGACCTGAGAACAAATGTAAACCTTTGTTTTCCTAAAGGCCAGTGAGAATTTTGCACTTGTTAGTTGCTGCTGCAGAACCTATTTTGACTGACACAGAACCATAGAAATGAATTCAAAAGCTACACAGCATAATAGCATTAGAATTTTTTAATCAGAAAGAGCCCAGTGGATAATTTTCCATGGAGGAGGTTGAGGGCCAGGTTTTCTGACCTCTGCCACTACTCAGAGTACTTTCTACCTTTATATATTTTGAGTGCATATTTTCCAACTGAATTCTGGCTGGACAACGGCTCTTGGCGACCTTACCAGGTAGTCTTTGAGTTATCCATCTGATTATCTACTGGGATACCTCGGGTCATGGAAAATCTGTCATACTCGGAAAACATTTACTTTCTTTTTTTTCAGCACTTGGTTATTAAAAAGTTATTCTTTAAGCTAAGTCAACATTTTCCTGTAATGTATATTTAATTGTCCCTATTCTTTTCCTCAGAGCCACAGAGAACATGTGTCATTCTCTTTTTATGTAATCCTTTTGAATAATTTAAACAACATGAACTCTCTGAGTTCAACTTCTCCATGTTGAACACCCTCTAGTTCTTTCAGTCATTCCTTATGTTGAATTATTCTGAGGTCCTTTATCATTTTACCTTTCTTACCAGGACAGGCTGAGTCTTTCAATATACTATGAAAAACACTGTACCTGGAAGTACACATAGTCTTATTAAAAGTGTGCTCTAAACTGTGCAAAATAAAATGACACTGTTATGTTTGCAGTGTTCTGTTTCCATCAAGCCTAAATTTAACAATAACAAAATCCATCAGTTTTAGATCTGGATTCTTTCATTACCATATTAATTCTATTCTCAACTTGATGCCATTCACCAGTTCTAACTCCATGCTATTTCTGAACTCATCACAGTCCATAACATAAAGTTTAACTGGACACTGGCCAGGTGGAGTTCTGAGAAGCAGCAGTGAAGACGTCAGCCTGGTAGTAACATTAAGCATTTGCATTTTCTTCCAGCGGTGTTACCATTCCGTTGCACTGCTCTAGCCAAATACACTATGAATTCCTTAACAAATTACAGACACGTGATTACTTTATTCCCCTAACCTACCAATCTAGTGATCACCTGTCACCAAAGAACACGTGGTTAGCTTGTTACGCTTAGCTTTTACTAAACCCATGCTTGCCACTAGTGACCACTTCTCCATTTCTAAGTACACACAACCTGTTTTAGAGTCCTACTTAGGATTACTAGTATGCTTATTGGGTTACCTACATCTTTCTCCTTTGGAAATATTATGCCATCATTTACCCAGCATGTGTCCTATTCCCCATGTTTTCCTGAAGAAAACAGGCTGTGACTTGGCAGCACTATTAATATATAACCCCTAAGTATCCTGAGATGACATTTGTTACAATCAATAGATATAAACACAATGAGAGCAGCTCATGCTCTTACTTTTTATTTTTTTTTTCCTTATTTTGGTGAATATCTGTTCATGTCTGAAAAACTATTCCCCTAACAGAAAACACATGTGAATTAGGAATTTAAGATTAAGAGTTTAAAATCTAGTGAATTAAAGTACCTAAGGGTTACCCATTTTGGGGGGCTTGTTAATTTGCATGAAAATTTTTGTGCATATTTACTGTACTATACATTGCTTCTTTCCTCTTTTTTTTTTGAGATGGAGAGATGGAGTCTCACTCTGTTACATAGGCCTGAGTTCAGTGGTACGATCTTGGCTCACTGCAACATCCAGCTCCCTGATTCAAGCTGTTCTTCTGTCTCAGCCTCCTAACTAGCTGAGGTTACAGGCTTGCACCACCACGCCTGGCTATTTTTTTTTTTTTTTTTTTTTGTATTTTTAGTAAGGACAAGGTTTTACCATGTTGATCAGGCTGGTCTTGAACTCCTGACCTCTTGATCTACCCACCTCAGCCTCCCAAAGTGTTGGGATTACAGGTGTGAACCACCGTGCAAAAGTGTGCTCTAACATACTTTTTTTTTTGTCCCTTTACCACTCAACATCTTCTCTTTCTCCCCACTTGCTTCCTCCTAAAAGCTTTGCCATCTTTGGTATATATAACTTCATCAGATTTTAAAAGTGATCTCTGACCCTCTAACATCTTAAAGGAAAAGAGAAAATGTCTCTTATCTTTGTCTCTGGTGCTTAGCAGTAGAATTCTCAGTATGTAGTGGGATACTCAATGCATTTTGGTTGACTGACTAAATAAATACTTAAATCTTGTTCCCTCTTTTCCAGTAAAAGAAGCTATAGTATTCTCATTCTTATTCATGCTCCAAATGTGTCTTAAAAAGAGTCCTTTTTCTCCCTTGAGCTCTTTTTAAGCTTTAGCTTTTCTGACATTATGCCTACATGCATATTGTACCCCTTTTCAAAGATAAAATTCATTGCTTTTATGATCTTTTTATCTTTGTTTACATGAGTTCACGTTGATTTATCTAATTAAAATAATTCTTCCCTGCCCTCGTGGGATGAACTTTATGCATAGTTAAGAACCCATGGGTGGCCTTTAATGATGTGCCACTCAGCTCTTCCTTCCAGAAAACCTGTGACAAGGAGCATAGTGACTGACAGTGTCCTGACTGCCATTCCTTCGGGTCCATTCCTGTGGAAATTCTCTCAGGTTGCTCCCAGGCAGTGCCTGAAATGATGAGGTTGTTAGGAAAATGGTGGGGCTTCTGGAGCCAGGCCATTCTAGCCCAGTGCTGGGTAGGAAATTTCTGCTCGGGGATGGCCCATGTTTTAAAGGCACTCTATGCAGTTATCTTAGTGTAGTCTAGCTTGGTAACTCCACTCAGTAGGGTGAATTTGTCCCTTCCTCGTTTCTCAGATACAATGAAGGGTGATTAAATGGAAGAAAGGGGATCAGAGATCCAGGCCTGCCTTGTCAATCGATTCCTTACCTTTCTAGTCTTTGGCTTTCCAGGTTCTTGCTGGGGAGAATAGAGTGACCCAAGCCAAGTGCCAAATCCAGTATCTGAGCTGTCTCGTTTTGTGGGGAGCCAGGGAGTGGCTGTATTTTCTCTTGCCCTTGGGTGTTAGTTTTTTTCCTTTAGTTTTCATTAGCAAAACTGTAAAAACAGTTTTTCGAGCTGATGAAAGCTACCTTTCTCCCATTTCAATATGTCTTTTTATATCCCTATCCTATGTCTACTTGGGGAAAATGGTCAAACCTCAACGGGTGTTTTGAAAGAACCAGACATTAAGAAGTTTTGTGTTTTTATATAGATAGCTTTTTAAACATTTTCTTTGATGACATGCCAGCTTCTAGCATTGAGTAAGATGAGACCAGTTAGCAGGATCTCGAACACCAGTGCTGGTAATGAACATAGGGTCCTCTTTTCTAGGAAGGTTAGTCTCCAAATGATGTGGCAAGCAGGGTCAAACAGTAACAATATAAAGGAAAACAAAAATCCAAACCACTCGCGTTTGAAAAGGCAGGTTCTTTGATTTCTCCATCTGACCACTGAAGCACTGATGGCTTGAGGGAAGGTGGTGACAAAACATAAAAGCCAGTATTAGGGAAAATAGAGTTTCAAAAAGACAAACTATTATACAACTTATTGCCAGGTGTGGCTGTTGTGAGGCCATTGATGTGTAAAAAACTCAAAAATGGGCTGGGCGCGGTGGCTCAAGCCTTTAATCCCAGCACTTTGGGAGGCTGAGGCAGGTGGATCACGAGGTCAAGAGATCGAGACTATCCTGGTCAACATGGTGAAATTCCGTCTCTACTGAAAATACAAAAAATTAGCTGGGCATGGTGGCGTGTGCCTGTAATCCCAGCTACTCGGGAGGCTGAGGCAGGAGAATTGCCTGAACCCAGGAGGCGGAGGTTGCGGTGAGCCGAGATCGCGCCATTGCACTCCAGCCTGGGTAACAAGAGCGAAACTCTGTCTCAAAAAAATTAAAAAAACTCGAAAATGCAGGTGATCATTTTTAATTTCTTTAATTGTGAAATCCAACTTCTTGTTCCATATTTATATAAATTTCCGTAATGAGTAAGCATGATGAGTCGGGTTTTGTAGTCTAAGAAATCATCTTAAGGCTTCTGAAATCACTTCATCCTGGCAGCCTTCTATTGTGCTGGTGACCTGGCCTCCCTCTATAAATCCTGTTTGTCCTGGTTCCAGGACAAGATGCCCATACGGTCTTTACATGTGGGTTTACACCATAGATCCACATTGTAACCAACCAATTGCCTTATGTAATTTTTCCTTCAACTTGGTTCTTGGAGATAAGTGGATTATAACTCTTTTGGCAGGACTTTGGATAAATACCAAGGAAGAAGGGACATTTCGAAGCATATGTTTTGAGATAGCAAAACAGGTTTTGTTTTCTCATCAAAGAAGCTCCTCCTGTATACCTAGTGTTATTATAAATCAGAATGAACACACATGGTTACCTAGAATTACACAAGCCATGTAAACATGTCAGTTATTGGGGTCCAAAGTGGCTCCCGCCGGAGGTCATGGCGCTCACGAAGGCAAGGTCATCAGTTCAAGGCTAATCTGAGCAACCTCATAAGCTCAAACTGATTGGCAAAAAAAAAAAAAAACATGTCAGTTATCTCTGCATTTCTATAATGCTTCTAATATTTAAAAAATTTTCATGGCTTACAACCTAAGGAACTGACTTCTCTAGACTTAATTTGATTTCTGGAAAAGCAAACATGGCTTACATTTAGACTAATCATAAACTGAAAGTTTAAGAAAAATATAATTTTTATGTCTATATGAGGATAGAAGAATCCACTCTATGTGTTTATTGGGGAATGAAGGGGTGGCCACAAATATGTTTGAATGAATTATCTCAAAAGCAATAAGAGAGCAACACAGAATTCAGTGTGCCATAGTAAGGGTAAGAAGCAAAAGTAAGGACATTTGGGAGCTCCTGTTCCTGGGTTTTGTCACCGTCCTCCTTCTTCACTCCTTGCTGTCATTTCTTTTAGCTTTTGGGTTGAATGTCAGTTACCTAGGAAAAATTCCCTAACTAACCTTGCCTCATGGTGATTGCTCTCTTCCACTTCTGTTTAGGACTTATTAAAGCTTTGGTACTGGATTGTCACATACTTGTTCAATGGGTATTTTTTCAGTAGTTGTTTTGAGTGGGTAATACTGATGATGGTGGTGATGGTGGTGGTGGTGGTGGTAATGATGATGCTTTTCTGAGCAATGAGAATTTAGGAGACAGAAACCCCAAAACTCCTTGTGAGTAGGAACCTTGTGGCCCATTTCTCTTTCCACTCTTTTCTTTTCATCATCCTTCATGTTTAATTTAATTGGTATAAAATAAGAAACGGGTCACTGGGTAAACACACTGGCTGCCTGGAACATGTTTCAACATCTTTCTCTAAGTCCTTGCTACTCAGTGAGTGGTCTGAGAACCAATAACATGGATATTACCTAAGGAGCTTCTGAAAAATGCAGGATCTGAGGCCCCATCCCAGGACTAAACTCTAAGTTATATTATTAGGAAATCCCTAGGTGATTTGTTTGCACATTACAACTGGGGAAGCGCTAATTTAAAAGACACTCATTTTTTGTCTCCACTTCTAGTACCTACTTAAATATACCACTTCATTAATGATTACCCACAGTATCTTGAATTATTATACAACTTTTCATCACTGTGGGCTTTGAAAACTCACGCAGAGCCTAGTGTATTTTATACACTTTATGCTGCTGTGGGCCGTTCTATATTGCTTCATGTATGTTCATCTTATATCCTCCAGCTCACTGCAAGTTCCTTGAAAGCAGTTTCTATTTTTTGTGTCTCTAAATCTTGTTGGTGCTATATCCATTGCAATACTCACTAGTTATTAATAATTGGTATTTGAGAACTATGCGTTAGATATTTTGCAATGTGCTTCCTTGCGTTATCTCACGGGATACTCAAAATAACTGTATAAAGTAGCTATTATTCTTTCTTCATAATATAATGATAATGCAGAGCTTTAGGGAAGGTAGTGTGCATTTGAGCTGGGACTCAAATCCATGTCTGTTTGACTCAGGAGACTGAGCTTTTAGCTGCTGTGTGATACTGCTCACAGAACGTTGGTAAAGAAACAAGACTATGCTTAACCTAATACATTGGAAGCAGAGCTGCTTGCTGCTGGCCTGGATGCTATCCCGATAAAAATAGTTCTCAAATAAAGAAAAGCAATCCTTCTCCTCTACCCTCTCCACAATCTTTCCCATATCCCTCCTGTCCCAAGCTTCTCCCTCTTTCTGTATGTGTTAGCCCCCCTCTCCCATCTTCTCTCTCTTTTCAGTGAAGACCCTCATCCATGTCCTACCCTTGCTAGATGGGCTTATCAGTGAGTCCCCCGACGTCTCAGCCCTCTGAGGAAAGCATTTGGATCTGGCCTGGCCGAGGGGCACCACATGAGGAGCTTTTTCAGGTCACAGGCTGTCTGAGCTTTCTCCGCCTGAGTGGATGTGTTTGCAAAGTGGATGAATGACCTTTCATTCCTGGACACCCAGAGGGCCAATCAGTCTGTTCTTGCTCCACTGAGAAAACTGAATAAAGTGCTTGCCACTCGAAATGAGAGTAAAGCATAAATAACTATAAAAATAAACAAGCCCCAACCCCGTCAAAGCTCCAAGAAAGCTGATGCACTTTGTGTTTTAAGGCACCCTGAGTCTGGCAGATGAAGAAGCCTTTTCTCGAGTTTCCTCCACAATGTGAAAAATCACTTCACTGGAAAAGATCTCCGCTAGGCCAGAAAGCATGTGCACCCCAGCCGCACTCTGCCCCCGGCATGTTCTCTTCTCTCGGAAGTGCTGGGGCCATTGTTTCCACTCGGATGGCTGGCAGGATGCTTATGTAATCATCACCTGCCAGGAGCCACTGATATACATGCTTGTCCTGGACAGCTACGCTACTTTGACAGATGTGATTGTGAGGCCACAGGGCACCCGGGACAGTTTTGTCAGAATAGATCCTGTAGGAAACAGACTCCAAAATGAGAAAGACAATGATCTTGGAGAAATTCCAATGGGAGAGACTGTTCTTTTGTGGCTCTGCCACCCAGCAGGTCCCTCAACTATCTGCTGATGCGACAGCAAAGTGTAGGTAACCACTACTTCCGTATTTAAAGGCCAGTAAGTCAGACCCTGTATATATGACTTATAATAAACAATTTCTGTCATTTTGGTAACTTTGCATCAGATAATCTTCCTTAAATCTGCTTGAAAAGTACCTAGATTAGGAATCCGGGAATCTAGATGGACCACCCAGCTCTGGAATTCCCCATCTTTTCAGCCTGGGGTAGATCACTGCCTTTCTGAGACTTCCATTTCGTTGCATGGCAGGTTAGAATAGTTTCACTGGCTTTTTGGGTAGCTTTAAATTATAGCATTTTTGAATTCCAGTGACCCCCAACTTCAGGCTACTGCTTGCTCAAGCTCATTTTGTCCATCCCATCCGCAGGAGAAAAAGAAATGAGTACAGTCTATGGCTTATATCACAACCTTCCTTCTGCATCCGCCTCACATGCAAATTCACCAGTGACAACTAAATCCATGCACTTAGCAACCTTCCCAAGCTTATTGGACCCAAGTCAATGTACTTGTTGAAAACCTAATATAGGTCCATTTAATAGTTCATTCACATTGGGCTCTATCAGTTCCCTTCTATGAATAAGGAAGAAAATTAATTTTAAAATAATAATAAAAGCTTTCAGAAAGAAATTGCCTTTGTACTCCAGCCACTGAACTAAGTGTTGAAATTCAATTAAATTGGAAAAGATCACAATGAAGATGCAATTTAATTATTTTTTGTTTTATGTGAATGAGATTCTCAAATCAATGCATTAAAAATCTTTGTTTAAGCAGTTCATCAGTTGCCTACCGAAGTGCTGTTTTGTTACTTCTTTGCTAAATCCCTAATCTCACAAGCCAAATGGAAGAAATGTTTCTGGAAATTCAAAGACTGAAATAACCATGCCACCCAACTTTTTCCAAAAATGCCATAGATAGACTACTATACCAATTGTTTTCTAACTTGGAGCTTATTTTATTTCAAAGTTTACATGCAGCCAAGAGAACTTCCTAAAAAAAGACCACTCTCATTCAAATGCCTGGGAGAATTCTAAAGTGATATAAAAGACAGTTCTACATCTTGTAGAAATTAATCCTTATAGAAGTCTGACCTCATATAGTCCATTTTATGCTCTATGAAACATATTTTTTTCAACAACTCAAGACAAAGAAGCAGTAGTCATTATTTCTATAGAAAAAGATTAATTTTCAAATATCTATTGAGAATTCCACTTAGAATTACTGACTTTATTTAAAAGCAAAATCACAAAGACCTGGTGATCCATTACTGCTGTTGCCGTCAGAATGTTGTCTAACAACTCACCCCAAATCTTAGTGGCTTTCAATAACAAGCCTTTATTCTCAGACTCAGAGGTGTGCAGGTGTATTGTGCTTCAGCTGATGGAGGCTGAATGTGGGCCGTTAGCCCTGCTTCATGCCGTAGGTGTGGCTCCAGGCGAGAGACTGGGTCCAGTGTGGTCCGTATGCGTTTATGTGTGCTGAAACTGAAGGTGCAGTAGCCACCAGTCCACGTCCTTCTCGTGGCAAATCACTTAAAGACACAGGTCAAAGCAAACTGTCTAAGCACGTTTCAGGTCTCTGTTAATCATTGGTCAAAGCAAGTCACATAGATGGTCCAAGATGGGTCCGAGGGTGGGAAGTAAACTCCATCCTTAGTAGGAAGGGAGACAGTTTTTACTAAACAAAACTAAACTATTCTAAACATCTTTAGCTCAGATGTTTAAAAGCCCGAACGTAAGGTTTTGGACACCTCTGATCTAGAAGGACACTTCTCCTAGGTTTTGTACTATGTTTATTAAAAATCAGTAGTATATAATGATATTTAAGTAAAGTAACCACCTGTCCAGCACTTTGGTTTCATTTAGAACTTTCCTCTTAAAGCTCTCTGCTTCATTTTCTAGTGGATATGGCTAATATTTTAATAAGGAATTGGTAAGTGGAATGTTTATTTCAAGTCAATGTTAGGCTTAGGAATATCCCAAGATGGCTTTGGGACCTCTAATCAACTTGGTGTCAAAAACTCTTGTAATTGATTTTTCTTATCTATGAATGACTTTTTTTTTTCCACCAGGGAATTAAGCATTTTACTCTTTTAGTATTGGAAAGATAATTAGCTAAATAAACTTATTTTCTTCTCTGATTCTTCTGTTCTCATTCCCTTTGCTCTTCAGACACCCTCCCCACAAAACATCAGCAGAAAGAAAGCTTAGAATCATCGACCATATATTAGTAACAGAATATATCAGCACAACAAGCCCAACTCCAGGATGCACGTTTGTCTTTACCTAACTTTCCTTTTTTTATTTTTATTTTTTGAGACAGTATCTAGCTCTGTCACCCAGGCTGGTGTGCAAGGGTGTGATCTCGGCTTACCGCAACCTCCACCTCCCAGGTTCAAGTGATTTTCATGCCTCAGCCTCCCTAGTAGCTGGGATTACAGGCATGCACCACCATGCCTGGCTAACTTTTGTATTTTCAATAGAGACAGGTTTCACCATGTTTCCCAGGCTGGTCTTGAACTTCTGACCTCAGGTGATCCACCTCCCTCAGCCTCCCAAAGTGCTGGAATTACAGGCATGAGCCACTGAACTCATTCTGCAACTTCCTTTCGAAAAGAAAATGTTCTTTGGCCTAATGAGTACAGTTGTTTAGGTCCTGTAGAGCAGTTTCTCAATTTTGGCACTAGTGACATTTTGGGCCAGATAACTGTTTGTCACCAGGGGGCTATCTATGCTTTTTAGAGTGCTGTGCAACATCCCTGTTCTCTTCTCACTAGATCCACTAATACTCTCAGTTGTGACAAGCAAACATGGCTACAGTCATTGACAGATGCTCCCTGGGATAAAAAGTGTCCCTGATTGAGAAGCACTCTTTTAAGGTAACCAACATTTAATTCAGATACAGAGCATGAATGTTTCTGAACTTATACTTTTTCTTTTTTTAACTTTAAGTTCAGGGGTACATGTGCAGGTTTGTTATATGGGTAAACTTGTGTCATGAGGGTTTATTGTATAGATTATTTCATCACCCAGGATTCTCTCCCTCCACCCTCCAACAGGCCACAGTGCATGTTGTTCCCCCCGTGTGTTCATGTGTTCTCATCGTTCAGTTCCCACTTGTAAGAACATAAGGCATTTGACTTTCTGTCCTGCATTAGTTTGCTAAGGATAATGGCCTCCAGCTCCATGCATGTCCCTGTGAAGGACATGATCGTGTTCTTTTTATGGCTGCATAGTATTCCACGGTGTATATGTACCATATTTTCTTTATCCAGTCTATCATTGATGGGCATTTAGGTTGATCCCGTGTCTTCGCTATTGTGAATAGCACTTCAGTGAACACACATGGAGCACTTTCAATTAGCAACAGAAACCCAGCTAAACCCAACGAAAGAATATTATAATGTAAATTATTTTTAACTGAAATGTATTTCTGCTAATTAAGCAGTTTTGGGATATATATAAAGGATAGTCCTGCCACCCAGGGGGACTCCTGAAATTGGTGATTCTAAGTCATGGTCACTAATGAGGCAGTTACACCTACTGTGTGCCAGGCATGTTCTGTGTGCTTTATGTACTCACTTAATCCCCTCAATCATATGAGCTAGCTACTATTAATATTATCATTGTACTTAGAAGAAACTGAGACATAGAGGGTGTAGGTAACAGAGCTGAGACCCCTCAGCAAGTAGAATTGGAGCTAGGATTGGTGCTGATGTGTTTCTGGAAGGAGGCCCTGCCCTCCGCATTCCATTGGGTCACACGTGTTGTCAGAGTGTAGGATTCCCCTCAAGACCTTTGGCACATTCTGTATACCAACAATTGCATCAAAAAGAGGAGTCAAATAAGGCTCCCTTTAAAAGGAAGCATAGTGATATTCTATCAGGTAGATTTTGCCACATCCTACGTTAGTACTCACACTTTAAGCCCTAGCCTGGGACACCTGGTGCCATTTCCCAAAGGGTCACTGTGTGGGCAAAGCAAGGGGATACCCCAGGAAAGTGATTTTAGGAATTCCAAATCCTTTGTGAACTAAAATATCTACCCCTGTCCTACCAGAAGGACTGTATTTCTTACCAATTACAACTATGTGTCTTCAAGAGTACCCAAGATTGGATTGGGGTAGTGGTGTGTGCTGAGGGATGGCTGCTTGCCTGGAAGATGATGAGTGTGTTCTTCTTTATGATGGCACAAAACAAGCATCATCATTAGGTCCCTCCACAACCTGGTGGTGTCCATCTGCATCATGTTCCTCAACAAGTGGATCCCTAACATGAACCTGACCCTGGTGCATCTTGTGGTCACCTGGCTGGGCTTGCACATCTGCCAGAAATTGATTATATTTGCCTCAACAAGTCTGCCACCCCGAGATCCTCCTTCTGGCCTTTAGCTTCTGTGATTACAAGGCCTTCACCAACCTCTCTCTGAAGGGCGAATCCACAGGCATCCATTCGCTGATCAAGGCCATGTTTACACTGGTGATTACAGCCACGCAGACCCTCTGCCACGAAAAGGCCTTCTTCACCAGACTATGACTCAGCACTGATTCCTGTAACTTTAGGTGTAATCCTAAATTCTTCTTATGATAGGAAGTTTTATGTCCTTGGAATGCTGTTTTCTGCTCTCAATGTTTCAGTTACATTCCTTTGTCCAATGTGGGCAAAAACCAAGTAGCAGAAGTTGCAAGTAAACTCAATGCAGATGCAGCTCTGATACCTCTGCTGTTATTGGGTGCTGTGCTCCTCAGTGCATGGAGAGCAAGAAATATCTGGTCTCTGGTCAGTTTCTGCTTTGACTGTGGTGCAGTTATCTGAAATAATGGTTGCCACGCTGAAGTTATCGATTTACTGGATCACTGGGCACACTTCACCAGTCACCTACCACATACTTGGACACTTCAAGTTCTGACTTCCTTTACTTGGAGGACGTGTGTTATTTAAAGATCCACTGTTAATTAACCAGAGTCTTGGCATTTTATGTAGTTATTTGGTATAAGAATAAGAGCCTATATTCATTTTATACTCTATAAACAGGAAGGAAGAAAATGTAAATTGCTACAAAGTACTCAATTGGGTTTTCATAATGAAAAGAAAGTCACCTCAAGAAGATACAAAATGTTAAGCCAGTTACTTTCAAAGAGGTAAAAAAAATACATTATAAAATGTATTGAATGTTAGTTTGCAAGATGTAACAGAAAGGACATTTTATTCTAAAATAAAATCTATTTTTAGCATACTTTTTGTAACTTAATTGTTTAAAATGAAAATTGTTCATGCTTCTTTTCAAATATGATTGTATAAATTATAACCACCCATGTACTACATTACATTCATATATTTACTTACCCTAACATACAGTCTTACTCATTCGTACTTGGTGTCAGGCCCTATTCAGGACACAGAAATCAGTTAGAACACATCGTTGGCCAGAGGGTTTCCTGGCCTAGCAAGCCCGGTGTCTGAGCTTCGCATTTAAGACCTCCTCCCACCTGTTCTTCCCACAGCTTGTCCTATTTAGTTAGTTTTGCTCCTTGGTAGCCTCACAGTAGAGCCTGATCACACCGTACAGCTTGATCTTCCACCAGACTTTCCCTGACCCTTCTCTGTCCTCACAGTCCAAATCTCCACATCTCAGGATTCAGATTCGAGACAGGTATATCCTTAGCAACCTTCCGAACAGAGCTCCAGAGGCCTGCATTTGCACTGCCTCTCTTCCGTCATCCGGGTGACCATGAGATCATCAATTGTGTTCCACCCTGCTCCAGTCCTGTGCAATGTGATATTGCAGGTCCTCTGAACAGGAACTGGAATCAGCTTCTTCACGCACTGAACCTCCATGGACTGTGGGACTTGCCTTGACATATGGGATGTTAGCAAACATTATACAAGCAGAGGCTTGAAAAACAGTTGCAATTTGGGGTTTGCCCTCTTGCTTCTCATTGAAACTGTAAGAGGACCTTGCAATTAAGGCCAAGCTATCCTGTTGTCCATGTATCAAAGCTAAATGTTAAAGCGAATCAATCTTTTCTGTTTCACGGTCCTTGGTTTTTGGTTGGGCTGGAGACTAAAATCAAATGTGATATTTAGAGTGTGAGTTTTAGAGTCAAATGGACCTGAGTTCCAATCCCAGCTCCACTCCCTACATGAAAAATCCAGGCAAAGTTTTGTTTTCCTTTCTCACAACTAAGCATCCACATCCACAAGGACAAAAATAAATATTAACCTCTTTGGGCTATTGTGACAATTACACGAAATATTATAAATAAGATCTCCAAGTCATCATCTGGTTCTTAATAAGAACTGAATGAAAATATTGATTGCTCTTATTATTATTTCTGTCACTAAAATTTTGTGATTCCAATCTCATCCCATGACCACCTTCTCATTCAGGAATATCTTTCTCCATCATCCCCAAACCCTTGGGAAGCTCTCAACTCTCAACTCATACCTATTTAACCAACCATAATTGTTTCCCACCTGTTTATTTTGGAATAATTTTAAATTTACAGAAGAGTTGCAAAGACAGTTCAGAAAACTTCACACAGAGCATCCTAATGTTAGCATTTACATAACCATGGCCACTTGTCCAAACAAAAAAATTCTCATTAATGAAAATAGTCTCTTTTAATGTCACTGATTTTTCCATAATTTCCTTTTTCTGTTCTGGCATTCAAGCTAGGATAACATGTTGCTCTTAGTCGTCCTGTCTTTTTAGTCTCTTCCAGTCTGTGACAGTTTCTCAGTCTTAACCTTGTTTGTTAGAACCTAAACATTTTTGAAGAGTACTGGTTAGGCATTTGGTAGCATATCTCTAATTTGGGTTTCTCTGATATTTTTCTCATGCTCAGTTTGAAATTATGGGTTTCTAGAAGACCACAGAGGTAAAGTGTTATCGTCATTACATCCTATAAAGGATGCTCGATATCCGTATGCCTCATCCCTGATGGTGTTAATTCTTATCATCTGGCCAACTGAGTGTTTTCCAGGTTTCTCCACTGTGGTGTTACATTCCCACCTATGTCCAGTCCCCAGCCCTTTTTATATTCTATTCTTGGGAAGCAAGCCACTAAGCACAGCCTACACTCAAGTGATAGGGAATTAAGCTCCAACTCTATAAATAACAAGAATTATTTGGAATTCATCTGTAAGTGACATTTGTCTCTTCCACATTTATTCAATCATGTATTGATATCAGTATGGACTTGTGATATTTTATTCTCTGGGTTATTATCAAATAATGTCATTTATTTTACTCCTCAAATTGTTCTAACTTTAGTCTTTAGAATCTCTTTAAGTTGGCTCCTGTGTCCCTTTGACATATGAGCACTTCCTTACATTATGACACCTTAACAAGAGGCTCCAGATTCATCTTATATGTTTCCTGCTGCAGCCCCAGAATCAGCCATTTCTCCAAGTATCTCTGGTTCCTATTATTAAAGAATAGTATTAGAAGCCAAGATAAGGGTTCTGGGTGTGTTCATTGCTACTGGGGTAGTATTGCTTCTAGGTCACCTCCATGGACAGAGATAGGATGTGTATGTATTTATACTACCCATATATACATACATATTTTATAAATTTTAAATATTTCTAAATCTGTGTGTGTGTTGTGTATGTACACAAGCATGGGCGCATATTCTTTGACTCTAATCATGCATCACAGGATTCACTCTAGCCTTCTCTCATTGTTTATTTGCAACTTCTTTCTTTGGCAGTGAGAACCTTGACTCCCATGATCTGTGATTTATGTATTAATATTTACTTGTTCAGTTTTAGCAAACATGTAAAGTGGTTTCAGAATTGCTTCCTTGTTCTCCGATTTCTTTTTACATTGTAATCTGTTCTTGTTTCACGGATGCGGTATCTTCTTTCATTTTTTGAGGACATTATTCATAATTTTCTAGTTTTCTTTCGTTTTTTTTGTCCTTTTAATTGATCTCTCTCTCTCTGTGAATTTGCATGTGTGGAATTGTGTAATGTGCATCATATGTGTCTTGGTATCTCTTTCCATGATAAATAATTTTTCAGATGTTCAATTTAGAAGAAACTTTATTCCATGACGCCAGTGAGACAATATGAACATTAACAACCAAACGAAATATACTCTAATGAACAAGGGAGGGGTACTGATATTATGGAAGGGATCTGCTGCTAATGAGCACCCAGCATGAGTTGGGCACTTCATTTTGGTCATCTTGACAACAACTTGGTGATGTGCATCTTGTCTTTTTACATTTCTGTTGTACAAAAGCAGAAATCATATAAGAGGTTAAATAATTT
The DNA here is from genome assembly GCF_049354715.1 of Callithrix jacchus. NCBI lineage: Eukaryota > Metazoa > Chordata > Mammalia > Primates > Cebidae > Callithrix > Callithrix jacchus. Next base: position 7,072,627 of record NC_133520.1, read on the forward strand.
TCCTCATGTTATCGTTAATAAGTGATGAATTCATGAATAACTCAGGTTCAACACCAAAAGTAGCACCAGCTGCCATTATTCCTACTTAATTCAAAAAGTGGTGGGGAAATGCTGAAAACAAAAATGAAATTGTAAGTTGAGAATATATTTGAAGATGGGCGCAAAACTCAACTCCAATACACAGTTCCTGGTACATTTAAAGGTGAATGGGGTGGATGGGAAAAACAGAATCATCTAACCCTATGATTAAAACTGCAAAGGTGATTAAAGTGCTGAATCACATATATCAATGGTTCTAAGCTGCAGTGGATGAATTGGAACGCCGGACAATAAAGACATTGAAATGACAAGCGTATCTCAGAGCCTGGTTGTAAAGCAGATAGTTGGGAAACTGTGGTTGCAAGTTGCTAGAAAAGCAGCAGGGAGAGTTTGCAGGGCAGTGTTGAGTCTGAGAGAGAGTTTGCAGTCAGGGAAAGCTATGTTGCTAGCTCATGGCAATGCCTTCTTGTAGTTGGGAAGCAACTTGTTTGCAGCTTAAAGATGCTACCAGTGTCTGTTACTGAGGAGATGGAACTTTGCCAGCTCAGTGGGAGTTCACTCAGGAATAAGACCTAGTACTTATTAGCTTTAATTTCACCAACTTGGGTGGATGTGGCCTCATCTTTTCACACTTCCCATCTTTCAATTTACCACACTTGGAAGTTTTAAGAATACATTGTGTTCTCATTTTCCCTAGTACCTTACATATCACACAATTACTACATCATGCTGCTTCAGCCAGGAACGTCCTTCTCTTCCCCATAAAACCCCTTACCTCCACCTGACCAACTCCCACTTAGCATTTGGGCTCTGGGAAGCCTTTTCTCCATATTCAAGATTGGAATGCTCCCCCATCACGAATACACATGTTAGTGCATGCACACGCGTGCACACACACACACACACACGTGTGCCAAGACAATTTGCCTCCCTTTGCATTTTTTATACTGCATTCTAGAAAACTGTACAGATCCAAATGCTTTATCCACAAGCATAACATCCCCAAATCCCTGTAATCTAGATATTTTAAATGTTAAATTTAGTGCAAGCTTACTCCATTTGGTGAGAATAGTCATGCATTTTGCCATCAAAAAGTTGTGTGTGGCTGTGGAGGGCTGTGTGAGGTGTTACTGGGGGTATGAAAAATATAAAATATAGGCACCTCTTATCTTTCTAAATGTGTAATTATGCTTTATTCTGAACTGTATCTGGCCATAAGAGTGTTAGCTAAGTGATGATGTGTCCATCCTGCACTGCCTTCTATTGTGTGCTGAGGTGCATTATATCGTGCATATTAGATAGAGTTCACTACTCAAGTCCTCCAGGACAGGGACTATATCCCACTCAGCACTGTATCTCCTTTTCCTATTATGGTGTCTGTACATAATTAGTGTGTTCAATACATTAATGACTAAATAAAGATTGAGTATTCATGGTCAATCCCCAGGTTCATTTGCTGTCCCTGAACTCCCCAAGACAGAGAATTTCAAATGAACTAAGAAGACTGGACAGTGTAGAAGAAATTGTAAAATACGTTTGCACTTGAAACATAGCAGCTTTCATTCATGCATTCATTCATGAATTTATTCAACAAATGTTTATTGTTCAACAACTCTATGCCATGTAATAAGCTCAGCCATAGAAATATTGGAACAATAGCAACAAGAAGCAATCCTAACAAAAAAGAGAGAAAGCAGAAAAATTCAGAAAGAGATAAAAGACTTTGGCATACACCAAGGATTTCATTCAAATGAGGTGCTTATTCTCCCTAAGTATGAAACGTGTCTATTTTGAATTCTTAGTCTGAGAAAAAATTTATGTTAGCAATTCACTATTAGTTTTTATATTATTTTACTTAAGGATAACAAACTATTTCAGTAAATCATTTTATAAGAACTGAATAGTTCTTTCTCTTTGTAAAGTATTATCTCATAATGAATTTTACTTCAAATATTAAGAAATTCTGGGAACCTGTTATCCATTAGGGTTTGCCCATAAAACTGAAATGACTTCAGATTAATTTTAGAGTTAAGTTGAGCACAGTGTGTTAGAGGCTTCCACATCTCTAGGAAAGCCAGAGGAGTGAAAGTCAGTAAAGCTGATTTCTAAATACAACAGCAGGGGAGCCACTAGCAGTGTGGATGATTCTTGGGAGGACACCCAAAGCACTGGAAGCTGAGAACTGTTGCTACCTGTCACAACAAAAGGGGTGATTCCCAAGAGGCCCTCAGAAAAATCATCTGCAAACCCCACCCGTATCTTTCTGTAATATCCATAGCAGAATGGTTTCTTCTCTTTCACATTCTATATCTCATGTAAGCACCTTTCATTGGTGGAATTTGCCCAAAATAAGTCCGGGAAATGTAGTTTCTAAACTTTAAGACTCTATAGTAAATGCGATAGTTGAAGAGTAATGTTAGTGTTAAGTATCAACAAGCAATATCTACCAAAGTATACCTTCCTCATAGTTGTTACATTTTTGCACAAACATGTCATCCCAATTTCTCTCTAGGCCTCCAGGAATTATAAAACAGGAAGAGGACAAGAGCAGGTGGTTTTCTTCACTGAGGATGGTTTATTTTGTTTTCTGACATCTCTCTCTCTCTCTCTCTCTCTCTCTCTCTCTCTCTCTCTCTCTCTCTCTCTGTGTGTGTGTGTGTGTGTGTGTGTGTGTGTGTGTAATAATGTAAGAGAGTTATAGTGGTAATATGAAAACAGTTGTAATAGAATGATCCGTGGTAAAATGTCTGTGGAGCTGAAGTGGATTGAGTCCCAAATATACACTAATTTATATGGGGGAAATGTCATAATAACATATAGAATCCAAAGTAGACTGAATTTATGTGGCCATTTCTTATATTTGGGTGCTCTTGGATACCTGTAAAAGAATGCAACTACGTGTACCTTGAAGTCTTTCTGGCCTTCTGATACATTTTACAAAGCTGCGGGGGAATTGAATCATAGGGACAATGAGAGAATATAATTAAGAAATCAAATATTCCTCAGTTGCTTTAGAAACGTTCTCCTCTTATTTGATATAGAAATGTATAAAATGTATGTATATCTTATTTGATATAGAAATGATATTGAAATATATACTAAAGGGCTGCTGTTGTCTTGGTCTCGGCTTATGCTGTTTTGTGAAATACGTATATTTGTCTTCTTCCCCGTCTTCTAACACAGAGCTCCTAAATCTTTTAGAATTTTATGGGTGATAGAAGCATCTTTTGTTCTAATGAGGTGACTCTTGGTGGGCCCCTAGGTATCATCAGGTTGGGGACCAGTTGCCAAGAGAACCAAACACATGATTAGAGGTTTGGTGCTTTCAGCCCTGTCCTCCAACGTCTGGAAAGAGGAGAGGAGCTGAAGTTTGAGTTGATCATCAAAAGTCAATGATGAATCAATTATACCTATGTGTAATAAACCATTAAACATAAGCGAAGTGTTTTCCTGAATTCTGTGAGCCACTCTAGCAAATGACCCAGATCAAGGAGGGGGCTGTAGGAACCCTGATTTACAGCCAGTCAACCAGGACCATGGGTCACAACTTGGGCTTGCAACTGGTATCTGAAGTTGGCCCGGGGTGGGGGCGGGGGCAGTCTTATAAACTGAGCCCTCAACCTGTGAGGTCTGACCCTAGCTCCAGGTAGACAGTATCAGAATTGAACTGAACTGGAGGACATCCAACTGCTGTCCACGGGAGATTCTGCCGGACAATTGTTCGGTGTTTGGGGATCTCCCCTCCCCGCAACAAACACACTCATCTGGTGTCAGAAGCATAATAGGAGAAACTGAATTTATCTTTTCCTGTATCCTCACAGCTACCTAAATTCAAGTGTTTAGTAAAACAGCTAAAAGTATATTTAATTCTAAGCAGTGGCTTTAATGTCAAAATTGAAGAGAAATAAGTAGACTTTTCTTTCAGGCTTTGTTCATATTGACTATTCTCTGGTAATAAAAACCTAAAGCAGAAGCAACGCTGATCATTAGACATGATATTCAGATGCCCGAAGTCATGAGGAGTAAGCAATTTTCTGCTAGTGTATTTAAAATGAATGCTCAGTGTAATCAATTCTGCCTTTACATTTTTCAGTCCCTTAAAAGGAAAGGCAGCCTGCAAACTAAACTCCGTAGATGCTCCAAGTTATCCAGGGCATATTCAGCAAATTAAAATTAATATTAAACATCATTATATTGAAAAATCACATTACTCAGCAAGCCTCCAAAAGGTTGCAGATCTCTTAGGGTGATCCATTTTTCTCCAAGATTCATAAGCTGCCTGTCGATGAATTTAATTGGATATTTATTGAAATTAATGGCAGCTGCAGCCGATTGAACAGGCTTTACTTTAGGTTTTGTTTTTATTTTTTTATGGTTGTTTTCCCTTCCGTTGCCTTTCCATGATTTTGCTGATGAAACCACAAAAAATGGGGAAAGCTCTGCCATGAAATTGAAAAACGGGTTTCTCACCACCCCTCACAAAATGGGAAAATATTGCCAATGATACATTACCTCCCATCTCCAGTTCATCACTTTCAGAGTATTTAAAAGCCCATTTTCATGAGAAGCCATTCTACAGCATTGAGGGTGAAGGGCAGAAGCTTCATGGGCTCATAGCCTCTGTCCAGATCCCTCCATGCATTTGCCTTGTCATGGGAGCAGGTTCCTTAACAAGTCTCAGTTTCCCCACTTGCATATTAGAACTGATCATAGTACCCTTGGGCTTAGAAACTGCTTAGCATAACACCTGAAACCTCAAAGTAGTTCCTTAAGATTTGTTATAATTATTTGGTTCTCTACCGGGTAAATAAAATAGTGTGGTTATATTTTATTCCTCTTGAGATGAACAAACAACTATACTGTATATCTGCAATGAAAATACCGAACTCTGCTTTAATGTGACAAATAAAAGCCTGGAGAAGTGGAAAGTCTTGCTGTAAGAGAAGGGAAGATGCTTTTTGTTTGTTTGTTTCTCTTTCCCTCCAGTCTTCTACCTCCACTTGTATTGTGCCATGTTTCATAGACTTCTTCTGGGGGTCTAAAGACCCTAATACCCAAATAGAAGGGGCAATGTAGAGGAAGTAGGAGGCTGTAGAGGACCTCTTTCTAGAATGGATTTTTTTGGGGGGTTTGTGGTTAACTTCATAGTTATTTTTCTAATCTCTTCTGCCTGCACACCTTCATTTCTTTATTTATTTATCCAATATTCACCACTATGTACCAAGCATGAAACTAGGTGATGGAAATAAACATTTATTCAGTTAGAAACCGAATCCTCAATAATCCTGCTCACTAGTGAAAGCAACAATATTAAGACACCTAATCCTTCTGGAGGCACATCGCATGGTGGCTATGAGTTCAGCCTCTCCATCTAAACTCTCTTGGGTTGAATCCTGGCTTTCTGACTTAAAGACCTGTCTGTGCTTCACTTGCTCATCTGTAAAATGGAGTTTTAAGTATAAAACAGGTTTATACATACATAACCCTTGGAACAGTGCCTGGCTTATAGTTAACATAAAAAAAAAAGTTTCTCATTATTACTATCATAGCTCTAAGGTTTCTATTGGGATACTGTAGAACAAAGATAAGAAGGAGCAAAATAAAAGAAAAATGATAAATTTATTTCTGGACACAATAGGTGCCTCAGGGGACACCCAATTGGAAATCATCAATCAGTATTCGGCTGGTCACACAGGTCTGGCACTGCAACGAGTACTGAGGGCGAGAGCTAAAGATTTGGGCATCGGCATTATTCCACATGGGAGTGGAGGTCAATCATGGGCATGAATGGAGCCACCAGGAAGAGTGTGGGGGGTAAAAGAACGAATGACTTAAGATATCATATATTCAAGAGCAGGGTGGAGGTAGAGGAGCTTGGGGAATGAGAGGCTTGATTGAAGAGGGAAGGCCGTGGGAGGCCTGGGACAGAAGTGTGTGGATGTGTCCGGGGACCCAGTCTATGAGTAGCCTCGGCCCCACTGCATTTAGTTCTCAATCATCTTGGGCCCAGTTGTGATTAACTTGATAGAAAATAATTAAGGGCCCAATAAGCATGTGCAGAGAAGGGTGGAAACAGATGGGGTGAGAGAAGGAATGACCCAGGTCCTGCTTTTCTGAGCCGCCTCCCCTTCATACACACATCATGCCCTTAAAATCTTCTGGATTTAAAATAACAAAACAAAACACACACACAGAAAAACAGCACTTCTGTTTTCTTTAACAGTTTGGATAGTCTTGACTTACAAATCTTCAGTCCATCAGACCACACGTCAAACATCATGCACATCAAACACTGTTAAATATTTATGCCCCAAAACTTGCCTAAGGAATATGGTCGTTGTACACATGGGAAACTTCTAGTTTCCCTAACTTTCTTCCATCATTCAACTAGAGTCACTTCCATGTGCCAGAATTGGGAAATCAGTGGTGAACAGAGTCTAGAAAAGATGGATTGTTAAATAATTGTGAATATAAAATTATACCGGGGGAATGATGTGGCCTTGACAGAAGGCAGCAGTGGGAGGGCTCGGACCTTGTCTGAACTATTCAGAAGAGACTCCTGGATGAAGTCACTTTTATGTTAAGAGCTGAAAAACAAATACATTTTAAAAGGCAAAAGCTTTATTTATTCTGAAGACAAACCAAAGCATAAAATAAATATATTTGAGTTTGAGGGGGATGAACAAAATTAAAAGTGCTCCTGACAGAAGGGTAGTGTGTGCAAAGGCCTGGAGGCAAGGGAGAGTGTGACAGAGGCTTGAGTAGCTGAGATTAGCCCAGTGGAGCCGGGACATCTCAGGACTTAAGGGAAAATGGGGCAGAGAAGGCTGAAGATGGTAGCACAGGCTGTATCTTCAGGGCTCAGGGTCTGGAATATATAGGACTTGGTGATTAATTGTGGGGAGGAAGCCAGAGTGACTCCGAGGACTTTAGATCTCTAACAGTTTGGTGGTTAATGAGGTTATTTTCTAAGACCAAAAAAATGCAAAGAAATATCCAAAGAAGTACCAATATTTAAGAGACGAGTCAAGAGGAAAAGTTGAGATATAAAACTAAAAGGGAATTCCAGAGAAATAGGACGAAAACCAGGAAAATGTGAGGTTGTGGAAGCCAAGGGAAGAAGGGACTTCAGGAAAAAGAAACTGATCGCCAGAACCTCTTGCTGTAAGCAAAGTGATAATGAAAAAAAATATGCATTGCACACAGTAACATAGAAATGGAAGGCAAGTGTGACAAAAGCAGTTTGGGAGTGATGGGTACAGAAGCCAGTCATCCTGGATGTAGAATGGGAGGTTAAGAAGGAGACACTACACCTGTAATCCCAGCACTTTGGAAGCCTGAGGGGTTGGATTACCTGAGGTCAGGAGTCGAGCCCAACCAACCAACATGGTGAAACCCCATCTCTACTAAAAATACAAAAAAAAAAATTAGCTGGGCGTGGTGGCGAGCATCTGTAATTCCAGCTACTCAGGAGGCTGAGGCAGGAGAATTGCTTGAACCCGGAGTTGCAGTGAGCTGAGATCTTGCCGCTGCACTCCTGACTGGGCGACAGAGTGAGACTCGGTCTCAAAAAAAAAAAAAGAGAGAGAGACAGCTAAGTAGGTATTTCTCTGTAAAGGAAGAAGAGACAAGGAACCTGGAGTTGAAGCAGAGTGGTATCTATTGTTTTTCAAATGTGCGAGTCTTGAGCATATTTAAATTCTGAAAGCCTAAACTGAAATCTAGAGATGAAGATCCAGGAGAGACAGAGTGCCGCTGTTAGCGTGAGATGCTTACAACAGCGGGTGGGGCTGGGATCCAGAGCCCCCTCAGAGGTAGGACGATGGACATTTCGTTCACCTTCACAGAAGGGGAGCAGTCAGATAGGACTGGAGGAAGGCGAGCATACGTTGCTGTGGGGTCAGGATGCTGCACACTCTCAGTGTTTCCTCTGATGAGGAAAATACATAAGCCAGGATCCTGGCAAAAACCAAATCATCAGAGTGTATAATGGGGAGACCACTTAATAGATGTGGGACTAAGGTTAAAAGGAAGCATTCAGAGACTAACAGCACCAGAAGCTGTTACACTGTTAGTGTTGAAGGGACAAGGGTAAGAATAAGTGCAATTGGCAGGAGAATTGTCTGAACCCAGGAGGCAGAGGTTGCGGTGAGCCGAGATCGTGCCATTGCACTCCAGCCTGGGTAACAAGAGCGAAACTCCGTCTCAAAAAAAAAAAAAAAGAGTAAGTGCAATTGAAAGCCAGTGAGATCAAAATCCTTGGAATAGGGGCCTCCAGCAGAAGCTGAAGTCATGAAGTGATGCAGGTACTACTAGAGATAACCATACTGTTCATCTACCAGTGCTTTCCACTGGCCAAACCCAAAAAAAAGGCAGATGGCAAGGAGCCTGGGACCCAGAGAAGTGCAAAAAATGTACATGTAGAAGGGGGCCAGTAGAGAATAGCCATCACCGTAAAGGACGAGATAGTTATCTTTTGAGAACATGGGAGAAGAGTCATCATTCCCAAACCACCCAAGGCTCTAGCATCATGTGGCTTTGCACAGTCTGCTAAGAAGAGTGACATGAATTATAATTTATATTGGAAGGCTCAAGACTTTCAGGGTCTTCACATTTCAGTCAGAACTTACAGGTCTTCTTACAGAAATCTTTCTTTAGGTATCTTTTCTAATCCTGACAGTTCTGTCCCCAGGGAAGTAGAAGGGAGGAGCATATCAACTCAGTTCCGGGAAAAGAAGTAGAGAAAAGCCTAGGAGTAACTTGGCCTCTAAGATATTTTTAAGATTAAAGTAAAACTTTCACGTTATTCCACTCAGATTTAACTCTTGACACAACATGTTTCTTGCTCTTTGACTCTTACGTCCTGGTCTTCACATCTTTGTACAATTTCCTCCTACGAGGATTCATCTGTGTAGCTAATAGAATAAGGCACAAGTGAGGGTAAACATCACTTCTGAGATTCGATGATAAAAGATATTGTGGCTTTCACTTGGTCTCTCTCTCCCTGTCTCACTCTCTGTCTCTCTCATCACTTTCTCTAAGGAAGCCATATGCTATGTCACAAGCAGTCCTCTGGAAAGATCTACAGAGATCCACATGGTGAGGAACTGACACCTCCAGCCAGCAGCCATGTGTGTGAACGTGGAGGCACATTCTTTAGCTCTAGCCAAGCCTTCAGATGATGGTCACCAAGGCGGGTATCTTGGCTGCAACTTCATAGGAGGGGCAAAGCCCAAGCACTACTGTTCCCAGATTCTGTGTGCAATCTTGTGAAATAATTAATGCTTGTGGTTTAAGCTGCTAAGTTTTGGGATGCTTTGTTATGTAACAACAGATACCCAGTAGAGTGACTGACAAATCCTCCCCAGTGCTGATCATGTCTGCTTTCTTCCACATGGCTTGTCCAGAAATGCAGCCTCATCCTGCCACTCCATCTCCCTGAGCTGGTGACCCGCTTATCTGGAGTCCAAGCTGATCAGGAGTAGGAAAGCGCCACTCTCCATTATCCAGCAGGGCTCAGGGCACACTTCCTCGGGGGCTAGTAGTACCAATGTCCTGCAGTTAGCATGGCAGCTTTAGCTGGGGTGAGTCCCTTGCTCCACTCCAGCTCCCAGCCCCTTCACTTGACATCATGTGGCCCAGGTTCTCTTCTCAGATCAACCAAGTTCTGTAATGCTGTATTCAAGACCATTATTTATGTATTCTGCATAAATAATCACTAACTTTGTTTCCCAGTTTACAAAACTATAAATGCACAAAGTCAACTGAGGAATTTATAATAAATGATGATTTCTGGGTCTTCCCTAATCTGAATCTCTACATATGAGATCCAGGAGTCTGAACTGGTAGCAAGTTCTTCAAGTAGCTCTGATACAGGTGATTCTTGGAGCTCATAGAGAGACACTGTTGTAGTTATTCCTCTGTGCCGTCCTGTTTCTCTACCTAAGTCCAAAGCTTCCTAAGGGGAGAAACTGTTTTCTATACTTGGTATTTTCCCGAGGCACCAGGGCCTGCTGGGCATCCAGCGAGCTTTCAGTAAAACAACGTGCAGCAAGCATCATCATTCAAATGGATGTTGACTGTAGGCTTATTTACATTCTGCCAAGTGTACTATGGCTTTAACAGAAATAGATGGCATGGTTCCTGCTTTTAAGGAACTTGCAGTGTGGGCAAGGAAATGAGAGAAAGGCATGTCAGACAGTAGTGAACAACTCCCAACAGAGCTTACATGACCCGTTGTGTCATAGAGTGAAGGCCAGCCCTGGTTTGGAAGCATTAAAAAGACTAATGAAGTTAGAAAAGCTTCATACAGAAGCAGCAACATGGGAGAATTCTGAACTGAGAGACAAGAAATCTGAATAAAACTTTTTTCTTTCTTTCTTTTTTTTTTAATCATTTAAGCACCTTACAGTCACTACTTCATTTTTCTGGTCTTTAGTTCACTCATGTATAAATCTACAGTGGTCGGTTAGAATTGTGGTTTTCAAACTGCTCTTCAGAGCTCTGAGAAGGTGGCTGGAAAGGGGATGTGAGATCAGGTGTAACTATGAGTCCTCTATCCCTCATTTTACCTCTTTAATATATTGGGGTTTCATGAGAGTCTTAGTGTCCCCAAAATTCTGCTGCTAAAAGAGTAATAGTAGCAAGGTCTGAAAACATTGAATGGCAATTTCTTTTTTTGACGGAGTTTTGCTCTTGTTACCCAGGCTGGAGTGCAATGGCACAATCTCAGCTCCCAGCAACCTCCTCCTCCTGGGTTCAGGCAATTCTCCTGCCTCAGCCTCCTGAGCAGCTGGGATTACAGGCACGTGCCACCGTGCCCAGCTAATTTTTTGTATTTTTAGTAGAGACGGGGTTTCACCATGTTGACCAGGATGGTCTCAATCTCTTGACCTCGTGATCCACCCACCTCGGCCTCCCAAAGTGCTGGGATTACAGGCATGATCCACTGTGCCTGGCCCTGAATGGCAATTTCTAAGGACTTTTTTTAAAAACATCAGTTGGAAGGTACATGAGAGAAGAGAAGACCTTGAAAATGGGGAAAATCTGTCTTCAACATGTCTGTCTCTTTTATTATATTGTTACAGACCATAGGTTTTCTTGGCTTTGGTAAGGGTGCTGTTGTCTCACTAACACCCCTTCTAAGGCAAGGAGGGCTGGCACTTAGCGGTGGCCTCGAGAAGCTAGAATCAACCTGCTGTGATCCAATCCTTTCATATTACAGTTTTTCCAATTGAGTAAGAACTGAACTGCTGTACCTGAACCTACTGCAGAGAGCTGTGCTGTCCAATTGGACAGCCACTCACCACATGTGGCTATTCACATTTAAATTAATTACAAATAAAATAAGAAATTCATTTCTTCAGCTGCCCTAACCACACTTTCAGTTCTCAATAGCCACATGTGGCTAATGGCCACCTGATTAGATAGCATGGATCTAGATCATTTTGTCATCACAGTTTTATTGGACAATACTGAAACTGGAAATAGGCCAAGAAAACAGGTATGGTTACCCTCTGGCAGAGTCTCGAGTCAGTCCTGTTTCCCAGACAAAACTGAATCTCTCCCTCAGGAAAATCAATAGAGAATGGGGCAATCTCCAGGGCTGCTAGTGTTATTTATTTATTAAGCATCAGCCAGAAGGACCCAGACATTTAAACTGTACAGGTTAAGAGACTAAAAAGCGGAGCCAAAAAGCAATAGAGAAGAAGTGCTTAATAAAAAACAAACAATAGGAGTTCAAGCTATGCCATGAAGGATTGTCTCCGAAAACACTGTTGGCTGTCAGCTATGAACCTGGAACCCTACACTATGTCTCAAGTGTAGGGTGAACCAGCAGTAGAATGAGTCTTACAAAGCCTATAACGCAGACTCATATCAGCCCAGCACTGGATTGGAAAGAGATTATCTGCCCTCATCTGACTGCCTGTCAGGAGGTAGTGAGACTTCTCTCTGAAAGATAATATTCTCTAGAGTTTTTAATAATTGAGTTTAGGAAGCATTTAATTTTTAAACATTTTATTTCCTGCTTTCTGGTCTAATGTTATCTTGTGATTTCTGATGCATGTAGTTAAATCTTCTAACATTTTCCGTGGTTTCTGTGCATTAGCCAGCATCCCAAACACTTTACAGTCATGACCTGAAACCACCCTTTCAATACCTTTATGAAAACTAGAATATCACTCACACATAAAACAGCTGATACCTCAACTCATACTCTCCACATTGCCTCCCACTGACCAGGGTACCAGACATACATAAATTAACCTTCTCTTGAAGCTAGAATGTTCTGGAACTTGGATGTAAAGCTACCTGAACTGGTTCTAGAATCTGCCCTTTAAACATTACTGCCTCTCTACATTGGTATATTCCAATCACATAAATTCCTCCAATAAGGAAGGCAAAAGAAGAATAATTTATGCCACATTTTTCAATAAAGAGACTTCTACTTATTGTTTTCTCTTATAGTCAGTATTTATTATAAGTTTAAAAATACAAAAATTGAATTAATATTGATGAAATTGATTTTTTTTTGATTCATTCATAATCATTTTAGTATTGCAGATAATGGATCTTGCCTCTTGAAGCTTAAGTCGAATGTTGCTTTATATTTTGTTTGTAGATTGTATTTTTGAAAGGTTTAGAAACTTGGGACCTCTGATGTGCTAACTCAGTAGTGAAGAAGATGACTCAAAAGCTGAATATTAAGCATCACTGAAATCAAAAATATATTTGATGATCAAAGCTTCAACTGACACAAATTTCAGTACTAAACTTACTGGGTAAAGCCGTCCTGTATTAGGGATCATCTTTAAAATGCACTCCACAGTATTGTTAAAAGAAAAAAGTAAAGGAAAAGGTCTCTGGACCAGAGAGTCATTAACATAAACGTCTCTAGAAATTATTCCTCAGCCACCTTTGTTCACGAATAATACATACTCTGACCATTCCTGATTCTTCATTTCTGTTCTTGACCCAGGCATTGTTAGCTCCCAGTGTTTCCCATGAAACCACCTGTATTCATGCCTGGCTGCCCTCTATAGTAGTCTCATGACTCATGGACCACGTTCAAGCCTTTCCTACTGATTTCCAGCTTGAATTCTGTCAAATTATATATCACTTGGGACACAGTGGAAGGAAAAATGAGCAGCTTGTTGAAGGAAGTAATCATTTAATGTCTCCTTAGAGAGTATTTCTGATTTCACTTTATATTCCAAGTGTCCCGAAAATTTCCCAAATGAACCACACTGTATTGTTGTTGTTCCTTTTCTTTGTCCTGGAGCCAAAATCCCTATATCAAAATGTTTAGCTGTCATGGAACTATATAATCTTAAGATTGCATTTTAGATCTGTTCTTAGACAACAAGTACAGGGCACTAGGAAAAGATCTCTTACACCAGAGATGGGTTGCTTGGTTTTTTATTTCTCCAAAATGGATAGACTGTCACATTACTATAAGCAGATACCAGTTGTCTATTGAAAAACACTTTCCATGGATGTTTTATATTTCTGCATGTCATACAAGTAAGGCTCCAACTACCTTTTTCTCTCCTGGACTATCTTTTCAAGGATATTAGTAACAGTCTTGGAAGATGGAGATAGTATTTTCCTCTGGAAAAAAGAGCAGATTTGCTTCCAGTCTGGGATGGGAGAGATGGTCTGTCTCTCTGCTACAAAAGGTGGACATGCTTATTGCCCATTATGAAAGGTTCCGCTGAATAAACTCAGTATTTTTCTTCTGTAATGTAACCCACTACATACGCGGACATCATCTGGCCCTCTTGGCCTCACCTTGTGGGAACTGGAGCTTGAGGAACCATCATGACAAGCTTATAATCTGTATCATCTGCCCACTGCTATTGCAGTGAATAATCCTTTCTTCCTCTGTGAGCCAAGTGTTTTGTGAGTTCAACCATCTCTCATGAAACTGCGGCAGTCTAACTTACTAACTTGCAAGCAGGGTAAAAACAAAAGTCTCAGGAATGACCTTATCATTTTACGTAAACTACAATGTGAATGGACCCTGTTAGGCTCAAAGGATTTATTTGACAGTTATTAATGCCAAAAAGTGTAAGGGAAGAGGCAGCTCATCAGGTTGGGCTACCTGGCTCTGGCTTTACTCTAGATTATGGGATGGCAAATCACAGCCAATGAGCTAAATCCAGACTGTAGCCAGTTTCTTTACAGCTGGACTAAAAAAATTTTTTTACATTTTTAAAGAGTTGTAACATAGCCAGACAAAGAATATGTGGTAGTGACTATAAGCAGCTGGAAAAGCCTAAAACATTGGACCTTTACAAAAAAGAAAATATTTGCCAATTCCTGTGCTAGATACCTATAGCCTTTTTTTTTTTTTTTTTTTTGAGAACACAGAACCAGAAAAAAAAAAAAATACTGGTTGCATAATTTCCAGAAAGTGTGTCTGTAATTCTAGCATGGCTTTGAGCAAAGATGAGCTCATTCTTTCTCTGTCAAACCAATGCTCAGGAGGCCATGAATAACAATCCACAAGACTGATATGGTTTGCATCTGTGTCCCCACCAACTCTCATGTCAAATTTTAACCCTCAGTCTTGGAAGCAGGGCTTGGTGGGAGGTGATTGGCTCCTAGGGGTGTTTTATCAAGAATGGTTTAACAACATTCCCCTTGGTACTGTCTCCAGGTTGGTGAGTAGTTTTCATGAGATCTGGTTGTTTAAAAGTTTGTGGCACCTCCTCTCTTCTCTCTCTCACCCCTGCTCCTGCCAGATTAATTGTATCTTCTCCTCCTTTACCTTCTGCCATAAACTTAAGTTTCCTGAGGCCTCCCCAGAAGCCGAGCAGATGCTAACATCATGTTTTTGTATGGCCCACAGAACTATGCACCAATTAAACCTCTTCTCTTTATACATTACCTAGTCGCAGTTATTTCTTTATAGCACTTTAAGAATGCACAAATACAAAAACACATGGAGATGCAGTAAAGGGGGCTGGGAGACTGGGATCAGAGTCTAACAACCTCAAAGATGGAAGACAAAGACTATCCCCAACTTTGTGTGCGTCTCTTAGCAGACAGGGTTGGAGAGGTTGCATCTGGCTTAGAACATTGGTCAGTGGGTGGCATTACTAGTAAATAGGTCTTTCTTTCCACTCCAATCACTAACAATTGGCTTTCTTTAAATTCAAAGAGGGAGATATGATGATTTATGTAACGCCAGGGCAACGTCCGTCTTGTACAACAGGAAGCACTGCCACAGAGAAACTGTCAACATAAGAGGAGAACAGTTCCACCTCACTACAAAATGAAAGAATCACTAACACATAAAGCAGCTGATGCCTTGACTCATACCCTCCATGTTGCCTTCCACTGCCCAGGATATCAGATCTCGGCAAGGATCAGAGTTTTATTCCTGCTATATCCAGGCTTCTACTGCCTCTTTAATCCAGAAATAAGCCTAATAAACACTAAGCAGTGTTAGCTTAGAGGATATACGGGCATTTAGGTGAATGAAGTCTCTTATAAGGTCCTTTCATGGCTCCACAGAGGACCTGATGGTCCTTGGCAAATGTCCATAGCAGTTTTAAAAAAAATTGTCTTACAGTACCATATTGTAAATAACATGCACTGTTCTCTTCCCTGCCATGCCTTTTACACGTCCTCTTCCCTAGGCCTGGAGTCTTCCTGATATTTCAGTATCTAATAATTGAATGCTTGTTCTTCCTATCTCAGCTCAGACAGCATTTCCTCAGGGACACTCTCCAGAATAAGTTAGGACTTCCTATTTCCTGGTTCTGCCATGTGCTACCCTTTTTTTTCATGACTCTCATCATGCTTACATGCTCAATATTTCTCATTCCCCTCCACGGGACCAGGGACAGAGAGTTGTATCCCTAGTGTAGAGCACAGCCCGGGGCACATAGAAAGAACCCAGACTCTCTGGAACCAGAACAGGCATTTATGCACCCATTTTACAGATGAAGAGAATGAGAACAGCATGGTTCAGAAAGATTATAACTAGTCCAAGGCCAAAATGTTGTTAAGTGGCAAGCCTGGGTTCAAACTCCAGTCTTCTGAAAATAATAAATCTTGCTCTACTTTCTGCAGATGCTTCTGTTGAATTCAACAGCAGTCTGGTGAAACAGCTATTTCGGTGGCTGTTTCTCTGTAAGTCTATGTTAAGATCCTTTCACCTCTGGGATCTTAAGACTTACAGGAGTTGCTCAGGCAATAAGTAAATGTGGGAGCATTACTCGAAAGAGGAAAAAGAAGGAAGGTAGGAAAGAAAGAAAGAGAGGAAGAAAGGAAGAAAAAAGAAAAGGAAAGAAGGAAGGAAAAAGGAAGGAAGGAAAGGAGGGAAGGGAGGGAGAAAGGGAGGCAAAGGAAGGAAGGGAGAAAGGACAGGAGGCAAAGGAAGGAAGGAAAAGGAAGGGAGAAAAGAAAAGAGATAAGAGAAGAAAAGCAACTGTCCATCCATGCAGATGAAATACATCCTTTCGCTTAGGAAGCAACAAGAGTTGTGACAATGTAGTTCTGGGTGAACTGTTTGGCTGTGTCCCATCGTTCGCATTTGTAAGGTAACATGACTTTGATAAATGCAAGTGAGGAGTCCTGGGTTGATGACTGGATGACGCTTTTCCAGATTCATAGTAGCAGAGCACCTGGGAGTTTAAGCATCCCGTAAATATTAGGTGCTATCTCTCGCCTGCTCAGAAAGCTCCCAAATCTATTCATCTCATTGCTTTGCTGCCTCCTTCAGCACACTGTAGATTTTCCCAGCAATGTTTTATGGTTCGTCTATGTCACCACTCATGTCCCCAGGCCAAAGTTGGGAGGAGGGAAGAGAGAATAAAAGGGCAAACCTATGTATAGTTCCGAATGCCCGCACACTTGTGCCTGCATCAATTGAGCCCTCTTCTTTTGACTGCCTGGGTTGCTCCAGAATTTGACAGGTGCTGAAAAACATACATTAACCCTTTCATGCCCCTGGAACACAAGAGAGTGCCAGGATCAGAATTTTCAAGTAGTGACATGTAAACTAGAATCTTCTCACTAGAGTGCGTCTCTTTGGACAGAGAGATGACTTCAAATTTCACATGGGTGAGACACAGAGTTACCACAAGTGATTCAGAGCAACCGTTATCTCAGAGCCTAGCGCAGAAACTTTCACAAAGCAGAGACGTAAGATTTTGCTGGGCAAATAAATGAATAAACTGCATTCATGGCACCATAAGATAAGCTTAGAAAATTCTTCCCCAGCACCAGGCACTAAAATCCCTCAGCTCCAGCCAGCTGCCTCAACAGTAGCTCTGCCAGGTCTTCATTGTAGCCAGAATCTGAGATCCTTCTGGAAGATCATATTAAAAAAAAAAAAAACAGACTTCAAAGCTGCAAAGGCAATAGATTCTCACTTCAAATCTAATACTTGTTTTAAGCAGAAAGTATAAGCATCATCTGTTTCAAAAATAAACGAGTCCTTGAAATATAATCACATTGTTGTGTATAGAAACAGTGATGGTGCTTTGTTGATAAGGACTAAACCATGCTTATCTCTTCTTATAAAGTCATCCTTTTATCAAGTTATCTACATCTTTCCACATGTAGCATTAGCTGAACTTGAAAGAAAAACATTAGACCAATATGTCATGGAGATAAATACAAAATTTAGGAAAGAATATAAGCCCAGAAATTATCATTAACTTTTTGTACTACAAGTGAATGTAACTTCAACCTAATTCCTACTTTAAAATTGATTATTACCATCTTGATCTTCTCCTTTCACATATAAATTATAATAAATAATATGATAAAATGATAATGATGATTAATAATAATAACTACATGTGTATATATAGCACTCACGTCTTTTTACATAGTTTTTTTACATGCCATTCTGAGAACCCAGCCACTCTGGGATAAGGGAGATATTTAATGGGTAAATAAAATAAAGCTTAGCAATGGTGGCTGATTCATATATATCTAAGGTCCTCACCAGCAGAGCAGTAATCCTGAATGCTGATCTTGATTTCTTTCTAGAATACCATATTCTCTGGAAAGTCTCTCATATCTATCCACATGCTATTGGTCAAAACAGGACCAATGGCCAAATGCAGAATCAATGGAGTAGGAACTCCACATGCTTCCTGTGAAGGGAACTACAAGTAACATGACAAAGACTATGGATGACAAGCAGGGTGCAACCTACTACATTGCCCCAAACAGAGCATGAGCATTCTGTTGACTTGAATTTCATGATAGATTGATTACAACGTCAACATATGCAATCCATTGCATTAGAAAAGAATATGTTTACCAGGAAAAAGAAACAACAAACAATACCCTCAGCATCAGGTTTTGTTTTGTTTTGTTTTGTGTTTTGTTTGAGATTGGGTCTCACTCTGTTGCCCAGGCTGTATAACTGAACTGGCTCACTGCAGCCTTGGCCTCCAGGATTGAAATAATCCTCCCACATCAGCCTTCTGAGTAGCTGGGACTACAGGCAAGCCTCACTATGCTTGGGTAATTTTTGTAGATAGATAGACATTTTTTGTAAACTTTCATAGTTTCTCTATGTTGGTCAGGCTGGTCTCAAACTCCTGAGCTCAAGCAATCTGTCCACCTCAGCCTCCCAAAGTGCTGGGATTACAAGCATGACCATCGCACCTGGTAAGCCTCAGGTTTTGAATAGAGACGTTAATCATGATGAATCAACATCTGCTGGAATTGTTTGGCTCTCCCTCCACCTTGTTCATTGTCTTTATTCTGCTCATCTGGATGTTGCAAGGATTTAAAGGTTGTTTCCTTTGTTGCTATAGAGTAGTGCTAACTCCATCATTCTGGCAGAAGCACCAACACCCAGGTCCCGAAGTTAACCACCATTTGAAGCTATACTCACTGAAGTACAGTTCTTCTGGGCAGAATAGCCTGAGAAAGGACAAACATTGGCTTCCTGGCCGCATGGAAGAGACACATTTAATGCAGGAAGAATGGAAGTAATGTGTTAATGTCACCAGGATAACCTACCTGAAATTTCTTGGTGAAATGTGAAGGAGTGTGGCCCATGGTGGCTGCTATATGAGCACGTGGAAAGAGTGACCTTAAGTTTTCCACTGATCCTCATCTAATCTGTTATATTTTTATGTACCCTTAATTATCCATTTAAAAAGTTAATTATTGCTTGTGTGGTGGTGGTTGTTTGCATGTATGTATGTGTTTCAAAACCATCTGACACAGCCCATTCAATGCTTTCCTGTAGCTCATACCCCTGTACTACTTTCCCGTGGCTGCCACAGAAATTGCCACCAGTAGGTAGCTTAAAGCAGTGGAAATCTAGTCTCTCACACTTCTGGAGGCTACAGCTCTGCAATCAAGGTGTCAGCAAGGCCACGCTCCCTCTGAAGGTTCTGGGGAAGAATCCTTCCTTGCTTCTTCCTAATTTTGATGGTTGCTGCCAGTCATTGGCAATTCCTGGCTTGTGGCTGCATCAGTCCAATCTCTGCCTCAATCACCACATGGCTTTCCCCATGTATCTTCTTTGTGTCTCTGTGTTCAACTATTTCTTTCCTTTCTCCCATAGATATACCAGTCATTGGAATTAGGGTTCCTTTGATCTAGTATAATCTCTTCTCAACTGGATTGTATCTTCAAAGACCTTATTTGAAGTTCTTATTTCCAAATAATGTCACATTACCAAGGGTTAGGACTTAAACATTCCTTCTTGGGGACCATAAACTAACCTATTATACCCCACTACACAGTATATGCCATGACATATGCTGTGAGACCAACTTGAGATGTAGAGTGACACAATTCTTTATGTGATCAATGAGTATTTGCAGACAATCCAGATGATTCCCCTGAGACTATCATGGCTCCCTCCCTTACTTATTTAGATATCTGTTCAGGCTGGGTGCTGTGGCTCATGCCTATAGTACTAGTTATTTGGGAGGTGGAGGAAGGTGGATCACTTGAGCCCAGGAGTTCAAGATCAGCCTGGGCAACATGGTGAGACCTTGATTTTACCAAAAAAAAAAAAAAAATTAGCTGGGTGTGGTGGCATGTACCTGTATTTCCTGCTACTTGGGTGGCTGAAGTGGGAGAATCATCTGAGCCCTGGAGGTAGAGGCCACAGTGAGCCATAATCATGCCACTGCACTCTAGCTTCAACAACAGACTAAAACCCTGTCTCAAAAGCTAAAATAAAAAACAAATTCTGTTCAAAAGTATATCAGGGTTGTCTTTCCTGACTATGCAATCGAACGAAACACCGTACCTCAGCTCCCTCTAGCTTCCACTTTATTCTTTTTATAACACTCATTACGATCTGTTGGATTTTATATTTATTTGTTTGTCTATTTTCCTTCTTCCCTGATTAGCATACAACTCCAGGAGAGAAGAGACTTTGTTTTGCACACTGTTGTCCTCTCAAAGTCTTGCTCGTGGCCTACTACATCAGAAAGACTTGATGTGTATTTATTGAGTAAAGGAAAAACTGACTTAATGAAAATGGTAGCAAGAATAGAAGCCCTTTAAATGCATTTATTTTTATTTTGAATGGGTTTCCATGACTTCTGACTTGCCTGTGCCTCCCATTTCTCTCATTAATAGCATGATTACTAGCGGTGGAAGTGAATGGCCTGGTGATTCAAACATAGCTTTTTTAGACAGTGACATCATTCAACTTACTTATTTTAATGCAGAAATAAATCATATTCCCTCTGCCCACATTGTCTGTACATATAAAACTATTAAATTTTCATGATTACTTAAGAAAAGCAATTAAAGCCATAATTTCCATTCATGAGAATTATTAATGGATGACTAGTAATTTTATCACTTAGGAATAATTCTCAATACAAATTAAGTAAAAGAAAAGCCTCAAATATTAATCAATAATGAAAATAATCAAGTGCTACAGATAAGAAATTTACTGACAGGATGATATCGGTTCATTAGCCAAACGCAAGTAGCTCCAGCCTTGTTATAATAAATAACTAAAGCTCGTAGTGATGATGCTGAAAAGCACAGGTAGAGTAACAGGGAGGAAAGGTTAGACATGAACAAAAAGAATAAGAAAAGACAAAAGAGGAATATAAATGGCAGAAGTGATAGCAGGAAAGATGGCAGAGGTTAGAGCTAATGAGAGAGAGGCCAATAAAAAAAGAGAGATGGTCAGTACAGTGTACCCAGCAGGCCATTTTAGAGATGACTCAGTAGGAGTGGGGAGAAAGCCCTTCAATTAGACTAGATTAAGGAAGTCAAGCTCCGGGGAATACACTAGGTCTTTTCTGGAATTGAAAAGCATTAAACAACTACTTGTTCCATAGCTCTTTCCTCTTGAGTCAGCTGCATCAACTCCTTCTCAAACGTCTCTTAATCCCTCTTGTTCTCGAGCTCCAGTGCCTAAATCCACATGACCTTCTATCTCACATGTCCAACCCTGACTGACTCCACTTTTGAGCCTCAGTTTTCAATGTCTGGGACAGAAATCTAATTGGCTCAGCATGGGAGCTATATGACCCTTGGCCAATCAGCAGTGGCTGGGTAGGTAGTAAGCTCATGAGTCGTATCTAGGTTGCTCCTTCTAGGCTATGAGTGGAGAAATTCCTTTTGGAAGGTAGGAAGGAAATGTGTGGTGGTGAATATCATTGACATTTGTAGTACAAAATCAAACCCTGAGGACACTAAAGCAATGTTCTTCAAATTGACATTGTTTTCTGCTCATTCATTACCCCTTGCTCAAGTAGTGCCCATCGTTAGGAATATATTTCATGTTTCTCAAAATTTCCTCTTTACTCAAATTTATCTCCAGTTTCCTTTTTCATAAGTTAGAACTATATCATGCCACAGTGAGGACATAGCCTTTTTGTGATCCATAATCATAGAAACAACATAATGGCTCTTGACTTAATTATAATTTCTTTATTGACATAAATCACATTTCATAGGTTGTTTTACTGCTTATACTGTAGGATCTCAATAAAAATTGATTAATAAGGAGATGTGTCAGTTGGAGCCCTTCATATTTTAGCTGCTTTAAAGGAATTCCCCTGCCTCTCTAGAAATCCCCACATTTAAACAGTAGATTGGTTTGTACATATTCTGTGAAGGGAAAATATACACTTTACATATGTCAGTATTCCTAATAGCATCATTGTGTTAAATGGTACTACCTAGAAGGCACACAGGAATTGTCTATGAGGCATTCATGTAATTTTTGCTATGTTGCCCTTGAGTGAAATTAACACCAGACAGAAATGAAAGTTATTGTGGTTGTTGAATGCAGAAAAATAAATCTAGGTTTAAATTATTTTTTAACGTATTTTATTTAGACTTATTTTATATGTTTAAAAAGTTTTGTTTGCCAAAGTGAAAGAGCAAAGAAAAGAAGTTTATGCTAATATTAAAGTATAAGAACAGTACGGTACATGTAGGAAAATAGCACAGGAACACGCTGCTGAGTAAGTACAAGATCATCTGTATTATATAGACTCAGCTGACAAAGTGCTAGTCGAATTAGAAGTAAAATAAAGACGTTCCAATATTTTATTGCCTCACATTGCATAGAATTGATTTATGCCTTGTCCTCTATTAAAAAAAAAACTTATGGCATATGCCCCTTCACTTTAAAAAAATAAAAAGGTAAATATTTATAGCTGAATAATTTGTGTGCCTATTCAGAAGGCAGGTTTCATTATTTCTAATGATGAAAGGCAAAACAAAGTTTTAAGCTGATAAAAATTTATTTTAAAAGTCATGACATTGTACGGAAAAAAAGTAACTTTTTCTTGGAACTTATTTATAAATTTAATCTATTTACTAAATATTTTTACAATGCTGACATGAATCTTGGTAACATTTGTAAAATGCTTCCCTATTAGATATTAGTTAATCCGGAGTTGCATTAGAATTTAAGTAAAGGCCAATTGTCTTTTCATGAAGTACCACAGAATATTGTGAATATTAGTATAAATCTATAATAATCATAATATGTAACTTTCCAGCTTTGAAGACGATTGCACATACTATTGCATCTTGCCTGTTACATTAAGATTAGAAGTGTTACCCAGTGACTGCCGGAAGGATCAAAGCCAATCTTAAAATATGGCCTAGGGAAAACTCTGACCTGTGTTATGCTTTCAGAAGTGTTTGGTGATGATGAAGCATCTGTAGGCTTTGAAGTAATGCCTGTCCAAATTACATTAGCTTGAATTTTTAGAATCGTAAGTACTACTTCTCCTTCACACTCCATCTACAGATAGGACCCTCAAGAAAGAAGAATAAAATGAGAAGATTGTCATGTAAGAGAGACTTGTCAGTAGCATTCAAAACTTGTTTTGCTTTACGGTTAGTATAAGGAACGATGACAATGGTGGACTATAAACTCTCTTGAAGATTTTTTTTTATTTTTGACGTTTATTTGAACCCTTCACTTCAGAGTTCAATTCAATAGTTTTTCAGGAAAACAGCCACATTGTACCACCTAAGTCAAGCAACTTATGACATCTTCCTCATTAGTAAGAGAAAGTGGTAAAATGACCCAAAACAGAATTCAACAGCTATTCATTGAGCCCCCTTTTTAAAAAATCATCAAGGCATTTGCTACCTGTTGAATAAATGAATGCAACTGAAAAAAAAAAAAAGGCAATAAATACCACAAGATCCAAAGTAATAGTGTTCACTTGTAACTGGAGGGGTTCAGGGAAGGATTCATGCAAACATCACATCTGGTAGCCCTGAAAGATAAGTAAGGTTTAAAAGCAGTTGGTGGAAAAACACTAGGTAAAAGAAAGCTGAAGTGAAGACTTGCCACAATAACACACAGAGGGGCAAAGGTGCATGAAGGGAAGAGGTCTTGGAGTAATGAGGCCAGATCTCAAGGGCCTCACAGAGCATTCTGAAGAGTTTGTTCTTGATTCTCCAGCCCATGGGGAGTCTTTAAAGGCATCAGAGAAGGGAAGTGACACCATCTGGGTCCTGCTTTAGTGAGATTTATCTGGCAACAGTGGATGAGATATGCTGGAGGCAGAAGAATGTGCTGCAGGAAATCAATTAGGAGGCAGTCAGTGTGGTCTAGATAAGAGATAATGAGGGCCTGAGTTAGCCTGTGGACAATGGAAACAGAGGTAAGGGCGATGGAACTGGGAAATATTTCACCACTCAACCTGTCACATTTGCAGCTGATCAGGTGTGGAGACAATGATGAGGTAGGAATGAAATATTCAGTCTGTGATGATGATGCCTTTCACAGAAATAGGGAAAGATGTTTGGGATGAAAGATAATTTCATTTTGAATACTTTGAAGGGTCAGCAAGATTTCTAGACAGAGATAGTTTATGAACAGTAGAGAATACAGCCCTGGAACTCAAGAAAACATACAGCACATAATAAGTATGTGTGGGCTGACTAACCCCGTCCTCCTGGTCCCACAGAAGGAGGGAGCCAAGGCAGCTGTGTCTTACAGGACTGACTGTGTCCTTGGAAAACAGAGTAGACCATAGAGTCCCCACAGACAGCACAGGTCGGGAAGAACCAAAGTCTTTCTCAGAGCCAGACTGCCAGCACTGGCTGAGGCTCTGAGCTTCCCTCTCTTCCCCTTTCATCAACAGTTGATTATTGGCATCTCTTAAGGGCTCAACCTCCACTGCTTATCTCTGCACTTGCTCACTCACGTGGGGTCCAGGATCTGACTTCAGACCCTCAGCATCTGAGCCAAGTGCAGCTTCCTCCTTCCCTACGCTAACTCCTGCAAGACAGTTATCAATCCCTGTAGCACCCTGTCAATTTGATCTCTGCCTTGACACACTCCAAATATTGCAGCTCTGAGGTCATCCTCTTCCTGGGAAGTGAAATACAGAGCCACACTTTAAGGTACGTGTTTCTACAGCTACTCCAGGTTTCTGTCTTCATTGACTAAGAGTGAAGGGGTTTTTGGGGTGTCCCAGCATTTTGCTGCAGAACTTTGTCCTGTCTGCTCTGTGCTAAGAGTGGCTCATTTTCTCCATGCACATAGGACACCTGGCTATGTGCACATGGATCAGTTGCAGAAGAACTTGTCAGGAGCTCAGAAGCATAAACTCAGCCCACAGAAGCAGGAAGCATGGATCAAAGAGGCAGACTGTAAAGGTTTATCAGTGAGTCTATCAGTATGGTAGAAAATTATGGCTCTGCAAATGTTCTTTCTGTCGTCCTGCAATCACACTAGAAAAAAGAAACAAAGAGATAAGACTCAAGTTTAAAAGCCATCAAAATTCCTTCTTTCAGAAGTCGAGAAGACTTCCCTACACATTATACAGTACAGACGTGCAGTAAGGAGTCTAAACTGGAATCAGGTGGGTTTAAATCTGCTTCTCTGCTGCTCAGTGGCTGTTTGACTAAGGACAAGTTATTTAAACTTTATATGATTCTTAGTTTCCTCATTTATCAAGTAGAGGCAACAAAAGAACCCGTCTCATAGGGCCAATCTGAACAAAGAAGGGGATAGTGCATATGAAGTAGTACATGTGCAGTGAACAGGAGCTACCACCGTTGTTTTTATCATTATTTTTTTGTGGGCATAGTTTCTTGTAAACCATTTGAGTCACGTTCTGCACACAGAATGCAGGATGATGAAGAGCTACAGTGTTCTCTGATTTTTTTTTTAAGTCACTATTTCTTTGTTTTGCCACATTACATAAAAGCTACAACTCTGAGCCAGGAATTTTGCACCAGGTCCACATAGTAGTATCTGTAAATTCCAGAGCTCTAAAGCAAATTAGAAGAAACTCTTCTCCACTGGAGAGTCGGAGCTTCTTGGTAGGTGCTCGTTAGGCTTATAAGTTTTGTGGTATCTCTTAACAGGCTCTCTCCAGCTTAGGAAATGTGTGTGATGTTTTGTTGGCATATGTAACTTAAGCAAAATTGTTGCATAGGTTAAACTGGCCTTCAGAAATTATTCCATTTTTAAAGTTCATACCCTTAATTTGTATTGACAACTCTAGACATTTAAGTCTTTTCTTCCGTTTTCTCGATTTACTTAACATATTTTCTTTTGGTTATATACCCAGTAATTGGATTGCTGAGTCAAAAGGTAGTTTTGCTTTAAGTTATTTAAGAAATAGCCATACTGCCTTCCACAGTAGCTAAACTAATTTATATTCTCACCAACAGCTTTTAAGTGTTCTCTTTTCTACACAGTTTTACCAGCATCTGTTGTTCTTTGACTTATAGCCATTGGGACTGGTGTGAGATGTTATCTCACTGTGGCTTTGATTTGCATTTCTCTGATGATTAGTGATGTGAAATATTTGTTCTTTTTTTTGGCCACTTGTATGCCTTCTTTTGAGAAGTGTCTGTTCATGTCTATTGCCCACTTTTGAATGGAGTGATTTGTGTTTTGCTTGTTGGGTTATTTAAGTTTCTTACAGATTCTAGGTATTAAACCTTTGTCAGATGCATAGTTTGTGAATATTTTCTCCCATTCTGTAGGTTGTCTACTCTTGATAGTTTCTCTTGAGAACCTAGTCATACATTGTTTCCCAAGCCCTATGTCCAGAATGGTATTTCCTAGGTTTTCTTGTAGAACTCCTATAGTTTGAGGTTTTATGTTTAAATCTTTACTTTATCCTGAGTTAGTTTTTGCATTTGGTAAAGGTAGGGGTCCATTTTCATTCTTCTGCATATGGCTAGCCAGCTATCCCAGGACCATTTATAGAATAGGGAGCCCTTTCCCCAATGCTTGCTTTTGTCAACTTTGTCAAAGATCAGATTGCTGTGGAAGTGAATGAAGCTTTATCTCTTGGCTCTCTATTCTGTTCCATTGGTCTATGTGTCTCTTGCTGTTTGGGTGCTGCACCCTTAGAGTATGGCTTGAAGTCAGGTAATGTGGTGCCTCCCCCTTTGTTCTCTTTTCTTAGGGTTGCTTTGGCTATTCAGGCTCTATTTTGGTTCCAAATGAATTTTATAATAGTTTTTTTTCTAATTTTGTGAAAATAACATTGGCAGTTTGATAGACATAGTGCTAAATCTGTAGATTGCTTTGGGAAGTATGGCCATTTTAACAATATTAATTCTTCCAACTCCTGAATATGGAATATTTTGCTATTTGTGTCGTCTATGATTTCTTTCAGTGGTGTTTTGTAGTTCTCCTTATAGCGATCTTTCATCTCCTTGGAGAGATGTTTTTCTAGATATTTTATCATTATTATTATTTTTTGCTCATTATTGTAAATAGGATTGCATGCTTTATTGGCTCTCTCCTTGAACGTTATTGATATATACAAATACTATAATTTTGTATATTGATTTTGTATCCTGAAACTTTACTGAAGTCATGTATTAGTTCCAGAAGCCTTTTGATGGAGTCTTTGGGGTTTTCTAACTGTAGAATCCTATCATCAGCAAAGAAAAATAGTTTGACTTCTTTCCAAATTGGGATGCATTTTGTTTCTTTATCTTGCCTAATTGCTCTGGCAAGTACTTCTAGTTCTATATTGAATAAATTGAGTGGTGACAGTGAGCATCTATTTCTTGTTCCAGTTCTCAAGGGGAATGCCTCTAGCTTTTGCTCATTCAATATGATGTTAGCTGTAAATTTGTCATAGATAGCTCTTATTATTTTGAGGTTTGTGCCTTCAATACTACAGGTTTTTATCATAAAGGGATATATAATTTTATAAAAGGTTTTTTCCACATCTATGGTGATTACCATATGATGTATATTTTTAATTCTGTTTATGTGGTGAATCATATTAATTGATTTGCATATGTGGAAACAACCTTGCATCACAGGAATGCAGCCACTTGATTGATCATGGTGAATTAACTTTTTGATGTGCTGCTAGATTCTTTCTGCTAGTACTTTGTTGAGGACTTTTGCCTCTATGTTCATCAGAGGTATTGGACTGTAGCTTTCTTTTTTCATTGTGTCTTTGCCAGGTTGTGGAATCAGGGTGATGATGGCTTCATAGAATGAGTTAGGGAGGTGTCTTTTCTCCTAATGTCCATGATGATCTCTGAGGACATTTTGCATTTCTATGAGCTCTTTTGTAATATCACCTTTGTCATTTCTGATTGTTCTTATTTGGGTCTTTTCTCTTTTTCTTTTGTTAATCTAGCTAGCAGTATATTGATCTTGTTTAAACCAACTTTTGGGTTCATTGATTATTTTAATGGATTTTTGTGTCTCAATTTCATTCTGTTTCACTATGATCATAGTTGTTTCTTTTCTTCTGCCAGCTTTGGGGTTAGTTTGTTCTTGTTTTATTTTATTTTTTTAATTCCTCCAGGTGTGATATTACAGCATTAATTTGAGATCTTTCTAACTTTTTTAGGTAAACGTTTAGTGATATAAACGTTCTTCTCAACACTGATTTTGCTGTATCCCAGAATTTTTGGTATTTTCTGTCTGTTTTCACTTATTTCAAATAATTTTTAAATTTCTGCCTTCATTTCATTATTTACTCATAATTGAGTCGGAAGAAAATTGTTTAGTTCTCATGCAATTGTGTTGTATTGAGAGAAATTCTTGGTATTGATTTCCATTTTTAGTCTACTGTGGTCTGAGAGTATGGTTAGTATGATTTCTGTTTTTTACATATTTATTGAGACTTGCTTTATGGCCAAGCCTGTGGTCAATCTAGGAGTATGTTTTGTGTGCTGATGTGAAGAATGTGTATTCTGTGGTTAATAGGTGGAGCATGCTGCAGGTATCTATTAATCCCAATTGGTCAAGTGTCAAATTTAAGTCCAGAATTTCTTTGTTCATTTTCCACCTCAATGATCTGTCTAATGCTGTCAGTGGGGTGTTGAAGCCCCTCACTACTATTGTGTGGCTGTTTTTGTGGGTCTGAAAGTACTTGTTTTATGAATCTAAGTGCTCCAATATTGGATGCATATATATTTAGGATAGTTAAGTCTTCTTGTTAAATTGAAACTTTTATTATTGCCCTTCTTTGTCCTTTTTTCTTGTTACTGGTTTAAAACTTGTTTTATCTGATATAAGAATAGAAATTACCTCTGCTCTTTTCTTTTTGGTTTTTATTTGCATAATAGATCTTTCTCCAATGTTTACTTTGAGCATAAATGTGTTAGCACATGTAAGATGGGTCTCTTGGAGACAGAAAATGGATGGATTTTATTTTTTATACAACTTGGAACTCTCTGCCTATTAAGTGAAGTGAGAGTTTAGACAATTTACATTCAAAGTTAATGTTAATAAGTAAGGTTTTGATCCTTTTTGAAGTTATTAGCTGGTTGCTTTGTAGTTTATATGGGGTCTGCGGGCTCTGAACTTAAGTGTGTTTTTCTAATAGCAGGTGCTTTTGACCTGCTACTGCAAAAGAAACAAATCTTTCTTCTGTTTCCATATTTAAAAGTCCCTTAAGGATCTCTCATAAGGATGGTCTAATGCTAATGAATTCCCTTAACACCTGCTTACATGGGAAAGATTGTATTTTAGCTTAGTTTAGTTTATGAAGCTTAGCTTAGCAGGATATAAAATTCTCAGTTGGAACTTTTTTTCTTTAAGAATACTGAAAATAGGCCCCCAGACTCTCCTGTCTTGTAAAGTGTCTGCTGAGAGGTATACTGTTAGCCTGATGGGGTTCCCTTTGTAAGTAATCTAACCTTTTCCTCTAGCTGCATTTAAGACTTTTTCTTTACTGTTGACCTGGGACAGTCTGGTGACTGTACTCCTTGATAATACTCTTTTGTATGTAGGTGTTCTCAGAATCTCTTGTATCTGGATGTCTACCTCTCTAGCAAGATTAGAGAAATTTTCTTAAATCATTTCCTCAAAAATGTTTTCCAGGTTGTTTATTTTCTCCTTCTTTCTCAGGAATGCCAATAATTCATGGATTTGGTCTTTTTACATAATCCCGTACTTCTTTAAGACCATTCATTTTTAAAAGTGATTTTTTTTCTTTATTTTTATCCCTGTGGGTTAGTTCTAAAGACTGATCTGCAAGCTCTGAAATTCTGTCTTTTGCTTGGTCCATTGTCACTTAATGTGCTAAGCGGTATTCTTTCAAATGTAACCTTTTTTTTTTGGACAGAGATTCTGTTATTTATTTTTATACATTGATGGTAATTAAAATTCCCCCAGGAACATTTCCAAAAATATTTCTGAGCAGTGTCCTGGAATGAATATATGTTTAAATATCATTAAAACACATTTTGCTCCATGCTAGTGCTAGTTATGTTCTCATGACAGGTGGTTGTAGACAAAGAAGCTAAGAGAATTCTGCCAATGCACCTTATTTCATTAACTTTAAAATACAAATTTTTTCATAAAATTTTGACATATTTGAATAGAAATATTTCTATCAGACAATAGTGTGTTGTAGTTTAATTGGCAGTCCCCTTTCCCCCAGTCTTTGTCATGGTTTATAAAATCATGCTCAATCATAAAAGTCTGTGGTCTTAAATTAGATGACATATATGGTGTTCCACGCACCTGAGATTCCAAAGTGTCAGATTGTCTCCTTCATCTTTCCATTCTCTGAATTAAATCTGTGATCTTGCTATATAACTTGACCAAACTGAGCCTCACTTTCTTCACTTCACAGGACTGTTGTGGAGGAAAGTAAGTGAATGTGTTCCAAACACTTGGAACTTTGCCTGGAATCCAGTGTATGCTATAGCAGAGTTCTAGTTAGGCATGGCCTTGAACAGCCCTGAGAAAGAACATCTGAGAAGCATCAGTGTGGGATGCCCTGAGATGCAGTTAAGAGGATGGAGGAAACTATGGCTCATTTTAACATGCCAGCAGCATGTAAAAGATTATTTCTTAGGGTTTTCCTTTCAGACTAATTCAAGTGCATCTTGGTAGATAATGTGGGTATAATCTGATTTAAATTCATAGATATTCCTTATCCTTCACATGAGTTTGCCGTGTTTATTGTCGTGAGTCCTTTTCATCAGGAGCTCTAATCCTCTTGCCCCTGCCATTTTCCACCCTGCTCCAGGTTTACTGTCCATAAAGTGGGGCAATTCTGACGTCTTGATGAGAGCAGTTGCAGATGTCTGAACAATGACTATTCTTGCCAACATTTACCGCTAATGTCCCTTTCACTGTTCTTATCAGGCTTACAGTGCAATGGAGCACTCACTGCTGACAAGGCTAAAATGACAAAGTGATTCTCGTTATTTATTCCTCAGTGGAGGAATGGGACTAATATTCAAGAGAGAAAAATCAAACTCCTTGGTTCTATAACTTTGCTTATAAATAAAACCCGAACCTTCATGCCTCATTCTCAACTTGCAAGGACAGCCAGTCCTTGTCAGACTGTAGTGTCCCACTTTGAAGCCCCAGGAGCCCAGGCGCCATCTCACTAACTTGTTCTTCTCACAACCATCTTCCCTTAGCCTTTGGTTCTTCCATGACTTTCTGCTCACTATTTGAAGAATGTCATTTTCCCTGTTCTATTTTGTTTGCCTTCTCATTGTTTTACAAAATTCAGTGGAAATAGCATCTTTCCCATCATTTTTCTGTTTATCAAAACCCTTATCAAACACTTAACCTTGGCAAGTGTTTTGCCAAGTCCTGGGGAGATAAGGGCAAATAAGACACAGTTCTTGTCCTTAGGGATTCTCATCGTCCACTGGAAGAGAGGAACTAGTAAACTGACATACTTTGACACAGCAGATAAAAGCTATTACCGCACTATTAACAAAAACAACAACAAAAAGCCTCTGAAAATACAAAGGAATGAAGCCACAGGGAAGGTTCAAGTTGTAACACTGGAGAGCTATAGAGAGATGAATAGATTTATATTCATTAAGATGTCTTTCTGTGCAGAGCAGAATATGCTAAATGTGCGGCCATGAAAAGAGACATCAGTGTCTGTCTGAAAGGCTCACGTGGAAGGAGGCAAGGAGTGACAGAAAGATACAATGGGAAAGAGACATAGAGGCCAGAATGGGGCTGACTTTGTCTATTAAGCTAAATAATTGGAATATTTTGGGGTTAGCAATGAGGAGACACCAAGATTTAGAAACAAGAAAGAGATGTGATCCATTTTTATTTTTCACAAAGATTCTTTTTTTTTTTTTTTTTGCCAAATGTTATCACAGACTTCCACAGATTTCCTGTTCAACTTCAGAAATAAAGATACCAGATTTGCCACATCAGCTTCTCCTGGGGGTCAGTACAGGCCACAGGAATTGCTTGTTTGTTCATTTGTTTGTCTATTTGTTTTGGAGACAGAGTCTCATTCTGTCACCCAGGCTGGAGTGCATTGGCACAATCTCAGCTCACTGCAACCTCCACCTCCTGGGTTCAAGTGATTCTCATGCCTCAGCTTCCCAAGTAACTGTGATTACAGGTGCATGCCACCACACCCAGCTAATCTTTGTATTTTTAGTAGAGATAAGTTTTGCCATGTTGGCCAGGCTGGCCTCAAACTCCTGGCCTCAAGTGATCCACCTGCCAAGGGCTCTCAAAGTGCTGGAATTATAGGTGTGAGCCACCACTCCAGGAATTCTTATTTATAGGAGCTCCCTAAGACATGTATGATGATTAATTTTAGGTGTCAGTGGGAATAAGGGACAATTAGATAGCTGGGCTAAGTATTATTTCTGGGTATGTTTGTGAGGAAGTTGCCAGAAAAAAGTGGCATTTGAGTCAGCGGACTGAGTAAAAAGATCCACCCCACCAGTGCGGGTGGGCAACATCCAATTGGCAGTAGGTCCAGATAAAACAATAAAGAGGAAAGAGGGATTTATTTACCCTCTCTCTCCTGAAGCTGGGACGCCTTTCTTCTCCTACCCTTGGACATCAGAACTCTACGTTCTCTGGGTTTCAGACTCTAGGACCAGCAGTGCTTCAGGTTCTCAGGTCTTCAGCCTCATGCTAAGAGTTTCATCATTGACTTAGACTGAGCCATGCTAATGAGACAGCCAGGTGGGAAGGGCTCCCTGGCAAAACTCCAATAAGCCTGCTCACTAGGAGGAATACCGACTGGGGCAGAGCCACAGAAGTTTGTGCTGTTTGCAGTGGGGAGAAGCCTGGATCCTTCTCTTCCTGGGTGGAATGTGGGATTTAAACTACAAGGCAGGAAGCCTTACTAGCAGGGACTCTGGCCTTGTGAAGAGCCCCTGTTCCTCATTTCTTTCCTTTTTGCCCAAAAAATTCCATTTTATTCACCCTTCAAATTGTCTGCAAGCCTAAATTTTCACAGCCATGTGATAAGACCCCGTCTCCAGCTGAATAAAGGAAAAAGTACTGCAACACTAGCATCTCAGCTTGCAGATTGCCTGTTGTGGGACTTCTCAGCCACCATACTCATGTGAGCTAATCCCCTTAATAAATCCCCTCTCAAATATCTATGTACCTCCCATTGGTTCTGTTTCTCTGGAGAACCATGACTAATACAAGATATATGATAAACAGCTGTCTTGGGAATTCCTAGGTAAAAGATGGCCTAGAAGAGGAACATCAGTTAGCAGAGACCAGTAAGCAAATGATTAGGATAAGAGTGGGAAGAGATGACAGTGTCCTCGAGGCCAGATTCAGAGGCCTGCTGAACATGCCCCAAGATGAGTCAGAGAAACCTCTTCTATAATCTCCTGGACATAGTCCTTTTATTTTTATGTTGTGTATTATTTTATCCAAAAAGAATAATGGGAAATATTTATTGGCTAGATCATCTTCTAGCCACTGGAAATGTAACAGTGAACAAACAGGCAAGTACATAAAAGCAAATACCTAAATGAATACAAGAGCAAGTTACTTTTAGATGATCCTGACATTTCTGAAGATATTAAAACAGGGCAATGTGATTGAGCCTAATGGGAAAATCATCTTTGAGGACAGGAAACTTGAGATGAGATCTAAGTGGAAGCTAGAAATAATGCATGAGGGTATTTGAGGGTGGAAAGAGGGGAAGAGGAGCAAGAACAGGTGAGCAAGGTGAGGTGGAGTAGAAGATGGGGTCGGGAAGGAAATAACTCCTAGATTTTATAGGACTTTAGACAATGGAATGTGAAGAAAGTATGGGAAGTCCAGATTTTATTCTAAATGCTATTAAAGTATAATTTTCAAAAGTTAAAATTGTAACTCTACCATAGCTATAAAATGAATGCACATCACTAGTGTAATTTAGTTCATTAATAAGGAAACCAGTAAAGTGTTCAACTGGTTCAATCAGAATATGAAATATATATACATAAGTATATCTGAAGAACACACACACACACACAAACACACACACACAAAATCAGGAATGCTGAAATAAATTTGCCAATAGAAGCAAAACTATTAAAAACTATAAGACAGTACAACTTAAGACTTAGAATAACCTTTTCTACAGGGTAGAAATCAATTGTATTCTGCCAGGAATAATCATTTGCATTTCTATAAGTAAGAATCATTTGTATTACTACATATATATATTTTTAGCAATTTCTGACATGTAAAAGAAGGCTGAATCTGATAGAATGAAATAATTCTAGAGGATCATCCAGAGAACATCTAATATTCCCATTAAAAACACACTGATATGGTTTGGCTGTGTCCCTACACAAATCTAACCTTGAACTGTAATAATCCCCACATGTCAAGGGTGTGGGTAGGTGGAGATAATTGAATAATGGGGGTGGTTTCCCTCATATGGTTCTTGTGGTAGTGAATAAGTCTCAGGAGATCTGATGGTTTTATAAACAGAAGTTCCCCTGGACAAGCTCTCTTGCCTGCCGCCATGTAAAATGTGACTTTTTTTTCCTTTGCCTTCTGCCATGATTGTAAGGTCTCCTGGCTACATGGAATTGTGAGTCCATTACATCTCTTTTTCTTTATAAATTACCCAGTCTTGAGTCTGTCTTTATTAGCAGCATGAGAATTGATTAATACAACACCGAGTAATCTCTTTTGCCATTTCAAATCATTTACTTTTTTTTTTTCCCCACAGAGCAATGGGAAAACGTTTGGAGACTTTTAAGCAGGAGAGTAATATGACCTGATTTAAATTTTGAAAAGATCACCTTGACTCTACAGGTGATCTTTGCACAGTATAGGTTTGAACTGTGCAGATCCACTTATATGTGGTTGCTTTTCAATAAATGTATTGGAAATTTTGGGGGGGATTTTTAGCAAATTGAAAAAACTTGCAGATGAACTGCATGGCCTATAAATATCAAAAAATAAATAAAAGTTAGGTATGCTAGAAATGCATGAATATATGTAGATGCTAGTCTATGTTATCATTATATTAAAATATATGCAAATCTATTATAAAAAGTTAAGAAATCAAAAATTCACATGCAAACACAGATCATACATGGTGCCCACTGGCAGTACAGAGAAATGTTAACAAAGGTAAACATACATATTAAATCATAATCGCATAAAATAACTGTGGCACATACTATACTACTTTTATAATATATGCTTCCTCTTCTACCTCCTCTACCTCTTCCACCTTTGTCACCCCTGAGACAGCAAGACCAACCCTCTTCTTTCTCCTCCTCCTCAGCCTACTCAATGTAAAGATGATGAGGATGAAGACCTTTATTATGATCCACTTCCACTTAATGAATAGTAAATATGTTTTCTCTTCTTTATGATTTTCTTAATAACCTGTTTTTCTCTAGCTTTCTTTATTACAAGAATACAGTATATAATACATATATCATACAAATATGTGTTAATAGACTTAATTTCATCAATATGGCTTCTGGTCAATAGTAGGCTATAAGTAGTTAAGGTTTGGGTCTGAACTCAAGTGATCCTCCCATCTCAGCCCCTGAGTAGCTGAGACTATAGGCATGCACTACCATGCCTGGATAATTTTTTTTTAGAGATAGGTATTTGCCATTTTTTCCAGGCTGGTCTCAAATTCCTGAGCTCAAGTGATCTGCCTGCCTTGACCTTCCCAAAGTAATGGATTACAGGCATGAGTTAAGCTTTGGAAGATTCAAAAGTTGACATGGATTTTCAGCTGCACAGGCTGTCAGTGTTCCTAATCCCCTCCTTATTCAAGGGTCAACTATATTCTTCTTAAAGTGCACTATCATTGATTAATAATAAAATATTGTGTCTTTTTCACTGTTATGTTCCCAGTGCCTAGCACAGTTCCTGGCAAAATGATTTATAGCCAGAAAATGTTAAATACATGAGAAAACAAATGGCCTTTGATATGGTTTGGCTCTTTTTCACACCAAATCTCATCTCAAATTGTAATCCCCATAATCTCCATGTGTGGAGGGTGGGACCAGGCTGAGGTAACTGAATCACGGTGACAGAGCCCCCATGCTGTTTTTGTGATAGTGAGTTCTCACAAGATCTGATGGTTTTATAATGGGCTTTTCCCCTTTTGCTTGGCACTTCTCCTTCCTTCTGCCTTGTGAAGAAGGTACCTTACTTCCTCTTTACCTTCTGCCATGACTGTAAGTTTCCCGAGGCCTCTCCAGCCATGATGAACCGTGAGTCAATTAAACCTTTTTCTTTTATAAATTACCCCATCTCAGGCACTTTTTTAATAGCAGTATGAAAATGGACTAGTACAGACTTAGTGACTGAAATGTGGGAAGTTGAGTGGATGCTGACGCCATTTACAGAGTAAAAGTATATTTGAGTTGGAGTAGAATTTGAAGGGCAGATACCAATGCCTTACTTTAATTCTTTTTGATACCCCTGTGTGAGAGAGAGACTTGCTAGATCTTCATTAAACCTGCTTTCTCATTGGAACACAGCTGGAATCCATTTCCCGGTCTGCGCCATGGTTAGATGTAGCCATGTGACTGAGTTCTGGCCAATGGAGTATGAGCAGTAGGACTAGGTGCTACCTCCAGGACTGGCTCATTCAGTTTTCTACCACACATCCTCTTCCTCTTTCTTCTTCTATTGGCGGATACTGATAGCCAGAATCATTTCGGAAGCCACACATTTGACCTGGCAAAGCCTCCATCAGCCTAGAAACACCAGAGGTTTATCTACCCTTTCTCTGGATTCCCACAGTACTTTAAAAATAAATGATATTTTAACTTAACATTTACTTAATTTTGTTTCCCGGTTCCATTTTTTACATTTCCATGTTTTCCTCACATTTGTAAGCCTGCAGTGTGTTGTTTTTCAAAGGGGTTCTATTAACATTGCCTTGGCAATTCTTTATTGCGTGGGGCTGTGCTGCACGTGACAAGACACTTAGCTCCTGAGTTTTATTCACTAAGTGCCACCATGCTAGTCAATGTGACAAAGAACTTCCCTCAGTTAACAATGACTTTAAAAGGATAATGTCCATCTCATTATTTTTCATCCATTTATTTTCCATAGCAGCTAGCACAGTGTCTCTGAGAGAATGAACGTGGAGTAGAAAAAGGCACTTGAAGTTGGAAAGAATGGGTGCCAACTCCTAGCTCTATTATGTATTAACTGTGTGACTTTTGGTAAGATTTTTATCTCTCCCTTAGTTTCTGTGTCTTCATCTATAAATTGAAATGAATCGAATCTACTCCACAGGGTGATTTTAAGAATTCAATAAATAATGTGTGTCAAACTTCTTTTTGCACATAATAGATGTTTAATAGATTTTTGTTTCTATACCTCCTTTACTGTTATTTAAATTAAATAAAAATTCAAAAATATTTATTACAACATTATTTCTTCTAGTACAGTTTGTGGCTCAAATCTTTTTAAAGAAAATGTGTATATGTGTAAGATTGTGTGTGTGTGTGTGTGTGTGTGTGTGTATTGGCACAAGATTCAGAAAGGCAAGTATGCAGCCAGGCACCATGGCTTACACTTGTAATCCCATAACTTTTGGAAGCTGAGGCAGGAGCATCATTTGAGTTGAAGAGTTTGAGATCAGTATGAACAACATAGTGAGACCCTGACCCTGCAAAGCAAATGTAAAAATAATTAGCTGCATATGGCGATGCATTTTTGTAGTTACAGCTATTCAGGAGGCTAAAGCAGGAAGATCTCTTGAGCCTGGGAGGTTGAGACTGCAGACAATTGTGATCATACCACTGCACTCCAGCCTGGGTGACAGAGCAAGACTGTCTCAAAAAAGAAAAAGAGAAAGAAATGACAGATAAGTGTAGAAAGATCAACAAAATATTTGACACAATATCTCTATTTTTGATAAGTTATTTAATATGCTTGAAGAGCCAACATAGCATAAATGACTTTTGTAGTTTGAAAAGAAAAATCCAAGCAAGAGACTAAAAGCAATTTTAAACCAATTGAATTAGGTTGGGAAGCATAGTTCTTCTCACTTGGTACAACAGCAAAGAATGGGTTGTTTCTGACTGATGGATTTTCAGTTTGTATTTTCATTTTATTTTATTTTTGGGGATAGAAGTTAAAGGAGAAGAAAATGAGATCTTCCCAAGCCTTCCTGAAGGAAAATGAGAAAAACATCATTGGCTCTGAAAGCACAAATGTGAAGAAGCCGAGATCGAGCTTTGCAAGGAAGGCTGGTTGACAGAATGTGAAGCTGAGGCAGGGCCATTTGGTGAGGGTGACACTGCAGAGCCAGTGCTCTGTAGCCTGTGTCTGTAGACAGAGGAAAGTAGTGACAGGATTGCATCTCACCTCTCCCGTCTTGTGCCTTCCTGTGTGCCTGGAACCAAGAGGGCTCTACTTGTGTTTGGGGGCTTACTCTGAGCAACACAAGGCAGTGGCAGGGATGGGGGCAGCAGAACAAGAAAGAAGCATCTTGTGACCCAGGAAGAGAGTGGCCTTGGGATGTCTGTCTACAATTTAGAAAATCAGCATTTATATACCTTGCTTGACTCATAGTAGGTGTTCAATGAACTTTTGTACATTTTTAGAAAGGAAAGCAATGAATAAATGCATCTGTTTGATATCACCCTTCTGACAGGAAAGCACGTCTGTGTGTGCATAGTTCTGTGAGATGGGATGGGTGACACAAGACCAGAATAATATATGCTATGCACTGATACATGCTTAATTGGTATTATAAATCAATTCTTAATTTTTTTCAAAAAATGGATAGAAACTAGAGAGTTAGGAAATGACTGCTGATTTGAGCTGCTATTAAATGCATTAAAGAATTAGACAATCTTCTTAGAACCTTCCTGAGATTTGAGTATGAGCTATCCTGGGTGTAATGAGCTACATTGCTTTGAGGTTTCCACAGTTTCCTGTGTAAATAATTACACAAACAAAATCTTAGCCATCCGATTACTGATATTTAATACATATTTATCAAATTTCATTGCATGCATGCTAATGCCTTTGAAGTTGCGAGGCATTTCTTAAGTAGGGAGCAAGGATGCACTTAAGCCGGATGGACAGGAAAGATAATTTATTGCTCCCTTTACACATACTTCAGGCATTTCTTGAATAGAAGTGGCAGGATTTGGAATGGTGACATGAATGTTTGTTGTCCATCAATCAAATTCCCAGAGCATATATTGTTTCTGACAGCATTCTCCCGCAAGATGGAAACTAACTTTTTTACATTCCGTGTTATAGCATTTCATGGATCCCTTTCCACATAGTGTTCACATGGGAAAAACACACATTACGATGATGTCTAGTGATAGATGTGCACCACAAAATCATCACAGGGCTGAGTAATTCCAAGAGGGGTTGAACATTTGTGACTGCAACTTTCTAGATTAGAAAAAAATAATGCATTTGTTAACATCAAACATTTTAGTGAGACCAGAACCTGGTCACTTCCTATGGATGTTAAGTCTACATTTTTTATTTCATGGCCAATTTTCCTGTTCCTGGGACTTAATTATCCCAAACATAGTGCTTCCAGCACAGGCACAGAAAGACACACAACAGTTTCATTTAATCTATTTGATTTCTTTTCTCCACTCCCTCAAGGTACAGAGGCAAATTCCAATTTAGTAATCAAGGCCCGAGTCACCGAATAAATAACTCAATTCCTCATCCTTGTTCACTGAGCCGGTTGTATAAACAAATACAACGTTTATTCCTATGTCAAGTGTGTGAATGGCTTTACCGGGACATTGCATTCAGAAACCGCATAGAGATGCTGAAAATCATTCAGGCTGGAAGGAACAGAGAGAATGGTTACATAGCCAATGTCTAAAGTCTAAACTATATCTCTGAAGATTAATTTTCAGTGCAGATAACCTAAGATTAGTTCTCAAATTAAAGAACTAGAATCTATTATTAACACGTAAAAGCAACTTTAAGGTTCTATGCTAATGCATAAGACATAACAATAGATATTGTTTTGTTTCCGATAGATAATTTGTTGAATAGATAGTTTTGGGACACTCATTTCTTTGTTCGTTGAACAAAACATTTTTTGAGCACTTAGAATGTCCCAAGCACTCTACCCATAATGAGAATATAAAGATGAGTAAGTCCAAATCTGGGAGGCCAAGGCCAGTGGTTCATGAAGTCAGGAGTTTGAGATCAGCCTGACCAACATAGTGAAACCCCATCTGTACTGAAAATACAAAAATTTGCCCAACATCGTGGCATGCACCTGTAATCCCAGCTACCTAGGAGCCTGATGCAGGAGAATCGCTTGAACCCAGGAGGCAGTGGTTGTGCTGAGCCAAAATCGCACCACTGCACTCCAGCCTGGGCAACAGAGTGAGACTTCATCTCAAAATAAATAAATAAATAAGTAACATAGTCCAGTGATGTAATGATGAAGATAGGCTTGAGGCATTATGGAATCATCAAGAAGAGGCACCATCCCAGCTGAGAGGGCCCCTGAAGAACATCCCACAGAAGCTGGTGCCCAGGAGGAGGCTTCTGAAAAGTAGCCAGATAAAGAGCTGAGGATAGGAGCTGGGGCTGGGAGAGGAAGAAGGCAGTAGCAGTTTTGAGAGAGCACATGCTGATGAAATGGTGCCTGCCATCTCTACCAGAGTAACAAGAGCTACCACATGCCCCTTGTTTACCAGGTGGTAGACACTGTGCTAAGTGCTTCACACACATGGTCCTGCTTAATCCTTGCAGCAACCCTAGCAGGTTGGTTCCCCCCCCCCCCTCATTTTATAGATGAGGAAGCAGAAGGTCAGAGCTGTTTGCTAACTTGCTCAAAGTCACGGAGAGAATAAGTGGAAATTAGAAACCCTGACTCAACCTGACCTCAAAGCCTTTGCTCTTGACCATGACACTAGATTTCTCATTACTTTGTTCTGTGCTGGTTTTAAGGTGGGATTGCGGGACAGATCACTGTCTAGATAACTGAAAATATTGATATTTGTCCTCTGGATTTGTCAATTGTGTGAAAATTTTATTGAATGAGATTAATGACTGTCAGGTAGAAGTGGAATTGATCATGCTGTATATGATGGGGATATAGACATAGTACATAACAGGTGGCAGCTAGAGGAAAACTGAGTCTCAATTTACAGAATTTGTCAGTTTTTTGAAGCTCCTAATAATATGTGGACTTCCTCAAGAGAGGAATCTATCTATCTATCTATCTATCTATCTATCTATCTATCTATCTATCTATCATCGAGAGAGTTGAAAACATTGATTCACACGTTGTGGAAGCTGACAAGTCCAAAATCTGGAGAACAAGCTGGCAGGCTAGAAACTCAGAAAGGGTCTCTAATGTTGCAGTCTTGAGGCCAAATTCTCCATCATGGAAAGTGTCTACATCAAGCTTGAATATTGCAATATCATAATGAGGAATGTAATGAAAATCCAAGCCTGTCCAGGGTATCTGATGTAGTGCTCCCTTTGGGGAGCGACAGGATGCCTGCCACGCATGTGGTTTCTTGCTGAGAAGATATTTTTTTTTTTTTTGAGATGGAATTTTGCTTTTGTTGCCCAGGCTGGAGTGCAGTGGTACAATCTTGGCTCACTGCAACCTCCGCCTCCTGGAATCAAGCGATCCTCCTGCCTCGGCCTCCCGAGTAGTTGGGATTACAGGTGTCCACCACCACACCTGGCTGATTTTTTGTATTTTTAGTAGAGATGGTGTTTCACCATCTGGGCCAGTGGGCCAGGCTGGTCTCGAACTCCTGACCTCAGGTGATCTGCCCACCTCAGCTTCCACTGAGAAGGTTTTTAAGCCTACCACCCCTAACAAGGGCTGACTGACTTCTACAGGCTGGCCATATCCTTGTAATAAGACTAGAGCTAAAGCTTTTCCTAAGGGGGAGATTCCATCCAAGAACATGACATGTTCAATTAAGAATCTGATTTTTTTAGAGTCTAATATGACATACAGAGAAACAGAGATTTTTTTTGTAGCAAGGCAGAATAAGACACACAGAGAAGACACAGAGAAGCAGAAGTCAGAAGCCAAACAAGCTAAGAGTTAGAAGAAGCCTTGGGTAGCAAAAAGAGTGGAAAAGCGTTTGTCAGTAGTGCAAGAAGCAATGTTAGCAGTCAAAATTTCCCCAGTGGTGGAGGACAAGATTGGAGAGGCAGATTACCTCACTTCTCAAGCAGCAGCGTAAATTTGTACTGAACTCATTTCTTTAGGCAAAGTTGGGTGGGGAGAGGGCCTCATTACCACAGTCCTTGGGCTTCCATATGGGAAGGGACTTCAACTTAGATCCTTAGAGAGTCCCTTCACAGTATATCCTTCCAAACTACTCTGCTTGTAAAAATTTCTGTCTAAGACTTAGGTTTTTTTCTATCAACATCCTGTACAATGCACGAGTACCCTTATTTCTTGATCGATTCACTGTAGACTGTATATATTACCATTTGTTCTTAAGAAGCATATATTTTCATATAAAAGTTTTAAAATTCTCCACAGTGGCAAATAAGAAGAGTTTAACAATGATCAGTGTAATTATCTTAAATGTAAAGGATATGCAAAGAGGCTATCTCTCCCGGCACCTTTGTTCTTCTAGTGGTAGAAAATGTGAAAGGAAAAATAAATTTAAAAGGCTGCAAGCACATTCCCTTTATGTGGTTGCTCTCTATATATTTCCAGCCACCTTCTTCCCTGCAAATGATGAGGGTACAAAATCAGCAGTGGTTTCTTCTCTACAAATCCTTTATTTACTCGTTTACATTTAAAAAAAATATTTCACCACCAGAGTCATTCTGTAGAATTTTATCTTACTGTAGACATTCAGATTTGCTGCAGACATGCAGCCTAGACAAATTGGCTCTGACTCTTTGATGCAAGCATAATAGATGTCTTTGAAATCCTCCTAATGAGAGAATGTGTGTACTGACCACTCTGGATTCATTGCTAAAGTCTGCCTGTTTTCCAAATAAACAGCCTATCTT
Source organism: Callithrix jacchus (assembly GCF_049354715.1). Lineage (NCBI taxonomy): Eukaryota > Metazoa > Chordata > Mammalia > Primates > Cebidae > Callithrix > Callithrix jacchus. The sequence continues at coordinate 7,115,786 of NC_133520.1, forward strand.
CTTGACTTCTCTGAGAAACGACAACAGGACTGTCCTTTGACCTTCACACCCCCCGTACTGTAAGTACTGAGTGCTCAGCTCATGTAGATGGTCTATCTTCTGCTGACTACTAGTCAGGTCACTGGCGATGCCAGCTCTGGGGTAGGACAGGGCAAAACCATACATTGGCCTTGAAGCCATATCCGCTAAAGCCCACTATTGAGACAGTCATAGTCTGAGGTGATTGAGCACTTCAGAGAAGCCACCAGCCTACTCATTTGCCCTTCCTGCTGACCTGGGGTAGTGAGGAGAATATAGAAATGCAAGTGAGGCATGCAAGAAGTATACTTCAGGGTTTTCTGCCACGTAGTCTTTGTTTTCATAGACTCTACATTCGTCTATCTGACATCCATTAATTATAGGACCAAACTAATGGCCAAATATATTTATATCTTCTTTGTGATTAAGTTTTCATAGGTACATAAAATTCTTATTCTAAACCCTCCAACCAATCCTGGATCTATAGATCTACACCCACAACCACCTTTTTTAACTTTTACACACCAAGATAAGATAGTATTTCCCCTGCCCTAAATCAACCAGGTAGGGCCTGGTACCAAACAACTAGAGAGACAGTCCCTATGCCCCACAGCCTGCTGAAATTATTCAAACTAAAGTGTCTTAAGCTGTTTCCCCAGCCCTGCCTTGCTTTTCCTATGGAAACCTCACTAAAGGCTATAGCCTATGTCTTCCCCTTACTCCCACTTCTCCTACTGATCAAACTAGTGCTTCCCCATGTAGCCCTGCACAGCACACCACGCCTCATTCTCTCAAAAACTGTAAAAGTAATACATTATTTCAGTGGCATTTACCTTTCCATGTTGTCACTCAGTCACCTTTATAAATTAAGACCCAGGCACACACAAATTAAGTCCTATGAATGAGTCAAGTAGCTCATTCACTTAAGTCTAAAATGAGGAATAAGACCCCAGGTTCCAGAAGAATACCAGCTGCGCCCTGCTGTGCTTCCTCCCCAGGGACCTGGAAGGCATGTACTTACAGCAAAAGTCACTAACAAGCTAATGACATCTATGTGGCATTTTTATATAGCGTTAGTCTACTGCCCAATATTCTAGTCCTTTCAATCCAGATCTATCAATGTCACACACACAAAAAGAGCTGAGGTTAGGACAGAAATTTTGTTCTTAAATTGGTGCTTGAGGCCTGAGCTCAAAAATTTATTTCCTCCACAATCTATCACCCCACTCTGGTCAACTGGTCATGCAGTGGCACTAATAGAATGAAAGGAATGTTTCTGGGGCAGCAGTGGGAGCAGAGGCTCATGAACTAGAAGACGGTTTAGCGTTTACTCAAGATTCTCACGGTATTTTTACATATACGAAAAGCGAGCTTGCAGACAAGACTAAATGCACAGTTAACATATTTACTCTTGGATTTGTGTTCTACATTATCATCTTAAGAAGCTTTTCTTGTCTCAGTTTGTATCCCTGGACAATAAAAATGAATACCTAGAGACAACGATTCCTAGGAATGTTGGGGAAAAGCCCAGTAACCTGACCTCACTCCATATGAAGATTCTCAGACCTGTGTAAAAGGAGACATTTGTCTTCTGTCCTTTGCCCAGGTGGTGTTTTGAGGCCTGATATTATCTGCAGATTTTTCAAACTTTGATTTTAAGTTCAGGGTACATGTGCAGGTTTGTGACAAAGGTATACCTATCTCATGGGGTTTGTTGTAAAGATTATTTCATCACCCAGGTATTAAGCCTGGCACCCATTAGTTATTTTTCTTAATTCTCTCCCTCCGCCCTCTGGAAGTCCCCAGTGTCTGTTGTTCCCCTCCAAATGTCCATGTGTTATCACCATTCAGCTCTCATTTTTAGTGATAGCATGTAAATATCTGCAGATTTTACCTAAAAGATTTTGGGGGAAAAGGTCCAGTCTTAGACATAATTGAAGTTGAGGGCAAGGAGAGGGTGGTGGGCTGGAAAAGTGTTTGTAAAACTTGCCCTCAGAAATAAGAGCTAAGAAGGTAAATGTGGTGTTAAATAGCCTACACTGAGTGAACCACAAAAACGAAACTGGGTCCATGATTCTAGAGTGCATTATTTTTCCATAATTGAATAATTCCCAGGAGTCAGATGTAGGTTTGAATCCTGGCTCTGTCGTTTGCTATGGGACCTTTAGCAAATTGCTAAGTCCTCACATCCTCAATCTGTAACATAGGAATGAGAATGCCCTTTACAGGAGACGGCACCATTGTGTGTGTTTGATAAATACAGTTGATGAGTGGACAATGCTGGGCTAGGGGTGCCAGTTCCTACCTAATAGAAAATACACACCTACAATTTTACTCCCCTCAGACTTTACTATTAATAGCCTAATGTTGACTGTAAGCCTTACCCATAACGTAGTTGATTAATACATATTTTATATGTTTAATGTGTTATATACTGTGTTCTTATAATAAACTAGAAAAAAGAAAATGTTATTAAGAAGATTTAAGGAAAACAATGTATTTACTATTCATTAAGTGGAAGTGGATCATCATAAAGGGCTTCATCGTCTTTGCCTTTACATTGAGTAAGCTAAGAAGGAAGAGGAAGGGTTGATCTTGCTGCCTCAAGAATGGCAGAAGAAAATCCACATGTACATGGACCTATACAGTTCAAACTTGTGTCTTTAAAGCAACAGTTATAGTACCCACCATTATGTGCAACTTTTAAAATGTTTTCTGTTTCTTTATGTTCTTTGCCTTTGAACACAGAAAGGTGTTCTCTGAATCAGTTCCTCTCTGCACCCCAGCTTAGAAACTGTACTTTCACTTATCAGCTCCAGAACTTGTGGGCTGGATGGTTTGGGGAAATTGATGTAACCTCCTCCTCACTCCTTGTGCTCCTTGCTCCTGTAAAAGGGGCATAATGCTACTCCAAATGTTTTGAGAAGACCAAAGCACTAGTATACATAAAGTACTTCCACCATGTCTGACTTCTCTTGGCAGGTCACTTACCTCACTGTCCCTTAGTTTTCTCCCTTGTAAGGAGTGGATAATGATGTGCTTACTTCACTTAGGTGTGTGTAGAGTTTAATTGACTTAGCATGTACAATAGACCTAAAAGAGGAAGAAGATCATGATGGAGGGGAGGATGGGTGAATTCTCTGGTGCCTCTTGTAAAGAGAGCTGTTCTGGAATGTGAGAAAGGTTTGAAACTCAGTGGTATATGTTCCTCCTGTGGAATTCTTTGCTGAAAAGTCCCACAGTGTGAATACTGAGAGGCTGACCACGAGGAGTGCAGGTGAGGCGCTGAGTTCTGGGATTCAACTTAGAGAAAACATCGCTCTTCAAATACTTCCTCCAAATCTATTGTTCCTCTAGCCCCCGCCTGAAAGTTGCAATGAAGTAATTCTTGGCTTCCTTGGCTTTCACCCTTATCATCCCATATTCAGTTAGTCACCAGGCTATATAATCCTACCTCAGAAGTGTCCCAAAATTTACTCCCTCCTCTTTTATTTGGCTTGAATCTGCTCAGGGGTCTCTAACAGCTCCCTTCCAGCCATGCCAGCTCCTTACAAAGGATCTGTCCCCTTCAGTTGACTGTGCAGACCCTACCCTTCTTCCTGCCATGTCCCCTCCATCTCATCTTGCCCCCATGGCAGAATCTTTGCTCCCTATTTGGCCCATTCTCTATGTCCCCCTCCCCATCCTCTGTCCTTGCAATTGCAAATTATTTCTTCCTTCCCCAGTGATATGGTTTGGATGTTTGTTCCCTTTAAATTCCATGTTCAAATGTAATTCCCAGTGTTGGTGGCAGACCCCGGTGGGAGGTGTTTGACTCCTGGGAACAGTAAACTATGTAAAGCTCCATTCAGTTCATGGAAGGCATAAATAGAGCTAAAAGGCTGAGTAAGGGAGAACCTCTCTCTCTCTGCCTGCCTGTCTTCAGCTGGGAAGTCAGTCTTTAATGGCCTCCTGACTGGGGCTCTGAATTGAATTACACCATCAGCTCTTCTGGGTCTCCAGCTTGCCAGTTGCAGATCCTGGAACTTCTTAGTCTCTATAATCACCAGAAAACATATCTAGAGCTATATCTGTATCAATATCTCCCATTGGTTGTTTCTCTGGAGAACGCTGACTAATATACAGACTTAGGAAAAGTCACTCTGAGGATATGACATTCATGCTGAGCTCTGGAGAATGAGAAAAACAAAGCAGATAAACCCTAATATGAACCAGAAAAAAAAATGCTAGTAAAATGAAATATGAGAGCAAAAGCCTGAGGCTGAAAAGAGCCAGAGAGATGGCAGTTAGCATGAGATTAGATTGGAGAGGGAAGCAGAAATCAGGTCATCTGGGTCTGACTGGTAAGGAAGGAGCTTCAATTCTTTCTCTAAAAGCACTGAAAAAGCTGAATAATTGGCCTTCAGTAAATACTTGTGTGACAAACGAGTTAATAGATATATAGTTATTTTCCAAATGGTGAAAGCAATTTGAAAACTCTAAAAAGGATGACACTATTTTTGTCCTCATTCCTTGATAATTTTCATTTAAAGGGCCCTGGAAGATAGGGTAAAAGGGAAGGATGCTGATAAAAGTTGGCTATGTCATAGCAGAGGATGATAGATGTGCAGCCTCCACACGGATAAGTTTCCTCACATTTTTGCTGTTTGGGGTTTCTATCTGTTGTTGCAGAATATGTGTGCACTAATGCAGACTACATTTACCAAATATCATGAGCAATGAATCATCTGCTCAGCAAGGAAGAAGTAAACTTCACCTCCTCCCAGGAAGCCGGCTGCAGCTTTGCACAAGAGCACCCTCTTCTGTGCAGTTGCAGCCCCAGCCTTCGGAGAGCAGGAACGATGGCCTTGCGCAATCCTTCTGTGATCCCCATTCTAAGGGAGTCACAGCTAAGTGAAAAGAAAGAAGGAAGGAAAGAAAGAGGGGGGAGAGAGAGAGAGCGAGAAAGAAAAGACCTTATTAGTTTCCTTCTTTGCCTCTGCTCTTTAGAGGATCATGTAACACCAAATTCCTCTGGAATTATCTTGGAAGTTGGAAAAGACTAGGGAGTAGGGTTCGAGACACTTTATTGAAAAGGAAAGGAAATAGCTTTCCACCCAGGAAAACGCTACTTCATTACCTAACATTGCAGGGATTTTCCAGGATGCTCAGGTTGACCAGTTCTAGAAACTAGGGAAACAATGTGATGTCCAGAGTCCACCGGGCAGAGATGCACAGAAATTTAAAAAGAGGGGTATTGCACGAGCCCCACACATGTAGCAGACTGTGTTGTGCTTTGTGTGTATAATTTTAAGTCAAGGGAATTGGGGCTCTAGTATAATTCTATACTGCTCTAAGTAGACTTCTTTAGAGCAGAGTCCCTTGTACAATTGAAAATTAGCTACAACTGGGGACCTGGCACATGGTGTTATTAAAATATTGGCATCCCATGTCTTTCAGGGGAGGGAAACATTGAGCCTTGTCAGACATTCACATCTTATTTTACTGGTTATTTCAAATAACTATGGCCACAATAACGTTGCATATAAAACAGCCACAAAATCTCAGGAGCCTACAAAAATGCATTTATGCAGCTTGCAAGTGTGCTGTTTGGCTCTGCAGTACTGTTGGTTTCAACCGGGCTCATTCATGCATCTGCGGCAGGTTGAGGTCAACTGGGGGGCTGCTGATTTGGGGTGGCCTTAGCTCTGGTGGTACGGCTCCACTCCCCGTGGCTTTCATCCTCCTCCTGGGATGAACTGTCTGTTCTGGGCATATGTTTTATTTTTCCACGGAAAAGGCAGAAATTCAAGAGTGTAAGTTGAAGCATGAAGACACTTTTCAAGCCTGCTGCATCATGGATGCTAATATCTCACTGACCAAAATAATTCATATAGCCAAGTTTACCGTGAATGGAACAGGAAATTCTGTTCTTCCAATGCAGTTATGGGAAAGGAGTGAATATCTCTGAACATGAATTGAATCTATCATGCAGACTTGTAAACTGAGTAGAGGCAGGACAAGTTAGCACATGCAGTGAAAAGACCCCAGGACACAGAGTCCTGGGCCTGGCCGATTGAATCGATGCCTCACCTCATTTAGTCCTAAAAAGGACCGTATGAGGTTGGTAACATTCACCTCATTTTGTAGAAGGAGAGGCTTAGGCTGGGAAGAGACACAGAAAATCACTTAAGACTACTGAACCAGGAAGTTGCAGATTCAAACTTGAACCCAGATCTATGCTGTCCCAAATCCTATGCTCTTCTCCATTGTGTCTCAGCAGGGAGCTGGAGCTTCCCTGACCGAGTTTCCCTGACTGGTCTCAATTTTGCTCTTTAGATCAACATAGAAGAAATTCAGCCTCTTTTCTAGAAGTCCATCTTTCATGGTTGTGGAATCGGTTCCCCTCTTTCCTTGAGAAAAATCAAGCATGCCCACCTTCCTGCCTCTCTTTCCAGCTCTGTTTCCCCAGAGCACTTCCTGTCCTGGGTGTCTGAAGATTGTAAGGATGACGTTGATCATTGGTCCTGGATAACAATATTCAGGGAAGACTTTACTGAAGGAGCAGATTTCAGAAGGAAGACAGGTGACAGGTTAACCAAAAAGGAAAGAAAAAAAGACGGAACTAAGGCATTTAACTTGTGCTAAAAAGCAAGATGAAGACTTGGGGAAAGATGAGCAAATCTGATTGGTGAGAATATCAAGTTGTGTTTTTAGACACACATACCAGGATATTCAGCTGAAAAAGGCACATTTTAAGAGAGAAATAGAAAACAGAAATATTTGGAGCTGACCAATTAGAATGGTGAGAAAACCCAAAACCATATAACTTGAAGAATATTTGAACATACTCTGGCTCCTCAGTTGGGGAAAGAGATTTAGTAGCAAGAGCTCTGCTAAAACATGTTAAAAGCTACCATCTTGGAAAAGAGACTGGGGTTCTAAAAGGCTAAATTAACACTTTAGGATAGAAATTAAAGATTTCCAGTCAACTCTATCGTTAGAGCAGGAAACATCAGAGCTGCTTAACGTGGCTCAGATTTCCTTTGAAGGCAGTTAATCTTGCTGAAGTTTTATGGAAAGGGTGGACTACTTCATGGGGAAGTAGTCAAACAGACTGAACTCTGAGGACAACTTGGACTAGCTGAACTTTAAGACCTTTTCCAAATTTAGAAATTCCTTAAAATGGAAAGACATAGTTTTTATTATTAAAAATGAAGTATAATAACAATAACAGCAATTCTCTATTATTTTATTATGCTTTGTAGTTTATATTATGCCATCATATGCTAAAACCAATTCTGAGAAGCAGGTAGAATAAGTATCTTGTTTCCATTGCATACATGGAAAGAAGGCACGGAGAGTTAAGTGATTTTCCCAGGGACACACAGTAAGTGGAAGAATTAAGATGAGCACCCAAGAGGTGCCGGCACATCCTCCTGTTGCTGCCAAATGTGATCATGAGGAGAACGGTGATGGCCATTCTAGACATTGCTGAAGGAAGCAGCGTCAGATTTCAGGAAGATCAGCAAAGACTGTGTTAAAAGGGCTCAGGGTCATTTCTCCTTTTATCGTCTGTTAGGAATATAACCATGATCCCCGATAAGCCACTGAACATCCTTGTACAATCCACACTTTACAAGGGCTTTGCTTTGAATCATCTCGAGACATTGCAGGAAATTGGCTTCCTTGTGATACAACTCAATTCAAGGCAAGTAAATCCATTTGGCAACATGTTGTTTGCCACATTTTAAAATAGAGCGTTGATTTGCTTTTCATAGTTACCCCGTTTTCACCATCGAGGGCAGCAGCTCCTCAAACTTTTGGAGATTATATTATATATATAAATGCATTCTCATTTCAGACTATATAGAAACATCTACAGCAATTTATCCCCTTACTCTCCCTTCCCTCCACACTATCTTCCCTGCAGCTCACCATGGGGCTGGACTAGCAGTAAGCAAGGGAAAGACGACTTCAGCTCCTTCCCCACTCACTCCTGACAGCCTTACACCCGAAGCTAATTTCCCCCTTCTGAAGTGGAAGGCTCTTCACTCCCCATCTCCAGTGACCTGCAGCACTCTGAAGCCGGGACTCTGAGACTCATTCCGGACACTTGTTCTCAGGTAATTTTTCAGCTCCCTATCAGCATTGAACAGCCCTGACTTCCCAGACTGAAAGAAGACTAATTAAAATGACGAACCTCGCATTGATTTATTACCACAGGGGTGAAAACAATAAACAACGATGACATTGCTAATGTGTTTGGTTCTCGCTCTCATCCCTTTCCCCACCTCCCAACCTGCATTGGGATGGAGGCACTGGGGAAGATGACAGCGCAGTGAGTTCTCTCTGTCCTCTCATCCCCTGAGATAGAATATGGACGCCCCTGCAAGGGCTCCGCAGATTAGGCATGACTAAGGGCTTTCGCACACCTCCTCCCTCTCAGTTCCAAGGGCAACCCAGGGAGGCAGCTCTTATCATCTGCATTCACAGATGAGAAAATCGAGGTCCCAAGAGGTTAAGTGATTAGCTTAAGGTCACATAGCTGCTAGACAGATTATTAATTAAACTCGGCCACTTGAAAGGACCAATAATTCTCTGCTCTCTAAAAGCATTGTTTTTTAGCAGTTAAAGTGCTTGAGCAACTGCTACTTAGCAAACATTTAAGCATTGACTGTATGAAAAATGCTGCTCTCAGGGATAAGAGGTGAGGAAAATGGACAAAAGGGAGCCCTCTTCAAAGAAGGCGCAGGGTACTCAGAGGAAATCCCCTCATATAACTTTGAGATTTCCAGTGACACCCCATGCCAATGTGTCTGGCGCGAGGAACCAGAGGCATCGGATGCCCTAGCGTGCTGAAATATAACCTCATATTGTTTACTATCATTCTTTCATTTATTCATTTAAACCCTCTCTTGAATCACTCTTTCTGCTGCTTCCAGCTCATTTCTCTTAGCTTCATGGCAAAATCCCTGGAGTATGATGTACATCTTTTCAGGCTCCAATATTCTGTAATAAGTGCTCTTTAATAACAAGCATTTAAATTGTGCAAAGTCAGGTCTCAGCACAAGAGTCCCATCCACAGATTGCCTGTGATCAGCCGATCTAATAATTCTCCCATGGTGCACTAAATTCTCTCTACACTCTTAGCCTGTTTTATTTTCTTTATAGAAATTATCTTATTGTTTTGTGTATGAGTTAATTACCTGCCTCCCCATCTACAAGGACAATTCTTATTTATTGTTATAAACCAAAGACGTAGAAGAGCAGCTAGAATGTAGAGGGAGATTAGGGAATATTTGTTTAATGAATGAATGAATAAACAAATATCCTCACTCCATTTACCAATTAATCACTTTCCATAGTGCTATTTAAATCTACTTATCCAAAATCATCAGAGATTTCTCTATCACACTTGCCACAATTCAGTCCCATGAGGCTGCTTAAGAATTACAGAAAATATGTGTAAACTACCTAGCATAGGGCCAGGCCCATAGTAGGCACAAAATGCAAGCTATTGTTATATAATCATTACTTAAGGAAGAAGGAATATTTACATGCTCCCAAGACTTTAGTGTTACTTTGAACACTATGAATTGTAATTAGTAAATAAAATTAAATTATGTATTGATAACAGCCATCATATTAGGTGCTGAAGTTAGAGATCCACATTATAAACTAGTACTTTGGGCATTTATAACCTACTCAAGTTAAAACCCACGTGAAAGTTAAATATGTATTGAATAATTGAAGAAGTATTTGCTTAACAGGATGGTATAATAATAATTGTTATAACTAATGTTTATAGAATTCTAGCTATGTGAAAGTAGTCTATACACATGATCTCATTTAATTTTCACATTACCTTAGGAATTATTGCAATCCCACTTTTATAGATGATGAAAAAAATTTAGGGAGGTGATGTCATTTGATGGATCACAGAGACGGAAAATGAACACGTTTGGATGCAGACTTAACTTAAGCCCAGATGTCAGTAAACCACATTCTTTTTAGCTCTTATTTAGTGCTGGTATCATACTCTGCTCATTTGTGTGGTGTTGACGACTTTGAACAAAGCATATAAGATATGGTGGTAATTTGCAAGTTTAGAGGCAGTGAATTACACTTCCCCCATAGGTCTATATCAGTTCTGATTTTCCCTAGGGCAATGAAAGTCAGGTACATGGTTTAGAGATATTACATAGACAAATGAGAGCTTGTTGCAAAATACACTTTAGGAAAGACCCTTCCATGTTCTTTAGCAGGTGTGCACATTCTCTTTCATGTGCTTAACGCCTGACATAAAGGCATGTTAATTTTCACCTCTTATGAGCATGGCAGGAATTTGCAAATGTTGACACATCATGACATTTTCACGAAAGTCAATTAATAGGGAAAAACAAATAGATAAGTAGCTTTGGTGATCATTAACTGGTTGGTATTGAAGTGGATCAGTTTAAAATCTTCAGTCTCAGCCTATGCTGAAAACAGTTAATCAAATCTATTGTTTAGAAGGGTTAGAATTGTCCAGAATGTGCATTTGTGTCAGAGGTGGAAGAAAGAGCATGGAGAAAAATACTTTAGAAAAAGACTTGACAAATCAAGCATTGCCATGCTAAGCTCTGTTTACCCAGAGTTATAGGAATATCAGCAAGAGGATAAATTAAAATAACCTTCCTGGTGGTACCCGCTATGTACCTGATTCTCACTGGGAAAGATTGATTCAGGTTAGGAGTGACTGGAGACTGTGATCCACAGGAATGAATTATGTTCTCTTCCATCCTAGCTCCCTACCCACCTGCCAAAAGATGAAAGCCTTCTTCTGTTGGTGGTAAATGATCTTCTGAGCCTTAGTCTCACTCATCAGTTAAGCCCATGCAGCATAAGCAATTTCCTACCTCAGAGATATACAGAACTGAATGAAGAACCCTGCCCTTAAAAGGGAAAATGAAACCACAAGCCAATGATTACATTGGAATCAATCTTTCAGTGTCAAGGAAACTCAGCTTTCCAAAATGCACATTCTCTCTGCCTCCCTTATTCCACTTCATCTCTTTTTCACTATTCAGAACGTATTGGTTCATAAAACAGTATAACAAACTTAAAATTATCTTGGCCCACGGTGGAAATAAATCCACAATCATTAAAAATGTATAAATTTAGCCCATCAGAAAAATTATTTCCCCAACATTCTTTCTGAAGGGAATTGCTTCACCACAGGGTACACCCTCCAAGCTTGTGAATACAATGCTTCATCTTTGACAAAAGTTACCATCTGGTAGGTATAAACCAGCTGTGTATAGTGCAGCAGAAACCTGTACCTCTACAGTCCTCCTTTCTCTTCTACAAACCTCAGTGAATCCTATGGTGGTTTTATTATGAAAATGATGTTGCTTTCTTATACTAGAGATAAAGGCAAATAACATTTGCTCTTCAGTGTGAAAGGGCATACTCCAGACTATTTCCTAGAGTCTTTCTCATCATCATATACAAATCTTACATTTCTTTTTCAAGATAAAATTGTGTCTGTGTGTGTGTGTGTGTGTGCTCTTCCCTTACAATGTTACTGGCTGGATCTATCAGGCAAAATCTGGACCCCTGCCCCAACTCTCATTCAGGACAAGAGACAAAAAAAAGCCATCTCTCTCATTTCCATCATGGTGTAGTAATATATGTTCCCATGTATGTCCCAGGATCTGTTCTAATCCTAGCTGAGAAGAGCCCTTGGGAACCAGGTGGGTGTTCATGCCAATCCACATTCTGCATAAAGTATGTGAAGAATGGGAGAGTGGTTTCAAGTTTTTTTCTATTGAAAATCTACATATTCATTAAGCAGCATAGATGAAGTTTCAACCACATATATTGAATTTGAAGAAAAATTGAGAAGAGGATGTGTTCTTTCTCCACCACTTCTGTATGGTCTTAGGAGTCTTCTCCACTTGTTTTGTTGATCAATAAAGAAATTTCATCTGCACTATTGGATTCCCAGTCACTTCTGATAGCCACTTGAATTGACTGTTCTATAACTAAGAAAACACATGAGCAATTGGGCTGTTGTGGAAAAGTGCCAAAGTTCCTCCACAAGTTGCACACTTCAGCTCACATATACAAAGGAATCCATGTCACCCCTTCTTATAGAGGCCCATTTATGACATAATGACAAAGTACAAAACTGAGCTGATCCAGGGCTCTGATCTAAAAGACCTTCAACAAAGCCCAGTAGCTTTGTTGAGGGGCGAGGCCCAGAAGAGAAATAACAATCACTGCCATTTTGTTCTCAGGAAGCACCATCCCTAGGGAAAGGAGGAGAGCACCACATCAAGGGAGCACCCTGTGGGGCAAAAGAATCTGAATGGCAGACCTTGAGCCCCAGATCATCCCTTTGACATAGTTTACCCGAATGAGAAGGAACAAAAAAAAAATTCTGCTAATACAACAAAGCAAGGTTCTCTACCACCCCTAAAAGATCATACCAGTTCACCAGCAATGAGTCCAAATCAAGACAAAATCTCTGAATTGCCAGAAAAACAATTCAGAAGGTTTATTATTAAGCTACTCAAGGAATCACCAGAGAAAGTTGCCTACCAACTTAAAGAAATTAAAAACATGTTACAGGATATGGACAGAAAAATCCCCAAATAAATAGTGTGAATAAAAAAATAATCACAACATCTGGAAATGAAAGACACACTTAGGGAAATGTAAAATACACTGGAAAATCTCAACAGTAGAATCGATCAAGTGGAAAAAATAACTTCAGAGCTAGAAGATAAAGCTATCAAAATAACTCAATCCAATAAACACAAAGAAGAATATATATATTTTTGAACAGAGTCTCCAAAAAATTTGGGATTGTGTTAAACAGCCAAACCTAAGAATAATTGATGTTCCTTTGGAAGAAGAGAAATCTAAAAGTTTGGAAAACTTATTTGAGGGAATAATCAAGGAAAACTTCCCTAGCCTTGCTAGAGATCTAGATATCCAAATACAAGAAGCTCAAAGAACATCTGGGAGACTCACAGCAAAAAGGTCATCACCCAGGTACAAAGTCATCAGGTTATCTGAAGTCAAGACACAGGAAAGATTCTTACAAGCTGTGAAGCAAAAGCATCAGGTAACCTATTAAGAAAACACTATCAGATTAACAGCAGATTTGATAGAAACCGTAAAAACAGAAAGGCATTGGGGTCCTATCTTTAGCCTCAAAATAAAACAATTATCAGCTGAGAATTTTGTATCCAGTGAAACTAAGCTTCATAAATGAAGGAAAGATACAGTCTCTTTCAGACAAACAAATGTTGAGAGAATTTACCACTATTAAGCCAGCACTGCAATAATTGCCGAGATGAGCTCTAAATCTTGAAACAAATCCTCAAAATGCACCAAAATAGAACCTCCTTAAAAGATAAATCTCACAGGACCTATAACACATTAACACAATGAAAAGAAGCAACCTATTCAGGCAACAAGTAGCATGATGGATAGAACAGTACCTCACATCTCAATACTAATGCTGACTATAAATGGCCTACATGCTCCGCCTAAAAGATACGGAATGGTAGAATGGATAAAAATTTACCAACCAAGCATCTGCTATCCTCAGCAGACTCCCTAGCACACAGAACTCACGTAAACTTAAGGTGGAAAAGGGAATATTCCATGCACATGGACACCAGAAGCAAGCAGGAGTAGCTACTCTTATATCAGACAAAACAGACTTTAAAGCAACAATAGTTAAAAAAGACAAAAGGGGACATTATATAATGATAAAAGGACTAGTTCAACAGGAAAAGGTCACAGTCCTAAATACATATGCACCGAACACTGGAGCCCCCAAGTTTATGAAACAATTACTACTAGACCTAAGAAATTAGATAGAAAGACAGTAATAGTGGGGGACTTTAATACTCCACTGACAGCACTAAACATGTAACCAAGACAGACAGAAAATCAACAAAGCAACTAAGCTATACCTTAGAACAAAAGGACTTAATTGATAGTTATAGAACATTCTACCCAACAACTGCAGAATATACATTCTATTCATGAGCACCTGGAACATTCTCCAAGATAGACCATATGACTGTGATAGGCCACAAAACAAGTCTCAATAAATTTAAGAAAATCAAAATTACATCAAGTACTCTCTCAGACCACAGTAGAATCAAATTGCAAATCAACTCTGAAAGGAGCCCTCAAAACCACGCAAATACATGGAAAAGAAATAACCTGCTCCTGAATGATCATTGGTTCAACAGTGAAATCAAGATGGAAATTAAAAAATTTTTTGAACTTAACATAAAAATGACAAAACCTATCAAAACCTCTGGGATATAGCAAAGGCTGCACTAAGAGGCAAGTTCATAGCCTTAATGCCTACATCAAAAAGTCTGAAAGAGCACAAATAGACAATCTAAGGTCACACCCCAAGGAACAAGAGGAACAAGAACAAACCCAAACCCAAACCCAGCAGAAGAAAAGAAATAATGAAGATTAGAGAAGAACTAAATGAAATTGAAACAAAATAACAATACACAAGATTAAGGGGGGAAAAGCGCCGGTTTTTTGAAAAGATGAAACTGACAGACCATTAGTAAGATTAACCAAGAAAAGAAGAGAAAAAGATCCAATAAGCTGGATTAGAAATGAAATGAGAAATATTACAATCGATACCACAGAAAAAGATCATTCAAGGCTACAATGAACACCTTTGTGTGCACAAACTAGAAAACCTAGCGGAGATGGAAAAATTTCTGGAAATATAAAAGGCACTCAACCAACACTATATCTTTATATATTGAGCATCATAGTCTGTAACAGGTTCTTAAAGTACATCAAGAAACAGCACTGACACCCCTGCACACACACACACAGACACACACACACACAGACGCACACACACACACAGACACACACACACAGACGCACACACACAGACGCACACACACACAGACACACACACACAGACGCACACACACAGACGCACACACACACAGACACACACACACAGACGCACACACACACAGACGCACACACACACACAGACACACACACACAGACACACACACACAGACACACACACACACAGACGCAGACACACACACAGCCACACACACACACAGCCACACACACACAGACAGACACACACACACAGACGCACACACACACACAGACGCACACACACACACACAGACGCACACACACACACACAGACGCACACACACAGACGCACACACACACACAGACACACACACACACAGACGCACACACACACACAGACGCACACACACACAGACGCACACACACACAGACGCACACACACACACCTTCCTCACGAACAAACAACTGCTTTTAGGCTGGGCACGGTGGCTCATGTCTGTAATCACAGCACTTTGAGAGGCCAAGGAGGGTGGATCACAAGGTCAGGAGGTCAAGACCATCCTGGCTAACATGGTGAAACCCCATCTCTACTAAAAATACAAAACATTAGCTGGGTGTGGTGGCATGCGCCTGTAGTCCCAGCCACTTGAGAGCCTGAGGCAGGAGAATCACTTGAACCTGGGAGGCAGAGGTTGCAGTGAGCCAAGATTGTGCCACTGCACTCCAGCCTGGGCGACAGAGCGAGACTCGATTAAAAAAAAAAAAAAATGCTTTTATGGAGTTCACAGTCTGGCAGAAAAAAAAAAGAAAGTAAAAAATAAATAGAACATATAAGTGAGATACATGGTATATTTGAAAGTAAAAAGGAATTTGACAATAAAAAATAAAATATAGTAAGTAGGTGAAAAAGAGTTTGGGGACATGTTGCAATTTCAAGGGCATTACTTAGGGTGAGCCTCATTAGTAGGATAGTATTAGCTCTAACACTTGAAGGACATGAGGGAGTGAGCAGTATGCATATCCGGGGGCAGAACTTTGCAGGTTGAGGAGACCAGCAGTGCAAGAGCCCGATGGGGTAGAAAGGGGGAGAAGCTAGTGTACCCAGGATGAGTGGGTTAGAAGGAGACAGAGTATATACCATGTCAAGGAGTTAATGGTGGCTAGATTCCACAGGGCATTTTAGATTAACATGAAGGCTTAACTTTTAGTCTAAGTGAAATGGAAAGCCACTGGAACATTCTGAATGTGAGAATGACATGATCTGACTTAAAGACTCTTCATGTAGAGAGACTAGATAACAGAGGGACAAGGGAATCAGCAAGGTGGTGACGGTAGAAGTCTAGAGAGAGATGCTGATGAGTGAGAATCATGTCGTAAGTGATGGAGGTAATAAGACATAATTGCAGTTTTGTTTATATTTTAAATGTTTAACCATCAGGAAGTTTTGACAATTAGAAATAGGGCATGAGAGAAAGATGAGTGAAGGATAATACTAAGATTTTTATTTTGAGACACTGGATGTGGAGGATGGTTGTGGGAGGAGCAAATGTAGAAGGAAGATGTGGGGTTCAGTTTCGGACATCCTGAATCCAGACATCCCCAGTGAAAATGTTGACTAGACCACTGGATATTCCAATCTGGAGGGGAGGAGTAAAGTCTGGACTTGGGATATGAATTTTACACCGTTAGCTTGCATGAGATCAACAAAGGAGTGAATGAAGCTAAAACAAGGGATGAGTTACAAGAATTAACTCCAAAGTCCTTCAACAAAAAGGGTAAAGAAAACAATGAGAAACTTGCAAAGGAGATTTAGAAGAAGCACTCAGAAGGCAGGTGGAAAGCCAAGGATACATTACTTCAGGTAGAGATGATATTTCAAAAGGCGGAAATAATCAAACATCTCAAATGCTGTCAGTTAGACAGCCAAGTTAGATGAGATCAATGATAATTGACCATTGACTTTGGCAATGGTTACCTTAATAAGTCATTTTCTGTGGAAAGGTAGAGATAAAAACGCAACTACAGCATGGAAGGGAATGGGGCAGCCAGTGTAGAAAGCAGCTCTCAGACAGGTTTTGCTGCACTGGGGAGCTGACTGAGTCAAGAAGGTGCTATTTTAAGATGGAAATAATCCAGGAAAGAGGGGCCTGAGAGGGCAAAATTGCTGGAGGAAAACCCTTGCATGGGCCAAAGGAATTGCCTCTAGACAGGAATAAAAGTTGCTTTTTTTCTCTCTCAAATTCCTTTTGGGATCATTCCACTAGCTTCAACAATGACACATCATCTTAACTAAAAATGGAATGGTGGGCTCTCTTTGAAGAACTATCCGTATCAGAAAATTGTTGATGATTTCTCTTTGTTTATGACATTAATTAAGGAGCTTAGTGGTTATTTTTTGTGACTGGCAGAAGATGTAATGACCCACCAGTTAGTTCTGTTTTTCAGAGCACCACATTCAGACAGCAGCTACCATACAGTTGTGTGTTCTGGGTCACAAAATAGACCAGATGGAGACACTGTGGGTAGATCAGTGCCAAATTCTACATGCAACTAGAAAAATGCTTGCAAAGCACTTATTTTGCTAACAGTTTGACAGTATCTTTATCTTCACATATATGAACAATTGTTATTATAATGAGCAAATCTGGTGTGACTATGGAAACTCTTTTCAAATATTTCCCAGCTCACCCAAATCACAATTCCACTCCCACAGCAAGATGGGTCTACTTGGTGTTTCTGATCACATTGCATTTTCCTAACTCCGGCAATTTCTTCCAATTGCAATTCCTCCCATTCTATTTCAATGTCCTACTTAAATTTACCTTTCCATGATCATCACACCAAAGTAAACTCTTCTCAAGGCTTCTAGAGCTTTTTTTTAAGTGGGACTCATTCAGTATTTGTACTGTGATACTTTGTATTAAATGTATAAATATTAAAAGGTTTCTCCTACTAGATTCAAAGCCCTAGAAAAATTTTTAAAAAATTAAATACCATATACTCTACAACCCCTTATCTAGTAAGTATTCACAGATAATCTAGAATAAATGAACGAAGAAAGGAAGAAATACATTTCTGTAAAGGTAATGGTGGTCATAATTTTACCAATAATATAAACAAAATCTGCTAAAGAGGCTTTTCCAAATAAAATGTGAAGTTTATGTGTATAAAATTTCTGACTTTGGCTAAAGGGGAAGTATCTAGAATGTCTTACTGTCTTTTTTTTTCTTTTTTTTTTTGCATTTCATTCAAGGGAGGATTCGTTATTAAAGCACAGTGAGGATAGTTAAGAGCTTTTGATCAAGTTATATTTCAAGCTGATTATTTTCAGCAATTACTGAATTAGGGGAGGAAGGCATGTGGAAGGAAA
Organism: Callithrix jacchus; assembly: GCF_049354715.1. Lineage (NCBI taxonomy): Eukaryota > Metazoa > Chordata > Mammalia > Primates > Cebidae > Callithrix > Callithrix jacchus. Next base: position 7,134,036 of record NC_133520.1, read on the forward strand.
CGTGGTAGAGAAGAAATTCTTGAGAGTAAGGACTGACATCAGAAACTGGATTAGATGATCTAAAGCCATAACGTTTTTCAACAATAGTGCTCTTCTTTAAGAATCATAAACTAACAGTCAATTGGCCAAGTAGGACAAGGGAATTCTCTAAGCTTCCAGAGCCAGTGCTTTCAGTCAGTTACCTGTGGTGTTCATTCATAGCACCTCCTGTGTCCGCACAGGTAATTAGCACTTACTGAGCTTTTACTATGTGCCAGACACTGTTATGAGCACTTTTTAAGATGTAGGACATATTTAATCACTGCCATAATTGTATGAGGTAGGAATTGTTACTATCCCATGTTACTGATCCCAAAACTAAGACATAGAGATGTTGCATAATCTGTTTAAAGTCACAAGGCTTGTAAAAGGCAACTAGTCCCTAACAGTCTGACCACTGGCCATACAGGGCCTGAAAGTTTCTGGCAGACTGACTATTCTAAGCAAGTTAGAACAAGCCTGAGCATTTTGTCATAGCCAGTCATTCTCCTCTGTCCAAATGAGACCCTGGTTAATATTAGGGCAAGAGAAGGAGATCTGAGGAAAATAAACAATAACATAAAATAAAATTTTAAAACTTGAATAAAGTAAAATAAAATAAGTTCATTTATTGAGGCTGTGTAAGTAGGGTGCCAAATTTCTAATCTGTCCATAAGAAGCCTTTTCCAGGGACAGGGATGACAGAGTCAAGGAAGCCACAGAATGTGTTGTGCACAATTTCCCACAATTTCAGTGGCTGTTAGTTTAGCTAGTCCTGGGTACTTGGAACAAACAAGTTTAGAATGTGGGTTTAGTTGTATTTCCCAGGTCTCTGCAGAAAAACTTCTTTCAAGGGAAATGCAATGACCTTAATCTTAAAGTAATCACTTTGTTTAGAAAATATTATTTCCTAATTCCCATGGCACTGAATAGGAGGGCAGGATCATTCACACTTGAATAGTGCGTAATAGGGTCTCCACAGGAAAAAAGGAGTTTATTACCAGAAGAATGTTAAAGAGAGGGTATGCTGGATACAGAAAAGCTGTAAATACCCCAGAGCCCTGTACTGTATTCCTGGTGAGAAAGGACGAAGGTGTGAACTCAGGGAGAATGTAAGCAGGAGACGAGGTGCTCAACATCGTAGTCACTAGGTCAAAGCCAATCTGTAAAGTACAATGAGATCCATGCTACACACCCACTAGAATGGTTAAAATTAAAAAGCTGCAAATAGCAAGTATTAGCCGGGATGTGAAGAAACTGGAGACTCATACATTGCTGGCTGGAAGGCATAAAATGGTACCGCCATTTTAGAAAAGTGTTTGCCAGCAGTTTCTTGAAAAATTAAGCATATATTCATCATATGACCCAGCAATTCTACTCCTATATATCTCCAATATTATTATTTATAATAGTCCCAAACTGGAAACAACCAAAATGCCCATCAATGGATGCACAGACAAACAAATTTTGGTGTAGCCATACAATGGAAGACAATTCAGCAATTAAAAAAACAAGGTAATGACACACTCTGTAACATAGATGAATCTCAACATCACACTAAATGAAAGAAATCAGATGGAAAAGACCACCTGATTCTATTTATAGGAAATGCTCAGAAAAGGCAATCCGTAGAGACAGAAGGTCGCCGTGTGGCTGTCAGAGACTCGGCATGTTGGGATTAATTGCAAGTGTGCCCCAAGGAACTTTTGGAGAAGTGGAAGTGTTCTAAATCAGGATTGTGGGGACTGTTGCACACATGAATTTTACTCAAACTCATCAAACTTTACACTTACAATGGGTAGATTTCTGGGTTTTAAATCAGTAGGTTGGTGCAAAAGTTCTTGCAGTGATTGCCATTATTTTAATGGCAATTTCAATATCTCAGTACAGCTATTTTAAAATGATGTGTGGGGAGAATTGAATAAGAAGGTGCATTTGAGAGAAGCAGGAAAAGAAGAATACAGAAGAAATATGTTTTTAGGAGAAAAAACACATTGACTGGAAAGACTTGTACACAAAATAAACTTTATTTGTTAAGCGTTTCATTAGGAAGACTTAACACGTAAGAAGAAAATTTTCACCATTTAGCCAATGTGAACAGTCTGACTCAACCATGGCTCAGGATCTGCTTCCAAGTGATTTTGCATACAGCCTCTTCAAGTCCTCTTCACAGCAACTTATATTTTCTTCTCTTATCAATACTCAACCAGTGGCTGGTTGTCTGTGAAGGACAAGTGAGGAGAGTTTAAGATGACTGAGGTTTTCGATGGGGAATGGGTGGTGACACGAAACAAATACAAGGCTGATAACGAGTTAGTGCTCCAGGAAACACCAGTAAAACTAAGTCTACATGAGCCTCTTCATTTTATAAGCAAAGCAACTCTCTTTTTCCAGTCCTTTGAAAGTTTAGGATTGAAAGAGATTTCACAACTTCTTTTTCTTAGCTCTCACCAGAGTCTTGGTTCTTTAGAAGAAACACTTCCAGAATGTCTGATACAAAGAAAGCTAAGAGCATGTTAATTCCCAGGCAAGGCTGTGGTAATAAGGTTGTATTTTATTTTAGGATCACAGAGGCTAAGACACCTTTAGAAAACTTGGCCTGCTAGGAACATAATAAACCTCTTCTTTTTTTAGCCTCTTCCCTGAAGTAATTGAAGCTTCTTCTCACCGTTACATGAGTTAAACAGTACAACATCTCAGAGAAAGAAATTTCTACTTATACATCAGTTAATCCTACCATTTCGGATGATTTCATCTGGATGAGAGCTAGAAGGCTAGATTTCAAAAAGGATAGCCTTTTAAATTTTTGTTTTTTTTGTTTAAGAAAAACTCAATACATGACTACTTTCTTCAAAGCGTCTCCAAGTTAATTTTTCATTAGCGTATGAATGAATGTACTCTTAACTACAGAGCTACCTAGATGCATTTCTCTACTAATACATTGAAAATAAACTTAGCTTGGAAGATTTGATGCAAAAGTATTTAGTACTGTTTACAAATAAATAGCTGACCTATAACTACAGAGTTTTTAAAAATCAGGAGAAAAATATTATATAGGATTAATTTTATATTAATATTTCTTATCACATAAAAATACTACATATTGGTTTTTTTATTAATAGCCTATTTCATGAGATTATCTGAAATCATACATCATTTTGTTTTGAAATTTATTTTATATTCTGACAAAAACCAAGATTGGAAGAAAAAGAAATACTAAATGTATTACTAGAAGGTGTATAAAATGTTCTGTCCTATCCCGACTCATTTTTGAACAAAGGCACACCTTCTGTTTAGGTGGAAATACATATTTATTCTTCTGAGATGTTGGAATGCTATGGAACATGGTTCTAGCTGGCAATAATTACCTTCCTTGTCCTTGGCTGGAGGGATGTAGGATCTCCAGTTCACCCACTAAGGAGTTACAGGGGTATTGACCACCGTTAGTTAGCAGAACCAAATTTTCATTTAAGCCACTTACTAGAAATTGAGGAACAACAACCTTCTGGTCTTAACAATTCCTACATGAACTCTACAAGGTAAGTCTTGAATGAAGTCCTCCCATCTTCACCTGTTTTCTTATCAGGTGGCCAGTTATAAGGTTTTGAGAGATAACTATTACTTCTTTACACTGGAATTTTCCTAAACAGTTTGTAAATCATTTTCCTGTCTATATGTAACAATTGGCTTTTCTGAATAAGTAGAAAAAGATAGAAGGAAGCTCTTCTAAGATTCCCCAACTCTCTTCATAAATCTGTCAATACATTACAAATCTTTTTAATTCCTTCAAACATCCAAGAGAAGTATATCTACCAGTTTAACAAGCAGGTATCAAGGATAATAGAATCATGTACCTTAAGAAACAATGTAGACAAAAAAATCTCCAAGTGCAATGTCTCTCAGGTGACAAGAATATCAGAAATTTCCAGGTCACTATATTTGATGGGAAACTCAAAATAAAGGTTTTTGCCTCTAGTTTACGGATGAGACTGCAGATGTACTTCACTTTAAGAAATTCCAGTATACACGGAACTTTATCCAATTCAAGCAGTGATTACTGGGATTACAAAATGATTCTTTCCTTCACATGGAAAGTTTCCAATAGATATTTGTTACTGATTGTTTCTTGAGAGAGAGACTGGTTCAGAAGAAGATAGAGAAGTTCAAAGCTAAGATAAATAGGAGATTGGACATCATTGCTCATTGAGGATAAATTTGAAGTAGAGATGACATGCCTCTGGAATTAGACCATGAACAATTAGAAACACACTTTGGTAAATAAAAACGGGCTTTGCTGTAACCATTTTATAAAATGAGGCACAACCAGAAGGTCTTCCTTTTTGTAACAGTATCTGCACCATCGCTTGCTGCCTCTCCCCAAACAACTGTTAATAACTTGGTCCCAGGAAAAGTGATACTGTATTTCTAGCTTGTGTGGTGGGACCCGTTGCCTAGCATTGCAGTAAATTTTACACAACAGTTGGCAGATGGATCAGACTAGCTGGGCTAAATGAATTAAGCACTCACGTAATACTGCAGGGCATATTAAGGAGGAATGTCCAAATTACAGCACTTGATACTCCCTTCTCACAGTCCCACTTCCCCCAGTATAATGCTTTGGCTGAGCAGGCTGTAATTTGATATTAAACAAGGTTCTTATTAAGTAGATACAATGAAATAATGCTGAGTTTTTGTTGCATTAGTGGAGTTAAATGCATTTTATTAGCACTCATTAGGAAGAGGAAAAACTTGGAGCTAAGGATTCATTAGCCAAAAGCGGCCCCTGTGAGGTAGAGCGATTAAACTGCTTGGGGCCAGAGAACAGGATCCAGGCCACACACAGCAGATTCTGGAAGTGTGTCCTCTCTCCTCCATGACTAAAATGTCTGACAGTTTGAGAAAGAAATGTTAGGTCCAACTGCAGGTCAGCTGAAAATATGTGCTTCTTTCGAGAGCTGTTAATTTGACAAAAGGCAGAAGCCCCAGAAAGAGAGCAGAATTATGACATATATTTTAGATCTGAAAGGAAGTCATTTACTTTAGGAATTGGGGGAAAAATGCTACCAGCTATTCAGTTTTGGAGGACATACATGAAAATTGCTTTTATCCTATTTTGTTTTTAGGGAAAAAAACACATCAAGTGAAAACATTTATACACAAAATAAACTTTGTTAAGCTTCTCATTAGGAAGACTTACTGCGTAAGAAGAAAATTTTCACCATTTAGCCAATGTGAGCAGTCTGACTCAACCACGGCTCAGGTTCTGCTTCCAAGTGATTTTGAATACAGCCTCTTCAAGGCCTCCTCAGAGTAACTTATATTTTCTTCTCTTATCAATACTCAAAATACACAGGGAGAAGGGTTGGGCCCAAGGGGTAAGTGAGATGCTTACACACACACACACACACACACACACACACACACACACACATGCACCTCTCATTACTTTGACATGAAACTTTTTCCCAAAAGTAAAATGAATGATATTTTGAACAGCTGTCCTCACTTGGTCAAAATTTACAAAACAATTTTGAGATGAAGGGTTATATGATAAATTTTAAATAACCCTGGAAATTCAAATTTTGGGAGTGTGATAGTCCTGTTATGTCTCTTTGACACAACCTTATGCAGTGGCCAATTTTGTGAAATGTGTCAAGCTACTGGACTAATATTAACTCTTATTACATTTCTACTCCCAAATTTTTGTCTCTTGGATTCTACTTTCTCATATCCCGTCATCTGGAGATCTACCTCTGGCTTTTCTACAAACCTAGTATATTCCAAAGGAATTCCATCGTCAGTACTCCCCGGGACCTCCTTTTCTCCTTCTAATGCCACTACCATTCCTACAACTATTTCTGTTTGAAACCTTCACTTCATTATTTTTCTTACCTCTCACCTGCAGTTGGCTTACCAATCCCTTGGATTCAACTTCTGCCACACATGCACATTCATCTCCTCTTTTCCATTATAGTTTTATAAGTCATATATTCTTCAATTGTCATTTGAACTACTGCTGTGGCCTTTACAATGGAACGGCCTTCCATCTCCACTATTCCCTGTTACACTCCATCATGCACACTGACATCAAATCTTCCAGGAGCGCAGCTCCAAATGAGTCATTTTCTTGCCCAGAATCCTCAGGGGTTTTCATTTTGTCAATCTGTAAAATGAACATGATATCATCTATTATGGAGTTGTAGAATTCAAACAAGGTAGCACATCAAGCCCTCTACTCAGAAGTTATCACATTGTGAATGCTCAGGAAAAGTATTTATTATCTGTTGTCCACACTCTTTCTTTTGACCAAACTAAACTCTTTATGGCTTTCAGTAATGCCACCCATAATTCACTTGTCTTTACGTGTTCTCTTTCAATTCTCCTGGTGTGGAGTACAGTGCCCTCAACTACTCACATTTCAATCCTTTCCATCCTCTGGGACTTAACTCCAGGTAAGCCTCCCCATACTCTCTGTAAAATTTATTATCATCTCTGTTCTCAATAATTACAGCACTGTACTTCAGTTAGCATTCTTTAGTTATTCCTGCCATTTTCTTATCAGTTTGCTACATGCTGAAAAGAACAGAATTTATACCTATTTTCTCATGACTCTCAAAGGTCTCATAACTACATTATGGAGCCCTGTACAACTCAAGGAATCTGTTACTCCCTCTCCCCTCTAACTTCATCTTACGATCTTATGTCTGCAGAAATGGAGTGCAGTGGAACTTGAAATGAAATAGACTTTGTGTTGATAAAGTGGCACTTTATGCTCAGATGCTCACGCTAATGTGTACAAGTCAAGTGCATATTTTCTTCCCATTCTATCAACTTCTATAAGCAGCTCAACATAAACAGCCAAGTCTTCCTTAAAACGCTACAGAAAGTATATTTTGGTTACTGTCGTGTATTTTTTTAAGTCAAGAGATAACTATAAAAGCCAGTATTTTTTCATGTCCATTTATGTCCCCTTTTAACTCCCTTTTGCGTAGGAATGCACAAGCAATATCCTCTGTGTGCACGTGATGTAACTCTGGCACCTAGAACAGACATACTCATGAAGATATTCACACTATGCTCACAGAGAAATAAAAAACACTCTAATGTTTTCCAATTAAAATCCTTGATCCTATAAATCTTGATTCTATGAATCTATTTTAGTTCTTTAGTCTAAAGACAATTATTGATTTGAATTTACAAAAAGGAATAATTTGAAAACATAGCAATATGGAAGTGGTAGAAATAGAATTAACAGCAACAAGTTATGCTCTCTAAGTGGTTATCATTGCAGGTGCTCTGCTGCTGGTTTTAACGAAGCTTCAAAATACCCGTAAGATCAGATACCTGCCAGATCAGAAAGCAGACTCTTAGAAAGTTTAAAACATTTGAGAAGGAAACAAAACTCATTTTATTGAATAATTAGATAATATATGGTGAATATGATGATAGGAGAGTGGTATTCAATGACTTGGGCAAATGTTTACCAGATAGTGTTCAATGAAAAAATAAAGCTCATTATAAAACAATTCTATGATTTCACAATATATACAAAATATATTTAAAAAGGAAAGCTAGTCAGACAACATCCCGAAATATTGCAAGTGCTTATTTTCCAGTGATGAGACTACATCTACTTAGTTTTTTGTATTATTGTTATAATATGCCTCAGCATATTTTCTAAATTTTTGTAAGGACTATATGTTAGTTTTGCTATGAATAAAAGAAATAAAACCAGTTTTTATTTGTTTGTTGCCCCTACATATATCTGTGTGTTCTTTCAATTAAGGAAAACATGAGAAAGGTTGATGCAATTTGGATCTCCCTAAATCATTCTAGAGCAGCACTTTGGTTGTACAGGTAAAATGGTCAAAAAGATTCTGAGCCCAAGGCTGACTCTTTTCTAGAAAGGCTCAAGATTGAGCCTATGGTATGTGTCCTTCCATGACTTTTGCACGATGGTTTCTAGCCAGAGACTCCCATCCCTCCTGGTATTTTTGCCACAACCCCTTGAAACTCTCAAAGCAGGTGCAGGGAGTTCTGATGGCTCTTTCTAGACAGGTGACAGGTTCTCAAACATTTCCCTACCTTCCCAGAGTGCCCTTCAGCTGTTGCTTCAGATGAGACAGGGTTTCCTGGCCTGCCTCCCTCATTGACAGGCAATCTTATACCAGACTCAGTGACACTGAGGCCAGCAGTACCAAATGATTGAGTTAGACAGCTAATGGTTTCCTTCCAAGAGTCAGGTCCAAATATAGTCGTAGAAAAGAAAACAACTTCTGGTGTAATCTTACAGGAGAGGACTACAAATTGCTGTATCACACTGAGAAGCAATGCTAGCCATGAGTGCCTGTGGCAAACTGTGACATCTTTATTTCTTGTATTTGTTTGTTTTAATACAAAAATTTAAAAGAAAATAAGTTTTATAAATCCCCAACATGGCCAGCACTGCATCCCTAATACGAAGTTCCCACAATGAAGAAGAATAAAAGAAGAAACCAAAGGTTGAGTCATTGGTATAGAAGCAGACACATAGACCAATGGAACAGAAGAGAGAACCCAAAAATAAATTTATAGAATTTCAGCCAACTGATTTTTGACAAAGGTGTCCAGAAAAATGGGAAAAAGACACGCTAATCAATAAGTAGTGCTGGGGAAACTGGATATTCATATACAGAAGAATAAAACTAGACCCCTATTTTTACCATATACAAAAAAAAAAAACAAATCAAAAACATAACATCTAAAATTATAAAGCTACTAGAGGCCAGGCATGGTGGCTCACACCCATGATCCCAGCACTTTGGGGGGCTGAGGCAGGTGGATCATTTGAGGTCAGGAGTTCAAGACCAGCCTGGCCAACATGGTGAAACCCCATCTCTACTAAAAATACAAAATTGGCTGGGCATGGTGGCACATGCCTGTACTCCCAGCTACTTAGGAGGCTGAGGCAGGAAAGTCACTTGAACCTGGGAGGCAGAGGTTGCAGTGAGCCCAGATCATGCCGCTGTACTTCAGCCTGGGTGACAGAGCAAGACTCCATCAAAAAAAAAAAAGAAAGAAAGAAAAGAAAAAAGGTTATTAAAAGGGCTGGGTGTGGTGGCTCACACCTGTAATCCCAACACTTTGGGAGGCCGAGGTGCAGGGATCACCTGAGGTCAGGAGTTCAAGACCAGCCTGGCCAACATGGTGAAACCCATCTCTACCAAAAAATACAAAGATTAGCTGGGTGTTGTGGCAAATGCCTGTAGTGCAGCTACTGGGGAGGTTGAGGCACAAGAATCACTTGAACGTGGGAGGTAGAGGTGTCAGTGAGCCGAGATTATGTAACCGTACTGAAGCCTGGGCAACCAACTGAAACCTTCTTCCCAACCCTACCCCCATTCCCCAGAAAAAGCTACTAGAAGAAAACATAGGAGAAACATTTCAGGAAATTGGTCTAGGCAATGATTTTATAGCTAAGTCTTACATAACATAGGCAACGAAACAAAAATACGTAAGTGGAACTGTATTAAAATAAGAAGCTTCTGCACATCAAAAGAAATCATCAACAGTGAAGAGACCACCTGTAGAATGGGTTTGTGAACTACTCATCCAATCAGAAACTAATATTCAGAGTATACAAGGAACTCAATTCACCAGAAAATAATAATCATAATAATCTCATTAAAAAGTGGGCAAAGAATCCAAACAGGCATTTTTCAAAAGAACACTTTAAAAATGACCACCAGGTATATTAAAAAATCTCAACATCACTGACGTCGGAGAAATGATGCCACCCCAGTCAGAATGGCTGTTACCAAAGTCAAAAAGTAGCAAATGTTGGCAAAGATGTGGACACAAGGGAACTCTTACACCCTGTTAGTGAGAATATGAATTAGTATAGCCATTATGAAAAATGGCATGCAGGTTTGTCGAAAAACTTAAAATTATCATATGATCCAGCATTCTCACTTCTGGCATCTATTCAAAGGAAAGGAAAGGATATCTGCACACTCGTGTTTATTGCAGCACCGTTCACAGTAGCCTAGATTTAACCTGAGTGTTCATCAATGGATGAATGGATGAAGAAAATGTGCTATGTATACATGATGGAATACCCTTCAGCCATCAGGAAAAATGAAATCCTGTCAATTGCAGCAACGTGGATGGAACTGTGGTGATTTTGTTAAATAAACTAAACTAGGCATAGAAAGACAAATATTCCATGTTCTCACTCATATTTGGGAGCAAAATAATTGATCTCATGGAAGCAGACAGTATGATGGTTACTACGGATTGAGAAGGGTTGGGGACAGGAGATGAAGAGAGTTTGGCTCATAGGTACAAACATACAGTTAGAGAAGTTCCACTGTTTGATAGTACACTAGTGTGACCATAGTTAATAATAGTGTATTATATATTTTATAATGGCTAGAAGAGATTTGAAATGTTTCCAACACAAAGAAATGATAAATGTTTGACATGATGGATATTTCAGTTACCCTAATTTGATTACTATACATAAAATGTAAAAGTATTATTTATCAATAAAAATAGGAGCTTGGCAACAACAGCAGCAAATGGGCTAATAATCTGAACAGATATTAATCCAAAGAAAATGGCCAAGAAACACATATAAAGGTGCTCAACATCATTAGCCATCAAAGAAATGCAAATCAAAATCACAATTAGATGTGACTTCATACCCGCAAGGATGTCTGTCATCAAAAAGGCATGATAAAAAGTGACAGTAAGAATGTGAAAAATTCAAACACTCACATGCTACTGGTCACAATTTAAATTGGTATAGCCCCTTGGGCAATCAGCTTGGCAGTTCACCAAAGGTTAAACATAGGGTTACCATCTGACCCAGGAATTCTACTCCTACTTATATACCCGAGAGAAATGGAAACATATGTTCACAAAAAACTTACACACAAATGTTCATAGAAGCATTGTTCATAAGATCCTCAAAGTGGAAACAACCCAAATGTCCATCAGTTAGTGAACTGAAAAATAATATGTGGCATACCCATATAATAGAATATTATTAAATAGAAGGAATGAAGTACCGATATGGGCTACATCACAGACCAATGTTGAAAACATTATGCTAAGTGAAAGAAGCAGTCACAGAAATCTGCATGATTCCATTTATATATGTCTAGAATAGGCAAATGTACAGAAGCAGAAGGTAGATTCGTGGTTGTCTAGGGCTTGGGTTTCAGGAAAACCGCAGTGAATACTGAAGGATACAGAGTTTCCTTTTGGTGTTAGGAAAATTTTCCAAAATGTGTGGTGAGAAGGTTTCACAAGGAATGTCCTTGATGAAATGGTAAAAATTATTGCATTTTATTAAATACTGACCCTCAAACACAAGTTGTTAAAATATGCAGTAAACTAGGAGCTGTGTATAAAAGACTTCTGCACCATAGTGAAGTATGACGGCTATTTCAAAGAAAGGCAACTGTGTGACTGAGCTGAAAGAATAGACAAACTGTGGTTATTCAAACTTGGGGCCTTGGTAGACTTTTTTTTTTTTTTTTGGAAATGAATGAAATGAGACCATCACTTCAAAGAAACCACTGACAGTATTTGTTGCCAATAATAAAATCTGAGCTTTCAAGAGAAAATTAGAATTTTAGAAAACTTACATCTACCACTGTGAGCTTGATGACTTCCCAATGCTTAAAACCTATTTTCTGTAGAGTGAAGATATTCATTAATGTAAATTTTTAAAGTTGTATAATGAAATATGGTAACATTTAAAATATTTGCCTAAGGTAACACTTTCCATATGACCAATGCATGATGATACAAAATCAAACATGGGTACAAGATTTGTTGTAAAGTGCAAGATTTCAAAAAATGGATTTTAATGAAAGAGTACAAAAATTTCACACATATGATTTCCATTTCGACGCTGAAACTAACCTTTGAGAAATTATTACTTGTCAACTTTTGGCGTAGTATCATGGAAGATTATACACAACCATCTGAGGGGATATTAAAAGACTCCTCTTGTTCAACCACATATCTGTCCGAAGCAAGCTTTACTTTAGCCAAAATATATAGCAACAGATTGAATGCAAAAGAGCATAGGATAATTTGTTTTTTATTAGAGCAGATATTAAAGAGATTTGCAAAATTTATGAAATATGCCATTCTCACATTTTGGTATTAGATGATATAACTGCTTTTATTAAAATGGTATTACTTAATATGTAATGTGTTTAGTATTCCTTTAAAATTAATAAATACATATTTTAGAATTTCCTTAGTCTTAGTTTCTAATGTCATCTATATTTTTAGATATAACGCACACAAACAACAGCCTTTTGAGGTCCTCAGTAAATGTTAAGATGGTAAAGGAGAAGTTTAAAAACCGCTGTCTCTGCTTCTGAGTCCACAGTAACATGCCTTCCAAGCTGTCGCAGGGGTAACGTTCTTGATAACTCACACTTTCTGAACTTGCTTCACTTCCCTGTCTCACTTCTCCATTCCAAGACCACAGTCTCTGAGATCGACTTCCAACTAAATAACCTATATACAAATCTTTTTTGTTGCTTGTTTCTTTTTTTTTAATTTTTTATTGCATTTTAGGTTTTGGGGTACATGAGCAGAGCATGCAAGACAGTTGCACAGCTACACACATGGCAGTGTGTTTTGCTTCCTTTCTCTCCCTCACCCACATTTGGCATTTCTCCCCAGGCTCTCCCTCCCCACCTACCCCTCCCACTGACCCTCCCCTTTTCCCCCCAATAGACCCCAGTGTTCAGTACTCCCCTCCCTGGGTCCATGTGTTCTCGTTTTTCATCACCTGCCTATGAGTGAGAATATGTGGTATTTCATTTTCTGTTCTTGTGTCAGTTTGCTGAGAATGATGTTCTCCATATTCAGCCATGTCCCTACAAATGACACAAACTCATCATTTCTGATTGCTGCATAATATTCCATGGTGTATATGTACCACATTTTCCCAATCCAGTCTAACATCAATGGGCATTTGGGTTGATTCCAGGTCTTTGCTATTGTAAACAGTGCTGCAATGAACATGCGTGTGCATGTGTCCTTATAGTAGAACGATATATAGTCCTTTGGATATATACCCAGTGATGGGATTGCCGGGTCAAATGGAATTTCTATTTCTAAGGCCTTGAGGAATCGCCACACTGTCTTCCACAATGGTTGAACTAATTTACACTCCCACCAACAGTGTAAAAGTGTTCCTATTTATCCACAACCTCTCCAGCATCTGTTGTCTCCAGATTTTTTAATGATCGCCATTCTAACTGGCGTGAGATGGTATCTCAATGTGGTTTTGATTTGCATCTCTCTGATGACCAGTGATGGTGAAAATTTTTTCATAGGATTGTTGGCCTCATATATGTCTTCTTTTGTAAAGTGTCTGTTCATGTCCTTTGCCCATTTTTGAATGGGCTTGTTTGTTTTTTTTCCTGTAAATCTGTTTGTGTTCTTTGTAAATTCTGGATATCAGCCCTTTGTCAGATGGGTAAACTGCAAAAATTTTTCCCATTCTGTTGGTTGCTGATTCACTCTAGTGACTGTTTCTTTTGCCGTGCAGAAGCTGTGGAGTTTCATTAGGTCCCATTTGTCTATTTTGGCTTTTGTTGCCAATGCTTTTGGTGTTTTGTTCATGAAGTCCTTGCCTACTCCTATGTCCTGGATAGTTTTGCCTAGATTTCCTTCTAGGGTTTTTATGATGCCAGGTCTTATGTTTAAGTCTTTAATCCATCTGGAGTTAATTTTAGTGTAAGGTGTCAGGAAGGAGTCCAGTTGCTGCTTTCTGCACATGGCTAGCCAGTTTTCCCAACACCATTATTTATTAAACAGGGAATCCTTTCCCCATTGTTTGTTTTTGTCAGGTTTATCAAAGATTGTATGGTTGTAGATATGTTGTGTTGCCTCCAATGCCTCTGTTTTGTTCCATTGGTCTATATCTCTGTTTTTGTACCAGTATCATGCTGTTTTGATTACTGTAGCCTTGTAGTATAGTTTGAAATCCGATAGTGATGCCCCCGACTGTTTTCTTTTTGCTTAGAATTGACTTGGCTATGTGGGCTCTCTTTTGGTTCCATATGAAGTTCATGGTGGTTTTTTCCAGTTCTGTGAAGAAAGTTAATGGTAGCTTGATGGGTATAGCATTGATTCTGTAAATTACTTTGGGCAGTATAGCCATTTTCACGATATTAATTTTTTCTAACCATGAACATGGAATGTTTCTCCATCTGTTTGTGTCCTCTCTTATTTTGTTGAGCAGTGGTTTGTAGTTTTCCTTCAAGAGGTCCCTTATGTTCCTTGTGAGTTGTATTCCAAGATATTTTATTCTTTTTGTAGCAATTGTGAATGGCAGTTCGTTCTTGATTTGGCTTTCTTTAAGTCTGTTATTGGTGTAGAGGAATACTTGTGATTTTTGCACATTCATTTTATATCCTGAGACTGCTGAAGTTGCTCATCAGTTTCAAGAGTTTTTGGGCTGAGGCGACGGGGTCTTCTAGGTATACTATCATGTCGTCTGCAAATAGAGACAATTTGGCTTTCTCCTTTTCTATTTGAATACCCTTTATTTCTTTTTCTTGCCTGATTGCTCTGGCTAGAACTTCCAGTACTATATTGAATAGGAGTGGTGAAAGAGAGCATTCTTGTTTAGTGCCGGATTTCAAAGGGAATGCTTCCAGTTTTTGCCCATTCAGTATGATATTGGCTGTTGGTTTGTTGTAAATAGCTTTTATTACTTTGAGATACGTTCCATCGATACCGAGTTTATTGAGGGTTTTTAGCATAAAGGGCTGTTGAATTTTGTCGAATGCCTTCTCTGCGTCAATTGAGATAATCATGTGGTTTTTCTTTTTGGTTCTGTTTATGTGGTGAATTACATTTATAGACTTGCGTATATTGAACTAGCCTTGCATCCCTGGGATGAATCCTACTTGATCATGATGGATAAGTTTTTTGATTTGCTGTTGCAATCGGCTTGCCAATATTTTACTGAAGATTTTTGCATCTATGTTCATCATGGATATTGGCCTGAAGTTTTCTTTTCTTGTTGGGTCTCGGCCGGGTTTTGGTATCAGGATGATATTGGTCTCATAAAATGATTTGGGAAGGATTCCCTCTTTTTGGATTATTTGGAATAGTTTCAGAAGGAATGGTACCAGCTCCTCTTTGTGTGTCTGGTAGAATTCGGCTGTGAACCCGTCTGGACCTGGGCTTTTTTTGTGTGGTAGGCTCTTAATTGCTGCGTTGACTTCTGACCTTGTTATTGGTCTATTCATAATTTCAGCTTCCTCCTGGTTTAGTCTTGGGAGGATGCAGGAGTCCAGGAATTTATCCATTTCTTCCAGGTTTACTAGTTTATGTGCATAGAGTTGTTTGTAATATTCTCTGATGATGGTTTGAATTTCTGTGGAATCTGTGGTGATTTCCCCTTTATCATTTTTTATTTCATCTATTTGGTTCCTCTCTCTTTTATTTTTAATCAATCTGGCTAGTGGTCTGTCTATTTTGTTGATCTTTTCAAAAAACCAGCTCTTGGATTTATTGATTTTCTGAAGGGTTTTTCGTGTCTTTATCTCCTTCAGTTCAGCTCTGATCTTAGTTACTTCTTGTCTTCTGCTGGGTTTTGAGTTTTTTTGATCTTGCTCCTCTAGCTCTTTCAATTTTGACGATAGGGTGTCAATTTTGGATCTCTCCATTCTCCTCATATGGGCACTTATTGCTATATATTTTCCTCCAGAGACTGCTTTAAATGTGTCCCAGAGATTCTGGCATGTTGTGTCTTCGTTCTCATTGGTTTCGAAGAACTTCTTTATTTCTGCCTTCATTTCATTGTTTATCCAGTCAACATTCAAGAGCCAGTTGTTCAGTTTCCATGAAGCTGTGTGGTTCTGGGTTGGTTTCTGAATTCTGAGTTCTAACTTGATTGCACTATGGTCTGAGAGACTGTTTGTTATGATTTCAGTTGTTTTGCATTTGCTGAGGAGTGCTTTACTTCCAATTATGTGGTCAATTTTAGAGTAGGTGTGATGTGGTGCTGAGAAGATTGTATATTTTGTGGATTTGGGGTGAAGAGTTCTGTAAATGTCTATCAGGTTTGCTTGCTCCAGGTCTGATCAAGCCCTGGATATCCTTGTTTATTTTCTGTCTGGTTGATCTGTCGAATATTGACAGTGGAGTGTTAAAGTCTCCCACTATTATTGTGTGGGAGTCTAAGTCTCTTTGTAAGTCATTAAGAACTTGCCTTATGTATCTGGGTGCTCCTGTATTGGGTCCCTATATGTTTCGGATCGTTAGCTCTTCTTGTTGTATCGATCCTTTTACCATTATGTAATGGCCTTCTTTGTCTCTTTTGATCTTTGTTGCTTTAAAGTCTATTTTATCAGAGATGAGAATTGCAACTCCTGCTTTTTTTGTGCTGTCCATTTGCTTGGTAAATCTTCCTCCATTCCTTTATTTTGAGCCTTTGTGTATCCTTGCATGTGAGATGGGTTTCCTGGATACAGCACACTGATGGGTTTTGGATTTTTATCCAATTTGCCAGTCTGTGTCTTTTGATTGGTGCATTTAGTCCATTTACATTTAGGGTTAATATTGTTATGTGTGAATTTGATAGTGCCATTTTGATGCTAGCTGGATGTTTTGCCCATTAGTTATTGTAGATTCTTCATTATGTTGATGCTCTTTAGCATTTAGTGTGATTTTGGAATGGCTGGTACTGGTTGTCCCTTTCTATGTGTAGTGCCTCTTTCAGGAGCTCTTGTAAAGCAGGCCTGGTGGTGACAAAATCTCTGAGTACTTGCTTGTTCGCAAAGGATTTTATTTTTCCTTCACTTATAAAGCTCAGTTTGGCTGGATATGAAATTCTGGGTTGAAAGTTCTTTTCTTTAAGGATGTTGAATATTGGCCCCCACTGTCTTCTGGCTTGTAGTGTTTCTGCCAAGAGATCTGCTGTGAGTCTGATGGGCTTCCCATTGTGGGTGACCCGACCTTTCTCTCTGGCTGCCCTTAGTATTTTCTCCTTCATTTCAACCTTGTTGAATCTGACGATTATGTGCCTTGGGGTTGCTCTTCTTGCGGAATACCTTTGGGGTGTTCTCTGTATTTTCTGCATTTGAGTGTTGGCCTGTCTTGCTAGGTGGGGGAAATTTTCCTGGATAATATCCTGAAGAGTATTTTCCAGCTTGGATTCATTCTCTTCGTCACATTCTGGTACACCTATCAAACGTAGGTTAGGTCTCTTCACATAATCCCACATTTCTTGGATACTTTGTTCATTCCTTTTTGCACTTTTTTTTCTGATCTTGGTTTCTTGTTTTATTTCATTGAGTCGATCTTCGACTTCTGATATTCTTTCTTCTGCTTGGTCAATTTGGCAGTTGAAACTTGTGCATGCTTCGCGAAGTTCTCGTATTGTGTTTTTCATCTCCTTTAATTCATTCATATTCCTCTCTAAGTTATCCATTCTTGTTATCATTTCCTCAAATCTTTTTTCAATGTTCTTCGTTTCTTTGCATTGATTTAAAACATGTTCTTTTAGCTCACAAAAATTTCTCATTATCTACCTTCTGAAGTCTAATTCTGTCATTTCGTCACAGTCATTCTCCGTCCAGCTTTGTTCCCTTGCTGGTGAGGAGTTTTGGTCCTTTGTAGGAGGCAAGGTGTTCTGGTTTCAGGTGTTTTCCTCCTTTTTGCGCTGGTTTCTTCCCATCTTTGTGGATTTATACACCTGTCATCTGTGTGGTTGCTGACTTTTCGGTTGGGTCTCTGAGTGGACACCCAGATTGTTGATGATGAAGTATTTCTGTTACTTGGTTTTCCTTCTACCAGTCTAGCCCCTCCACTGTACAACTGCTGAGGTCTACTCCAGGCCCTGCTTGTCTGGGGTGCACCTATAGCAGCTGCAGAACTGTGAGGGATGCTACCAGTTTCTTTTTCTGCTATCTTTGTCCCAGGATGATGCCTGCCATATGTCAGTCTTTGGATATAGAGGGGTCAGGGAGCTGCTTGAGGAGACAGTCTATACTTTATAAGAGCTCAAGTGCTGAGCTGTGAGCTCTGTTTTTCATTCAGGGCTGTTAGGCTGCTACGTTTAATTCTGCTGCAACAGAACTCATAAAAAAACCCTTTTTTCTCAGATGCTCTGTCTCGCGGGGGTTGGGGCTTTCTTTGTGAGTGTCCGTTGTGCTGTCCTGACCAGCTAGGAGGCAGTCTAGTCACTATTTGCCTGCCGAGGCTCCGCCCTGCTGGTGTGAGGTTCGCTCCGTTGCTGTAGGCTCTGCCCTTCTGCTGTGGTGTCCGCCCTGCTGCCACGGGCTACACTCTGCGGCGGAGTCTCTTTGTTGTGGCAGGTTGCCTTGGCAATGGCAGGCTGCGTCAGCAATGGGCGTGTACCTCAGTAGGAGCGGATTGCCTCAGTAATGGCAGACACCCCTCCCCCATGGAGCTGCACTGTCCTGGGTTCAGCTGTGCCCACGCCCGAAGTGTTTGGAATCGCCGTTTTGTTTGTGCCACTGCGCTACCCCAAACACTGCTTCCCTGGAATCTCATGGGCTGGCTCACTGTTTAAGTCCCATTCAGTCTCACGTTCAGCCCTCTCACATCTCAGATTGCCGGTTTAACAGGGCACCTGGACCAGTGCTCTTTGTGCGGAGTGCTGTGTAGCGCCGCTGCGCTACAGCGCCGGCCAAAACCTCTGCCTGGCGTCCCGCGTCTCTTTTATACCTGGGAATTTCCCCGTTCTGTGGGCAACAAAGATCCGTCTGGAAATGCGGCCCTGACTCACCCTCCCCGCGCATTCACCGAGAGCTTCAATCCTGGATTGTTCTCACCGCACCATCTTGAATCCCTCCATATACAAATCTTTATCTTGGGATCTACTTTTGGAGAAACCAAATGAAAAGAAGCCCCTCCTTAGAACGCTTGATTTTTCAAGACATAATTTAACAGCAATTGAGTTTAATTCTTTAACAGAGGGGAACCAGAAAGTGAGATAGGTAAAATGACATAATCAGTAGCTTACACATCGTTTACCTGGCTCAACCAACTCTCATCATTTTCATCAGCCACATCCTCCTTAAATCAATACGGTTCCAAGATCCACCACGTCTACTCATCATTGTCTTTCCCATCACCACCACACGACATTGGAAAATCAGCATACTCATGCCACATGTATCCGTTTTCATATTTGTCTCCATATTTGAAGTGGTTTTTATTGCAGTATCCTTAAGGATCTGGAGCATAAGACTTCTTTCTGCTTGCAACTCTAGTTTTAGCATCAGTAATTCCATAAATTCTAAATCCTGGGGGCTCTTCTATACCTGTGAGGTATAGGAGGAAAGCAGATGTGTATAATATGCCTTCTCCTTAAAATTACATATTCATCTTGTCATCCAAGATGCATGGCGGTTCCACGTTCTAATCTTAGGTAATTCATTCATTGGATTCTTTTACTTTCTTTATTCTTCTGTTTTCACTTTGGACTATACTCTGCTTAAGATTTTTAAAAGTCAATCTAAGGGTCTGTGTGAGTGAAGTAATAAGGAAAAGCATAATCAACCTTGACTTCTTTTGTTTCTCTGGACTTTTTTGTTTTACATTATTTCATGTGCAGACTCCCGATTGTTAATATTAGGCTGGTGCAAAAGTCATTGCACCAACCTAGTATTTATTGATCACCCGTTCGATATCCTGCTTGTCCTCCATCCCATTCCAAGGGATGCAGCTGGAATACTTGTCAAGGGTCCTGACTCCAGAGATCATGCTGTTAGCCTTTCATTGTCAGAACGAATAAGATTCACCAGCCTAGACCCTGCTGCTTTTATTTCTTTAAGCCTGAGTGACCATCCCGATACTTTTTTCAGGTTTCAAAACGATTTTGGTACTCAATTCTCCCCCCATCTGGATAGTTTGGCAGCTAATTTCAAATGGGAAGTTCAGTTGTTTCCAGTCTTTGGATTTTCATGCTGATCTGGCAGCATCACCTAAAGCATTTTTATAAAGTGAACTATTTATGTATTCTAGAATTATTCACTACTAATAAGACAGCACTACAATACTCCCGTCAACTATAAAAAGAGTAGAAATTGTTCTTTAATTTAAAAAATGTGAGCCGTGTCAACTTTCTTTGGACTTGGTCTTTTAAAGGTGACTTGGGATTAGAGTTCTGAATAGAATAACTATGTTGGAAGCAAACACGGCGCTCTCTTTCTACAAGACTCCTCTTGGAAGCCAAGAATTTTATGTGTTCAGAGGAGGTTTACGTTATATTCAAAAGTTCACAACTGGCTTCACTGGCGTGCCAACCACAGTGGCAGACCTCTTTTTTTTTTTTCTTGTGAGCTCAGAGCATTATAAAAAGGAAATAATACACAACAGTTAAAAACTTCTGAGATTCCTGTTTGAAACCTATGGACAAATATTATTTCCAACAATTGGAGCAGAGCATTTTATTTCCAAAATACTGTCTGAAGACAAACCACTTTTGTTCTGATAGAAAAAACAACCAGCAAGCATAATTGTTTGAGCTACTCTTTGTATTTTGCTTTGCTGAATACATTCAGAACTGCTGAAGGGAAGACACATAAATACACAGAATTATCCAAGAACTGAGTTGCCTTGGGAATGAGAATTAAGACACATTACCAGTGCATGCTAGGATTGGGGTGAACTGGTGTGTATGTCTTAGTTTTAATGGCAATATTGTGGGTTGGGTTTGGATAAAATCCCCAAGTGAAAAATTCTGATTCCAAGCTTAACTGAACACTTCATTTTAATTATTTTTTTTCTCATTAAACTTTTTTAATGGGTCTCAAAATTCTGTGACAAATTTTTGGTCAAGTTGTTTCCATTAAAAAGTACTGATTTTAAAAACTAATAACTTAAAACTGTCACACGCAAAAAAGAAAACCAAAGTGGTCCACAAAACATTCTCCTTTCCTCCTGAAGGTTTTACGATGCATTGTTATCATTAACCAGTCTTTTACTACTAAACTTAAATGGCCAATTGAAACAAACAGTTCTGAGACCGTTCCTATGGATTATAGGTTAAATATCCATTCATTCTTCATTATTTTAATAGTTTTGAGTTGTTTTTATGTACCAGCCATGGGCTAATTCTTGAAATATTAATTTAAACAAGATAGAGTTTTTGCCATCAAAATGCTTAACAATTTAGGAAACATATTCTTGTGGAAGAAAATATAAAATGTTTTTAAAAGAATAAGAAAGGAACATTTTAAAAGTAATCCTGGTTTGACTTTCTGTAACTGCACAATGTGCCATCCTGTGAGGGTGGCTGGAAAGTCACTCACATAACTGACAATTGGCACTGGGTGTTGAATAGGAAGCTTACCTGTGGCTATTGGCCAAGGGCCTCAGTTCTTCTCCATGTGGGCCTCTCCAAGGGCTACTGTGCTTCCTCACAGCATGGTATCCAGATTCTTCAAGGCAGGAAGTAGACACTGATAGTCCTTTCAGGATTTCAATTCAGAAGTCTCAGAATATTATTTCTGCCACATTCTGTTGACCTAAGGAAGTCACAAGTTTGGCCCAGAATTCAAAGGCAAATACACGCAAAAAAAAAAAAAAAGGAGAGGAATTGTTAGGGGATGTCTTTGGGTGCTAGCAGCCACAAGTGCATTAACAAGGAGTGAAACATGCTGGACTTTTACCTTCTAGAACTCTAAGGACTCATATGATTAGGTTGGATCCACTAAAATAATCTCAAATAACATATCCCCATTTCAAAGTCTTCAATCTTAATCACTTTCTGCAGAGTTCCTTTTGCATGCAAGGTAAGATAGTCACAGGTCCTAAGATTAGTAGAGAGAAATCTTTGGGAAAAAACATTATTTTGCTTCAATTACTTCCCTTAAAATCAAATCAAACCAAACTTGTCTTCTTTGGATATTTGAGGTTTACAGAGCCACATTTACTTTCTATGTTTGCCTAGTGCTCTCCCTTCTTCATGCACTTATACAAGTTCATTCATCTCAATTCTACCCTGCTTCAAGGCACAAATTTGACTGCCTTCATGAAGTCTTCCTCAACTGTTTGATACTTTGTTGAGATTATTCTCCCTGGAGCTTCTTTCATACCTGATCTATTTTGTCACAAGATGGCCCTCTTTGTTTCATATTTGTTATTTGGTTCTTCCCAAGATTTGTCTGCCCCTTGCAGGAAAGGCAGGGAACATGCCCAAAAATGGCACTGTATCCTAGCTTGTCTGTGTTCATGCTTCGGCTTAGTAAAAGCTTCCTTACTGTTCTCCATGACTTTAGTCTCTTCTTTAAATCCTTCCTACACATTTCAATTTTAAAATGTTTGTAAAATGCCCTTCTAGTTATGTCACATTTCCATTCAACATTTTACAATGTGTCTTATCGCCTTTATACTCAGGATAAAACTCTTTGGTCCTGAAGTCAATGCCCACCTGCTCTGCAGTTAGAACCTTTCTCTCCTAACATATAGTCTATTTATTTCCCAAAATTGCATTCTAAAGAGATGTTTTCTCTTGTATCCAAAGAGGGAGAGAGAGAAAGGGAGGGAAGGAATATAAATTATTTGCTATTTATTTCCTTCCTTCATTTATTCCTTCTTCCTTTTTATTTAAAATATGGATATCTAGTTGTTCCAGTGCCAGTTCTCAAAACGTTATCCTTTCTTTATTCTCCATTACGTTACTTTGGATTCTTTGTTGAAAAACAATTGTTCAAATATGTGAGTTATTATTTTATGATTCTCTATTCTGTTTTACTGATCTATGGGTCTATCCTTATGCCTTAACCACATTGCCATGATTATTATAGCTTTATAATAAAACTTGAAATTCATGACATAAGAACTCCATGAATATCAAGAGACAAGACTGTGTATGTCATGCATATATTTTGATAGCTACATAAAATGAAGTTGAAAAGTGTTATCTTCTGTTTTCTAGAAGCATTGTGTGGAGTTGGTATTACTTATTCCTTCATTGGTAGAATTCAGGGATCAGAAAACTTCTCTAAAGAAAATCTGATAGCAAGTGTTTTAAGCTTTAAACCGTCTCTGCTACAACTATTCAGTGCTGCCATCGTATTGTCTATGACAATACATAAGTGAATAGGCATGGCCGTGTTTCTAAAAAACTCCATTTATGGATACTGAAATCTGAATGACGTAACTTTCAGATGTCAAGAAATGCTATTTTTTTTTCAATTACTTCCCAACCATCTAAAATTGTAAAGGCTCTTCTTTGTTTGTGGGTTGTAGAAAAGGCTTTTGGGCCACATTTGGTCCACAGGTCACAGTTTGCCAACCCCCTGTATCACCAATGAAATCATTCTGGGCCTGGGGTTTTCTTACAGGAATATTTTTTAAAAATTAGTATTATACTTTCAGTTCTGGGGTACATGTGCAGATCTTGCAGGATTGTTACATAGGTACACACATGTCATGGTGCTTTGCTGCCTCCATATCCCCGTCACCTACATTAGGTATTTCTCCTAATGTTATCCCTCCCCAATCTCCCCACCCCTTTCTGTCCCTCCCCTGGTCCCCCACCCCCTAATAGACACTAGTGTGTGATGTTCCTCTTCCTCTTACAGGAAGATTTTTTAACTGTACATTCGATTATGTAATAGATAAACAGTTATTAAGGTTGTCTCTTTATTTTTGAGTAAGAATGAGTACTTTTTATTTTCCAAGAAATAGAATGAAAATACCCTTAGTTGTTTATTAACCAGAAGTCCTTATTATAATGTTTTAAAATATATTCTTCATTTTTCAATAATAGCTTTTCTTGACTTTCTTAATGGTTTCTTTATATCATTCTACTTTATTAAGTCAAAATGTTAGTAATTTAAGTTATTTATTTTATTAGATATTTGTTTGTTTGTTTGTTTGTTTGTTTTGAAATGGAGCCTTGCTCTGTTGACTAGTCTGGAGTGCAGTGACGGGAGGGATTTGGGCTCACTGCAACCTCCACTTCCTGGGTTCAAGTGATTCTCCTGCCTCAGCCTCCCAAGTAGCTGGGACTACAAGCAGACATCATCACACCTGGCTAATTTTGGTATTTTTAGTAGAAAGGGGGTTTCACCATGTTGGCCAGGCTGGTCTTGATCTTCTGATGTTAGGTGATCCACCCGCCTTGGCCTCCCAAAGTGTTGGGATTACAGGTGTGAGCCAATGTGCCTGGCCTTAACTTATTTATTTTCCAGTTCACACATGAAGGGAACATGACATGATGAAAGAGCACCTGGAATACAGCCAGGATGCTGGAATTTTAGTCCTAGAAGCCACTGACTTTGGGCAAGTTATCAAATATGCATGGTCGTCTGTTTCTTTACTCATAAAATGTGGACATTGGGAAAGCTGATCAATAAGGGCGTCATCAGCTCTAATGTCTATATTGCTGTGTTCTGTCCATCTCTGTTAATATATTTGGAAATGAAACAAACACTACGGCCTAATTCACACCTACCATACAGGCTGCTGAGAGGATTGAATGAGTCTGTATTACATGTGGACAAGGACCTGGTCCCCAGAAACCACTGCATAAGATCTATGTGGTATTCTATTCAAGTATCTCATTAATCAAGTCTTATCTAATGTATGTCTTTGGTTATTAATTTCCCAATTTGTAAAATGAAGCTATCGGATTAAATGAATGATATTGAATTTACTACCACCAAAAATTGCTTTGATTTTCCTCACTCAAGCAATTTATATTTTTAAAGATTCTGTCCATTCCAAAATTGCATGTATTGAATAATAATTGTATTATTCTCCCACTTTAAATACTGACCATATACATATATAAATATTTTATTCTGGTTTTCTCTCCCAAGTGTTAAGATCAGAATGTTCAGAGCCTTTGAAAACAAGGGCTGATGTAGGGCCTGTCATACCCAGAGCTATCAGCTGAGGATTCTCCTATGGGGACGATAGAAAGTGTGCTGTTGTTTCTCATACCCTAGGACTAAGGGTAGCAGAAGGGGAATTATTTATCTAATTTTTCTAAAGGAAATTATTTTTAACTCTAATATGCACACTGCAAACTGATGCTAATTATTAAAACTTTTGCTTTTCTCATATAAAAATTAAAACCTGTTTGTTGTGAAAAGCACCAAGATGAAAATTTCACCCAGGAACACCTACGGTGCTCCGGCAGGTAATCTAAATATACACAAAGTGGGTAGGTCCTTTGAAAACAGTGTAAAGTGAGGTCACAGAACAGAAAAGGTTAAGTGAACAGACATATCTAGAAGGCAAATGCAACCTTAAGCTGGCAGTTTGTAATCTGTCATTTAAAACCATCATAATTTCTTCAGTCGTAGACAATCACTGTTAAAAATCGAATGTAGACAGGGCGTGGTGGCTCACGCCTGTAATCTCAGCACTTTGGGAGGCCAAGGTGGGCAGATCACGAGGTCAAGAGATTGAGACCACCCTGGCTGACATGGTGAAACCCCATCTCTACTAAAAATACAAAAATTAGCTGGCTGTGGTGGCGTGTGCCTGCAGTTCCAGCTACTTGGGAGGCTGAGGCAGGAGAATCACTTGAACCTGGGGGACAGAGGTTGCAGTGAGCTGAGATTGTGCCACTACGTTCCAGCCTGGTGACAGATTGAGACTCTGTCTAAAAAAAGAAAAAAAAGTAATGTGTGTTTTTTCAGATCTGTACTTATATACATAATATTATGTTAATATATGTTTAACTTTGTAACAGAAGTGATATCCTAATGAACATTTTCTTCTAGGTCAGTTTATTTAATATATTGGAAGCATTGTTTCATAAACACATGATTCTAATGGCTGTGCAACTCTTTTTAACACACACTTTTATTCAATGATTTCTTCTTTTGGGAATTATGTTGCTCTCTTCCAAATGTGCCTAGATGTCAAAATAAACATCTGAAAGTCTTTGAGGTAACCTGGTTCCAAAGTGATTAATCCTATAAGTCTTTCTTTAGGTCTGTGTAGACCCTTGAAAGCTTAGTGGTCCCTTAGAGGCAGAAGGCTCCCAGAACCTGATGTGCTGTCTGGTCTGAGATTTATGAAATCAGGGGCTTGCTTTTTCTTAACACACGAAGTGTGTACTGATGGAAGGATGCCATGTCACATTTATGTTTTGTCACCAAACATGTAGTGTTTGATTAAAAAATTGGGAATTGGCTGGGCGCAGTGGCTCCTGCCTGTAATCCTAGCACTTTGAAAGGCCAAGGTGGGTGGATCACCTGACAGGAGTTCAAGACAAGCCTGGCCAACATGGTGAAACTCCGTCTTTACTAAAAATACAAAAATTAGTCAGGCATGGTGGCAGGTGCCGGTAATCCCAGCTACTCGGGAGACTGAGACAGCAGAATAAATAGCTTGAGCCCAGGAGGCAGAGGTTGCAGTGAGCCAAGATCACGCCATTACACTCCAGCCTGGGGAACAAGAGCAAGACTGCCTCAAAAAAAAAAAAAGGGGGGGGAATTGATCAAGCACGGACAACATTAACTTATTTACATTCTACCTGAATGTTTCTTCATATAACGTTGAATTTTATTTAAAGTAGGATAAAAATGTTCTGATAGCAAAGTACTGTCACTTCGAATAAACCTTTTCCTTTCCATTTTCTCAGCAGAACCACCGAAGCAATTGGCAGCTATTTGGTGAGCTTCTCCCCCTGCTCCTAATCCACTCCTCTTTGTTCTGAAAACAGCTCCATGATCCTGTCACTCTTTTGTTCACTGACCATCTTTGGTTCCTCATGGCACAGAATAAAGCTCCATTTTATAGTTAGGCACTCAAGGCATTTCACTTGAGGCTCTAAACTGCTCTTTCCACCTCATTTTCCATGTTCTCCTTCATAAATTGTTTGCTATAGGCAAACTGACTAATAGTAAAAACCATCTTTAACTGACTGCCTGCCATGTATTAAGTGGATTTTGCTAAATATCTACAATAACCCTGAAAAGTGTAATTGTTATTTTTTGTCTGTATATGAAGAATCAGTGTATAAGAGAAAGAGGTAGGATTTGAATCCTGAGTTTTTCCACTATGCCCATTTTTTTCCATTTTTTTATTGTGGTAAAATACCCATAAAATTTACAATTTTTACCATGTTAAGTGTATAGTTTAGTGTTACTAAATGCATTCATAATATGCATCCATCACCCCTATCCATCTCCATAACTTTTTGTCCTGTAAATCCAAAATTCTATACCCATTAAACAATGGCTCCTCTTTCTCTCCTCCCCTACAGCCCCTGAAACCCTCCCTATACTACATTCTGGTTCTATGACTGTGATTTCTCTTAAATAATGTCATGTAAGTGGAATCATGCAGTATTTTCTTTTTGTAGAGTGGCTTATTTCATCAGCATCCTGACCTCAAGCCTTATCCATGTTGCAGGGCTCCACAGGATTTTCTTCTTCTTTAAGGCTATTTCACTCACATACAGATCACGTTTTGTGATTCTTTCATCCACTGATGGACCTTTGGGTTGCTCCCTTGTTTTGGCTATTGTGAATATGCTGCTATGAACATGGGTAGAATAAATATCTCCTTGAAACCCTGCTTTTACATGTAGACCCAGAGGTTCCCACTAAGCCCCTTTGCTTTGGATTTCCAAATCAGAGCCCTCTAATTGGCCCTTACTTTCCTGCCTTTGAGCTTTTCCTTTTGCTGTACAGCCTACCTGTCCTGTCCTGTTTTGGTTCCCTGCCTGTTGAAGTCGGTTTATTCCACAAGGCTCTTCTATTTGTACCTAGCCCGATGCCTTTCACACAGTAAGTGCTCAATAACTAATATATAGTTTGATGTATCTTTACTACATCTCTGCTAAAACATCACAAAGAGATAAAAGGCAGAAATGATGCCTTATCATCCCTCATGGCCTGCACACAGTAGACAGTTTAGGAAAAGTATATTAAACAAATAAAGTCCCCATATCCCCTGGAACAAAAGGTTTGCAGGGCAGTGTTTTTCATGGGCTGTCCAAGACCTCATGTCAGAAATGTATGTTTAGGCAGCAGGAACACACAAGAGTCAGGAGAGCAAGAAAGTACGCTGGAAAATTTTGCTAGCTGGGTCGATTCCAATTTGGCAAAAATAAGCCTTCTGCTTTTTCTCCAGGGTTCTTTCTCCCAGCATCGCTTATTAATGCTAATTAGTCAAGGGTGTGCCATGATGCAGAACACTTGTGACCCATAAGGATTAGGGAGAGAGACTGTCATTTCTCAAAAGACCCATGAGAGGCAGCAAGAGTCAGCCATGGGGAAGGAGAGGAGGGGAAGAGGAACTTCTCTGCAAAGAATCGCACTAAAGTAAGTGCAAGTAAAAATAAATCCACATATAAAACAACTGTACAAATGTTAGCAGTATTTTCACAGCTGGGTTTCTTTGCCTAAAATACTTAGCACTTACTTTACAAAACTCACTTCTAAACAGAAATGGTCTGACGGATCACAGAAGCTGAGCCCTGATACAACTCTGATTTTGAACTTGACTTTTGCCCAGATGGGAATAAAAATAATGACTTCTAAGTAAGAACTTTAATTGCCATGAATTCACACCAGACTGTGGTGGGTGACCTTTATCACTCAGATGAGGAAATTAAGGTAGGGCTTGGTTTAGGAAGCTAGATTCATAACAGCATATTTATATCCAGATTAGGTAGGACTCTGGATTTAAAACACTTTCCCCTGGAAAACACCAACTCTGTCTGTTTCCATGGCACTAAAAACACCCTGCTTGAATAACTGCCCAGTTACTTATCATAGCAGGATTAGTGGTCTTCTCAAAGCATCTGCATTCACATTCCTGGTATTTATTTCCTGTAGATATTGGTTTCAAAGACTGCTGCCACAGGACATGAATAATCACGGTGACTCACTTTTGGGGACTTTCCCCTGGGGAGTGCCACCTACACAGCCACAGAATGGACTATGCACATAGTAATTAAAATATGTTTCATCTCCAAATGACTATGACAGAAGCTATACTGATGAATATGACAACTCAGTAAAAAATAACCTCATGACTAGCAGGGATTTAAACATTGTGCTTATGATGTTATCTTTCATCAATTCATTTAATAAATATTTAGTGAATGATGAGACTTCTACAGTCAGAGTGCTGGTTATCGAAATATGTAAATGGAATTAGACACAGACCATGTTTCAGTAAATGTACAACCCAGCAGGCACTTTTCCTATCAACTAATGAAATTTTTTAATTTAATATTTTTGATCAAAGCAAGGAAGTCTTCACCATTCCCCTCCAAAAAATATATTTGGTAAGAAAACAGTAAACAGAACCAATTACTCCTTCTTGGTTGAGTTAAGAAAACACGCTTTGTGCTTACATTTCCACGGTGACCAGGGATTTCTCACCCCTTGAATTTCTGCAGCATAAATTGATGACGTCTCTTCACTTCCCTGTCTCATTTCCCTGCCCAGGTGGTAAGCCCTTTGCGTGAAAGGCCTCTGCCTGACTCATCTCTGTATCTGCAATGCCTCACACATGCCTCACTTCTCCCTGCCAGGCAAGCAGTATTAGCGAAAACAGGATGTCATCAGTTAAGTAAAGATGAGGTTGACAACAAACTGTGAATAGAAAAGTCGAATAGAAATGCATTGGCCTTAAAAAAATTGTTTTCCAAATTATCCTATAGTAAAGTTGACTTTTCTCTTTGATGTACAGCTCTATGGATTTCTACATAGGTATAGATTTGTGTAACCACCACAAAGAGGATACAGAACAGTGCCATGACCCCTGAGAGCTTCCCCATGCTATCCCTTTACAGTCACCCTCTCCCTCCACCACAATCCCTGGCAATCACTGATCTCTTCTCCACCACCGTAATTCTGTCTCTTGAGACTGGAATCTCTTATTCAGCATGGAGTTATCTAAGTTGTTCTTTTTTATTACTGAATAGTGTTCTATCATATGCAGTATTGCAGTTTATTTATTCTTTCACTCATTAAGGGACATTTAAGCTATTTTCAGTTTCAAACTACTGTTAAAAAAAAAAAAGCTACTCTGAATATTTATCAGTTTTCATGTGAACACACATTTTCATTTCCCTAAGGTAAATACTCAGGATTGGTCTGTGGAGTCATAGAGTAGACGTATGTTTCACTTTACAAAGAAGCTGCCAAGCCATCGCCCAGAGTTGCTGTAGCCATCATGTATGTGAATTCCACTTACTCTGCATCCTTGTCAGCACTCAATATTGTCAGTATTTATTTTGGACATTTTTTTTTTTTTTTTGATAGAACCTCACTCTCTTGCCCAGGCTGGAGTGCAGTGGCGTGATCTTGGCTCACTGCAACCTCCACCTCTCAGGTTTAAGTGATTCTCCTGCCTTAGCCTCCAGAGTAGCTGGGATTACAGGCATGTACCACTAAGCCCAGCTATTTTTTTTTTTTTTTTTTTTTTCAGTAAAGATGGGGTTTCACTTTGTTGGCTAGGCTGGTCTTGAACTCCTGACATCAGGTGATCTGCCTGCCTCGGCCTCCCAAAGTGCTAGGATTATAGGCATGAGCCACCACGCCTGGGCTTATTTTGGACATTCTGATAGGTATGTGATTGTAGCTCATTGTGGTTTAAATTCACATGACCTGAATGGCTTGTGCTGTTGAGTATCTTTTCTCGTACTTTATATAGTAGTCCCTCCCGATCCAAGGTTTTGCTCTCTGCAGTTTCAGTTACCAGCAGTCAACTGTGGCCTAAAAATACTAAATACAAAGTTCCAGGAACAAATTTATAAGTTTTCAACTGCATACTGTTCTGAGTAGTGTGATGAAACCTGGTGCAGCCCTGCTCCGTGGGACGTGAATAACCTCTGTCCAGCGTCCTCCCTGTAGAGGCTACTTGCCCGTCAGTCACTAGTCATCTCACTTATCAGGTTACTGTCATGACATCTCATCGCATAGGCATTTTATCATCTCACATCAGCACAAGAAGAGTGAGTGCAGTACGAGATAAGGGAGAGACCCACATTCACATAACTTCTATTATATCATTATAATTGGTTTTTTGTTTTTGTTTTTGTTTTCGTTTTTGAGATGGAGTTTTGCTGTTGTTACCCAGGCTGGAGTGCAATGGCACAATCTCGGCTCACCGCAACCTCCGCCTCCTGGGTTCAGGCAATTCTCTTGCCTCAGCCTCCTGAGTAGCTGGGATTACAGGCACGCGCCACCATGCCCAGCTAATTTTTTGTATTTTTAGTAGAGACGGGGTTTCACCATGTTGACCGGGATGGTCTCGATCTCTTGACCTCGTGATCCACCCACCTCGGCCTCCCAACGTGCTGGGATTACAGGCATGATCCACCATGCCCAGCTAATTTTTTGTATTTTTAGTAGAGACGGGCTTTCACCACATTGACCAGGATGGTCTTGATCTCTCAACCTCGTGATCCACCCGCCTCGGCCTCCCAGCGTGCTGGGATTACAGGCTTGAGCCACGTTATTTAGGGTTCAGTACTATCTAGTTTCAGGCATCCACTGGGGGTCTTGAAGTATGTCCCCTGTGGATGAGGAGGCGGTGGTTGGTAATACTGTATCTTCTTTGGTGAAGCATCTGTTCAAGTTCTTTGCTCATTTTTAATTGGGTTATTTGATTTCTTGTTGAGTTTTGAGAGTTTGTTATGTAAACTGGATACAAAGTTCTCTGTTAGGAGATTTGAAAATATTTTCCTCTAGTCTGCAGCTTGTCTTTTTATTTTCTTGGAAGTGATTTAGTAGAGCAAAAGATTTTTATTTTGATAAAATTTTATTTTTTCTTTATTGTATCATGCTTTTTGGCATCATTTAAAACTCCTTGCCTAATCCCAGATAAAGAAGTTATTTTTCCATGTTTTCTTCTAAAAGTTTTATAGATTTATGATGAATACATTGCTTTTTGATGAACAAAGAAAACAGCTACTTGATCATGGATTTCCCTCTTGGTGGTGTAATTTGCCCTGTTGATTTTGGAGAGTTGTAGGAGCCTTCTGGACGGGACTGCAGGCCTGGGAATGTCTCTTGCATCACACACAGGCAGAACCACAGTCTGCTATTCACCATCAAATATTCAAAAATAGTCTAATAAGCAAGTGCTTTTTCATGTGTGGTAGATTTATGTGATGATAATCCCTGATCTGAACAAGGTGAGACTACTTTTAGTCTTCTATTTTATCACTCTTGGTGTGACTACCACACATTCAGTTACAGAACTCTTCATGTGTTGAATTAGGGGTCCTACTCCAGCCCCCATCAGACTATTCCACAATATTCAATGCATAGACTGTATTACATGTCTACCATCTTCTGAATCCTGAAACACATTTGTTCACAAGAGTTTCAGAAAAAGGATTGTGCATCTGACATTCAAATGGTTTTTGTGACATGATAGTTCTCATAATTGCTGCAAGGAACCTTTTCTTCAGATGTCCCCAATCCTGGCCAGAGGTTCACATTAATTTGACTGAGGATGGAAAGAGGGGTCACTATATTTACTGCATTATTCAACCCAAATTAATATGTTTCTCTTGTGACAAAAGAGTTTTCCTGATGTCTTTTCCCATTCTTCTTTCTGGTGATAAATATACTGGCCAGTCAGCCCCTAAATATTGGAGAAGTCCTTGGCTTTCATATGATGATGTATGTATGTGAATACACATGTGGGTTATAAACAGGATTGGAGGCGTGGGTTAGACCCAATGTGGACACCCCAGCCCTCTGCTTGCCAGGACCGAGATGCTCTGTGTCCATCTGGGCCAATTGGAAGCAAGCAGGAAGATGGGGTGTGTGGCATGATTTGAGGCAAACAGGCACAGAGCAAAGACCCTACAGAAGTTAGGCAAAGGGCATTCTGAGCACAATGTCTTATCATTTCAGGTGTGACTGTGCCTGTAATTGTAACATAAGGAATTCAGCCCATGTGACTAAGCAATTCTTTCTATGTAGTAGCTTAATGGGAAATCAGGGCATCTCCAGCACTGCAGTGTGTCAGTTCATCAGTCATTGATCCAACTCACACACTTGGTCCTTCTGATGCATGTCTCTCCTCCTCCTTTACTGCTACAATTAGAGTGAGAACCCATGCTATGGTTCCACTCCCTGCCTACAACCGAGTATACCCTGAGAAAGTTAGAAATTCTCCTCTATCTGCTTCCAGAAGCTTATTTCAAGACTTAAAAATTAAAGAGAATAAAATTAATAGCCAGGATCAACAATAAAAAAAGAGAGATTTTAGCTTGCCGTTTTTTTTCAAGTTATGTATTTTTGTCTTGTGGAGTTCAGTTTGGAGAAAAACACTTAGACATGAGCCAGGGTTGGTTCAGGGGTAGGGCCATATTTAAATGCTCAAAAGGCTTGTTTTTGTGGTACCAAAGGAATCGACACTTCTTTTTCCTTCCCAAAAGGAAACAGAAGCTTATTATCCTGACTGGGGAAGTAAGTTTTTAGGCGGAGATTAACCCTTACTCTGAAACACTGAGGCTCCTGTTCAACTTCTTGCTTAAGAGATTTTAGTAACTTAAAAAATGTTAGCATGCTGCATTGGTTGGCTCTCTAAATAATTTAGAGGACTTGTGACCTGCAGCTTTCATGGAATTGATGCAACTGTTCTGGAAATCTCTTGACTTTAACTTGAGACTCACTTGCACACAGCTGCAGTATGTCCACCATCAACAGCAATCTGTACCCAGAAAGCAGAAGGAAATGGGGGAAACACAAGACACAATCGCAAAGAAATGTCTTTCCGCAGCTGCAGTTCTACATATTGACCACCAGGTGTCCATCTTCACACAAGCAGTCCTGTTTGGATGATGTACTTCTTGACTGCGGGATTATTTTAAAAATGAAAGCAGTTTTCTAGATACGGGCACATATAAGTATAAATGTGCAAATGTAAAGTTTCAAAGCCAAACTTAATAACTTATAATTCCTTATCTAAGTGGGACAATCAATTGGTCCTTGTGTTGATTTTTCTAAAGTTGTTTGAAAAACTAATTGAGGCCATAAATGGCCAATAGATTTGGGGAACGGTGAAAAAAAATTGTTCTCTTCCTAAATATTATCATGCTTTTTTTTTAATTTCAAGGTTCTTAGTATGCACACAGGTTTATGTTCCCAGGAACATGGTTTTTGGTAAAAACAAACCAATTGTATTCTGTGCTGGCTTCTGAATTCCATGGTTCAGTTTCGTAGTTCAGTCTCTACTGTAGCTTGTTTCACAGTTTCAATTCTAGGCCCTGATACAGGTGAAAAATATCTCTACTTGGAAATGCAAGAATAAAATTTGACTTCTTTTTTCCCGCAATTGGAAGCGACATTATAATAGAATTAGATAACTCTAGCAAGGTTCAGGATGCATAATTTATGTATTTATGTCAATCCTAGGAAAGAAGTGCTCTTTGGGTCTGCAAAGAATGGTCACCAGATTAAACAGTTGTAGGGGTATCTTTTATATCTCAAACTCTACTTTTGCTTTTTGTTCATTTTGCTTTGCTTTAAATTACCCAAAGAATAGTTTCCATAATTTTAGGATCTTCTTTTTTCATTCTGTTCCTTGCCAAAATATGGAGGCTCCTGAGAGCCCTAAAGACCCTTTATATTTTTTAATAAATTGTATATAGAAGAGACCAAAAAAAGTAACTAGTACAGAAGTACTTTAACATAAAGAACGGTACCATCCTGTGCAACTATTTTAGTGGGGCCTGAAGAGGCAGAAAATATAAATCTATTCCATCAAAGCACTGTGTTGAGCCTGAAGAGTTTCCTTTTGGTTGTTATTATTAATTTGAATTTGGTCTTGCTTATTGTGTTTGATACCTTTAAAACATTAGAAAAAGTGTCTCCAGTGATCGTCTCCAGTGACCATCTCCAGCTATTTAGTGAGTGGTGCTCTCACCAACGTTGGTTTCCCATTTCTGTGCCCTCAGATATTTATAGCTATGCTTACTAAAGCTGAGTTTCTTCCCAAATTTTGTGTTTTTAACATTATTTTTTACAATGCATTCATTTTTGCATTAATTTGATCTTTTTTTTTATTACTCACAGTGAACCTCATGCTGTGAATAGAATAAAAGTGATTAGGAAGAACCAGTCTTTGCTCTCAAAAAGCTATTAAGCCAATGAAAAGAATTTTATAAGGTATCTCCTAAATATACTTCTGGATCCTATTGAATAAATGGAAATACGTTATGCTACTGGCACTTGTGAAATAAAACCAATTTCTGTTTTATGTCATGTAATATGCTTTCAATATACTATTACGTTCAGAGAGCACTGTCACTACAGTACATGAAATAATGAGTCACATTTTTGCAGTGGAGGTGGAACATAGTGATCTACATGTTTACATAAAGTTACCATGCAAATTATATCACTAATATTATTAATTAAACTAATAGATGTGAGCAGAGAGGTAAGGACTGATATTAATGTATCTATTATATGAAGAGGAAAATAAAAATTCACTTTGAAAAATTATTTTCACTTGGCTTCAGTTGTCTGGATATAATTATTTGACTTTTATTATTATATTTCAGTCATTGCATCTGTTTGCAAAATGTTCTGTAATGGAAGTATTAACAGGAAGCAAATTCTGCAGCTGAGACCCTTTTCTCTCCGACCATAGCATCCATGGTGATGAATGAACACAGGAAAAGAAATAAAAGCAGCACAAACCTGGAAGGAAAACCTCTAAATGCTTAGATTAACTTTGGCTTGAATGAAATGGACAGGGACCATCTCTCTGTTCCGTTTGAAAACCATTCTTAAAAATCCCAGAGTGCATGATACAGCAATTGCCAAAAGACCAAATGAGTAGGTTTTTCATTAGGCAAGATAAAATGGCGGAGAAAAAATTGTATTTTTTTAAGGATGTCAATGCGGGTCTAGTTACTTTGATTCAAAAAGAAACCCAACAGGTCATGCTGCTTCATAAAACTGTGAAAATAACAAGCCTGCTTAAGCAGAAAGGGCCCGTTTAAAGTCTGAAAGATAACTTCAGGGTCAAGGGAGTTCTTTGTACTCTTTCATTTATTTGCTGAACTCTGACTAGTTTGCTGACTATAAACCTTTACATTCATCTTGCTCTTTTCCACTTAAGGGGGTTGTTTATTAATTCACTAAATATTTATTGAATGTCAGTTAGCATTCAACAATGGGCATGTAAATAAATGGACATGGGTTTAAGCATCAAGGGGCTCCCTATCTAATGTAATAGCAAATGGGTCCTTCAACTCATTAAAAATATCAAATTTTTGAATTATAATAATGTGAACACAATTTCAGCAGTTCAGAAGGTTGATCCTGACTATCACCCATAAGGGGATATATAATCTTGTCTGTAGTGTTGAACTAGCTTTTTGATAGCCAAGAGGTGGTAGGAGGCATTTCAGGAGAAAATAAAGAATGCCATGAAAAATCATACAGCATGTAATTATATGCTCGGGGACAAAGCATCGAAGACTGTGACTAGAGCACGTGTGCATGGGGCAAAAATAGCAGGAAATGAGGATGGAAATCGTCAATTAAAACTGGGTTATGATAATTCTTGAAACCATTGCAAGGAGCAAAGAACTCATCATATAATAACCGCATTTAGAGAAAACAGTTACGAAGAACTCATCATGCAATAACCGCATTTAGAGAAAACAGTTACGAAGAACTCATCATGCAATAACCGCATTTAGAGAAAACAGTTACGAAGAACTCATCATATAATAACTGCATTTAGAGAAAACAGTTACGAAGAACTCATCATATAATAACTGCATTTAGAGAAAACAGTTACGAAGAACTCATCATATAATAACCGCATTTAGAGAAAACAGTTACGAAGAACTCATCATATAATAACTGCATTTAGAGAAAACAGTTACAAAGAAAAAAAAGGCCTACATCACAGCTTTATCACCGAAGACTCTTGAGATTGTAAGTAACTGAACACCTGGGCCAAATAGCTTAAGCAACAGGGGAACTAACTGGTTTGCATAAATGCGTGGGTAGCTTCAGGCATAGCTTGGTTCACTCACCGAATGACATCACCAGGACCAAGCCCTTTGTCCGAGGTTAGCTCCATACTCAGGATCTTGGTATTAATGCCTTATCTCACTTTGTTGCCGTGACCTTAAAAGCACACTGTTGAGAGTGACACCATCCAGATGGTAGAGTATAAAGCCCCAGAAACCTCTTTCCTCCCATGGAAACACTGATTCAACAACAATATGTAGACCAATTCCCTTTCTGGTAAATGTAGAAACCAGTTAAGAGACTTCTGCACCCAATGTAAATGCAAAATCAGCAACATCAAAGCCATTAGAAAAATTTATGGCACCCTAATACCGTAAGCTCTCCCCTTGTCATAGCACCACACATTTGAGAAGAAAATCCTAGCTCCTGGCCGCTCCTTGAGGAGGAAAAAGTAGTTTTCAACTGCATGTCCAATGTTCTGACTTTTTTAGAGGGTACCTGAGGGACTGGCTTCTGTTTCACCTGTCTCAGAGCACTTACAAGAGCCAGCATACTCTAGATTTCTGGGAGCTACTGGGAATAAAATAGAAATGGGCAGCTTTTGCTGCTTCAAATGGCCAATGTTAGAGCATATTGGGCTGAAGTGGCCTCTCACTCAGGGGAGAAAGAGAAGAATGGAGTATGTACCAAACATTCCGGCTTTCATGAGTAACTGGCTTTTGTCTAACTCAACTTGGGTTGCTGATGGAACAAGCATACTCTAGATCTTTGGGGAAAGCTGAGAGCATGCTGCTGTTTTAGATGACCCATGGTACAGCAGACAGATATCAGAAGGAGTGAGAGATTATGAGCTCCTAAAAAAAGAAACAAACAAATCTCTATAATTAAGAATCTGCATGCAAAAGTCCAAAGAAGACACATCACAGAAAAGATTTGAGAGGGCCCCAGAATCCCCAGTCACTCTTAATGGTGATGTCATTTTCTATACAAATCCAGTCTGTAAAAAGTGGGAGAGGTGGTTGTTTTTCAAATATGTAGGTATCAGTGCAAAGTTTAAAAAAGCATGAAGAAACAGAGATAAATGATCCGATAAAAAAATAAATAAATAAGTCTCCAGAAATCAACCCTAAATAAATAAAAGTGTATGAATTACCTAACAAAGAATTCAAAATAAACTCTAAAAGATCCTCAATGAGCTCATACAAACAATGAGTGAGCAAAATAAGAATTTCAACAAAAAGATACAAACAAAAAGAATAGAATAAATTTGGGAGCTGAAGAATGTCTTAAATGAACTGAAAACATAATGTTGTAAACTAAAAATAAAATCCTAAGCCCCACCCCACACCAACTGACTGGTTCCCCACTTGGCCAGAAGGACTATAGAGAAACCTTAAAAACTGAGTTCCCAGCTATGAGGGGACAGGAGGACAGACGTGCCTCATTACACACTCTCCCTTCTGCAGTTTAGACACAAGGACTGACCAGCATTAATTCTAAAATAGAGATCTAAGACTGACAAAACAAACTCTTTGTGGCAATACAATGTCAAATTATAAACAGGCCCCAAGGCCGTGCTTGGCAAGAGTTAAATCACACACCCCCTACACTTAAAAAATAAACCATTTTCTAACTGCCACAAGATCTTTCTTTTTCTTTAGCAGCTAAACAAACACTGGTCTTGAGATAAGCAATGATTAAAAAACTTGCAGCTCTTCTACCACCAAGCACTGACTAACTGACCCTCTGTTCTACAAGTCATACATAACTACAACTTTAATTAGACAAGAGACTGATTTGTCTGATAAGATTACCAACCATGGATTTGTTCTAGGCAGTTTGTAGAGTGCCTTCATGTTCCTCTTCACCTTTGAAATAGAAGGCCTAATTGCAATATATTGAAACATTAAGTCAGAATCACCTACTTGAATATTTGTAGCTCTTCCTGTAACTTGTTGAATATGTATGTTAGCCAACCCATTCAGCATAAGGCTCCTGCCATAATCCCTGCTCCTTCAATCCCTGCCTTTCTCATATTTGCCAGAGGCTATGCTTCCCAGCGGTTACGCTTCCTAGCTATGGATGGTCACCTTGAAGGCTGTAACCCAATGCAATATATATATGAATGAAAGAAAGAAATGAAGTCCCTTTCTAAATTTATAAATCTTGTGATTTTTCAGTTAACAGTTTCTAACAGCAAGCTTGATTAATCAGAATGAAAAATCAGTGAACTAGAAGTCATTTGAAATTACCCAGTAAGAAGAGCAAAAGGAAAAGAAAATGGAAAAGACTGAAGAAAATCTAAAGGCCTTACGGGACACTATCAAGACACACATACATACACACACACTATGTCTATATCTATAGATATATCCATATCTCTATCTCTATCTATCTATCTACAACTTCACCCTAGACCTCAAGAAACTAGAGAAAAAAGAACAAACTAGGCTAAAAGTTAGCAAAGGGGAGGAAATAATAAAGATTAGAGCAGAGATAAACAAAACTGAGAATAGAAAAATCAATGAAACTAAAAGTTCTCTTTTAAAAAAAGATAAACAAATTTGACAAACTTTTACATAGGCTAAGTAACAACATAAGAGAGAAGACTCAAACAAAATCAGAAATGGAAGAGGAGACATTACAATTAATGCCACAGAGATTTAAAAAAAAGTTTATAAAAGGCTGAACAATTACATGTCAACAAATTGGATAACCTAAAAGAAATGGATAAATTCCTAGAAATATCCACCTACCTGCTATGGTTTTGCTGTGTCCCCACCCAAATCTCATGTTGGGATATAGCTCCCACAATTTCCATATGTCATGAGAGGGACCTGCTGGGAGGAGGTAACTGAATCATGGGGATTTGTCATTCCCATGCTATTCTTGTGATAGTGAATAAGTTTCATGATATCTGATGGTTTTATAAAGGGGAATTTCCCTGCAAACCTCTCTCCTCTTGTCTGCCACCATGTGAAATGTGTCTTTCACCTTCCACCATCATTGTGAGGCCTCCCCAGCCACATGGAACTGTGAGTCCATTAAACCTTTTTCTTTTGTAAATTGCCCAGTCTTGGGTATGTCTTTATCAGCAGCATGGAAATGGGCTAATACAGTAAATTGGTACCTGTGGAGGGGGGCATTGCTG
This sequence comes from Callithrix jacchus, assembly GCF_049354715.1. Classification (NCBI taxonomy): domain Eukaryota; kingdom Metazoa; phylum Chordata; class Mammalia; order Primates; family Cebidae; genus Callithrix; species Callithrix jacchus. The sequence continues at coordinate 7,174,146 of NC_133520.1, forward strand.
AAAAGATATCCAAAAATGTGGAAGCAACTTTGAAACTGGGTAACAGGCAGAGGTTGGAAGAGTTTGTAAGGATCAGAAGAAGACAGAAAAATGTGGGAAAGTTTGGAACTCCCTAGAGACTTGTTGAATGGCTTGACCAAAAAATACTGATAGTGATAATGGACAATGAAATCCATGCTGAGGTGGTCTCAAATGGAGATGAGAAACTTGTTGGGAACGGGAGCAAAGGTGACTCTTGTTATGTTTTAACAAAGAGACTGGTGGCATTTTGCCCCTGACTAGGGTATTTGGCAGAAGAAATTTCTAAGCAGCAAAGCATTCAAGAGGTGACTTTGGTGCTGCTAAAGGCATTCAGTTTTATAAGGGAAGCAGAACATAAAAGTTTAGAAAATTTGAATCTTGATAATGCAATAGAAAAGAAAACCTCATTTTTCTGAGCAGAAATTCAAGCTGGCTGCAGAAATTTGCATAAGTAATGAGGAGCCAAATGTTAATTCCCAAACAATGGAGAAAATGTCTCCAGGACATGATCAAGACCTTTGCAGCAGCTCCACCCTTCACAGGCCTGAATGCCTAGGAGGAAAAAATGGTTTTGTGCTGGGCCCAAGGTCCCTCTGCTGTATGCAGTCTAGGGACTTGGTGCCCTGCATCCTAGCTGCTCCAGCCATGACTAAAAGGCACCAAAGCACAGCTCAGGCCATGGATTCAAAGGGTGCAAGCCCCAAACCTTAGCAGCTTCCATGTGGTATTGAGCCTGCAGGTACACAGAAGTCAAGAACTAAGGTTTGAGAACCTCTGCTTAGATTTCTGCTTAGATTTCAGAGGATGTATGGAAATGCCTGGACGTCCAGGCAGAAGTTTGCTGCAGGGGCAGGGTGCTCATGGAGAGCCTCTGCTAGGGCAGTGCAGAAGGGAAATGTGGGGTGGGAGCCCCTGAACAGAGTCCCCACTGGGGTGCTGTCTAGTGGAGTTATGAGAAGAGGGCCACCATCTTCCACCAGAGAGCAGAATGGTAGATCCACTGACTGCTTGGACCATGCACCTGGAAAAGCTGCAGACACTCAATGCCAATCTGTGAAACCAGCCTGGAGGAATACTGTACCCTGCAACAGGGACGGAGCTGCCCAAGACCATGGGAACCCACCTCTTGCATCAATGTGACCTGAAAGTGAGACATGGAATCAAAGGAGATCATTTTGGAGCTTTAATATTTGACTTCCTTGCTAAATTTTGGACTTGCATGGGGTCTTTAGCCCCTCCATTATGGCCAATTTTTCCCATTTGGAATGGCTGCATTTACCCAATGCCTGTAATCCCATTTTATCTAAAAATAACTAACTTGCTTTTGACTTTACTGGCTCATATGTGGAAGGGACTTGCCTTGTTTTAGATGAGACTTTGGACTGTTGACTTTTAAGTTAATGCTTTAAAAAGTTACAACTTTAGGGGACTGTTGGGAAGGCATGACTGGTTTTGAAATGTGAGGACATGAGATATGGGAGAGGCCGGGGTGGAATTATATGATTCCACCCATTTGGCTGTCCCCACCCAAATCTCATTTTGGATTGTAGCTCCCATAATTCCCACATCTTGTGAGAGGTACCTGGTGGGAGTTGAATCAGGGGTGTGGATCTTTCCTGTGCTATTCTAATGGTAGTGAATAAGTCTCACGAGATCTGATGGTTTTATAAAGGGGGGTTTCCCCGCACAAACTTTCATTATCTCTTGTCTGTCACCATTAAGACATGCCTTTCACCTTCTACCATGATTGTGAGGCCTTCCCAGCCACATGGAATCATGAGTTTACTGAACTTATTTTTCCTTGTAAATTATTCAGTCTCAGGTATGTCTTATCAGTAGTATGAAAATGGACTAATATACTACCAAAACTTATTCATGGAGAAATAAAAAATGTGAAAAGACCAATAATAAGTGAAGAGATTGACTCAATAATTTAAAACCTTGCAACAAAAAATATCCCAGGGGCCTTTTGCACTTTCTTGTCCTTTTGCTTTTTCATATAAGTTTTAGGTCAGTTTGTCAAGTTCTATGGAAAACCCTGTTGGGATATTGATAGGGATGAGATAAAATCAATTAAATTTGGAGAGAATTGACATAGTTGTAATCTAAGTCTTATCAACCATGTACGTAGTATATATCTTGGTTCAATTGTGTATTTAAAGTTACTCAAAGTTTTACAAGGGTTTTACATTTTTTTAATCTTTGTGGATGTTTTACATTTTAATTGATATGGTAAATGATGTCTTATCATTATATCTTCTAGCTGTATCTTATATGTATAGACAATCTGCATACATTTCTCTAAGTCTAAAAGTAAATGTCTGCAATTTCCTCTGGAATTTCTATGTGGATTATATCATCTAAAAATAATAAGATTTTGTTTTTCCTAAAACAGATTTTTGATTAATGAACCAAAACATAGATTGGACAGAACCTCTAATATAACATTAAATGGAATTACAATAGCAGGAAGATGTATCAGGCTTTTAATTTTAACAAAAACATTTTAAGAGATTTACTGTTTAAAATAATGATTTTTAAAATGTTATTGTAGTGCCTTTTTTTCAGGTTGAAGTATCCTCCTCCTCCTGGAATTTATTAAGGAATTTTTAAATATAAAGAATGAATGTTGAGTATATTGCATGCTTCTTCTGCATACAACAAAGCAATCATATTTGTTTGATCTGTCTATGTGATTAATTACATTAATAGATTTTTAAATGACTTGTATTCCTGGAATATAATTAGCTTAGCCACCATGTATTTTTGTTTTGTACAATATGGAATTCAGTTTGCTAACACTTTTCTTTAGCCTTTTTCAGCTGTGTTTATAAATCAGAGCTTGTCTAATTTTGTTCTCAAAATGTCCTTATCTTTCCTTTGTTTATTGTGCAGGTTATATGAGCCTCATAAAGTTAATTGGGAGTGGCCTCACTTTTGCAATTCTTCAGAAGATTTGGTATAAAGACAGAAATCTCAGTTCCTTAAACAATTGAACAATTCATCTCTAAGCTCATTTTTTGTCACATGGTGGTCTTAAATCAGTTTTTATATTTTCTGTCCATTTCATCTAGGTTTTAAAATATGTTGGCATAAACTTTTAATAACATATATCTTTAAGAAAAGCTGCTGCATCTATAATTATGTCTTTTAAAATTTTTAAATATTTTTTGGGGAGGGGAACTCTTCCAGTTTTTCCAGATTAATCTTGCCAATTTTTATGTCTTTTCAAACAACCAGCTTTTGTCTATGTTCATCCTCTCTCATATAATTATTTTGTATTTTTATAACTATTGTTCTTTATTGTTTTATTCTTTCATTTTACTTATGTTCATTATGATGATCCTTCTAATTCCATAGACCGAATACCTAGATACCTGAATACCTTCCTCTTTCTGGGATAAACATTTAAGGCTGTATACTTCCCCGCTACCCACTCGTTTTACCTTTTTTTTTAATTGTACTTTAATTTCTGGGATACATGTGCAGATCTTGCAGGATTGTTGCATAGGTACGCACATGCCATGGTGGTTTGCTGCCTCCATTCCCCTGTCACCTACATTAGGCATTTCTCTCGTTATTCCTCCCCAAACTCCCCACCCCCTACTGTCCCTCCCCCAGCCTCCCACCCCCCAACAGACCCCAGTGTGTAATGTTCCCCTCCCTGTGTCCATGTGTTCTCATTGTTCAACACCTGCCTGTGAGTGAGAACATTTGGTGTTTGGTTTTCTGTTCTTGTGACAGTTTGCTGAGAATTATGGTTTCCAGATTCATCCATGTCCGAACAAAGAACATGAATGCATCCTTTTTTATGGCTGCATAGTTTTCTATGGTGTATATGTGACACATTTTCTTTATCCAGTCTTTGATGGGCATTTGGGTTGGTTCTAGGTCTTTGCTCTTGGGAACAGTGCTGCAATAAACATACATGTGCATGTATCTTTATAGTAAAACGATTTATAATTCTGTAGGTATATACCCAGTAATGGGATTGCTGGGTCAAATGGAATTTCTATTTTTAGATCCTTGAGGAATCACCACAGTCTTCCATAATGGTTGAACTAATTTACACTCCCACCAATAGTGTAAAAGTGTTCCTATTTCACCACATCCTCTCCAGAATCTGTTGTCTCCAGACTTTTTAATAATCACTATTCTGACTGGAATGAGATGGTATCTCAATGTGGTTTTGATTTGCATCTCTCTAATGATCAGTGATGATGAGCAATTTTTCATATGTTCATTGGCCTCATAAATATCTTCTTTTGAAAAGTGTCTGTTCATATCCTTTGCCAAAGCTGTATACTTTTAAAAAACTACTATCTAGTTAAATCCCACAAATTTGAAAGTAGTATTTTTATAATCATTCTGGTCCAAGTACTAATTTTCATTAAGAATGTTGTGGGTTTTCAAAGACAATTTTTATTTTTAAACTTATGGACTTTTAAAAATGCACTTTTTATTTTAGAATACTTTTGGAGTCACAGAAATGTTGCCAGGATGACATATAGGATACAGAGCGTTTCCACATACCTACACTCTGTTTACTAATTATTAACATTTAACAATATTACGGTAAATTTATTAAAACGGATGAAGCAATATTGTTATTAACAATTAAAGCTCATAATTTGTTTATATTTCCTTTGTTTTTTGATATTTTTTTCTGTTCCAGAATACTGTATTATATTCATCTATCATGTCTCTTTGGAATCCCCTAGATAATAACAATTTGTTAGACTTTGCTTGCTTTTGATGACTTTGACACGTTTAGAGTACCGGTAAGTTATTTTGTAGAATGTTCTTCATTTGGATTTGTCTAATTGTTTTCTTGTGGTTAGCGGGTTATGGGTTTTTGAGGGGAAGTAAAATGCCATTTTCATCACATAGTTTCAAAGGGACATAGTACTGACAAGATTTCTCATTAATAATGTTAACTTTGATCACCTTCCCTCAAGTAGCATTTGTCAAGTTTCTCTATTGTTATACTTTTTTTCACGTTCTACACTGTGCCTTTTAGAAGGAAGTGACTATACACAGTTCACATTACAGGATGGAGAGTTATGCTTTGGGAGAGAGGACATGAGGATATTTACATAAATTATTTGAAATTTCTCTGCATGGTAGATTTGTCTCTTCTCCCTTATTTGTTTATTCAATAATTTACTTATGTCAGTATGAACTGATGGATACTTATTTTATACTTTGTGTTTTAATTTAATTGTAGGTTGTTTATTGCTTTGCTTTCAAATTATTTCAGTTGTGGCTTTTTATGGATTTTTAAAGTTAATTATTTTTAAGTTTAAAAGTCATTTTAATCTACTTCTATTTCATTGAATTGTTACTAGGTAAAATATATGTAGATTACATATTATTTAAAATTTATTAGTGCTTTTTATGTCTTAGTAGATGTTAAGTTTTGTAAATAATCCAAATACCTAAAAATAATTTTTATTTTTCAATTGTTGAGAGAAATTTCCTACATATGTTGTTAGATAGTTACTTTACTAGATTCTTTTTTCTTTTAAAAAAATTAATTATTATGGGTACATAATAGTTGTATATTTTTATGGGGTATGTGGTGTGTGTGATGTTTTGATACAGGCACATATGTGTAATGATCAAATCAGGGTAACTGGGGTATCCATCTAGATTTTTTTTCTGTTTAGTATAATGAAACTGTATATATATATCCATCTAGATTTTTTTTCTGTTTAATATAATGAAACTGTATATATATATATATATATATATATATGTATATACACACAAACACACATATGAAATCAGAAATAGATATAAAACTCTCCCACCACTGTGACAGTAAAATCTTTCAATTCTCTTTATACATCTGCCATTTTATTTACATATTTTGAAAGTACATTATTAGAAATCTTCAAGATTAGTTATGTTTCATTTCCTTGATAAACTAAAGCTGAAATCTTATGTAGTAGCCTTTTTTATCTTTAATAATGCTTTTTATTAAAGTCTTATCTTTCTGACAGTCATATAATTACATAGGGCTTCCTTTGATTAGTGTTTGCCTGGTAGTTTTTTTTCATTAGTTTAACCTCTTCTGTGTCCTTATGTTCTAGAAGTATGTATTGTAATAGCAGGTGTTGGATTAAAAATATACATTAGTTTTACAACCTTTGTCTTTCGATGGAAAAACAATTTATATTTTTTATCATAACAACATAAGCAGATGTATTTCTACTTTACCTTTGTATTTATTCTGCATTTCTAAATTTCTTCTTTATACTTTTCTTACTTATTTTGGAGTGCTTGGTTTTCTTGGAAAGTGTACATTCTGGTAATTTTAGTTATTACCTTAGAAATTTAGTATGTGTGTACAACATAGTAACATCCATAAATCATTGATATCTTCTCCCTATAATAGTTTTCTTATTTTATATATCATTATCAATACATTCACTGTTTCAATCACATGAGTAGATTCAAAAATACATTTTAAACTTTTTGAAAATCCAATTTATTCTATACTTTGTTTTTTTTAATTTGTATTTTTTTTAGCAACATCTTATTCCTCATATTGCTAGAAATAGAAGTTTCACACTACATTTTTTGTTTCCCAGACAACTCCTTAAAATATCTACAGGCTTGGCTTTCCCAGTACCTATTGGTCACATGATTGTGACATGTATGTATTAATTCTCTCTTTCTTTAATGAGAGTCTCTTGGCAGGAGTAATCCACCATGGAGAAAGTTTAAAATGTTCGCTTTTCAGTGGAACTATATGTTTGAAGTTTCCTAATGCCTGATTATCTTTGTTTGATTTAAGACCATAATTGTTTTTCACTTGTTCATCATAAAAATAATATTTCATTTTTACTATCTTCTTCACTCGAAGAAGTGGATTTTTTTTTTATTTTTTATTTTTTATTGGATTTTAGGTTTTGGGGTACATGAGCAGAGCATGCAAGACAGTTGCGTAGGAACACACATGGCAGTGTGCTTTTCTTTCCTTCTCCCCTTCACCCACATTTGGCATTTCTCCCCAGGCTATCCCTCCCCACCTCCCCCTCCCACTGGCCATCCCCTTTTCCCCCCAATAGACCCCAGTGTTTAGTACTCCCCTTTCTGTGTCCATGTGTTCTCATTTTTCATCACCCACCTATGAGTGAGAATATGCGGTGTTTCATTTTCTGTTCTTGTGTCAGTTTGCTGAGGATGACGTTCTCCAGATTCATCCATGTCCCTACAAACGACACAAACTCATCATTTCTGATTGCTGCATAATATTCCATGGTGTATATGTGCCACATTTTTCCAATCCAGTCTATTATCAATGGGCATTTGGGTTGATTCCAGGTCTTTGCTATTGTAAACAGTGCTGCAATGAACATTCGTGTACATGTGTCCTTATAGTAGAACGATTTATAGTCTTTTGGATATATACCCAGTAATGGGATTGCTGGGTCAAATGGAATTTCTATTTCTAAGGCCTTGAGGAATCGCCACGCTGTCTTCCACAATGGTTGAACTAATTTACACTCCCACCAACAGTGTAAAAGTGTTCCTTTTTCTCCACATCCTCTCCAGCATCTGTTGTCTCCAGATTTTTTAATGATCGCCATTCTAACTGGCGTGAGATGGTATCTCAATGTGGTTTTGATTTGCATCTCTCTGATGACCAGTGACGATGAGCATTTTTTCATATGATTGTTGGCCTCATCTATGTCTTCTTTCGTAAAGTGTCTGTTCATATCCTTTGCCCACTTTTGAATGGGCTTGTTTGTTTTTTTCCTGTAAATCTGTCTGAGTTCTTTGTAAATTCTGGATATCAGCCCTTTGTCAGATGGGTAAACTGCGAAAATTTTTTCCCATTCTGTTGGTTGCCGATCCACTCTAGTGACTGTTTCTTTTGCCGTGCAGAAGCTGTGGAGTTTCATTAGGTCCCATTTGTCTATTTTGGCTTTTGTTGCCAATGCTTTTGGTGTTTTGTTCATGAAGTCCTTGCCTACTCCTATGTCCTGGATAGTTTTGCCTAGATTTCCTTCTAGGGTTTTTATCGTGCCAGGTCTTATGTTTAAGTCTTTAATCACCACAGATTCCACAGAAATTTAAACCATCATCAGAGAATATTACAAACAACTCTATGCACAGAAACTAGTAAACATGGAAGAAATGGATAAATTCCTGGACTCCTGCATCCTCCCAAGCCTAAACCAGGAGGAAGCTGAAACTATGAATAGACCAATAACAAGGTCAGAAGTCGAGGCAGCAATTAAGAGCCTACCACACAAAAAAAGCCCAGGTCCAGACGGGTTCACAGCCGAATTCTACCAGACACACAAAGAGGAGCTGGTACCATTCCTTCTAAAACTATTTCAAACAATCCAAAAAGAGGGAATACTTCCCAAATCATTTTATGAGACCAACATCATTCTGATACCAAAACCCGGCAGAGACCCAACAAGAAAAGAAAACTTCAGGCCAATATCCATGATGAACATAGATGCAAAAATCTTCAATAAAATATTGGCAAGCCGAATGCAACAGCAAATCAAAAAACTTATTCACCATGATCAAGTAGGATTCATCCCGGGGATGCAAGGCTGGTTCAACATACGCAAGAAGAAGTGGATTTTTAACAGGCTTTGGATTATAAGAATTCATTTTAACAATATTCCTTGTTATACACCAATTTCACTTAAAATTTGTTTTGTGGTGGAAAAGAATCAAAGCATACCTCCATCTTGTAGAAAAACATGGAACATCTGAGCATTATCTGTAGCAGGCACATCTGGTACCTAAAGAAGCATGGAGAATTCAAAATGTACCTGCCACCACTCGCAAGATTATATTTAAGAAGGAACATGTCCCAGTTGACAAAGAAACATCTCTGGCATGAGACACCACTTGTGAAATATGGAACTCATTACTGAGTTTTCAGCTATTCACAATTGCACGAAATGATCTTGTGACTCAGCTGCACAAGAGGTGTATTCTTGGCTGAATACAATCAATCAACGTACCAATTCTAAGTCTAATGTCCACAAAATCCAGACTCCCAGCCAAATTCTTCCTAGGGCTCTGACTCAAAAGTCTTACCATTAACATCTTCATCCTAAACACAATTCTCACCTAAGCGATGGGCCTGGATGGTTAGAATGTGGATGGAGGAGTGCCTTGTCATCCCAGGATGGGCGGCTGTACTTGTACTCGTCTCTGCCCAGGGGAGGCTGCCTATTGGCTTTGATTATAGGAGCCGACACTGGGGATCTGGGCCAAGTTCCACTCTCGCATGTAGGAAGCACACCTTCTGCTGTCTTTATGAAAAATTGTGGGTATTAATATCATAAATCTCAGTAATTGCTTAGACAGTCTTGCATATTAGGGCCCCATTGTTAGTTTGCACTTTGCTCAGACCTTGCTCTAATGCCAGGCTCCTTTCAAATTATTTTGGCAGGTGTGTTGGCTGTTCAGCAGTTATTGGGGAAAAGAATGAGGGAAACAGAGACTGGGCTCTCACTTCCTTCTACAGTTCTGTGGCCTGCCCTATCCCCTGTGCTATAAACCAGATTGGGAGGGGTGAGGTTGGCATCTGGACCTGGAAGTAGAGAGTGAGAAAGGACTTACGGGTTATCCTATCCCCTCATCCCAGTTGACCTGAAACTTAATTTGCCATTACATTTCCCCACATATTCATAGTGATTATATTCCTCAGATGTTCTGAAATGATCCCAGTGGAAAACAGCCCATTCTATTGTTCTTAAGAGAACATTTATATTTATGAGGCCATGTGTCCTAAATTTGGGTTTGGAAACTGTTTTCATAATATCCTCACTCCGCTACAGCCTTAATAGATAATTTCTACTGGTATTTGTCCTAATTTGAGTTAGTTACAATGCAGAGTTTCAGTTTCTACACATTCTAGTCCTCTGGGACCTGAGGTCTCTTCTTTTTCTTTTAACTTTCAAAGACATGATTTAGGGTGGTGAGTCTAGGGACCAAGAGAAGTGAGAAACAAAAAGAGACGGATCCCCTGTGCAGCTTATGAATTTGCTTTTTTCTGACCCAGGGCACCCTCCTTCATTGGACATGGACCACCCATGCTTGGCCAGGTTTCCAGGCTTCAAGAACAGTATCCTGGGTGTGAGAATTGCTCCAGACTCATCCTCTCCCTGCTACCTGTGCCTTCATGTCTTCTGACACAAGCTGATTTCTGACTTAGCCACAGGTAGAATCCTCAAGCACTTGACAGCTTTGTCCCTTTCATGCCAGCATTTACTCCTGGTGTATCTGGAATTCAATTTGAATCACAGCTTAGGAATACATGTATCAGACATCCTCACTCCACCATGATTTCCCGAGGACTCCACTCTACTACCATCCAGAAATTCAGAAAAGAAATAAAACTATGGCATATCTGACTCGAGTGATGCAATAGAAGTGTCTGCTGGGCACTTAAAGTGTGCATACTGATTGAAGCTCATTTTTGACTCCTATTTTACTGCTTCACTAGTATTTCAAGCTACCAACGAAAGCTCTTTCAGCTGTTCTTTTCCCAAACCACTTTAACAATGGTTGCTTCTGTGACCAGTTAAAAATTCATAAAAATTAATCCTATCTGTTTTCCAAATTGGCTTACAATTTTGCATCATCAACAATATATCAGAACACCCTTTCTTACCACATCTCTTCCAGCAGTAAGTGTTATGATTCTTTTTAATTTTCGGCTAGTGTGGTAAGTACAAAGTCATAGCACATTGTTACTTTAATTTGTTGTTTTGTGGCTTCTACAGAATTTGAATATATTTTTATGTGTTTGGTGGCCATTTGCATATGATTTTCAATGAGTTGCATGTAACTTTTCTTTACCTAATTTCTAGCAATTTATAAAAGTCATTTGGATATTATAATTATTTATCTTGCCTACTATTTGCCCTATAAACATTTCCCAAAAGTAAACATTGTTGAAATTCCTCATACTCTTTCACACACATTTTTAACTTATTTTAGTAAATTTAATTTTATTTAAACTTTTAAATTTAAAATTAAATGTCGTTTAATTTGAAACATCCATCTTCCCTTGTATAGAGTTTCTAGTTTTAATCAAGATGCTTCTCTTACCTCTGGGTTTACCTGGGATCTCCCAAATATGCAATCTCACTTTTAAGAATCTGTATTATAAAAATAAAAACACCAGGAAATAATGATATTTTCAAACAAATATTACTTTAGCAAAAATATAAAAATAAATCTTCATCAATAGAGAAATGATTAAATAAATTATGATAGACAAACACTGTTAAAAGAAGAAAGACAGTTATAACAGTTGTCTTGAAAAGACTTCCCAAGAAATATTTTTGAATGATAAAAGCAGGTTGTAGGAAATTACGTACAATATGAATCCATACTTATAAAGCAAAGAAGCCAGAAATGTATATATGATATGTGCAAAACATATGTGTTTGTGTTCTTTTTTTTTTTTCTTTCTCTCTTACTCTCCTTTTAGAGACAGAGTCTTGCTCTGTTGGCCAGGCTGGGATACAGTGGTGCAATCATACATCACTGCAGCTTCAAACTCCTGGGTTTAAGAAAGACACTCACCTTAGCCTCCAAAGTAGCTGTGACCGCAGGCATATGCCACCACACCCAGATAATTTTAATTATTTTTTGTTTGTAGAGACAAGATCTCATTATGTTGTCTAAGTTGGTCTCAAACACCTGGCCTCAGGCAGTTCCTCCACTTCCGCCCCCCAAAGCACTGTAAGTACAGGTGTGAGCCACCATGACCAGACCGTTTTTGTCTTTATATCTATGTAAACTTTAAAAATATGGCAGATGATATGCTGATGAGGATGGAAAGCAGTAATGGGGAGGTGGGGAGAGAAGAAGATGGAGAAGAAGAGAACAATAAAATAATTAGCAAAGATTTTATTAAAGACAAGCATAAAAATTATAATACCTACTTTTAAGAATCAAGCTACATTTTAAATATTTGTTTCCTTGAATGTCTCACCTTACTATAAAATTCACCATTCATTTATTTTCAACATGTCATCAAGGACACAAAACTAGATTCTGTAGTTGATACTAAGAGTATGATGGAGTAGGAAAAACAGGCTTAGCTCAGTTTACAGATATTTGGTGACTTGTATCAATCACTATCTCTTGAAACCCAGCATAGTTATAAGGATCTGCAGGTCCTTTTCAGCTTCACCCATTCCTCGTCTGTGATCTAACCCAGGGTATCTCGGGGCATCACCATTGACATTTTGGGCCAGGGTTTCTTGCTGAGTGTGTGGGTGAGGTGAGAGGTACAGTCCTGTGCATTGTAGGATGCTAAGTTGCCACATTCCTGGTCTCTGCCTGCTAGATGCCAGACATCACTCAGTGATGACAACCAAAAAATGTCCCTTAAGGGTGCAAAATCACTCCCAGTTTTGAACCATTAATCTAATTTGAGTGACTATTATATTCTCTTCCTGAAATTTTTCTCTGTTAACTGAAAAGAACACTGCCTAAGAACTCCTTTGAAAACTGACCTCTGAATTATTTAAGTGTCCTTTATTTTGATTAAGTGCGTGTCACCTTATCATTTGTGTGAAAGAGATATGAGCATGTTGTTTTCCTGTCTGTATTACACAAACAAGTTATAATGACTCATTCATTACAGGCACAGGGAAGCTCAGCCTTCTCAGCTTTCAGGTGCTCTGGGAATGTTCATAATAAATCACAATTATCTGAATTGTTTTGAGTGACTTTTATATGGTGAGGAAACAATGACTTCAACTTTTTTTATGAGGGAAGTTCCTTTCTATTTTTTTGCCCTATTTCTACAATAACCACATGCAAGCTGCTTTATTCTTTATTGCACTATTTTTTCTTAGAATTCTGGTTAGATTTTATGAAAGTGATACTCCAGGATAAAGGAATAAATCAGGACCCTAAAAACCGTTAGGCTTTGATGGTTTTGCTTTAAGGTAGTATCTATGAGTTTGGAAAGTCCAGGAAGCCTTGGAATTCTGAACAGCCCAATAGCTACAACCGGAGGAAAATTCTCCAAATGTCATACATGGACTAATCCCACTCAACGTTACTCTTGGATTTGTCTAGGTCATGACTTTCCAGCAGTTTTCTCAGACAGTCAAAAAGCACAGAGGTCTACAAAACCATCATGTTGACCACACTGATAGTGTGATTTTTTGGGAGGGTGGCAAATGTAATCTGAGTCTTGGTTTTATTATAACTTGTTAATGAGGTTGAATGGAAGTGACCAACTCCATGACCTCCAGCAAGTTGGTGGCTACTGAGACTTTTAAAAAATAACTTAATTACATAAAACCAAATAGCTTAGACCAGTTCACAACACCAGTAAAATTTTCTGTGTTTATAACCATCTAAAAAAACCATTCATTAAATAAAAATTATCTAAGTACCATGTGCCAGGCACTGGGCTGGGAATACCGTGGTGAACAAAAATAACATTCTCCCTGCCCTTGTGGGGTTTAAGGTCTGGTGGAGTAAAGTGATATTAATGACTAACTGTCATAAATCAGTGTTCCACGGGCTGAAGCAGGAGCATGGGTGCTGTACAGGATCTGCGCTACTTATGAAGTCAGGGATGACTTCCCCTGAAGAACAAATGCTCACACCGCGACTTGAAGGATCATTAAGAGTTAACTTAGCAAAAAAAAGGAGGGAAGATCATTTCAAGAAGAGGACATTACATGTGCAAAATTCTGGTGATGAGGGTAGGCCACTGCCACTGGTAGAGAAATGGGAAACGAAGAAAGAGATATGAGATATGCTTGAGAGATGGCAGACGCCAGACCGTCTAGTTCAAAATACATTCCACCTCATCCTATAAACAATGAGAAGACTGCAAAGAGCTTTGGGATTGAATGGACATAATCAGTGTTATTTAAGCAAGAGGTTGACACAACTATGTTTTGAAATTCTGCTGCCTGAGTTTAAAGAATGGGTACAAGAGAGACCAGAGGTGCTGCCAGCAGATAGTTTAGGAGAGTATTTGACCAGCCCAGGCAAGAGACAATACTACTTTGTATTGAGTGAATATGGCAGTGGTAGTGAAGACGGAGAAAAATGAACAGAGTCAAGAGATTTTGATTGGGTAATAACAATGAAATTGTGGTAAGTTTGGTAGGGGGTAAAAGTGAGAGGAGGAAGAAAGAAAGAATGAGAATAGCCTTGGAAAAGCTGGATTCATGAGATGAATACTATTTTTTTCCAAATCTCAGATGAGGTTTAGATAACTTAATTAGCTTTCCCAGGGTCACAGATTTGATCCATGGCATAGCCAGGGTTGAACTCAGGCGAGTCCAACAGCAAAGCCAGAGGTTTATTCATGGCTGAAGCAGTTCTTATAAGCTTTGTAAGATCCAGAAAATGAGACAATTTTTAAAATATAAAAGCTGGACTTCTGGTACTTTTGATGAAATAGACCTCTTCTTACACTTCCCCCCAACACACACATGCACACACACGCACACACACACACACACTGTGCATGTGACTGACCCTGCACATCTAGGAAGCCAATTAAAATGTGGTTCTAGAAGGACTCAGCAGTGTTGGCTGCATTGATTTCCAAACCCCACCACGGAAAAGACAGAAGAACCAGATAGCAAAAGAAACACCCAAGGATGATACTGATATCTAAAAATAAAACTAGATAGCAGATTTTCTCCACAATTCTCAAACTACAAGGGTTTGAGGGTAAAATGCCAGCATCCATAAGCCCTGCATTGGTGTTTGAGTTGCCTGAAATACCCGCAACCAGAAGAAACCCACGGTAGCCAGAGCAGTGGAAAGTGTCACAGGCCAGTTCTGGATTAGCACCAGGAGGGTGATTGTCTAGTGCAAGTGTGGTTCAGAGGAAGAGGCCTGTGGTGTGTCTTAAAAGGGGCAGGAGCAGCCAATCCCCAATAAATCCTCAAAACTAATCCCCCGAACTAACTTCCACATAGATACACACACACACACACACACGCACACACACACACACACACAATCTTCTGAAAGCAGAACCAAGATAAGTTACCAGTAGACAACCAAATTGTAGATGAGGGGAAGGTTATGCTATAAAAGCTTCCCACCTCAAAAATGAAAATTAATAATAGAATTAAGATGACCCCATATGCAATTCTCCAAAGTAGTAAGAGATGCAGTCATCAAGCATCCCTGGCTGTCAACGTCACAGAAAGAGAGACACCCAGATATCGAATGCCTCCCATTGGAAAAACGTACCACCACCTACAGTCCTGACACGTGGATAGGAACTAAGTCTGAGCAGGCTCTGTCTGATCTGATCCAGTTTGCAGCCAATACCAGGAATACAGTAGCAAGCTGAACTGAACTTTGTGTTGGCAGTCAGCAAAATCGACACTGGACAAATATCCAGGTCAGATGCCCTTTATTCTTTAAAAGATAAATTATATTTTAAAAAATGGATAAAAGAGAAGACTTAAAAGATGTATCAGTTTTCCTTAAGTGGATCAGACTAACTGAAGCTACTGGGGATGTTCACTGAAGTAACAAAAGTATAAAGAAATTCACAGAAGTGAACAAGAAAACACAAGCTTCTAGTTAAAATTGGGGCAGAGAGGTTTATGATTGGAATGGCTTCTAAGGTCATAACAGATTTTATCTCTTGACCTGAATGATGGTAACAAGAATTTTTGCCTTGTAATAACTCATAAAACCCTGCATTTGTTTTGTGTGGCAATTCCTCAAACATTTAGAACTGGAAATACTATTTGACTCAGCAATCCCGTTATTAGGTACATACCCAAAGGAATATAAATCATTCTACTACAAAGATACATGCACATGCATGTTTATGCAGCACTATTCACAATAGCAGAGACATGGAATCAGCTCAAATGCCCGTCAATGATAGACTGGATAAAGAAAATATGGTACATATACACCGTGGAATACTACGCCATGAAAAGGAATGAGATCATGTCCTTTGAAGGGACATGGATGAAGCTGGAAGCCTTTCAGCTTGCTTTGTGCTTTTCCGTATTTATTTTAATTTACAATGCAAAAACAGAAAAAAAAAGTGATGGAATTTACTTGAACAGGTCTCCGTTTATTCTAAAAATAAAATAGATAGCTAGAGAGAATTGCTGTCATTCTAGCAAAAGTAAAGTATTCAAAGTTTCCTTCACATTTCCTAAATTTCCATTAGAATTGTTTTAACTGAGAATTCATATAGGAAATGAATTTACAAATGTGATCTATGTTTTTTATCTCATCTCCGCCTGAGTTAAGTGACATAGTACCAGGTCTGAAATGTATGTAATCAATGTACAGTCTGTGTCTTCAAGGTTACCTCTCATTGTGACCAAATCTGTACATTCTGAATGGCTGGCTGGGACAAATAATCAACATCTGGGTGAACAAAATCCAACAGTTACCTAACCACCAGCGTTGAGAAAGGAGAATGATCATGGTTGATGGCAGGGGCAAGGGCTTTGGGTGGAAAATGTCCCCAGTATCCTATCAGAAGAAAGTCCCCAGAGCAAGGAATAAAAGGATAGTGAATGTTTAGGAGTTTTCCTGGGTGCCCAGAAGATGTTTGGTTTATTACTGTGATGTTTCCACAGCTGCCTGCTTGGAGAAAGAGCTGCAGGAAGTCTGTCATCCTTCTTCAAAACAAGCAAGGGTCACTAAACCCCCATTATTGGGCCAAAGCAGGAAATACAACAAAGGCCAACATAATACGGTTCTATTGAACGGAACCTGACTTAGGAAAGAGTGGCGGATTCTTCTTAGGATTGTTAGTCTAAGCTGTTCCCAGGCTGGTCGTGATTAAAAGACATGCTTATTTAATGATCAACAACTTATGACAAATTGCAAAGGCTATCAATAGGAGAAGGAAGCCTGTGCATCCAGATGTAATCTTTTTCTGATGTGCCAGGAAATATTAACCACTGATGACAAAGTAAAATAAAACAAAGGTGAATGTTGACATGCCATTTTTGGATGCATGCCAGGACTATGTTACTGCCCATGGAGATGGGAAGGTCAGGCAGAGTCACCCAAAAGTACAAGTATATAGGCTCTGGTGTTGGCTGTTCCATCAAGCCACCCTTGTGACTTCAGGTAAAGCATTAAACTGCAGAGAGAGAGAGAGGTCTCTTTTTCTTGTAAGAAATGAAAAAAAAATAGTAATGTCTTCATGACATTTATATTAGCAAGGTCCTTAGTCAAAATAGCAGGTCACCTTTCAAAGGAAGTCAAGTCACGTATATTCTAGGAGGTGTATGGGACCTCTGATTATAGTGCTTTTAAAGAAAATATGTGCACTGTCCACATGCCAAGTATAAAATGCTGCTAGAGAGTAACTGACAATATACAGTGAAGTCTCAACTTCTATTTAAAAATAGATACCTAGAGTTATGTAATGGTTTTCTCTGGAGAACTTAACAGTGATTTATTTATTTATTCCTCCGATGACCCAAATAAACACTTTGTAAAACTGATAGCTATCCTGTATCTCTCAACCCTAGGGTGCACTGGATCCTCCCCTGAGGAGGATGTAAATACTAACGTCTGCCCATGAGGAGGCCTGGACCCACCCAAGCCTTGAGCTTCTGAGAGCCAGGCCTTTTGGTATACTGAGAAATTCTTTGTCACTAGAGAGTAACAAAATGAAGATTGCTCTGCTGTCCTAAGCCCTAAATCTATTGTGCTAGGGGTAGTAGAGGCCTTGATCCTTGACAAGCATTAAGCCACAGCCCCAAATGCCCCTGTCTTTCCACCGTGTATGCTCGTTTTGCCTGACTGGCCTTTTTCTGCCTCCATAGCTCGGTCTCCTTTATCCGGGCCAGTCAGCTAGATCTTTCTTTTTTTCTTTCTTTCTCTCTTTCTTTCTTTCTTTCTTTCTTTCTTTCTTTCTTTCTTTCTTTCTTTCTTTTCTTTTTTCTTTCTTTCTCTTTCTTTTCTCTTCCTTCCTTCCTTCCCTTTCTTTCTTTCTTTCTTTTTCTTTTTCTTTCTTTCTTTCTTCCTCTTTCCTTTTCTCCCTCAGTCCTTTCTTCTCTTTTCCTTAAAATATCATTGAACCCAAGTGACTCAAATATAAATTAAAAAATCAAAAGAAGTTAAATTTTCCCATCTTCCCTTTTGTAATCTCATTTAGAAGGGTTATTACTGCCCACGTAGAATAAGGTTCCTACGGCCAACATAACCTGGGTTGTATCTCACAGAAGGGACTGTAGCTCAGCTGGGCTTAAGACTATTAGCTCAAGTCTGAGTGTCTGATCTTCCTTACATTTATAAGAGTCTCAAGAGTGAATAGCACACACACCATTATGTAGCACTGGCCCCATACCTTGCGAATGTAGAAAACAAACTCTTTCCAGATCCAGAGCAACGTCCAAGGAAGACTTTTATTCCTCAACTCCCCAACTGCATTTTTATCCACAGTCCCTTGTCTGCATTTCCAAAATTCAAGAAGCATTTGACAGCAAATATTCACCTCAACTAACTGATGTGATCTATGGTTTTTATGTATCATGCCAAGTATGAATATTCATATACTTTGCTTCAAAATGTGAATGTTAGATTATAATGTACTTCTGAAGATCCTGTGAGAGGTATTATGTAAATAATTGGTATACATAATCTGACTAACTCTAAACTCAGAAACACACCTGACTCTATGAATGTTAGAGAAGAAATCCTGGACTCGTTTTGCCAAAGAGCATTTCAAAACTGAGAGAGTTAAGATAGATGGAGATTCCATTTTCTTCAGCTAGAGCGAGGTGCAGTTCAGTCTGTCAGAATTCGTCATTGGGGAGCTCGAAGTCAGTGAAAAAGATTACCTAGTAAAGATTCATTGGGCACAGTAAATTTATCAAATCTAGGGAGGAAATCTTCATATCCATTTTTTTCCTTTCTCTCTAAATGTCATTTAAGACAGTATTGTCCCCCGAGAACTTGAGGAATTTGTAATGATAGCAGGCCCAGTCACCAGGTCTTATTTGAAATACCCTTCTTCCCACAGCAGCTAAGTGGCTTCCCAAGAGGCACAAGAGAGAACTGACCCAATGCGAAGGCATTTTTCAAGCCTGTGTTGGCGTTACATTCGCTAACATCTCATCGTCCAAAGGAAAAGACTGAGTGAAAGAACAATCGAAGGTACTTATAAGGGGTGTAGCTACAGGGAGGGAAGAATCTGTGTCCATTTTTATAACTTTTCACAAACATCAGTAGGAGGAGAAAAGTGTCTCCTGTTGGCATCCACTGTCACACGGCTACAAAGCAACGAAGCTAGAATTTAATCTGATTTTAGAGCCTCTGAACGACCTGCTCCACCCCCTATACTTTCTGATTGACTGACTCCTAAGTTCTTGCACAAATTCCCATCACATAGGATGAAACACCAGGATGGGAAAAATGTATCCTCTATGACATCCACTGTCACACAGCTACAAAGCAATGAAGCTAGAATTTAATCTGATTCTAGAGCCTGCTCTTAATAACCTGCAACACCCCACACTTTCTGATTGACTGACTCCTAAGTTCTCCGCAGGAGAAATGGACTCTATTCACCAGCATGGACTCAGCCAGCAATGTAAGTCTAGGAGCAAACAGAGGCTGGCACACAGCTGCTCCATCATGCTGGGCATTGCAGGGCGCGTGGATTATGAACACAGGAATGAGATACCCCTATACTGCGGCACCAGCGTATCCTAGAGTTCCGGTTTTGGCGTCAGAGGAGATTCCCTCTCTTAATTTCCTATCACTATCCAGGTATATATAGATGCAAATACCACAGAGGCGCAAGCCTCAGGTGTGAAGTAAGAGGATTAAGGCCAAAGATTCTGATCTATGCTGCCTTCAGCATGGCTACCCTAAGGGAATCCCCTTCATGACCGTTTTTAAGTAACTCAAATCTTGGAGGAACTGCAAAGTAGGTTTACTGAAATTCAAGTCTACCTTAGTTTTTAAAAATGACTGCATCCAAATGAAACATACTTTGCTTTCAAAGAAGGAAAGTCTTGGCTTTTTAATTGCTTTTTCTCCTTCTCTATCTTGTGACTCTATCGTGAAATGTAAGATGACTATTGATGAAGAGTGCCTTGAATGAAGTAGATTAAAGGGTTTTCTTTGGCTACTAAAAATCAGTTTTAATCTTATCCCATATCTGTTCGTTCTCTATTGATTTCAACCCCTTCAAATATCCAAATATGGAATTCAGGAAAAAATAGTCCAGGAGTTTATAGAGAAGTGAAGGCAGAGAGTTTCAGAGAAGGGAGAGATGAGGGTGGGGCTTGGAGATGAGGGTGGGGTTTGGAAGAGATGTGAGAGGCTATGTGGCTTGATTATGGACTCGGATAGTAGGGCCAGGGAATTAAATCAAACAGCAGCACATGTAGACTTCCCCTAATCCTATCACAGAATGACTATATTTTTAAGGAGAGGGAAAAAGTGAAATGAAGTCTTCAGGAAGAATATACAAAGAGCAGGAAAACTGCAGGTGCCATGAGAAGTAGAAATATTGGTGACAGATGTTCTTTGCTTATTAAAGAGACCTCACTCCAGCATCTTCATCATTTCTGTGACACTGCTTGTTCCCTCAACCATGTGACAGGCATCATAATGGCTTTCACAAGTGTGCCTAACAGAGAGATGCTGGGAAATTGTAGCGTCTCTTTCACCCAGTACCTTTACAACAGTCTTATAAAGGCCTTTCTTTAATCCAGCCACCCAGCAGGACACAACTCTATCGAAAAAGAAATTCTGGACCATACCAAACATTTGCAAAAGAAGATTGGACCTTAATCCTATTATGGCTGGGTCATTTTAGCTGCTAAGCTTTTAGATATCTCTGCTGATCAGTCTATCAGCCTACTAGTCATTATAGTATGGAGAATATAAAATATTTGTGGGTATGTAGGTAATAGGTGTGCATATGCATATGTAAAATTTATATAACGATGTATCATTAGCTTAATTCATCAAATTGATAAACTCTGATGAGCACTACAAATTCTTCATATTATTTGGATGATCCAAGGACATCTTATCCCAGCTCAAAGAATCAAGATTGATATTACAGGATTTCTGAGACAAGCCAGAGGAAGGCATTGAGTAAACCAGACCATGAAACTGAAAAGATAAGAGAAGAAAATAAAACAAATCATAAGCTTTAAGGCATGTTCAACTTAAGTCTATATCCTGGTTGAGCGACATCTACCAAATGGTTATTCAAATACACTTTTCAGTGGATTTCTGCTTCTGACTAAAGTGGAATCACAGGGACTGAGTCTATTCTTTCACCTCACATAAGCCAAATACACAAATACATAGTCATACCCACAGTATGGCAAAATATATTAAATAACAGCTTTCAGGCATTGGACATCAGGCAATAAAAGGCAATGAGTCATCCCTAAAAGATGATAAACAGAAAAAGGTGAGCCCTCTGATTACCCCATCTTACTGCCTAGACAGAGTTTTCAGGTTGTAGCCCAACTCAGAGAGAGTCCAGTGGCAATAAGTTAGAGAAATAATCTGTAAGTTCAGGGAAGGCAGCTAGAGTTCACAGGCAGAGTATCAGAGAGAAGAGAGCTGCAGAGAGAGAGAGAAGGTTCCTCATTGAATCTTCAGCTGACTACTGCTAAGTATAAATGAGATAGGAAACTACCTGGGGGTGAAGGGAGGAGGAACCTGAAAGAATTAGAGGAAATAGTCCTGCAGATCACACAGAGGTAGAACTAGTTCATGTGCCCTCCAACTAGAGTTGAAAACCTTATGTCCTCTCTGCCATGCGACAGAATACTTAAAATGGTTCTGCCTCAGTAAAGGGGCAAAATTAGCCCTAGACTAAAAACTCCTCTTTTCCCAACTAACAAAGCTTAAAGTCAAAATCCTAAAGGGACAAACTATTCCCAAGAAGCTTATCTACTGAAGAAGTGTCAATAAAGTAAAAGGATATGATGGTGTCAGGAATGTTCTCTGACCACAATAGAAGTACATTAGAGCCAGGTGCGGTGGCTCACACCTGTAATCCTCGCACTTTGGAAGGGTGGATCACCTGAGCTCAGGAGTTCGAACTAGCCTGGCCAACATTGCAAAACCCCATCTCTACTAAAAATAAAAAATTAGCCGGGCATGTTGGCAGGCATCTCTAATCCCCCCTATTCAGAAGGCTAAGGCAGGAGTATCACTTGAACCCAGGAGACAGAGGTTGCAGTGAGCTGAGATCAGGCCACTGCACTCCAGCCTGGGCTGCACAGTGTCACTCGGTCTCAAAAAAAAAGAAGTAAATTAGAAATCAATTACAGAAACGGACATAGAAATTTCTAAACATTTGGAAGTTATATAACCCTCAAAATAATCCAAGAATCAACCTCTTAAAAAAGTTGAGAAGTGAAATAGAAAGTGGTTTTAACTGAATGAAAATGAAAGTACAACGAACCAAACTGTATGAGATGCCAATAGAACAGCATTTAGAGGAGAATCTACAGCACTTATTACATAGGAAGTGTCTCAAATCAGTAACCTTGAGTTCTCCTTAAAACAAACCACACTGCATGAGATGCCAATAGAACAGCATTTAGAGGAGAATCTACAGCACTTATTACATAGGAAGTGTCTCAAATCAGTAACCTTGAGTTTTCCTTAAAACAAACCACACTGCATGAGATGCCAATAGAACAGCATTTAGAGGAGAATCTACAGCACTTATTACATAGGAAGTGTCTCAAATCAATAACCTTGAGTTCTTCTTAAAAGTAACAGAAAGAAAAACAAATTAAACCCAAAGCCAACAGAAGAAAGGAAATAATATAGGCTAGAGCAGAGATCAATAAAATTCACTTTCCATGTCCCAAAAGATCAAAGATTAAAATCAGCTCAGTGCTGTGGGGATGTTGCTTAGAAATTCAGCCATGTGTAAAATGATTCTCACCATCATTTAACAGGGAAGATTAAAAAGGAAATATAGGCCTCTTGTCTAAGGAAGGAAAGTACAAAGAGCAGAGAAGAGGGAGCCAAGCATACTTGCTGGTTATCCATCTAAACAGAGACATTCTTCCCTTACTTGATAGGAGATGGTCAAGGGAGAAATCCAGTTTGGAAAGAGAATGTATTCTCTGAAATTGCTATTTGAGGGTCAAAATGTATATAACACAACAGCTAAAATTTGTTCCAGTGCTTTCACTTTTCTTGGTCCCTTTGCAATGATAAAATGAGAACCACGGACACAGTGCTCACTTTTAGTAACCTGTATGGCTAATGTTAATTCTCTTTGCTCTTTATCTATTTTAGATGACTTAGCAAAATCAACCATCCTTTCTTCTTCCCATATACCTCCACTTCCAGATTTAGAACTTTGAATGAAAAACAGAAAAAGAATAACTTATAAAAGGAAATTCGTTGCACAAAGTTATCAAACACATGTCTGGTAGTAAATATGGAAAGCAACCCTATGTTTTATCATATGTCCTGCACTTGCAATGGTAGTCCCCTTCCCTTCCCCACCTACGGCTCTGAGCAAATTTGCTCATGTCCTGTACACCAAGATGTTTCTGTCTTGGGCAATGGGCAATTCAATAGCTTGAATTTGGTCTTAGCTAAAACCTTGTGAGAGAGGCATCAGTATTAATCTCACTTTACAAATAAGAAGACTGAATCTTAGAAAAGCAACTTGACCAATGGCGTGTAAAAGTAAGAGGAACTCAAACACAGATTGTCTGGAAGGAGTCCATGCTGGTCTGTCACCCTACATGGGTTTTAAATGAGCTATGCTTTATCCTAAAACTCATTTTTTTCATTATTTCTTTCTTTTGTTTATCCAATCACTTATTCAACAGATGTTTACTGTAACCGGCAATGTTTCATTTTTCATTAGATGTTTTATAAAAATCTAATTTGTAGAGGAACCGCCGTATCATTTCGCACAGTGGCTACGCCAGTTTACACTCCCACTAGTGATGCACAGGGTTCCAATTTCTCCTCATCCTTGCTAACACTTGTTATTTTCTGCATTTGCTTTCTTTGGTTTGGGTTGATTTGGATTGATTTCTCATGATAGCCATCCTAAGTGGTGTGAAATAATATCACATTGTCATTTGGATTCGCATCTCCCTGGTAATTAGTAATGCTGAGAATTATTTCATGTGCTTATTGGCTATTTATATATTTTCTTTGGAGTAATGCAGATTCAAGTCCTTTGCCCATTTTTAACTGGGTTTTTGTTGTTGAGATGTAGCAGTTCTTTATATATTCTGAATATTAATCCCTTATCAGATATAATTTGAAATTATTTCCTCTCATTCTGTGCTTTGTCTTTTGACTCTATTGATAGTATCCTTTGTTGCACAAAAGTTTTATATTTTAATCATGACTAAGATATCTACTTTTCTCTTGTGTGCTTCCTAATAGCCTGTCCTTTTTTTTTTTAAATTTTTTATTGCATTTTAGGTTTTGGGGTACATGTGCAGAACGTGCAAAACAGTTGCATAGGTACACACATGGCAGTATGTTTTGCTACCTTTCTCCCCTTCACCCACATTTGGCATTTCTCCCCAGGCTATCCCTCCCCACCTCCCCCTCCCACTGGCCCTCCCCTTTTCCCCCCAATAGACCCCAGTGTGTAGTGCTCCCCTCCCTGGGTCCATGTGTTCTCATTTTTCATCACCCGCCTATGAGTGAGAATATGTGGTATTTCATTTTCTGTTCTTGTGTCAGTTTGCTGAGAATGACGTTCTCCAGATTCATCCATGTCCCTACAAACGACACGAACTCATCATTTCTGATTGCTGCATAATATTCCATGGTGTATATGTGCCACATTTTCCCAATCCAGTCTATCATCAATGGGCATTTGGGTTGATTACAGGTCTTTGCTATTGTAAACAGTGCTGCAATGAACATTCGTGTGCATGTGTCCTTATAGTAGAACAATTTATAGTCCTTTGGGTATATACCCAGTAATGGGATTGCTGGGTCAAATGGAATTTCTATTTCTAAGGCCTTGAGGAATCGCCACACTGTCTTCCACAATGGTTGAACTAATTTACACTCCCACCAACAGTGTAAAAGTGTTCCTTTTTCTCCACATGCTCTCCAGCATCTGTTGTCTCCAGATTTTTTAATGATCGCCATTCTAACTGGCATGAGATGGTATCTCAATGTGGTTTTGATTTGCATCTCTCTGATGACCAGTGATGATGAGCATTTCTTCATATGATTGTTGGCCTCATATATGTCTTCTTTTGTAAAGTGTCTGTTCATATCCTTTGCCCATTTTTGAATGGGCTTGTTTGTTTTTTTCCTGTAAATCTGCTTGAGTTGTTTGTAAATTCTGGATATCAGCCCTTTGTCAGATGGGTAAACTGCAAAAATTTTTTCCCATTCTGTTGGTTGCCGATTCACTCTAGTGACTGTTTCTTTTGCCGTGCAGAAGCTGGGAGTTTCATTAGGTCCCATTTGTCTATTTTGGCTTTTGTTGCCAATGCTTTTGGTGTTTTGTTCATGAAGTCCTTGCCTACTCCTACATCCTGGATGGTTTTGCCTAGATTTCCTTCTAGGGTTTTTATGGTGGCAGGTCTTATGTTTTAGTCTTTAATCCATCTGGAGTTAATTTTAGTGTAAGGTGTCAGGAAGGGGTCCAGTTTCTGCTTTCTGCACATGGCTAGCCAGTTTTCCCAACATCATTTGTTAAACAGGGAATCCTTTTCCCCTTGCTTGTTTTTGTCAGGTTTATCAAAGATTGTATAGTTGTAGATATGTTGTGTTGCCTCCAATGCCTCTGCTTTGTTCCATTCGTCTATATCTCTGTTTTGGTACCAGTACCATGCTGTTTTGACTACTGTAGCCTTGTAGTATAGTTTGAAATTTGGTAGTGTGATGCCCCCCACTGTGTCCTTTTTGCTTAGAATTGACTTGGCTATGCGGGCTCTCTTTTGGTTCCATATGAAGTTCATGGTGGTTTTTTCCAGTTCTGTGAAGAAAGTCAATGGCGGCTTGATGGGGATAGCATTGATTCTTTAAATTACTTTGGGCAGTATAGCCATTTGCACGATATTAATTCTTCCTAACCATGAACATTAAATGTTTCTCCATCTGTTTGTGTCCTCTCTTATTTTGTTGAGCAGTGGTTTGTAGTTTTCCTTGAAGAGGTTCCTTACATTCCTTGTGAGTTGTATTCCTAGGTATTTTATTCTTTTTGTAGCAATTGTGAATGGCAGTTCGTTCTTGATTTGGCTTTCTTTAAGTCTGTTATTGGTGTAGAGGTATGCTTGTGATTTTTGCACATTGGTTTTATATCCTGGGACTTTGCTGAAGTTGCTTATCAGTTTCAGGAGTTTTTGGGCTGAGGCGATGGGGTCTTCTAGGTATACTATCATGTTGTCTGCAAATAGAGACAATTTGGCTTCCACCTTTCCTATTTGAATACCCTTTATTTCTTTTTCTTGCCTGATTGCTCTGGCTAGAACTTCCAGTACTATATTTAATAGGAGTGGTGAAAGAGGGCATCCTTGTCTAGTGCTGGATGCTTCCAGTTTGTGCCCATTCAGTATGATATTGGCTGTTGGTTTGTCGTAAATAGCTTTTATTACTTTGAGATACGTTCCATTGATACCAAGTTTATTGAGGGTTTTTAGCATAAAGGGCTGTTGAATTTTGTCAAATGCCTTCTCTGCATCAATTGAGATAATCATGTGGTTTTTGTTTTTGGTTCTGTTTATGTGGTGAATTACGTTGATAGACTTGCGTATGTTGAACCAGCCTTGCATCCCCGGGATGAATCCTACTTGATCATGATGAATAAGTTTTTTGATTTGCTGTTGCAATCGGCTTGCCAATATTTTATTGAAGGTTTTTGCATCCATGTTCATCACGGATATTGGCCTGAAGTTTTCTTTTCTTGTTGGGTCTTGGCCGGGTTTTGGTATCAGGATGATATTGGTCTCTTAAAATGATTTGGGAAGGATTCCCTCTTTTTGGATTATTTGGAATAGTTTCAGAAGGAATGGTACCAGCTCCTCTTTGTGTGTCTGGTAGAATTCGGCTGTGAATCCATCTGGACCTGGGCTTTTTTTGTGTGGTAAGCAATAGCCTGTCTTAAATCTCACTAATTCTTTCTTCTGCTTGATCAATTCTGTTAAAGAACTATGATTCATCCTTTTGTGTGCTAACTACATTTTTCAGCTCCAAAATTTCTGCTTGGTTCTTAATTATTTCAATCTCCTTGTTAAATTTACTTGATATAATTCTGAACTCCTTCTTGTGTTATCTTGAATTTCTTTGAGTTTCCTCAAAGTAGCTATTTTGAATTCTCTGTCTGACAGGTCATGTATCTCTGTGTCTCCAGGATTGGTCCCTGGTGTCTTATTTAGTTTATTTGGTGAGATCATGTTTTCTTGGATGATGTTGCTGCTTGTAGATGTTTGTCAGTGTCTGGGCATTGAGGAATTAGGTATTAATTGTAGTCTTCACTGTCTGGGCTTATTTGTAGCTATCCTTCTGGGGAAGGCTTTCCAGATATTGGAAAGGGCTTGAATGTTGTGATTCAAGCTGCATCTGCTTTAGAGGGCACTCCAAATCTAGTAACACTGTGGTTCTCATAGACTCACAGAGGTACTGCCTTGATGGTCTCGGACCAGATCTGGAAGAATTCTCTGGATTGCCAGGCAGAGACTCTTGTTCTGTTCCCTTACTTTCTTTCAAACATACAGAATCTTTGTTCTGAACCACCTAAAGCCAGGGGTGGAATGACACAAGCATCCCTGTGGTCCCCACCACTATGACTGCATCAGGTCAGACCTGAAGCCAGCACAGCAATGGGTCTCAGCCAAAGTTGCTGTAACCACTTCCTGCCTGCTGCCTATGTTCACATAAGACCCTGGGGCCCTACAATTAGCGGGCAGCAAAGTCAGCCAGGCCTGTATCCTTCCTTTCAGGGCAGCAAGGTCCCCCTGCCCCACTTCAGTTCCTAGTGGATCCAGAAATGCTGCCTGAGAGTCCAGAACTAGAGTCAAAAAACTTAGAAGTTTACCTGGTGTTTTACTTTATTGCAACTGAGCTGGCACTCCAACCAGAAGACACAGTCCTTCCTACTCTTTCCTCCCCTTCAAAGGCAGAAGAGCCTCACCCCATAGCCACTGCTACCCCAGGCCATGAGGAATGCTGCCAGCATACTGTTGATGTTCCCTTAAGACCTAGGGTTCCTTAAATCAGCTTGTCGTGAATGCTGCCTGGCCTGGGACTCACGCTTCAGGTCAGTGGACTTCCCTCTGGCTCAGGGCAGAACCAGAAATGCCATCCAAAAAGAGTCGAGTCTTAGAATTTGGGACTCCAAGAGCTCACTTGGTGCTCTACCTGGCAATGGCAGTGCCAGTACCTAGGGTGCAAGGCAAAGTCCCCTTTCCTTTTCCCTCTGCTTTTCTCAAGCCAAAGGAGTTTTGCCCCGTAGCCACCATAGCTGGGAATGTGCTGAGTCTCACCTACAGCCAGCAAGTCTCAGAGGCTCACTCAAGGCCCTCAATGTCATATCTGAGCTTTTCTTATTCAGAACCTAAGGCCTCTTTAGTCAGCAGATGATAAATGCTGCCAGGACTGGGTCCTTTCTTTCAAGGCAGCAGGTTCTCTTCTGGCCCAGAGTGTTTCTGGAAATACCACCTGGGATCTAGGTCCTAGAAAAGCAGTCTCCCAATTCTGACCAGTGCTCTGTGCTCCTGTGGCTGAATTGGTATCCTAGATGCGAAGCAAAGTCCTCCCCGCTCTTCCCTCTCCTCTCCTCAAGCAGAAGAGGGGTATCTCTTTTGGAGCCTCCAGCTGTGCAGCCTGGGCTAGAGGAGGGGTGATACCAGCACTCCCTTGGCTGCCCCAGCTGGCCTCTCAGTATGTTGCATGCCCCCACCCAGTCCATTGTCTGCAGGCCTGGTTCAGCACTATGAGTCATCTAAGAGTGGTGGTCCTTGTGGCCGAGAGTGGCTTTCAAGTTTGCTGGAAGACACAGAGTGCTGAAGCCCTTGACGGTGAGGTTTGCAGGTACTCAAGTTTGAACTGCTGGGATCAGTGATTCCCTTCTTCTTAGGGTTTTTTTAAATGCTCCCTCTGTGGGTGGGCATCAGCTGAGTTTGATGAGTTTGGTCAGCTGGCTTTCTTTCTCCTCTAACAGGACAGCATTGAGTTTAATGCCTCACAGGTGCCGTGCTCTCCCTCCCCCAGCACCGAGAGAAGCTCTCTGTATCACACCTCTGCTGCCAGGGTGGGATAGGGATGGTGCTAGCCATTTGGGAGTGTTTTTTCTATTTATTCAGTGTCTCTTTCAGCAATATGAAGTCACAACCAGGTACTGTAAGTGTTCATCGGGTTTTTGGTCTTTATAAAGGTGTATTTTTCTGTGTAGATAGTTGTTAATTTGGTCTCTTTGGTGAGGGTTGCGGCAGGGGGGGGGGCAGCCATCAGTGGAGCTTTGTATTCTACCAGCTTAATATACCTCTCCTGTTTTCTTTTGTTGCCTGTGCTTTTCATATGCGTGTGGTAAGATATGGTGCTTTCATGGGGACTAGATGGACAAGGAGGAAGGGAAATAACATGTCAAAACACCAGGAAATTCAAATTTTCCAGTAGTCATTTTCATTTTAATATGTGCCTTACTTTCTCTCATGGGCCATAGGGAACTGTCCACTGGTTGCCTCCCCACACAGGAGAGATCCTCTGCTCCCAGGGCCTCTTCAGAGTTTTCTCTCTTTCCTTTTTGTTCTCTCTCTCTCATTACACAGCAAAACTCTTCCTTTCCTATGGAGACAAGTTTAGCCATTTTTCTCAGAAGCCTTGGCTATTCCCCACAGAGCCTTCAATCCCCAGGGGCTGAGAAACTTATCTTTACAGATAAAAAGAATTCTCTCCCTAAAAGAAATTCTGACTGCTGTTAAGATAATAGGTTTCCACATCCTTAAAGGGGACAAAACTGGGGAGAGGGAGAAGGCCAGAGAAAGACATTTTTGTTCTGGAGATTGCAGTGGGGTAGTAATATGCTGGAGGTCCACAACAGCACAGATTATAGGAGAAGCATCCATGCCAGATTTGAGGGTATTCCTGTTGACTGCACTGAAAAAGATCTCTCCATGCTTACCACATGAAAACAACAGCCATTTATTTGCTTCCATTTCAGACAGAGCACAATGGGGATCGCTCATCTCTGCTCCACAATTTCCAGGCATGAGCTAGGACAGCTCAACCAGTAACAGCTGGATGGGGCAACTTAACAGAAGCCACATGGGTAAGTCCTTATTGTTCCCTGACTTCCTTGGTTCTCCTCCATATGGTGCTTCCTTCAGGTAGCTTGTGCTTCCTTACAATATGGTGATACCCAGGGAGCTGAAATTATATGTCAGCTGATTTTCAGAGATATAACATGTAACCAGCTAGTCTTCTTTAGGTTTGAGCTCAGGATTCTTAAAACATAATTTTTATTTCATAGAAAACCACAAGAAGGGAGCAATGGATTCTATTGGGGATCGGGGGTTCTTCATAAAAGGGAAGTATCATGAAAAAAGGCTTCAGTTAGCACTTGTGATGCTAAAGGAGGAATGCCATAAAATGGGAATCAGGAAGAAGCTTTTTTATCAAGTTGCATCCAGCCTTCCACACTTAAATTGTTAAACTTTCATTCTTTAGTAGATACAAGGCACATTCAATTCTCGTTCTGAGTCCTGAACCACCAGCAAACATCACCTTACTTAAAAGCATTGTGACAATTGTTCTTATTTTCTGAAATATAGTGTTGTCTCTGGTGCTGGGGACATCAGGCGTTCCAAAGTGGGTTTTGAAAATCTGGGGTGAGCTTTATTCATTTTGGCTTTATCTCAGATTTTTATGGAAATGTTTTCCCCAAGGTTGTGGTCAGAACCAAGGGTCTACTGTGGAAAACCTATACTGGGGGTTTTCATTGTTCTCTTTAAATGTCCAAGCTATTTCTTCAGGTCTGTGACAGCTGCCAGCCAGGATGAGGGATGGAGCTCATGAGGTGGGATGTTTTTCCCTGGTTCATTGTGCTTTATTGGACAAAACAAAGGATCTAGCCAGCTGCTCTGTGGAAGAGAGTAAGATGCTCAGAAAGCCCTCTTTCTTGGTCTATTATGCCATTCTGAGAAAGGAAGCTCAGGCAAGATCAATACATCCTCCGTGTAGACGTCAAATGGCCTGTGACGTGGGTTCTTCAGGGCTGTTTTTTGTAAGGATATTCCAGTCTTATGAGTTTGACATGAATTTGGCTTGATGCCCTAACAGAATGCAATGTAGGCATAATTCAATCTTCCTGTCATTGTCTATTTAACTTGGCAATCCAGACTAATTTTTTCCTGTGAAGTGAGCCCAAGACGTCACTAGGACAGTGGTTGGGTTAATTAATGAGGCATAATAATGTGCATAATAAAAGCTTATGATCTGAGTTCTCTTCCCACTATTTTCCTCTCTCCTTAGCATAGAGAACTCCTGGGCTCACAGGAATCTGTGAGTCACGTTTTCTTAAAGGAGTTTTTTCTTGTAAACAACAGTAAGGAGAAAATAATAACTTGAGAACCATCTGTTTGCGTCCTTGACATATTTTTCTTTCTTTTTTTTTTTTAACCATTTCCCCCCATTGCATGTTAAAGAAAGTAAATAGGAAAAAAAATTCTAATTATGTCACTGTTTACCGATTACAGGATAACTTTATTGTATTTATTTTAAATACCATTCGGATCCACACCCATAGCCTTAATCGTCTTTCTACTTACTGCTTTTTCCTGTTCTCTTTTTTTTTTAAATATGTAACTAATTACCTTAAACACTATTCTTAAGCTTGTTCAAATCCCTCCAGCTCAGTGGTACCAGGGAGAGCTGCGGGGATAATAGCTTTCTTTGGTATCAACAGTGACTTGGGGAAAGAACTGTTTTTACAAATGCCAGTGGCAAGTCCAGAGGACCCAGGCATAAAAGATGGCTTTAAGTCTTAGCAGTTTCACCTGGTATGGCTGAGTTTGCAGAAGTCATTAAACATTCTTATCTGAAAATGTGGATTCAACAACTTAAATTCTATAAATAGTCAAGTGCCAATTATGTATGGAGCAAGAACTGAACTAGACCTAGACTTGGTCGTAAGTATATTAACTTTGCCTCATGAGGAATCAAGTGATAGGATCCAGTGAGAGAAAGTACATTGAAGTTCTCTGTAGACTAAAGCACTGCCCGAGCCTGAGACATTGTTGACATTACTATCACAGTAAGCCATCTCATAGTCAAACTGACCAGGTTAGGATTTCACGGCCAGTTGGTTACCTTATCATGTGGAGTTGAGCAAGGAAATAATAGTGCACCAAACAAAGCTTGATGTTTGCGTTTCTATGCCTAATCCTTTCCCAGAGAGAAGAAATGGTGCCTTTATATCAGATTCCCCAGTGGATGCCATTTTGCTGCTGACATTGAGCACATGATCTACCACAGTTGAAAATGCCTTGACTTCACCACTCCAAACTTTTTCTAAAAATAGTACCATTTTTGAGCAAGGTCAAAATTTGTCAAAAACAACTTTTGTTAAAAAGAAAGCATAAACACTCTGATCAGCCTGGCACGCTGTCACGTTCTTCCTCTTGGCTCTCATCATTACCAGTGTTCGGAGGCAGAAATCTTATAAGAACAAAAGATTTGGATAAAAGTGGTGCATTTCATGTGAGTCATAGGTGATGAAGTCATAATCCAACTTCTAGCCTGCTCAATTTCTTGAAACTAGGCCCATGAGGAAACAACAGTATTCATCAAAGGAAAGATTTAACCTGCCCTGCTCCTGACAGACATCCATTAGGTCACTTTTATACATACGAATAGTAACACTATTAGATGTTATCCTCTCATAGATCCATTTTGAATTTGGAGGGAGTTATGACAAATGTTTGTATTGCTTCCAGATAACCTTAGAATACTCTCTGCATGTAGTATTTGTAAATTGTGGTTAATTGAAAAAAATTTTATTTTGAGAATTAGTCAAAAAGTTAGAATTGTCAAAGAAGAAAAAGTGGATGTAACTAAAATCACCAGGAAATTGCAAAATTGGGGCTTAGTGTCACTGTTCTAACTCAAAGTGCAGAGATACTAATACACCAGTAAACACAGCGCCTCTCTTCTAAGAGCTTACCATTTTAGACAGCAATCTGCATAAATATATGAAGGAAGTTGCTGGGGCTCCAAAATTAATACCCCAAAATGAAAGCCTCAGAAGCAAAAGTTTTTCTCTGACCTTCTCCTGCCCCCCTGACTCTCAGTCCTATTATTTCTAAAGAATAAACTAGAGAATTCTACAGAAACTAGAATCCTTCTTCCCTGAGGCCAGTCATAGAAACCAGAACCTCTTTCTCCTAAAGCCAGGCATAAAACCTAAAAATATTGCCCTAAGTTTCTCTTTACCTTTCTGCATAAAAATTGACCGTAAAGAAATTACCTGGTCTAACATTTTTTACTACAGGTCATCTTAAGATTGCCATTTCACAGAGGGTTCTGCCCTATATCCAGAACGAAGGAATGTGTGCTCAGAGAGGCCAAGCAGAACCCAGACGGACAGCCCTTGCTGGTTTCCTCAGTCCACCTATTAGCAGTACATAATACCCTTTTTGTCCAATCATATTTCTACATAGCTGTTTGGGGAATTTTGTGGAACCTAAGTATAAAAATGGACAATTTCCTCTGTATTTTGGGTCTTCTTCTAAAGGCTCCCATATATACACATTAATCTGTATGCCTTTTCTCTGATTCCTCTGCCTTTGCAAGTTGACTTTTCAGCAAACCTTCAGAGGACCAAAGGGAACATTCTTCCTTGGCCCCTACAAACCCAAATCTAATACAACAAGCATAGCTTAAAAATTTAGGACAAAAATGGTAGTGATACGAGACAGCAAGAAAAAAGAAATAGAGTTGGAATTGTGAACTGTTTAAGGAAAGTATAGTTTGAGGCCCAGAAGGAGTCAGAGATACATCAACTTTTAATCGTTCAAAAAGCTTTTGCAAATGGCTTTTGAGGCATGATTTAATCAGTCTAGCTTTTCTCCCCATTGATGTCACAAATTTGGGCAAAACCATACTTGGCTTAGTAGTCCAAGCAAGTACTAAACACAAATTATTCAAAATCCGAGACAGTGAAAGCTAACAGCCACATAAGTGGCTAGCTGGTGGAATCAAGGAAGTTTCTTAATTGAAGTAGTATTTGATGTGGGCGTGGGGATCAGTCACTTTTCTGGGGCCATTGCCTTTATTTACCCTTCGCAATGTTTCTCTTCCTTGTTTCTATAACAGAAGTCCTAGCTATGCTTCCAGGCAAGAACTTAGTCTGCAAGGTAGAACTGTCCTGTTTGCTGGGGGTCCTATGCAGATGGCTTCTCATGCACACGCCTGTCCTCATGACACTCTCAGAGCCCTCCCTGTCTTTGCCCTGGAAACACATTCCCTTCTTTTATCTCCTTTGCCCTTTGAAGACCTGGCCTCTCGCATCAGCTTTGGATTCAACTACAAGCCCACTGCTGTGGTGACCAACTGCCTTACATCTACCCACCCCCATCATACTCTCACCATTGCACTCCCCTTGTTTAGTGGGTCCACTCTGCTAAGAGACCCTCCTACCACTAGCATCTTTCCAATGGATCCACCTCAAATAGTGTAGCCTCAACCATATCCTTATAGTCAGGGAATAGGATATTCATTATCAGATGCACATGTGATCCCCTGCCTTTATGGAGATAATAGATGAGTAAGAGAAATGTAATAAACAAGTAAACTAAAAATAAATCATTTTCAAATTTTATAATTTTTAAAACTGCTATGAATAAATCACATCTAATGACAGCTTAATCTACGGCATGTTTTCCATGTGCATTTCCTCAGCGCTTTGTGTAAATTGTCTCATTTAATCTTTAGAATCCCATAAAATAGGGGCGGTGATTATTATCACTTTCTAGGTGAGGAAACTAAAGCTCAGGGATGTTAAGAAACTTCCTCGTGGTCCACAGTTGCTAAGTGTTGAGACCAAGATCTACAAAAAGGCAGTCTGACTCTAGGGCCTGTCCTTGTAACCTACCAGGTAAAGAATGAGAGTCTGGGAAGGGGTCTATTTCAACTGAGACTCAATGAGGTATGACAGGTATAACAATGAGATAGAGCTCTTGGTTTCTCCATTGTCAAGTGGTGACTTCCTTGGCAATTGCACCCCAAGGGAACCCCAAAAGTTATAAACACTGAAATCCCTTCCCTCCTGCAACTTTACTCAAACCTCTTATTCAGGTGCGATTAAACTTAGAAACTCTCCGAATCTCAGTAATCCCTTTTCATCAGAGCACAAGTCAAGACACTGGGCTTACAAAGAATCCCTAAGAGCTGCATCAAGAAGGACAATTTCCTCTATCCCTTGCCTTCCCAGCAGGGCCTAGAGGAAGTTACCACATGGCTTTTCTATCCGTTCTTTCTCTGGAAAAGCAGTGAAAACCCAATGTTTCCTCTGAATTTTATTTTTCCTAATTTACAAAGTTATAGATGCTCATTACACCTACTTTGGAAAATGAAGAACAATACAAAGGAAAACTTCACTCAGTGACAGTTACCCCCAGAATCTTTATTCCCCTTTCTGTGGATTTTCATTCTTTATTTTTTTCTATACAGATTTGTTATGTGTTGAGCTCATACTGCACATTTCAGTTAACATCATATCCCTTTCTAATACACATTTTCCCCATGTTATAGCACATCTGAAAGCTGTAATATTCTATCATGTGGGTATATCACAGTTTATGAATAATTTCCCAGTGTTGGAGATTTAGATTGTTTTCAGTTTCACACAAATAGAAACAACGATGAAACTGACATCTTGAAGTACAAAACTTTTGCTGTATTTTAGATTTATTCCTTGGGATAAATTCCCAAATTTAGAATTATCAGGTCAAAATGTATCAATGCAGTAAGCTTATAGACACGTATTGTTAAAATACTTTCCAGGAAGATTATACAAATCCCAGCAGACTGTATAACATTGTCAGCAAGACTGTGTCATTACCACACTGGACATTTAGACAGGGGACTGCAAAGCCCTGGAGAAAGTTTTCCCTGGTTTATAATTTTCTACAGGCTCAGTTTTGCAGAACCTATCACAGAGTTTCATATAGAGTTCTTGGAGGTAAGCAAGTGAAGGATTTTGGCTAAATCTCAACAGGGAGATTTTGTGAGTGGTAGAGTCAGTGAATATAAGGAGTCTTCACCAAAGGAAATAGACCGCTGGAATTTGTAGAAATATGTAGACCGTAAAAGAAGCCAAACAGAAAGCAAAAATAAGCAACCAATGAGCAATACAATCAATAAAAAGTAAGTCACCGGACTTACTTGTCTCTTTTCCCCCAGATAGTTTGGTTTTTTATCGTAGGATGGTTTGACTCACTCTATCAAGTTGTCTTTAGCTGTTTTATATCCACAAATTCTTCCCTAAATATGTGTCTCCTCTGAGCCTGGACTCAGAGGAAAAGTGATTAAGCAGTAAGATGAGAAATGGTCTTGGGAATGAAGATCTTTAATCACTGCTGAAGATTTTCTTTAATGTGCTAATATCCCAAGGATCCAGGAAAAATACTAGAAATAAAGACCTATCTTCACCAAAACAAACATCTTTGTTTGTTTTGCCCTTGGCTGCAAGACAAGTTTATTTAATAACTACATAATTTATTATCAACTCTGAGATTACGGACACCTGAAAACATCTCTTTTACTTGTTCTTTGAATTAGCCAAAGGCAAATCAGGGATTTTGCCAAACAAGGCAATGGAAAAAATAATAATCTACTGGGAAATAATAAGGTTTGGATGAGTCAAATTAAAACCATCCACTGTCCTCATAAATGATTTAGAAAATGAAATAAAATAGTTACCACTGCTTTGAGCCATGGCACACTTTCAGAAAATTTAGAAGGCAAAATGCCTTAATCTTTCACTAGGGGAGGTAGGGAGTGCTGGAGAAAAAGCAAGACTCAACAGATCTTGAAGAGAAGCAGAGCATCACACACCATACTGGCAGGAGAAGATGAATACAAAGTCCTCTGACCCATCCTCCTGTCTCCAGAAATAACCAAATTCATATAAGATATGGAGTTTCCAACTAGTACTAGCTGGGCCATAATCACTCTGGCAAGCTCCACCATGGGAGGAGAACTCTTTCCCTAGATTGAGGCCAGAAAAGAAAGGTTTTTGGTTGGGGACTGCAGGCTGTTTGTTGTTAAGGTGGCCACATTCCTTGGGTTGAAGTGGGCAGGCTGTTTTAACAGTCAGTCCAGTGGAAATATGAAAATAAGTCATGCAATTATTATTTTTAAAATTTTCTTATGTCCCTATTTCATGGCCAGGTGCTATGAGGTTAAACCTGAATATTTCTAAAACCTTGATGGGTGGTGGTAAGGACAAAAGAAGTATTCAAAAATTGCCAGGAGAAAAACACACTCTCTGTGACACTGAAGGTAGAAACAGGAATTCTGTGTCGGGCAGTCCCTTTGGTTTCTTCAGTGAGTCTCTTGATCAACTACATTTTCGTTATCCTTGGTATTGACACTGGGCTTCAGTAAAATATTCCAAATGCAAGTTTTTCTCATGACTCTGTTGTATTTTTTTTAATAATGTGGCACAGAGAGGGGAGGCGTTCTGTAGAACACTCACCCGCGATGCTAGCTGGAGGTCTGGCTTTTTAGAACACTCACCCGCCATGCTAGCTGGAGGTCTGGTATTTTGGTAGAGCACATCTGGGAAACTCAGACCCCAAAATGGCAATAAACAGATCTGAGGAGAGAAACTAGACTGAAAGTCAATGTTGATAGAGAAGTGGGAGAAGAGAGAGGTTTGAACAAGCCCAGAGATCAAACTGGGACAAGGATCAAACAGAAGTCAAAGAAAATCGAAGCAATCCCCGACAGCTTGGGGAATTTGACATCATGGGTTTTCTGGTCTTTTTCGGTTTGATTGTATTAGATTTTCATCTGAGACAATTTGTGGGAACATGGCAATACCTCCTAATGCAGATGCCATTGGCTCGGAATGAATAATAATTGAGGATCAATGTAATGTTTAAAGATAGCACTTGGCAAATCTTTAGGATATCCTTTGTATTTAACTGGAATTCCACTGAAAGGCAGTAGCGCTTTTCAAATGGATTGCTTAAGAAATCAAGAATTCTTTCCATAGGATTCTGTAGATTTCATGCAATATAAGTTTATATGAATAATGATTTCATTATTTTATTTTACTAATTATTATCCATATTTGTGTGGTTTCTAAACTAGAATAAGGCTCACTTTATTTTAAATACTTGTATGATACAGACTGTCCACGATGTCCTACCATTTCTTTTCCAGCTGTCACTCTGACCTCCTATGGCAATCACATTTGCA
Source organism: Callithrix jacchus (assembly GCF_049354715.1). Classification (NCBI taxonomy): domain Eukaryota; kingdom Metazoa; phylum Chordata; class Mammalia; order Primates; family Cebidae; genus Callithrix; species Callithrix jacchus. Next base: position 7,212,567 of record NC_133520.1, read on the forward strand.
ATTTCAAAACATTCTAAATATCATTTTAGGACTGTGCATTATATCCTTGTTTTAAACTTTCAGCTGTACACTTCAGGCAAACTAATGTCTCTAATATCATCTAATTATTCATTATCTCCCAAAAAAGAATTTTTTTTCAAATTCCTTCACATACACTTTTCAAATCTGAGAAGCCCTAATTAAACAGCAGTCACTTTCACAGCAGCATTTGCATATATAGGATAGAATGGTGAATAGTGGAGGATTTTAAACTGCAGAGACCTGGGTCCCAGCCTCGGCTCTACTGTTTACAAGACATGGACCTTGGGGACTTATCTAACATCTCTGTGTCTGTTTCCACATCAAAAACATGAAGGTAATGGCAGTACCTATCTCAGGCTTGCTGCGAAGAAAAAATGAGAAAGCCAATGTAGCTGGCCAATGGCTGGCACAGAGTCAATCTTCCCAAAAACTTTGCTATTATTTTCTCACTGTGCATTTTCCATCAGAGGATTCTGCTGGTTGTTACTTTGTATTCAGCGTTTCAGCCACAATGATACCCACTCTGCTTCCCTCAGCTTTCTGGTCTCAGAAGGACATAATTGAAGATCTTTTAGACTTTATTGGTGGGACTTGTTTTCCTATGTTTTAAGCTCCTGGGTAGATGTTACCTGACCTCTGGTTGCACAGAGAATTCTATCCAGGATCTGGCCACGGTAGTGTCATAGAAGAACTGGCTCATGGTACAGAAGAAACTGCTGTAGTGTGATGAAAATCAGAGGGACCTGGCTCAGTGCAGCTTCTGCCACTCATTAGCTTCGTGAGCTTCAGTCCTTCCACTGTAAATTGGAAATAACAATACATATATCTAGAGTTTATTAGTGAGAAAATTTGTGTAAAAGCACAAATACTATAGAGATGTGGGTGTTTATAATTCCCTTATTTATGAACCGTGGCAGCCTTTTGCTGGTTCTGCTGTAATATTAATGTAATTATATAATAATATAATATGTTGCATATTTAGCTTATTATGTGTCAGACTCAGAAATCTGTTTGTCACATGTGCCCAGTCAATTATTCCTCTTCACAAAGGCAGTCCCCTTGATTCCATTCCCACTCACCACATGTGGACAAGTTGGTCTCAGTATTGTAGCACACAATTCTCTCTCCCCAAACTCCTACCACAAGGCACAATGTAGTACTTAAGGCTCCACATCTTCTAGTTCTTATTTATCACTTCCATTCTCTAAAACAATAATGTTTCAAGTTAGCTTTTCTATTTATAAAAGTCATTTGTTAATTCCATATTAAGAAGAGCTGAATTCCTGGCTTCTCATGGTTGGAGTTATCACTCAAACAGGTGACCCTACTCATCCTCTGATTCTGCTCAACTCCAGTGTACCAGGGTTACACTACACTTGTACTTGTTTGTACGTGTCAACTTGCATACTTGTCTTTTCCCAGAGGTAAGGCTCACATTTTCTCGTTAGATTGTATGTGAGTCACCCAACGCAGAGAAGGAACCATTGCCAAATGTAACTGAACTATTGAGCTATTCTCCTCTTTTTCTTTGTAGAAAAAAAAGATTGTGAAAGCCTTTTAAATAAGGCAAAAAGATTACTGGATGCCTTTTCAATAGAAAACTAAGTGTTGCTTTTGTACCCTTGCAGTCCACCTAATTCTATCATGGTCTGCACCCGTCATTGTCTTTGAGCTATTTTCAACTCTGTACATTTTAGAAAACTGACATTTATGCAAATTATTCATATTCACAGAAATGCAAGTGAGTTTTGCCCCATGGAGGTGCAATCGATATAGCTTTGGGTCTGTGTAATAAGCCAATTTTGCATCTATTACACAAACTAATTTAAGTATTAGTGATTGCCTATATTTGTGTGCTCCTGGGAGTATCCTTTAAATGAGCTTTTCAACACCTTACTAGTTCCCTCATTAATAAGTTAAATAAAATATATGATACATGTTTACTTTATGATGTATGAAGGTCAGGATTTACCATTTTCTCAAAACTAAATTATCATTTAACTATACCCTGTCTTCCCATAAGTCAGTAATCATGAGATTCCCAGCCCATCTTCAGAGAGCTCACGCTGGACTCACTAGAGCCTCTTTATGTTGCCCTAAGTTTTAAACTGAGTTGGCCTGCTTCTAAATCAATCCTGCAAAAGTGCTGTGAGTGAAATTGGATTCTGCCTTCTTGGAATCGTCAACACACAGCTGAATTCTGAACTTGTCATCTTTAAACTTCCATTTTTGTCGGCCTGAAATATTCAGATAAGCATACTTACTGCTGCTTCCATTGTCTTATTATCAGTATTTATATTTTATATGAATTAATTACTATATCTAGGGAGGCCCCGAACATTCCAGTTCTATGGGAAGGAATCAGAAACTAGACACATTTCAGGGAGGGAATTCCAGTTGAGAGTGACTAGCAGGGGAAGAAGAAAACCAGAGAGGGCTGGCCTGAAACCCTGGGCTCAGAGGGTTCACTGAAGTTTTGGCAGCTGGGGCCCAAAAGTGAGTACTCTTTTATTCATACAATTGTGAATAAGATTATGTGTCTGTCTTTCCAAATGGTCTGTAATACCAATGAGAATAGAAAGTACATTAATCTAGTCCACTGTTAGATCCTCAGCATTTAACTCAGGGCTGAAATATATTAAGTGTTCAGTAAAAGCTTAGTAAATTAATAAATGAATAGGTAAAAGAATGAAACAATGAATCAGAGAATACAGATGATGGGACACCCAGGAATGTCAATTTTCTGGGCAATCCAAGGGCTAACCATGACTGTAATCTAAGAGTTTCTTGGCTGTAACAGTTACTAGCACCGTCGTCTTGGGCAAGTCCTTCTTTTTTTTTGAGACGGAGTTTTGCTCGTTACCCAGGCTGGAGTGCAATGGCACGACCTCGGCTCACCGCAACCTCCGCCCTCTGGGTTCAGGCAATTCTCCTGCCTCAGCCTCCTGAGGAGCTGGGATTACAGGCACGCGCCACCATGCCCAGCTAATTATTTGTATTTTTAGTAGAGACAGGGTTTCACCATGTTGACCAGGATGGTCTCGATCTCTTGACCTCGTGATCCACCCGCCTCGGCCTCCCAAAGTGCTGGGGGGCAAGTCCTTCTTTTGAGCACTCATTGCTTTGTATGCAGATGGGGGTACTGAGGCTACACATCACTAGATCACGATTTACAATGGTCAGTGGGGAATCAGGATTAGATGAGGCAGAAGAAAGAAGGGGCATGGCTCCTTCAGTTGATAGAGCTAGAGTGTCAGTCATTCTGTATAAAGAAATTTCTAAAGAACGGTAGCATAGCTGGGAAACTCAACTAGATGAATTAACAAGTTGAGATCCAGCTACACAAAGTAACAGACTGAAAGTTGTCCCTGAAATAAGGAGTTATTTTTAATATAGGGGTGCACTATTTTCTACCTGTTCTTGCAGCATCTTAAAAATGTTTCTCCCAATACTTGGCTGGGGAATTAAATCACCCTGAACACTTTCACCAATGTCTTTTATAATATTAGCACCAAATTATCTATGTAATTTTATCACTCACTGCTACACATACTGCATAATTTAATCTAATTGAACTTTTCACTGTTCCCAAACCTGCCTTGAATTTCCCCACTCATATACTTTTGTTTGGGTTGAGTTTTTGCCTGCAATATTTGCCTGCAATTCACACTTCCTGACCTGTTCAGCTATAGTACCCAGGCATATTCATCAGCTGTAAGGAAAACCCTTTCATGAATCCTTTCGTTAAATCAGTCCCAACAATATACCATCCCCCCTCATTTTATCTGTGTCAGATACAGCTTTTGATGTTTATCTCAGGGTGCAATACATTACCATTATGTACTTATGGATTCCCCCTCCCCAAGACAAAAGAAGGTCTTTGAAGGCAAGGACTACCTTATTCACTTTTCTGTTCCTTGAAGTACTAAAGACCATTTCTTATGATAGGAGGCTTTCAATAAAACCATTTCCGATTAATAAATGAATTAATGAACAAATAGACATATCTGTACCATTTGTCATTGTAATTATCTACACCACATGTTGAGGAGCAAATTTAGACCGTTACTAGAATTTCACAGATTGAAACAAACTTCAAAGTCCTTTGCTGAGGAAATTTATGCTCAAGATCCAGACTTTCTTGTTCCTGGGATTTCAGCCATTTAAACCTTCCCTAAGATTTCCACTTTTCTCTGTTTTACTGCTGCTAGTAAACATGCAACTCTTCAAAGACCTTGCATAGAGTCTTCATGAGCCGTGTTCCTTACTGACGCTTAGAGGAAAGGCTGCTGTACAGAGAATGTTCCAAGGGCATTGCTCTGCTGACACCAGCTCCACATATTTTGCACTGATGGATGGTGGTTTATAAAGTGCCATAAAGAATTTTGGAAGGATAATATGAGAACCTTAAAGATGGGTTTTGTTTTCCAGGCCATATGATGAATTAATCAGTTATTTCTTTGTAAGTTTACTTTTTCAATAAGGTTTTTTTAATGGATTAAAATATTTAAAATAAAGACAAACTATTTGCTTCTCGCCCTCAAAATAAAATGCTTTCCATTGCTTTTTATATTGCTTTTAACTATATAGTTGTGATTAGGACAGGGAAGAGTGCCTGTACACTAGGGGGCCTTGTTACTGTGTAAGACTATGCATGCGCTAACACCATGCTGATAAACTGGAGGAAATCTCTCATAATTACTACGAATCAGGGCCCCACTAACAAAAGGACCACAACATCATATGCTATTATATTTGTTAGAGCTGCCACCTTAGCAAAATATGTCACCAAGGGGTTTGGAAATGCAGGCGACATGAACAGCTGCCAAAATCTACTAGGAAAAGTCATCTATTTTCTTCTGCAGGAGTCTGACCTCCACTGCAGCCTCTTAGCAATCCTCTCTCCTCTTCGTTCTAAACCTAACTAGGGCAAATGTGTTGGCCCTCTGGTTTTTCAGGGAGCCATGCCATGCAAAAAATACCCAATATGCAGGCTGCTGCAAGCTGTCTTACCGATTTAGAAGACTCAAGGGAAAAACAAAGCCATCTATAAAGCTCTTTTAATTTCTAGCATAAGCTTTGGCTTGAGTTGTAAAGTGTATCTCATTGGTCATCTTGGATCTGAAGTCCATTCCATTCCGTAAATTCATCAGTGTGTAACTGCCACAGCTGCTGGGACTTTGGCACCTGCAGGGTACCCCTGAGAGGGTCTCTGCAAGCAGACAAGTTTATAGGCAGCAAGCCTAATGGCCACAATTTCAAGATTTGTTTTTCAAATAGTGCATGTTAAGTGGAAAAAAAAAAAAACTTTACAATATCAATGAACCAGAGAAAGTTTCTTTGGCTAAGAGGAGCCTTCTGAGAAATCTGTTATACAGCCTCTGATGTAGACGTGTAAAGAGAAACAGATTGACCCAGATTTAAATAAGGGGGAGAAAGATGAGAAAGACTAAAATCTTTAATGAGTGTCATACCCATGTTTAAATCAAGGACTCCTTCCAGCTGTAATGATGGCTTCAAATGAAGGAACATTTCTTAATTTAGAGGCTAATCCTCAGACATTGCTTTGGAGGCAAGAACATTTCTTGGGTTTAAGTCGCTTTGCTTTAAATCTCAGAGGACCATAAAACCATGTTAAGGCAATATTGGGCTAGAAATCAGCAGAGTTGAGCTCTGATCCACCTTCTGCTGATACTTTGCTTTGAGATCCTCAATTTCTACCCTTCAGGCTACATTTGTCACTTGGCAGGTGTTATGTTGGTAGCCAGACTACAGATTGGTGCCAAGATCTGAACTGTAGAGACAGGCATCCCAGCCGTGGCTGTTAGCACAGAGAAGGAGGAGGGAGGGCCTACTACCCTAGACCACGCCGAGCACCCTCCCAACACAGCCATTGAAAGCAGCACAGAGGATGTCTTTGAGTATTTCCTTCCAATCGTTTCTGAGAATAAGAGGCTACTATGCTCTTCTTTAATAAGTGTAAAGAGGAGCAAGTGTAAATGGATGCTTATTCCACACACAAGAGCCCTCAAGGACAGATCATGCTGAAAAAAAGTCAGTATGACATGAAGATTTTTTTCCATCTTGAAAAGTTTATATTAAAACATCAGGATATATTATAGTGTCAAATGGAAATCCCAGTTGCATTTATGTGAAAAAGCAGGTTGTTTCAAAAATTTTTAGGTCTTACTTAGACATTAGACCTAGATGCAAATCTAGATTTCAAAGCTTTTTAAGTTCCACATATATATTGCAAAATCCTTTAGCGTCTCTGACTCTTCACTGCATTCTCCATACTTATTCATATTTCCATCTTTAATAAGTGAAAGATGTTCTAAGCTGCATACCATGGAAGCATATTGTCATACACTTTTTAGTTTGAGGCCATGCAGAATAGCAAAGAAAAACAGAATAAAAATCACGAGGAAACTGGGCTGATGGTAGCTGCTCTGCTATATCCACGAGCCAGGTCATTTGAGCAAGCCGCTTAACCCCTTGAACCTGTTTTATCATTTCCAAAATGGCTTTATGTCCCTACTTATCCTGGAGGTTAAGGAAGATAATATAAGGTATCATTAAAAACATATTACACATCTTATATGGAATTCTATAATAGTGCACGCTTAATTTTTATACCTAGAATCTCTCTGAAAAGGTAGATTTAGTGAAAGATTCATTTCACGATTGAATCTTGATAATTTTCATGGTAAAATAATGCACACAGAGCCATTCATTAGTGAACTCCTGTGCCAAGTTTCTAGACATCCAATCTCTTAGGTGATAAGCTTTTAATGAGCTCATTCTCATGTTTTTCTTCATGCTTTATTAAAGCAATATCCCGTCTCTTGTGGTCCTCTTTCCTACCTCCGGTCTTCATCAGCCCTGGAGGGTTCCCCATCTCTGAGCTGATCCTTCCTCAAGAGGCACAGGCCAGTGTTTCCTTGATGCTCTGCCTCTGCACCCAATGATGGGGTACACTGACTAGCATCCCAAGGTACGTAGCTCAACTCAACCTAAAGTCAAGTCCCAAAGTTGCTGAAGTGTCCTCTTTTATCACTGAAAGGCAGATAAGTTCTCCATGTGACTCCACTGTATATCCTCGTATTTTAAAACAATATTTCAAAATAGAAACAAAAAAACTTTGAGTAACATATTTTTTTCAGTAGAAGGAACCATATTTATGCTGGAGTTAACTTTTCCCTACCTCCAACACATTTCTCATAACCTGAGGGTATCTTTCTTAAGAATTTGTTCCCAAAATATCCTTGCAGTTCCATAAGAACTTTTCAAGCTAAAATTCTAGAAAATAATATAGGTAGGGAAAGGAGAGGAGGTATTAAAAGGGAAAACCCTTTTAATTACTTCAGCTACCTCTGACCAACTGAGCGCAGTTCCCATGCAGCTTGGCTCACAGACTCAGTCCAGCCATTTTGGGGAGATTTGCAGGCAGCTGTCCATTTTCCCTGACTCTGAGGGAGTAATTAATCCAGAACTTGGCATTCCATCTCTGAAACGTGGTTATCCATGGAAAGATATGTTTCTGGTGTGGCTCTGCTTACAGTGATATGGGAGGGGGACAGGGAAGTGCTGGCTAGAGAGGGACAGGGTCCCTGGCAAGGGCTCCACCCTCGGTCTTGTGCCCACAGACCCAGGGGAGGACAGTACAGGCACTCCTGTTTTCATACACAAAATGTTGCATTTTCCAAGACCACTCTGGCCTGTAAAAATCCTGAGGCCCTAGTGGACACACACACAAGCAGCTGGATGTTGAGAGGAACAGAGGAGCAGAAATGCACACTGACAGACACCAGCAGATGCCAACAGGCTATCAGCAGCAACATGCAGTGGGGGCAGTCAGAGGAGAGTCTGGATGCCAGGTGGCCCGACTCCAGGGGAAGACCACCTTCCATCTCCGTCCCCCTTCTGGCCTCCCCATTCACCTGGCTGAGAGCTACCTCCACTTAATAAAACCTTGCACTCATCCTCCAAGCCCACATGTGATCTGATTTTTCTGGTACGCAAAGGCAAGAACATGGGATACATAAAGCCCTCCATCTTTGCGATAAGGCAGAGGGTCTAACTGAGCTAACACAAGCCCCCTGCAGACAGCTAAACTGAAAGAGCACTGTAACACATGCCCACTGGGGCTTTGGGAGCTGTAAACACTCAACCCTACATGCTGCCCTGGGGTCGAAGCCTACGTTTCCCATAATCCATCTGCCTGTCTGCATGCTCCCCTTAGGGGTTTGAGCTGTGGGGCACCAAGGAAGCAAGCCATGACCCCATGGCACATTCTGCAAGGGATATTAGGGAACTTGCCCGTTTCAACAAGTGAGATTCCTGCATGAAACCCCAGCCTTTGCACAAGTAATTCTTTTATTCCTCAGGTAGAAAGTGTAGGCTTACTAAATATGCTACTGATTAGAAGGAGGCCGAGATAGAAAGTGCTAAGAGCTGAGCCCTGCCTTGGCATAATGTCCAACTGATGGGGGTACTGGTAGCCTCCTCACATTAAAAAAATACCACACGTGCAATATGAAGGCAGGCCTCCATCTCCCACGGAGGTACTGCAGACAGTGTCTGCCTGCACAATCCATCTCCAGGGAATGTGAGAGGGAGGCGGAGCAGAATGGGTAATGGGAAACATAAAAACGTACAGCTGAGACAAAGAGCTGCAATTGCAAATGGCCCTTAACCAACACCAGGCCTCATCTGCTCTTAGCGTTTGAAGTCTGTAGACAGAGCCCTGTGCCATTCCCCACTAATTTCTCATGCTGGAGCTCATCAGCAGTGCAATGCAGAAAGACTAAGCCTCCAGCTTGGGTCTGCTGTCAAAGACCGAAATCAGGTCCCTGGGATGGGGCCATGTATGCTCTGGGTGTCCCGGCTGTCTCCTGGGTCAAGAGATTTAAAAGATGATCAACCATGGTGCCCACTCAGGGAAGGGCTGTGACTGTTTTGCTAGCCTGATAAAGGAAATGCACCTCAAGAGATGAAGAGGGAAATAGTGCCTTACAGAGGAGGAACAATGAGGAGCTATAGCAGCAACTTCTCAGAGATATCCTCAGAGCTCTGGACCTCAGAAGGAAAGGGGAGTTATTTGGGTAAACTGAGAGAACCACGTAAGCTTGGCGTGAGATGGCACATTTGGTCCATTCTTATCTGCTTTGTAAACGCATCTGCACGTAGCTTGGTGTTTTCACAAAATAAAAGGCACTCTCCTGGGAAGAGGCGATCAGTCTGAACTCTGTCCTGTGCTAGTTAGATCATACCACCACCTGAAGTCCTTGATTCAGGTCATCCTGACGTTACTGCTGATTAACATTACTATTTGGCTGAAGCTGGACCTGAGCTGGACCTATCCACCAAACCAGAGATGCTTTTTAATCTCTTCTGCATGAAGTCTCAGGATCTTGGGATCTCCCCTTTCCATTTGTTCTTCAAGAACTCTCTGGTGTTTAGTACAATGATATGACACATTTAGATTTTCTTCTTGATGTGTTAATTATAGATGTATAAAGGATTTTTCTGTGTTCAGAATCAGAAAAATAGGCAGATACAGCAAAAATGTATGGATCGTTTATTTCAAACCATCTAAACTTAAAACATCTGAATTATCAGATAAAATTAAAGAAGAAATTTCCTTAATTTTTACATATTATTTTATGCATTCAACACATATTTCTTGAGCATCTATGTTCCAGTTGCATATCAATGCATGATTAAAAGCACATTTGTTGGGCCAGCCATGGTGGCTTATGCCTGTAATCCCAGCATATTGGGAGGCCGAGGTGGGCTGATCATGAGGTAAGAAGATCAAGACCATCCTGGCCAACATGGTGAAACCCTGTCTCTACTAAAATACAAAAAATTAGTTGGGCATTGTGATGTGCACCTGTAGTCCCAGCTACTTGGGAGACTGAGGCATAAGAATCACTTGAACCCGGGAGGTGGAAGTTGCAGTGAGCTGAGATTGTATCACTGCATTCTATCTCAGACAACCTTCCATCTCCTAAAGAAAATTTAACAAATAATGCATTTATTTCTAGGAATTGTATCTGCAATATTACTTGGTGACTTCTTGTCCAGACAAGATGGTATAGCCTTGTTTCCTCTGTTTTTCTCTACTGACTATCAACCTTGGAAATAATTTCAGAGGTGAAAGAGAACCTAAAAGGTAAAATAGGAATGCAAACTGCTTAGGGATCCCAGTTCTGGAGGAATACACAGTGGCAGTGCCTCCAACAAACCCACTTAGCAGAAGAAGGTTACCCAGATTCTATACTTCCTGACCCCCAACCTAGCAACAGAAGGTGGCTCAGATAGACTAATTCATTTTCTATACTGAATGAGAATCCTGCCAACAATACTGGGCAAGCCTGGCAGCAGTGGCAGGGGTGATGGATCAGAAGCCTTACTGACAATACGTGGCTAGGAGAAGCATTCTCCTGCTCCACCCAGAGACACCAAGCCATAGATAGAAGTAGAAGAAAAGGAGAACAGTCAACAGCAAGGGAATTCTGCCACAAGTGGCCTTGACCAGATAGTGTCTGTGTCCCCATTAGACTGAGGGCCCCCTCTCCTCCTCCACCTAATGACACCAGGTAGTTGGGCACCTGTCAAGTTGAATCCAGCTACAACATGCACCCTGGATGGAAAACACACTATTTCACTGCTGCACCTGAAACTCTCCTTACCACTATGAGATACTAGACAGCCAGGAAGGACCTGCAAGGGGGATTGAGCTACAACATGTGGACAGGCCAAAAAGCTCCTTTGTCTCCATAGGCTTAAGTCTCCCCTCTCTTAAAGACACCAGGTAGCCAGGCAGCAACATGAAGAGGGGTTTTCAGCAGAACAAGTGGCCTGGACTAGGAAGCATATTTCTCCCAGTGGAACTGATACATCCTTCCCCACCTAAACACAGGCAGCCTGGAATCCTTACACCTCCTGAGCAAGGACCAATAGGAGTCTCACCTGCACCATATGCACCAAGCAGAACAAAGTAGCATGCTAAAGGTTCTAAAAAAAAAATTGTCATTGGATTCACAGTTCATGATAATAGGCCAGGATCTGCTGAACCTGAACAAGGAAACAGCTAAAATAAAAGATTTATATAAAATCCAGAATTTCCAAAATGTTCAAGATACAATAGAAAATCATGTGCTAAAACAACCAAATATCACAACTTGAATGGCAAAACACAATCAAATAATGCCAACACCAAGATGATAGAAATGTTAAAATCATCTGACAAAGACTTTAAAATAACCATTATAAAAATGCTTCAAAAAATGAGGAATCAGAAAATCACATTAAAAAAATGAAAGTTGTAAAAACAAAACCAAATGAAAATTATAAAACAGAATAATAAAAATTTTAATTTTTGCTGATGTATCCCATAGTAGAGTTGAGATGACAGAGGATAGAATTGGAGAACTTGAATATAAATTAATTGAATTTACCCAGTTTGAACAATAGAGAGAAAAAAAAGACTGGAAAAAACAATAGAGAGAAAAAAAGACTCAGAGACGTGTACAATAACAAAGTTTCAACAATGGGTATCCCAGAAGGGAAAGAGAAAGAGATTGGGCAGAAAGAGTATTTGAAGAAATAATGTCTAAAACTTGCCAAATGTGAAAGACAGAAATGTAAGAACCTGAGCAAATTCAAAATAGAATAAATTCAAGTGCTGGAAAGTAAATGCCAAGAGAAATATATCGAGAGCATTTGGAAGAGAACAATGTGGTACCTAGAGGGAGAAAATAATTCAATGACAACAGATTTCTTCTTTGAAACCATAGAAGCCAAAAACGTGGAACATTCTTCAAGTGATGAAAGAAAAGAATTGTCATCCACAAATTCTGTGTTTAGAGAAACTGTCGTGCAGGACTGAAGGGGCAATAAAGACATTCTTAGGTGAAAGAAAACTAAAAAAGTTTGCCACTAGCAGTCCTATCTTTAAATAATGGCTAAAGAAAGTTTTTCTTCTAACAGAGAGAAGGAATGTTGGTGAGTCAAGAGTAAAAAACAATGAAAAGAGCAGAAATATGAGTACATACCATGAAATTTTATACAGCATACTTGATCGAAACAAAAAATGTAATACCATCTGATATTCCAGGCAATCACATTTTAAAGTAATAATATAAAAAAACATAAATAAAAGTAGGTTCCAAACTTCATTTGTAGTTAAAAAAATGCTGATATCAGTGGACTGTGACAAATTGCATATATATACTATAATAAACTTAGTACTAAGAAAACTATAGAAAAAGAAACACATGAAAACACCAAAGAAATTAATAGGGAATCCTGGGAAATATTCAAGTAGTCCACGAGAAGGCAAGAAAAGATAAACAGAAGACTAGAAATAGTGGAAACAAAGAGAAAACAAATAATAAAGTGACAGACTAAAATCTAACTTATCAATAACTACCTTAAATGTAGGTGGTCTAAATAGGTCAATTAAAAGGCAGAGGTTGACTAAGTGAATTGAAATAAAGGACCCAATTATATTCTGTTTACAAGAAACTGACTTCAAATTTAACACTATAGATTGAATGTAAAAAGATTTTTGAAACTAAACAAATACTAACTATACAAAAGCAGGAATTACCTCATTAATATCAAAATATGATAAAGTTTACTTCAGAGAAAACATTACTAGAAACACAGAGGAACATTATGTAATAATAAAAAAATCAATTCATCAGGAAGCAAAAACCACCCAAGTGTGTATGCGTCAATCAATGGAGTGTCAAAATTTCTCAAGCCGATTCTGACAAAGCTGAAAGGAGAATGAGACCAATCCATACTTATAATTGGGGACTTCGAAATTCACCTCTCAGCAACTGATTGAACTCCTGGAGAAAAAATTAATAAGGACATAAAAGATTTTAACAATACAATCAAGAAACAGATAATTTAGATAATGAGCAATTAGGTTTCACATATATGAACCCTAATGGCAGAATACACCTTTTTTTCTCAAGCAGCTATTGTATGTTCACAAAGATAAGTCATATCCTGGGCCATAAAATGAATCACAAATATTTTTCAATAATTGAAACCATTCAAAATATTTTCTCAGAACATAGTAGAATAAACTAAAAGTAAGAGAAAGACAACAGGAAAATCTCCAAATTTGAGATCAAATCTCAAAATAATAAGTGCCATTCTCAAAAAATGGAAAAAAGAGGCAACCAAAATAAATCAAAAGCAAAAAGAATAAAAATAGAAACTAATTTTAAATTAAAAATAGGGAAACAGGGAAAGTCAATGAAACAAAAACTTACTTTTCTTTTTTTTTTTAATTTTTTATAGCATTTTAGGTTTTGGGGTACATGTGCAGAAAAAACTTACTTTTCAAAAAGGCCAATAAAATTGACAAATCTGGCAAAACTGATGAGCGAGAGGAAGCAAGGGACGAAGAAAGGAAGATAGAGCTATGTTAACTAAAAAATGATTGACAGAAGGTCAAAAGAATAGCATTTATTTGACAAACAATTGTTCACCGCCATTTGGGTGCGCTGAATCAGAGCAGTCCTAAATACTGTCCCATAAGGCAAGCACCAGAGCATTTTTTAATAGAGAATTTCCACACACAAAAAATGGTTTTGGAGGCAGTTCATCTGATGGTCAGAAATCCTAAATCACAAACCCATTCTAATGGATCAATTAATTGGAATATTTCCACCTGAGAGATACTGAAAACCTGGGAATACTGACTTCAGTTGTTTATCCAAGTCTATTGGAAATTCTGTGGTTTGACATTTAGCAGATGTGAGTGCAATCCTTTCACAGTCTCCTGACTCCACTTTAGAAAGCCTTGGCCTTGGTTACTTCATTTTCTTTCACATTTCCCCCCACTAACCAAGAACTTTCTCCAGAAAGCAAATTAATTAGCAAATCTAATTCTGTCCCTTATCACTGGGATGGATCTGTAGCAGGGAGTCATGTCCCTCATTGGGGGATCTCAGGCTCTAAAAGATTGTAAGGCTAGACTGAGCCTTATTTGGGTAACATGGAAGTCTTGCAAGGGGAGTCCTTGATTAATCCTGCTTTGGTCCTGGAAAGATGGTCAGATTGGATGTCTCTTCTAAATCATAGCTTTGATTGAGCACATTGTGCTTCTAAGCAACTGTAACTTTGGTAAAACTTTTATTTCTAAGTAAACTTGGGTAAGGAGTTACAGACATATCTTAAATATTACAATAGCAATAGTAATCCTAATAGTGAGTAACAAAAGTTGAAGGCTGTATTTTAGCCACATTTTGACTTTAGAGGATAGTCAGCTGAAGAGATTTTTAAAAGTCAGCATTTTAACAGTAAGCACTCTTTTTAGATAAGTAGCAAATGGTTGGATTTTTCCAACTTGGTCTCTAATTTTGAAATGTATTAATCCAAGAGTAACAGGAGGTATTGACTACAGTGTAAACACCTCCTCGCTCAGCTAAGACAGAATTCAAGGTAACTCTGTTGTGCAAGGGAGTACTAGGCATAAACCAAGACTGTAGAGAAAGCAACATGTAAGAGACCAAGTATTTCGGGGATCTTAACCATGTATTGGCCTAATCCAGAGGTCTTGTGTGAAAAGGCAACTTCAGCTATCATCTGCTTCACTTCAGGGTCAGTTTTAGCTTTTAGTCTTTGATTGTTTCTGAATTCCAGAAAATTATAGGAGCGTTCCTTAAATAAGAAACATGAATCAAAGAGTCAACACCTTTTAGTTTGGCAGCACAGGGGTTGATAAAGAATACGTGATATAAACCTTTTCATCAAGATAGAAATGCTTTTGTAAACGCTTCTTTCAATAGACATGTCGCTGACAGCAGTGATATTTGATGATGTCTTTGTCTCCTGAGAGAACAGTGTGGAAAGATTGTTCTACCAAGGTATGATTTTGCCTACAGCCCAAAATTATTCCTTTACAATACTAGAGAATGTCTCTTTTATTCAATTGAACATCAAAATCAAAGAAACCTAAATGTTAGACCTTTGTCAGATGCAAGTTTACAAATACTTTCTCCCATTCTGTAGGTTGTCTGTTTACTGTCGATAGTTATTTGCCATGCAGAAGCTCTTTAGTTTAATTAGATCCTGTTTGTCAATTTTTGCTTTTGTTGCAATTACTTTCAGCATCTTCATGAGGACTAAGCTCTGATTTTTTTTATCTTGACCAAATTCCGAGGTAAGGGGTTTGGGGATTCATGCCCTCCGAACCATAAATTCTCATGCGATAGGTTTTCTCTGTCTCTGCATATCATGACTTGCTTTCCAGTCTGACTCTGGCATAGCATTAGAAGACAAGGAAGAAATAAAAATATTTTACCCAGAAACATGTTTCTCTGCCACATCTTGAAATGGCCATGCAAAGCTGTCCTTTATGACAGAAAATCTCCATCTGTGAAGAATCTCTGTTAACATAGCCAGTTCTTTTTCTTCCAGGCCCTCCCAAAGCTGAAGAGATTGAAAGTCTAGCACCTAAAAGATCTGAGCAGAAAACATTTGTCATCTGTTGTCTCTAAGAGCAGCTATTTTAAGACTGCAAAAGAACCTTGGTTTCCACAATCTTTTACCTTAACCTGAACGTTTCCTTTCTATCAATCCCAGATCTTTAGACAAACTCAACCAATTGTCAACCAGAAAATGTTTAAACTTACCTTTAGCCTCAAAACCCTCTGCCCCACTCCCCTTCAGTCCCCACTTTGAGTTGTCCCACCTTTCTGAACCAAACCAATGTATATCTTAAATATGTTTGATGTCTCATGCTTCACTAAAATATATGAATATACAAAACCCATTCCCTAAAATATATAAACCCAAGCTGTTCTGTGCCGCAATCACCCTTGGGCACATGTTCCCAGGACCTCCTTATGGCTGTGTCACAGGCCATGGCCACTCATATTTGGCTCAGAATAAATTTCTTGAAATGTTTTACAGAGTTTGACTCTTTGTTGATATTCATCATGAAATATTTGCCAGTTTGTGTTCAGAATGGTATTTCCTAGGTTGTCTTCCAGGGATTTTGTGGTTTCAGGTTTTACATTTAAGTCTTAAATTCGTCTTGAGTTTATTTTTTTATATGGTGTAAGGAAGGAATCCAGTTTCAATCTTCTGCATATGGCTAGCCAGTTAATCCTGGCATCATTTATTAAATAGGAAGTTCTTTCCATGTTGCTTGTTTTTGTCAATTTTCTTAAAGATCAGATGGTTGTAGGTGTGCCACCTTGTTTCTGAGCTCTCTATTCTATTCCATTGGTCTATGTGTCTGTTTTTGTACTAGTACCATGTTGTTTTAGTTATCGTAGCACTGTAATATAGTTTGCAGTTGGGTAGCATGATGCCTTCGGCTTTGTGCTTTTTGCTTAGGATTGCCTTGGCTATTCAGGCTCTTTTTTGGTTTCATATTAATTTTAAAATAGGGTGTTTTTTGGTTGGTGTTTGTTTTTTAGTTTTGTGAATATTGTCGTTGGTAGTTTAATAAGAATAGCATTGATTCTGTAAATTACTTTGGGCAGTGTGGGTGTTTTGATGATATTGAGTCTTCCTATACATGAGCAGGACATGTTTTTCCATTTGTTTGTGTCATCTCTGATTTCCTTGAGCAGTGCTTTGTAATTATCATTATAAACATATTTCACCTCCCTGGTTAGGTTCATTCCTAGGTATTTTCTTCTTTTTGTGGCAATTGTGAATGGAATTGTGTTCTTGATTTGGCTCTTGGCTTCACTGTTATTGATTTATAGGGAAGGTAGTAACGTTTGTATGCTAATTTTGCATCCTGAAACTTTGCTAAAGTTGTTTATCAGCTTAAGGAGTTTTGGGCCAAGACTATAAGGTTTTCTAAACATAGAATTGTGTCATCTGCAAATAGGGATAGTTTGACTTCCTTTCTTCCTATGTGGAACTTCAACAAATTTACAAGAAATTAACAACCCCATTAAAAAGTGGGCAAACGAAGACATACATGTGGACAATGAGCACATGAGAAAAAGCTCAAGACAGCCACTTCTGCTGTGTGATCAGTCAAGTTGTTTCTCTTAGTTTCATCAGTTCCCAATTTTCAGTGCCTAGAAATTTTGATTATGGTGAAGGCAGAGAGAAGTTAAATTAAATTGAATAAATTATTGACAAAAGTTTCTTTTTCAATTTGGTTTCCCCTGGAGGTTAAAATCCTATTTATCTCCAAAGCTAATAAAAAATTGGAAGAGAAAAAAATGTCCAAAAGGCCTTGTAGCCTAATTATCTCCTAAAGACCCCATCTCCTCATACTGTGGCATTCGGAATTAAGCATCAGTATGAATTTTAGAGGGGATACAAACATTGCAGCTATACCAGGGAGTGACTACTCATGTGTACAGGGTTTCTTTGGGGGTTGATAAAAATGATTGAAACTTAGATTACGGTGACTGTTGGAAAATTCTGTGAATATATGAAAAACTATCAAATTATGTACTTTACATTCTTATGGTATGAAATGATATCTCAATAGAGATACTTAAAAATCTATACACTATGACCAAGTAGTATTGATTCCAGATATGCCAGTCTAATTTAATATTCAAGTATCAAACAAAGTAATCCACCATATCAATAGGCTAAAGAAGGAAAGTCAAATAATCATATCAATTAACAGAGGAAAGGCATTTGACAAAATCCAATTCTCATTCATGATAAAAAGAAATAAATTTAAAAAGAAATAAAAGAAAATTAGCTTAACTTGAAGAGAGCATTGTAAAAATTTTATAGCTAACATCATACTTAATGGTGAAAGACTGAATGTATAGGGAAATAGGGAACAAGGCAATGTCTACTGTGACTGCATTTGTTCAACATAATACTGGGAGGCCTAGATACTGAAATAAAACTAAAAAAGAAAATTAAAAGTATACAAGTAGGAAATGAAGAAATAAAAGTCCCTATTAGCAGATGTTACCATCATTTATGCAGAAAGTCTCCAGGAATCTACAAAAAAAAAAAAAAAAGAAGAACTTCTAGAACTAGTGAGTGAGTTCAGCAAGGTTCTTGGATAAAAGATCAACCTGTAAAAGTCAATTGCATTCCTATAAACAATGAACATACAGAAACCAAAATTTAAAATAATACCACTTACAATTGCCCCAAAGAAAATGGAATTGCTTAGGTATAAACACAAAAAAAGTCTAAGTGTAAGATCTATATGCTAAAAATTACAAAGTGCTAATGGAAGAAATTAAAGCAATAAATGAATAGAAGACAGAAAATGATCCAAGATGGCTGATTGCTAACAGCTTGGGATTGCAGCTCCCAGTGAAAGCATAGAGAACAAGAGGATGCCACACTTTCAGATGAATTTTCATCACTCACGGACCAGAAGATTCCCAGTGGAGGAGCCCCACGGGTCAACAGCGTGACTCTTGTGGCCAGCGCAGAGGTTTTGCCAGTGCCTCGGCTCAGCAGCTCTTCATGCAGAGTAAACGGGAGGAGATTCCCGGGCAGAAGAGCACCATCAGTCTTAACGCTGCTGTTTTGGCTGGCGCAGTGGGTTCTTGGATTTCAGCGCTGGGAATCAATAAACTGGACATCCACTCAGAAACCCAACTAGAAAGGTGGTAATCATAAAGATGACAGATAGATAAATTTATAACAAAGGGAAGAAACCAGCCTAAAAAGGCTGAGAATATTCAAAATCAGAACCCCTCTCCCTCTACAGGGGATTACAGTTCCTCATCAGCAATGGAACAAGCCCTAATGGAAAAGGACTATGTTCCATTAACAGAAGTAGGCTTCAGAAGGTGGATGATAAGAAACTTCTGGGAGTTAAAAGAACTTGTTCTAACCCAATGTAAAGAAACTAAGAACTTTGAAAAAAGGTTTGATGAAATGCTAACAAGAATAGACAATATAGAGAGGAATATAAATGAACTAACGGAGTTGAAAAACACAACACAAAAACTTAGCAAAATATGTACAAGTTTGAATAGCTGAATTGACCAAGCAGAAGAAAGGATATCAGAAGTCGAAGACCTACTTAATGAAATAAAACGAGAAGATAAGAGTAGAGAAAAAAGGATAAAAAGGAATGAGCAAAGTCTTCAAGAAATATGGGACTATGTGAAAAGACCTAATTTACGTTTGATAGGTGTACCTGAATGCGACGGAGAGAATGAATCCAAGCTGGAAAATACTCTTCAGGATATTATTCAGAAAAACTTTCCCAATCTACCAAAGCAGGACAATATTCAACCCCAGGTAATACAGAGAACACCACAAAGATATTCCTCAAGAAGAGCAACCCCAAGGCACATAATTGTTAGATTCACCAGGGTTGAAACAAAGGAGAAAATACTAAGGGCAGCCAGAGAGAAAGGTCAGGTTACCCACAAAGGGAAGCCTATTAGACTTACAGCAGATCTCTCCCCAGAAACTCTACAAGCCAGAAGAGAGTGGTGGCCAATACTCAACATCCTTAAAGAACAGAACTTTCAGCCCAGAATTTCATATCCTGCCAAACTAAGCTTCACAATTGAAGGAAAAATAAAATCTTTTATGAACAAGCAAGTACTCAGAGATTTTATTACCACCAGGCCTGCTTTACAAGAGCTTCTGAAAGAAGCATTATACATAGAAAGGAACAACCAGTATTAGCCTTTCTAAAAATATACGAAAAAGTAAAGATCACCAACATAAAGAAGAATTTACATCAACAAATGGATAAAATAGACAGTTAACATCAAATGGCAGTAACCCTAAATGTAAGTCGACTAAATCCCCCAATCAAAAGATACAGCCAAACCCTAATGGTATGCTACATCCAGATCCATTTCACATCCAAAAATACACAAAGACTCAAAACAAAGGGATGGAGAAAGATTTACCAACCAAATGGAGAGCAAAAATAAATAAATAAAAAGCAGGAGTTGAGTTGCAATTCTCGCATCTGATAAAATAGATTTCAAAGCAACAAAGATATAGTGGTAAAAGAATCAATGCAACAATAAGAGCTAACAATCCTAACACCCAGGTACATAAGACCCATAAAGAGATTTAGACTCAACAAGACAGAAAATTAATAAGGATATCCAGGACTTGAATACAGATCTGGAACAAGTAAACCCAATAAATATTTATAGAGCTCTCCATTTTAAATACACAAAATATACATTCTCCACCTTAGATATACAAAATATCAATCAGCCATTATTAATACCCATTTTTAGAATAAAGCTACATTCTTGTTCTCTCTCCCTCTTTTTCTTCCTCTTTCTTTCTCCCCTTCACTCCTTTTTTTATCTTTCTTTCCAAAAAAAAATGAATAGAAGACATAGAGAAATCCCCCTTATTCACAAAGGAGACATTCCAAGACCCCCAGTAGATGCTTGAAACTGCAGATAGTCATGCCTAACCCAGATCTCCCATCCTGCTTCTAACTTACACATGTGCTGACACATAAACCATAATATGAATCCTGAGGCCTTTTCTGATATTTAAGGGCTGACTGGTCAGTATTTTTATCAACAGAAAGAAGAATGAGAAAATATATCAAGAAATCTCCTTAGTCATAAAAAGAAACATACTAATTTGGGTTGAATAATGCAGTAAATGTAGTGACTCCTTCTTCCATCCTCAAATTAGTGAGAACTTCTGACCAGGATGAGGGGACGCCTGAAGAAGAGGTTCCATGTAGGGACCATGAGAACTATCATGTCACAAGAACCATTTGAGTTTCAGTTGCACAGTCCTCTATCTGACACCCTTGTAAGCAAATGTTTTAGAATTTAAAAATTTTTTAGAGGGTATATATGTAATATAGTCTATACACTGAATATTCTGGATTACTCTGATCAGGAACTGGAGTAGGATCCCTAGTTCAACACATGAAGAGTTTTATAGCATGTTTGATGGTCACATTAAGAGAGATAAATAAAAACTACCAGTAGTCTCACATTAAATCGGATCAGGTGCTGTTACCAAATGAATCTAACACACATTAAGAGAAAAAACTTGATTATCAGACTATTTTAAATGGTGGCTAATGCCACCATTTAATCTGCCTGTATGTGATGCAAGAGACATTCACAGGCATACAGTCCTGTCCAGAGGCTCCTCTAACTCTCCAGTATCCATAGGGCAAACTACACCACCAAGAAAAAACTGTATTATCATTTTTTTATTTAAACAGTGAGTTGAAAACTGATTGTTACTTGAATTACTCATCAAAAGTCAATACATTCTTCACAAAACTATACAATGTTTAGGAGAAAACATAAGAGAAATTCTGCATCATCTGAAATTGGGCAAAAAGTTAGAAATGGCAGCAGAAACATGACCCATAAAGTAAAATGGGATTTGATCAAAATTTAAAACTTTTGCTTTGCTGGATCACTGTCAAGAGACAAGCCACAGACTAGGGGAAAATATTTTGAAATTTCATACAAAGCAGAGAACATTGAATCCAGATTACATAACAAACTCTCAAAATCCAGTAATAAGGAATCAATCCAATTTAAAAATGAGCAAATAACTTCAGCAGATACTTCACCAAAAATGATACATATTCCCCTACCCCTCTTATCTGTGGGGAGTAGGTTATAAGGCCCCTAGTAGATGCCTAGTACTGCAATAATACTGACTGCTATATGCACTAAGATTTTTCCTATATATGCATACCTATGATTAAAGTTTAATGTATAAAGCAGCACAATAAGAGATTGACAACAACAATAATAAAATAGAACAATTTAACCATGTACTTTAATTAAAAAATCATGTGAATGTGATTTATCTCTCCTAAAATACCTTTTTGTTTGTACTCACCTATATTTTAGTTATGGTTAGATGCACATGACTGAAATCACGAATAAAGGAGACTATTATACTGTGTTTGTACCTTGGAAGCCTCAAGGTGGTGAATATGTCAATTATACCCAAATTGATATGTAGGTTTAATGTAATTGCCACCAAAATCCCAGCAAGCTTTACATAGTCATTGTCAAACTTGTTTTGAATTTATGTGAAAAGGCACAGTCCTTGGAATAGCTAACACAATCTTGATAAAGAATGAAGTAAGACAAATCACTCTTGCCAATACAAAGAACTATTTTATCGCTACAGTAATTAAGATACTGTGATAATGGCAGAAGTATAGACACATTCATCAATACAACAGGATAGAGAACCCCAAAATAGACCTACAATATTCCTAATTGTTTTCTGACAAAAGTGCAAAACCACTGCAATGGAGGAAGAGGCAAATGTTTTAACAGGCGGTATAAGTGGTGCTGGAGCAATTAGGTATCTATAGGTTAAAAAACAAGAAACAAAAATTCTTAAACTAAACCTCATGTCTTGTATAAAAATGAAGTTGAAATGTATCATGGATTTAAATGTAAAACTGTAAATTATTTTTTAGAAAAATAAGCATAGAATAAAATCTAGTGGTATGTATAGATTTCTTAGACTTGAAATCAAAGCATTAGATGAAAAAAAATTAATATATTGGGCTTCATCAAAATTTGGACTTTTGCTTAGTGAAAGACCCTTTAGAATAGTTATTTTTTAGAGACGGTATCTCACTATGTTGCCCAGTCTGGAGTGCAGTGACTCTTCACAGACATGATCATAGTGCACTGTAGCCTTGAGCTCTGGGCTCAAGCTATCCTCCCACCTCAGCTTCCTGAGTAGTTGAGACTACAGGCAAGTGCCACTGTGCTAGGCCTGTAAAGTCAGTTTTAAGAGTATGAAAAGACAAATTACAGGCAGGGACAAAATATTTGCAAACTAATTATTTGCCAAAGAGTAAGGTCTAGACTATAAAATGAACTTTCAAAATAGTCAAAAAAACCCAAAAGTCCTTGAATATGGGTAAGAAAATGAATAGATGTTTCGCTAATCAGAATTTAGAAATGGCAACATGTAGGGAAACCAAAATCATTAGCTACCAAGAAAATGCAAATTAAAACCACAAATTTTACCCATCATAGTGGCTAAAATTAAAAATAGCAATAATACCACATTCTGGTGAGGATGAAGAGCAATTGAATACCTCATACACTGTCACTGAGAATGGTATAGACACTCTGGGAAACACTATGGCCATTTACCAAACTTCAATTTTCAAGATAGTTTCGAAGTACATTAAATATCAATCCAGGGCTAGACTGCTAATGTCTAAGTAAAAAATAATTGCTTTGCGGGAGGACTCAAGATGGCGCTGTGAGAACAACCCAGGATTGGCGCTCGCGTTGAATCCGCAAACGGTGAGTCTGAGCTGCATTTCCAGACTGATCTTTGTTGCCCACAGAACGGGGAAACTCCCAAATATAAAAAAGACACGGGACGCCAGGCAGTAGGTCTGCCTGACGAAGCCGGCAGCCGGGGCGGCAGCGGCCGGCCCTACCCAGCAATCCCCACAGGGCGCGCTTGTCCGGGTGCCTTGTTGAACCGGCATCCTGAGACTTGAGAGGGCTAGACTTGAGACTGAACGAGACTTGGACAGAAGCCCAGCCCAGGGGATTGTAGGGACAGATCGTTAGGGATACCCAGTGGGACGAACAAAACCGCGATTTCAAACTATCCCAAGCAGACGGCCCGAGACGCTCTGTGGGGGAGGGGCGTCCACCACTACCGAGGCAACCCGCCCCAACTGAGATACACGCCCACTGCTGACACAGCCAGCCATTGCTGAGGCAACATGCTACAATGAAGAGACTCCGCCGCAGGGCGTGGCGGAGACCACAGCAGAGCCTGTAGGAACAGGGCGAATCACACAACAGCAGGGCGGAGACTCGGCAGCCAAACAGTGGCTAGTCTGCCTTCTAGCTGCGCAGGACACCTCATCGAACATCCAAAAATAAAGCCCAAACCCCTCAACACAGAGCATTTGAGAAAAAAAAAAGGGTTTTTTAATGAGCTCTGTTGCAGCAGAATCAAACCTAGCAGCCTAACAGCCCTGAAGGAACAACAGAGCGCACAGCTCAGCAATTAAACCCCTATTAAGTACAAACTGTCTCCTCAAGCAGCTCCCTGACCCCTCTATATCCAAAAGACTGACATTAGGCAGGCATCATCCTGGGACAAAGATAGCAGAAAAAGAAACTGGTAGCATCCCTCGCTGTGCCACAGCTGCTAGAGGTGCACCCCAGACAAGCAGGGTCTGGAGTGGACCTCAGCAGTCGTACAGCGAAGGGGATAGACTGGTAAAAGGAAAATCAAGCAACAGAAATACTTCATCATCAACATTCTGGGTGTCCACTCAGAGACCCAATCGAAAAGTCAGCAACTACGCAGACGACCAGCGGAAAAATCCACAAAGATGGGAAGAAACCAGCGCAAAAAGGAGGAAAACACCCGAAACCAGAACACCTCGCCTCCTAGAAAGGACCAAAACTCCTCACCAGCAAGGGAACAAAGCTGGACGGAGAATGACTGTGATGAAATGACGGAATTAGACTTCAGAAGATGGATAATGAGAAACTTTTGTGAGCTAAAAGATCATGTATTAAATCAATGCAAAGAAACTAAGAACCTTGAAAAAAGATTTGAAAAAAGATTCGAGGAAATGATAACAAGAATGGATAACTTAGAGAGGAATATGAATGAATTAAAGGAGCTGAAAAACACAATACGAGAACTTCGCGAAGCAAACGCAAGTTTCAATAGCCGAATTGACCAAGCAGAGGAAAGAATATCTGAAGTCGAAGACCAACTCAATGAAATAAAACGAGAAACCAAGATCAGAGAAAAAAGCGCAAAAAGGAATGAACAAAGTCTCCAAGAAATGTGGGACTATGTGAAAAGACCTAAACTACGTTTGATAGGTGTACCAGAAGGGGACGAAGAGAAAGAATCCAAGCTGGAAAATACTCTTCAGGACATCATCCAGGAAAATTTCCCCCACCTAGCAAGACAGGCCAACACTCAATTGCAGGAAATACAGAGAACACCACAAAGATATTCCGCAAGAAGAGCAACCCCAAGGCACAGAATCGTCAGATTCAACAGGGTTGAAATAAAGGAGAGAATACTAAGGGCAGCCAGAGAGAAAGGTTGGGTCACCCACAAAGGGAACCCCATCAGACTCACAGCAGATCTCTCGGCAGAAACACTACAAGCCAGAAGAGAGTGGGGGCCAATATTCAACATTCTTAAAGAAAAGAACTTTCAACCCAGAATTTCATATACAGCCAAACTGAGCTTCAGAAGTGAAGGAAAAATAAAATCCTTTGTGAACAAGCAAGTACTCAGAGATTTTGTCACCACCAGGCCTGCTTTGCAAGAGCTCCTAAAAGAGGCACTACACATAGAAAGGATCAACCAGTACCAGCCATTCCAAAATCACACTGAATGCTAAAGAGCTTCAACATAATGAAGAATCTACAACAACTAACAGGCAAAACAGCCAGTTAGCATCAAAATGGCAGTATCAAATTCACACATAACAATATTAACCCTAAATGTAAATGGACTAAATGCACCAATCAAAAGACACAGACTGGCAAATTGGATAAAAATCCAAAACCCATCAGTGTGCTGTATCCAGGAAACCCATCTCACATGCAAGGATACACAAAGGCTCAAAATAAAGGGATGGAGGAAGATTTACCAAGCTAATGGAAAGCAAAAAAAAGCAGGAGTTGCAATTCTCATCTCTGATAAAATAGACTTTAAAGCAACAAAGATCAAAAGAGACAAAGAAGGCCATTACATAATGGTAAAAGGATCGATACAACAAGAAGAGCTAACGATCCTAAACATATATGGACCCAATGCAGGAGCACCCAGATACATAAGGCAAGTTCTTAATGACTTACAAAAGGACTTAGACTCCCACACAATAATAGTGGGAGACTTTAACACTCCACTGTCAATATTAGACAGATCAACCAGGCAGAAAATCAACAAGGATATCCAGGGCTTGAACTCAGACCTGGAGCAAGCAAACCTGATAGACATTTACAGAACTCTCCACCCCAAATCCACAGAATACACATTCTTCTCAGCACCACATCACACCTACTCTAAAATTGACCACATAATTGGAAGTAAAGCACTGCTCAACAAATGCAAAACAACTGAAATCATAACAAACAGCCTCTCAGACCATAATGCAATCAAGTTAGAACTCAGAATTCAGAAACAGACCCAGAACCGCACAGCTTCATGGAAACTGAACAACTGGCTCTTGAATGTTGACTGGGTAAACAACGAAATGAAGGCAGAAATAAAGAAGTTCTTCGAAACCAATGAGAACGAAGACACAACGTGCCAGAAACTCTGGGACACATTTAAAGCAGTCTCTAGAGGAAAGTATATAGCAATAAGTGCCCATATGAGGAGAATGGAGAGATCCAAAATTGACACCCTATCGTCAAAATTGAAAGAGCTAGAGGAGCAAGATCAAAAAAACTCAAAACCCAGCAGAAGACAAGAAATAACTAAGATCAGAGCTGAGCTGAAGGAGATTGAGACACGAAAAACCCTTCAAAAATTCAATAAATCCAAGAGCTGGTTTTTTGAAAAGATCAACAAAATAGACAGACCACTAGCCAGATTGATTAAAAATAAAAGAGAGAACAACCAAATAGATGCAATAAAAAATGATAAAGGGGAAATCACCACAGATTCCACAGAAATTCAAACCATCATCAGAGAATATTACAAACAACTCTATGTGCATAAACTAGTAAACCTGGAAGAAATGGATAAATTCCTGGACTCCTGTGTCCCAAGCCTAAACCAGGAGGAAGCTGAAACTATGAATAAACCAATAACAAGGTCTGAAGTTGAGGCAGCAATTAAGAGCCTACCACACAAAAAAAGCCCAGGTCCAGACGGGTTCACAGCCTAATTCTACCAGACACACAAGGAGGAGCTGGTACCATTCCTTCTAAAACTATTTCAAACAATCCAAAAAGAGGGAATCCTTCCCAAATCATTTTATGAGACCAACATCATCCTGATACCAAAACTCGGCAGAGACCCAATGAGAAAAGAAAACTTCCGGCCAATATCCATGATGAACATAGATGCAAAAATCTTCAATAAAATATTGGCAAGCCGATTGCAACAGCAAATCAAAAAACTTATTCATCATGATCAAGTAGGATTCATCCCAGGGATGCAAGGCTGGTTCAACATACGCAAGTCTATCAACGTAATTCACCACATAAACAGAACCAAAAACAAAAACCACATGATTATCTCAATTGACGCAGAGAAGGCATTTGACAAAATTCAACAGCCCTTTATGCTAAAAACCCTCAATAAACTTGGTATCGATGGAACGTATCTCAAAGTAATAAAAGCTATTTATGACAAACCAACAGCCAATATCATACTGAATGGGCAAAAACTGGAAGCATTCCCTTTAAAATCTGGCACTAGACAAGGATGCCCTCTCTCACCACTCCTATTCAATATAGTACTGGAAGTTCTAGCCAGAGCAATCAGGCAAGAAAAAGAAATAAAGGGTATTCAAATAGGAAAGGTGGAAGCCAAATTGTCTCTATTTGCAGACGACATGATACTGTACCTAGAAGACCCCATCGCCTCAGCCCAAAAACTCCTGAAACTGATAAGCAACTTCAGCAAAGTCTCAGGATATAAAATCAATGTACAAAAATCACAAGGATTCGTCTACACCAATAACAGACTTAAAGAAAGCCAAATCAAGAGCGAACTGCCATTCGCAATTGCTACAAAAAGAATAAAATACCTTGGAATACAACTCACAAGGAACGTAAGAGACCTCTTCAAGGAGAACTACAAACCACTGCTCAACGAAATCAGAGAGGACACAAACAGATGGAGAAACATTCCATGTTCATGGTTAGGAAGAATTAATATCGTGAAAATGGCTATACTGCCCAAAGTAATTTACAGAATCAACGCTATCCCCATCAAGCTACCATTGACTTTCTTCACAGAACTGGAAAAAACCACCATGAACTTCATATGGAACCAAAAGAGAGCCCGCATAGCCAAGTCAATTCTAAGCAAAAAGAACACAGCGGGGGGCATCACACTACCGGATTTCAAACTATACTACAAGGCTACAGTAATCAAAACAGCATGGTACTGGTACCAAAACAGAGATATAGACCAATGGAACAAAACAGAGGCACCGGAGGCAACACAACATACATACAACTATACAATCTTTGATAAACCTGACAAAAACAAGCAATGGGGAAAGGATTCCATGTTTAACAAATGGTGTTGGGAAAACTGGCTAGCCATGTGCAGAAAGCAGAAACTGGACCCCTTCCTGACACCTTACACTAAAATTAACTCCAGATGGATTAAAGACTTAAACATAAGACCTGGCACCATAAAAACCCTAGAAGGAAATCTAGGCAAAACCATCCAGGACATAGGAGTAGGCAAGGACTTCATGAACAAAACACCAAAAGCATTGGCAACAAAAGCCAAAATAGACAAATGGGACCTAATGAAACTCCACAGCTTCTGCACGGCAAAAGAAACAGTCACTAGAGTGGATCGGCAACCAACAGAATGGGAAAAAATTTTCGCAGTCTACCCATCTGACAAAGGGCTGATATCCAGAATTTACAAAGAACTCAAACAGATTTATAGGAAAAAAACAAGCCCATTCAAAAGTGGGCAAAGGATATGAACAGACCCTTTACAAAAGAAGACATATATGAGGCCAACAATCATATGAAAAAATGCTCATCGTCACTGGTCATCAGAGAGATGCAAATCAAAACCACATTGAGATACCATCTCACGCCAGTTAGAATGGCGATCATTAAAAAATCTGGAGACAACAGATGCTGGAGAGGATGTGGAGAAAAAGGAACACTTTTACACCGTTGGTGGGAGTGTAAATTAGTTCAACCATTGTGGAAGACAGTGTGTCGCTTCCTCAAGGCCTTAGAAATAGAAATTCCATTTGACCCAGCAATCCCATTACTGGGTATATATCCAAAAGACTATAAATCGTTCTACTATAAGGACACATGTACACGAATGTTCATTGCAGCACTGTTTACAATAGCAAAGACCTGGAATCAACCCAAATGCCCATTGATAATAGACTGGATTGGAAAAATGTGGCACATATACACCATGGAATATTATGCAGCAATCAGAAATGATGAGTTTGTGTCGTTTGTAGGGACATGGATGAATCTGGAAAACATCATCCTCAGCAAACTGACACAAGAACAGAAAATGAAACACCGCATATCCTCACTCATAGGCGGGTGATGAAAAATGAGAACACATGGACACAGAAAGGGGAGTACTAAACACTGGGGTCTATTGGGGGGAAAAGGGAAGGGCCAGTGGGAGGGGGAGGTGGGGAGGGATAGCCTGGGGAGAAATGCCAAATGTGGGTGAAGGGGAGAAGAAAAGAAAAGCACACTGTCATGTGTGTACCTACGCAACTGTCTTGCATGCTCTGCTCATGTACCCCAAAACCTAAAATCCAATAAAAAATTTAAAAAAAAATAATAATAATAATTGCATTTGCACATGTGCATTTGATAAATTAGAATAGAGTATCAATACAGAGGAAAAAGTTAACTGTGATAAAATGAAGTTGTTGTTAGAGAATATTGCATATTGTTTTAAGAGTACCAAGAAAATGTAGGAAATATAGGAAAGAATGCTATTCTTCCCTATACCAGTTGATATTCTGCTTTTAATAGTGCAATGTAATTTGCTTTATGGAATTAAGAGTTAAAGGAAAATAAGACATTGAACAACTAGTAATTGTGGAACATACAAGAAGCAATTAATTATTGTAATAAAGTACATTATTTGGAGTGTAATTCATCATATAGTCCTATTAATATGACTGTAATAAGTACAAATTAGGAATTAATGAGCAGAGAAACAATTGACAAATGACAGCAGAACACTTACACATAAAAAACAATAGAGAATATAAATTAACCTTACCTAATAATCTTTTAGCTACTCAAGTTATTTTTTTAAAGTCATTTTAAAAGTTAATAAAAATATTTCTCCTATGCAATTTAATAACTGTTCAATAAAATATTAAACACTGTCTTACTTCAATATATGGAAGCTTTACTTGAGACATCATGTATATCCAAATATGGAAATTTTCGCCCTCCTTGACATCACTCAGACTACACAAACAAGACAGATTGAGGTCGATGAGAATATGCATCAAATTATATTTATTAATAGTAATAACAGGATATTCATCTTTGTGGATTCACATATTTTTTAAAATAAATAGTGTATAATCCATCAGGAAGGGAGGAAGGAAAGTACGAAGGTAGGCAGCAAGGAAGCAGGAAGGAGAGAAGTAAGGAAGATAATCTTCTAGATTATTTAAGAAATGGAAGAAGAGATTATGATTCCAAGTATTCCACTGTACAATATAGTTCAACTCAGAACATTCTGACAGAGTTCATCTCTACCATCATTTTCTCACTTAACAGAAATATGTGTGAGATAAAGACCTTACTGTGAGTTATGGGGCTTTAACTAAAAAAGTCTTTGCTGATGCCTGTATTTTTGAATTGTCCTTCAGTGCCCTGATATGGTTTGGCTGTGTCCTCACCCAATTTTCATCTTAAATTGTAGCTCCCATAATCCCCACATGTCCTGGGAGGGACCCAGTAGGAGGTAATTGAATCATGCAGGTGGTTACCCTCGTGCTGCTCATGTGACAGTGAGTTCTCACATATCTGATGGTTTTATAAGGGGCCTTTCCCCTTTGCTTGGCACTTACTGCTGCCACCATGTAAAGAAGGACATGTTTGCTTCTCCTTCTACCATGATTGTAAGTTTCCTAAGACCTCCCCAGCAATGCTGAACTGCGAGTCTGTTAAACCTCTTTCCTTTATAAATTACTCAGTCTCAGGTATGTCTTTGTTAGCCGCATGTGAGCAGATTAATACATGCCCCATAGATTCAGGCTAGGTAAGCAGCATGTGTTTATAAAATGGGAGAAAGAAAATTTTGAAAAGGACAATGGGAAAGGAAATTCCACATGAAGCCCATCAGCAGGCGTCATCTCAGGTGGTTCTGTTTTGGGGAAGTGTTCACATGGAAGTTGAGAATATACCCAGAGACTATCACCCTGTCTTTAGCAGCAAATTATAGTCAATCACCTACTCAGTGAGATGAATTAAATAATCAGACAAAGGTATCAATGCTAACATGTGCACAGTTGATTTTAGTTTCATAATATCTCTACCAGGAACACTTACATTTAAATAAGAGATCATGCGTTTTAAATGGCTTTATCTTATTTACATCTGGGTGTCTTGAGGAGATATGTTCATCACACTTCATTTAAAACTGTGCTCCATTTAATATATAAAACCAGTCAGAAATAGAAACACTGAATATGTCTATTATACCTTACTTATGTCCTTGAATTATAGACCTTTTTTATAATTATAGGCCCTTGAATTATAGACACTTTTTTAAGAAAGTGAAATTTGTTTCTCTAACACCCATGAAAAAATATAGCATATATTTTATGAGCAGGTTCACATGTGTCTTTTTGTTTCATCAAAGAATAGTAAAAAAGCTGAATAGAAGGTAATTGTGAATCACTTAAAAGCATAATTTACTGTACTAGAGATGTTAAAATACATTAAGTGATATAAAATTATAGAAATAAATTATTAAATGATAACATATACCAAATGAATGATCAGTCTTCTACTTATGTAGGCTTAAGTACTTGTCTACCCACCATCCATCAAAAAATACTTTTTGTTGATATCACAGAGAGCAAATAACTGGTTGAATGATTAAGTTTCTCAAGTTTCAACTCTATCAGCTTCAAAAATCTGGAGAGAAATTCAGGAGTGGATGCTCTGAGACCTGCAGCTCTGTGATAGCCAGCTTCAAACACAATATATTAAGTATACATTTATCAACTGTTTCCTAAAAAGCATATGAGTATGGGACAATATCAGAATCCCTCATCTAAAAGTCAACAACAAAAAACTCAATGAACAAGTTGGCAAAGGACTTGATAGACACTTTTCTAAAGAAATACAAATGACCAATAAGCAGAAGATGCCCAGCATCATTAGTAATTAGAAAAATACATATCAAAAGCACAGTGAGATGTCACTTCAAAATCATTAGAATTCTGTGACTTAAAACGACAAATAACTTGTTAATAATGATATAGAAAAATAGAAATGTGTGCATTGCTGGTGTGAAAGTAAAAAAGGACACAGTTGCTATGGGACTGTTTGGTAGTTACCCAAAAAGTTAAATAGAATCACTATATGATCTGTTAATTCAACTCCTGAATATGTATGACAAAGAAATAAAAGCAGGGACTTAGATACGTGTACACCAATGTTCCTAGCAGCATTATTCACAAAAGCCAAAAAATGGAAGCAACCCAAATGTCCATAATGTCTATTGACAGATGAATGGAAAAGTAAAATCTATCTATCATCTATCTATCTATCTATCTTTCTATCTATCTATCTGGCTGGCTGTCTGTCTGTCTGTCTGTCTATAAAATATACAACCGAATATTATTATTTCTTAAAAACAAATAAAATTCACATGTATACTACAACATGGATGAACTTTGAAGACATTATGCTAAGTGATATGAGACAGACATGGAAGAACAAAATTATATTATTCCACTGATCCAAGTGGCTAGAACAGGCAAATTTATATAGATAGAAAGTGGAATATGTTAATAGGGCCTGGGGAATGAGGAAACAAGGAGTTTGTTTTTTAAAGGGTACTGAATTTCTGTTGGGATGATGGAAACGTTTGGGAAGTAGACTGTGGTGTGGTTGCACAGCACTGTGAGGGTACTTCATGCCATTGAACTTTATACTTAAAAAGAGTTAAAACAGTTAAGTTTTATGTTATATGCATTTTACCACAATAATGAAAAAAAAAGAAAGAAAAACCACCACAATGAGATGCCCCTATACACCTTTTAGAATGGTTAAATTTTCAGAGAATGAAAATAGCAGGTGCTGGTGAAGATGAGAAACAAATGGAATACGAATGGAAGGGTGAAGCACCACAGCCTTTCTAAAACTGTTGATAACGTCGTATATAGTTACCCCTCTTGCGTTTATTTACCAAAGAGAAATTTTTAAAAAGCACAAAGACTTATAAAAATTATTGATAGCAGCATTATTCATAAAACAACCAAACTAAAAATAGCCCAAATGTCCATCAACTGATGAGCAGATATATCCCCATTGCATGGAAATTACATGGCAATAAAAAGGAACCAAAATATTACTATATGCCACAATATGGTAAATCTCAAAATAATTATGCTGAATTTAGAAATCCAAAATGAAATACAGACTGTATGATTTCATTTATATGTAATTTTTTTTTAAATTATTTATTTACTTTAGGTGCATTCTATATCTGGCATTTCTCCCCATGTTATCCCTCCCCACCCTCCCCTCCCTCCCTACGCCCCACTGTCTCTCCCCTACCCCCCCAACTGCCCCCAGTGTGTGATGTTCCTCTCCCTGACTCCATGTGTTCTCGTTGTTCAACACCCACCTATGAGTGAGAACATAGGTGTTTGGCTTTCTGTTCTTGTGTCAGTTTGCTGAGAATGATGGTGTCCAGATTCATCCAAGTCCCTACAAAGGACACAAACTCATCGTTTTTTATGGCTTCGTACTATTCCATGGTGTATGTGTACCACATTTTCTTTGTCCAATCTATCACTGATGGGCATTTGGGTTGGTTCCAGGTCTTTGCTATTGTACACAGGGCTGCAAAATAAGAAAGCAAAATTCAATGACAGATGGGCAGATCGGTGGTTTCTTGGGTTGAAAATTAGGGTAGATGTTGAATGGGGAAGGAAGGAACTTTTCAAAGTGATAGGCCTGTTCTATATCTTAATTGTGGTTGTTGTTAGAAACTGTATAAAGATACCAAAATTCACTAAACTCTACATTTACCAAAAAAAAAGTTATTCACCTTCCTCCTGCACTGTGGTAAGAACCCTGAATTCCAGCACTCCACTGCTCCCATCTGCACAAAGCCCTAGGGAGGGCAGAGACAATGCTTGGGTTTGCTCCTTTGCTCTGCTCAAACTTCTAGCCTTTGTGGTTTTCCCTAATTGCTTATAGTATTTCTCTGAGCCTTGTAATTTGAATTTTTTGGCCACCTCCTCACCAAATTTATATGTTAAAACATAATTTCCAGTGGGATGGTATTAGGAAGTGTGGCCTTTGGGAGGTGATTAGGTCATGAGGACTCCACTCTCATGAATGGGATTAGTGCCCTTCAAAAAGAGGCCTTGCCTTTTTCACCACATGAGGACAGAGCTAAAAGGTGCCATCTATGAACCAGGAAATGGGCCTGAACCAGACACTGAATCTTCTGGCACCCTGATCTTGGACTTCCAAGCCTCCAGGAGTGTGACCAATAAATTTCTGTTGTTTTAAAGCTACCTATGTGTTATAGCAGCCTGAGACTTTTACTTTTAAATGAAGATAGCAATCACAAATTTATCCTGTTACTGCTCACTTTAGCTTCTGCCTCAGTACACTGTCTCCTGCCGAACTCCCCTGCTGCTTCTTCAAAAGCACGTAGGCAAGGCAAACCACTCTGCCCACAGCCTACTCCCAAGTACATCACCATTATGTAATTTCTGTCATCAGTGTTTTAACTAAGTTCTGAGCACATTCCCCAGCCATGCTTAACAACAAATGGAAAAAATGGCTTTTAATTCCTTTGTATCAAACTTATATGGTGAAGTGCAAGTTGGGGGCCCAAGTAAAAGTAGAAAGGTTAGAGAAATAAATAAAGAAAGGGTCCTAATGCAAAATTATATGAAGCAATATATTATCCACCAAAGCATAAGTCCTAATATTTCTTTAGAGAACAGCCATAATAAACAACACTCTCCCTGAAGAGCCACAACACCTGCTACTGATTTTTTTTTCTTCCTTTAAATTGGAAATCACTGATGGAATTCTACCAGCAGAAGAGGACTCAGGCTATTGCTTTTAGACAGCTGGGAAATGTGCTTTCAAGATGTCCGTGAGCACCCAGATGGTAGCCTGAATCCAGAGATGGATGGGGGAAGAAGATCAGGAGAGACAGACAAAAACAGTAACAGAAAAGGACAGTGAGAAACCTAAAAAGATGGAGGGAGAGAGAGAATAAAATCCAGATTCAATTTCTTATGGCAACCTGAGCAGTTTGGTTTGCTAGCTGGTTCTCTAAGCACTGCTTCCATATTTTGGATTTAATAAAGCCACAGTAAGCCTTTTGCCCCAACCACCTTTTTGTGCTTAATTGTTAAACTCATATACAATTGGAAGGAAATCGAATCCATATGTTCCTATTCATTTATACTTAAATCATCCAAATACAGTGTTTTAACCCCAATTTGTCATTCACAGAAACTTTGGAGACTTAAATAAATTTCTGGAGGTCTGTCCTAATTCTCCACTCTTTTGTGGTCCTCAAGTAAATACATATATTTGAATTCAAGAGTTTGAGAGATGTATAAGAAATTCCAAAATAAAATTTTCCTCCCTTTATCAGTTTTCCTCCAACTTCATTGGAGGGAATCCCTAGGTAGACAGTGTTTGGTGTGTGACAGTTTCTTTAAGAAATAAATCCTCATACAACCCTAAGGGCACCATGTAAAAGAGTGCACCATCTCTAAAAAAAATCCCACATGCCTTGGACTAACCCTCCATTCATGGACATCAACTTTTCTTGTGCCTAGGACAGTGCCTGCTGTATATTAGGAGATTACTAAATGTTGAATAAATAAGTGAAAGAATGAATATTCTCCCTTTTCATCCTAACCTTGCCCACCTGTCTTCTTGCTCATGGTTTAGCAAACAGATTTTCCATTCTATGCTCCATCCTTAGACGACAGCAAGTCAACCTTCTGCCAGTTTCATTCTGCCCAGGTGCTCCTTCTGGGTATCAGGTTTTCTAGGTCTGTAAGGCTACAACTGGGAAACTGTGGACATATCTTCCTCTTTTAGAATTTTGTCACTGGCAGACCCTGATTACATCATCAATTATAATCTGACTATTTGCTATTTGTATAGTGATATATATGAACTTATAAAGAGAATATAGAAAAACTTTCTGCAATAAATAGAAAACATACCTTTTTATTTATTTACTTTTTGAGACAAGGCCTTGCTCTGTTGCCCAGGCTGGAATGCAGTGGCATGATCTCAACTCACTGCAACCTCTGCCCACTGGGCTCAAGCAATCCTCCTGCCAGAATCTCCTGATTAGCTGGGACCACAGGTATGCACCACCATGTTTGGCTAATTTTTTAATTTTTTTATGGATACAGGGTCTCATTTTGTAGCCCAGGCAGGACTTGAACTCCTTAAATCAAGCAATCTGCCACGTTGGCCTCCCTAAGCGATAGGATTACAGGCGTGAGCACCTGACCTAAAATGCACATCTTTGTAAAGGCCACTTGTTTGTATCTCCGTTGATCCTTTTGACCTTTTTGGCCTATCTTTTGGTAAGGGAGGCAAAATGGAGGTAAATTCTTCATTAATTTTACGTCTTCATTTTTCTCTCTATAATTAGCAAGTCAGGTAGAATTAAGCTCACAGAAAGTGTGGTTTAGGGTTTACTTTTGATAGTATACATGTGTCCTTTGGCAAGTCCCCGTGCTGAATGTACTATATGGGGACAATTCACTCCTTTATTTTCATAAAAAGAAATCAATTCCATGTGTTCCTTTGAGGGAGATTTCTGTGAATGATATTTGTGTGATTAACAACACATACTGTCAGTTTCTGTTGATGCCACTTGTAAATTGTCCCAATTCAACCTGATTTTTAAGTCTTCCTGGATTTGTTTGGTGGTTGGGTAATCATTTTTACTACTGATGTATTCTACAATCAGCCCCAATCTGAGTTCCCTCCAAACCTCCTGCTCAGTTAATGAAGCTGACCATCTTCATGCTGTTGTCTTCTTACCCCAGCTTCTCTCCCAGTGTGCCCATCCCATGTCCTGTCTCTGACCCAGTGCTGTGTTTTACTTTACTGTGACACCAGAAGTTGTACAGGAATTCATTTTTCTGCATCTTTGTATCCCCAGCTCTTTGCATACTGTCACATAGATGCATGAGCACGTAGAGGCACTCGATAATGCTTGTCCAAAACTACACATGAACAAGTTTGCATGAAAATACTTGCTTTTTTCCTTCGACACCTTGCTGAGCAGCAAGCTACTGTATCCCTTTGAATGCTAAAAATTTCTTAATATGGTGAACGGTTGTAGGTTAAGAAGCATTAAGCAAGTTAGACAACAAATATTTGGGAATCACATCCGGACCCTCCTGACAATCTCAATCACTATTCTTAGAAAATAATTGGCTTTATAAAGCCCTAACTTCCTGATCTGATTTGCAATAGGGAGTGGGAAGAGTATGGATTTCATTTAGTCACTCACCACCATTTACTAACTTTCCATTCAGTTCAAATCCCTGAGTCATTTTAGTCCCTGAGATGGACCTACATGCTCTTCCCTGTCCTTCTTGGTTAGAAAAGCTCTGGCAGTGTGTGGATGGGGGTGGCCACAGACACCCCTTGCACACATGCTCATTGGGCTTCCAACGAGCCTCCAAACAGGCTGTAGAGGTCTGCTGTATTATTTCCACACAGAACAGATTCTATTGGAATCTTTCAAACTTATATATTCAGCTGAAGCTGGATTTAAACTTTTTGCTCGTATCGTGGCAAAGGCAACTGAACAGAAAAGGCTGGATTTTCATTTTGTGCAGTTAAATCTGCACTCTGCTCCATTATTGCACAGAGCATATGCAGGTAGTTCGGAAAAAGAAAGGCATACCTTGCACTAGAATCTGTGTTTCCTAGAACCTTCTGAGCAGGGGAAAAGAGAGGGGAGAAGGCTCCCAGGGCAATGTCCTGCACAGACACAAAGAGCATTGTCCGTGCCACTCAGATGGTCAGTACTGAACCTCTAATTATGATTACCAGAGTTTATGGGCAGTTGCCTAGACAGATGTCAGACATCTGCCCGCTAGGATCCACATTAACATCAGCTGAGGTCTGCTCCTGCCATTGTACTGATGCTATGACAAGGTGAAATCTCTCTGTATCAGCCTAATTCCAGTCCAGCTCAAAACGCCTCTGTTGAACAGAAGTTTTCACGTATGTATCACTATGTTAAAAGTTTAAAAGGAACATGATGAAATTCTTTATATTATATAACTTGCTTATTAAAATGACCAAATGATCTATAGTCAGATTATGTCAGTACGGTTTAGATAATTTATATTGAATAATAATAATACATATGATATGCACTGTACTTGATGAACTCTCCCTTGAAACCCCCACAAATATGTCTACCTGGCAATGTTTAATCCATCTTTTGTTTCCCAGCTCAGAAATTTTCTCTCTTTATAATCCCATTGCACTGTATGCTTAGCACTACTAAATATATTACCTCATGAAATCATAATTATTTATTTACATTTCTATCTCTCCACTCTACTTCTAATTCCTTAAGAGCACAGTGGGCTGTTTACCAATTTTCCCATTTTTATTACAGATCTTTGTACTGCCAGTTCTTTGCACAATGCCACGTAGATGCATGAGCATCACCTCTAGAAGAGTTCCTAGCACACACCAAAAAATTACTCTGGCATAAATGTTTCTAAAGTTTGCAAAGTACTTTCATATACTTTATCCCAATTTATACTCACAATGATCCTGTGAGGCAGGCATTTTTATCCCCCCCCGTAAAAGCTGAGGAAATTAAGGCTTAGAAAGATTAAGTGATTGGGACAAGGGTGCACAGTTAATGAATGCCATAAATTTAATGCTGGCCAAGATCTTCCAAATGCCAAATCCTGCATTGTTTCCAGTGTGCCACAGTTGCCTTTTGAGATGTCATTGCTCTCCCAACTGAGGAAATGACCATTATCACCATTTTGCAGGTCAAGAAAAGCAAATCCTGAAACTCCGCCAGGTAATTCAGTTCTCATCTCTGGCAGCAACAGGAACCAAGAATAGAAATCCAGAATTACTATTCTGCCTCATAGCCAGTTCCCATGCATGTAATGAGCACCATGTGTTCCCTGATCAAATAAGCCTGTGAATAAGATGAACATGGACAAACACACCAGTCTAAACCCCCTCACAGTTGGCAGGAACAGTTAGCATTGTGCTGGACATAGAAGAAATACTTTTATTCTTTCTGCCCAATACACTTATACCAATCATGGGTTTAAGATGACATTTTGACTTCATGACACACACATTCTCCTGTTCTTAACCCACTGACTCCACTTTCACATTCTATCTTAAGAGCACAATCGTCCAAAAGGATCCCCACCCTGCTCTGCTACTAGCTTCTGAACTCCTTCCGTTTTGTTTTACCACAAGGACAGAATCATTCTATTTCTTGGTTGAGAGATTCTGAAGGGAACACTTAGAGGCTCTGAAATATTCGGGGAACAGGGAGCATTGTTTTCATCTGAACTATCTGAGATCCTTCTAGGGTAAGTCAGAACTCCCTGGGATCCTTCAGAACTCCTGGGCCATTTGAGTCCACGCTAACCTGAACTTCCTTAGCCTTTCAGTGGTTCCTGACACCTGTCTTCTATGGCTCCATCTCAAATTTCAGTGACTATGAAATGCTTGTTTTGTGCTGACATGCACAGCAGCCCAAAAAACTCAGCACCAATCACTTTTAAGACAGTTAACAAGAAACAAAGGAGCTGCATATTCTCATTAACTTTCATATTAAAGCAAAAAGTGGTCTCACTTCCATCTTCTTGACTTTCATTTAAAAAATTAGACATAGACTCTCTTCTAAACCTGAAGAATTGATTTGGCTTTGGGATCAGAAAATTGTCAATGAAATTTGAGATATGATATTCAAACTATAAGGCCTTGAGATATTACTTAGGTTTTTGCAGTGAGAATGTAATAAAAATTAGGCCAGTCCCGGTGGCTCACGCCTGTAATCCCAGCACTTTCGGAGGCCAAGGTGGGTGGATCACGAGGTCAAGAGATGGAGATTATCCTGGTCAACATGGTGAAATGCCATCTCTACTAAAAATACAAAAAATTAGCTGGGCATGGTGATGTGTGCCTGTAATCCCAGCTACTCCGGAGGCTGAGGCAGGAGAATTGCTTGAACCCAGGAGGCGGAGGTTGCTGTGAGCCGAGATCGCGCCATTGCACTCCAGCCTGGGTAACAAGAGCAAAACTCTGTGTAAAAAAAAAAAAGAAAAAAAAATTGACAAAGATTACCCAGAATCTAGAAAAAGAAAGAGCCCAGGGAGTAATAAGTGCCCAACCTTAAAAAATAACAAGAGGCCATCCTGACCACGATTCTATGTTTCACTAAAAACATTTAGAGAAAAGACTTTGAAGGAGTCCTGGAATCTAGTAGAAGTTTTATAATTTCAAAACTGGAAAGATTCGACAATTGACCAATAATGAGAATATCAGACAAAGAGAGAAGAAAGCTCAGACGTTTTGGGGGACTTTCCACCAAAAGAGCTTAAAGGTAATGTGATTCAGAATAACATTATGTAGGTACCTCTACAAAACTTTGAAAAGAATCAATACTTGATTATGCCTAGTGTACAGGGGCATCTGGTCTTGCCTCCTTGGCTGCTTTGGGAAATGGACTGTCAGTGCTCTAGGTCATGAGGATGTCCCTGTCGAGCTGTTACCCAGAAGGCTGCTCCTTAAGATTACTGGTCCTAAGTGGTACTAAACCCCCAGAATAAAATGAGAGTTCTTTTATTCCAAATAGGTAAGGAATAAATGGTGAACACCAAAGGATTCGGCAGATTTGTCTTAGTGAAAAGATTGAATGAATGCAGAAGGATAAGAAATCCTGATCCCACTGAGAAGAGATAGTTCTCTGCCTTAGGATGAAGAGTTTAACTAGCTGGTTACTGGATACTGATCATCACTGCACTCATACCTGATTTATTTTTTTGTTATCTTCATCACATGCACATTTGTGCTAGACAGCAAATACCTAAATAGTCCAGATTGCTTCTGTTCCGTCCAACAATATTTACCTGGCACCGCCTGTTATCCAGTCACTGTGCTAGTCACTGGAAATCCAAAATGTACTCACTACATTTTATGAGTAGACACACAAACAAAATATCATAATATAAGTAAATTTTATAACAACAGTAGGAAACCTGTACAAGGCACATGAAGGGAGAAATTTTTTGGTTATCATCTCATTTGGTTTGGTTTCTCATGTGCCTAGCAATAAAATTTAATAAATGTTTGATAAACCAATGAATAGATAAATGAATCAGTGTTGCATTTGAACAAGCCACATGTTCTTGCAAATATGGCTGGGCTAGTTTTTCTTGAGGAATGTTGGAGACTTTCATCAAAGAGGAGGTCAATTCAGAGGCCTCAAGTCCTACCCTAGTCCAATACCAGTGTTTCAGGGTAGGGGGGCAGCACATCATTCTGTCCTAGGACCCCAAGGTGTCAAGGTAGGGAAAACTGCTCCTCAAGAGAAACTGGAGGCTCATCACAGCCTTACCTCCAGGGAAGGAAGCAAAATTTGAATCTTTCCTGGAGAATTCACTGCCTTTCAGTACTCTGGATGGCACAAAGAGAACAATATTCATTTTTCAGAAGCTCTACCAGGTAATGCACTTGGCCTTGATGAAAACCATGCATTGGGAACCACCAAAATATTACAGGAGCCCACAAAAGTAAGTGTGGAGACTAGAATCTGACTTTGGTAAATATGCCATTTATATAATCTAACTGGGGATGGCGGGGTGGGCATTTATCAAAGAAGTGACTCTTCACATTTCCCAGCACACCTTAATGAACTCTAGCAGATATCCCAGGGTACAGCCACTCTCGGCCCACAGTCCTTTTCTGAAATTATTAAATCAATGCCACATCAATACCACAATATGAAAATATGAGCTCAGAAAGTCACTGGTGAGCTAACAATCATTCCCACCCCTGAACTATATTAGGATCTATCCAGCTAAGTTGGCTCTAAGCAGCTATGCTGGACGGTAGCCTTCTTGTGTACAAGCTGCTGTAATACTTTTACTCTCTTCTACTCACTCCCATCTTTGATACATTTTCTAGCCCCACTGGTTTTAGAGACTATCACATTTCTCTTTGGATCTGGGACCTTCTGTTCTGCCCTCAGTTTCTGTCCCTGCTTGCTTTCACAGTTTCAGTGGCCTCTCCTTCCTCCGCTCTTGCCAAACTCTGTCTTGCCCTAAAACTTGGAGAGAAGACATAAGACACTGGAAACCACATAAATGCTTCTAGAGTAGTCTATGGGCAGAATTCAGGAGCCCAGCAGTCATGATGTTCCCTGAAGAATCAGTGTATACTCCAAATAGAAGGACTTGGGTTCAATTCCCAAATAGTAGCAGTGTGACCTTGTCAAGTTTGTTGAGCTACAGGGTTCTTGTGTGTAAACTAGTAATTATGTAATATTAGGCCCAAAGGACCTCTGTAAGGCACAAAAGAGAAAGATGTATGAATATGCTTTATAAGCAGTATTCATTTGGTACTCTGACCAGCTCAAAATGAAGCTTATGAAAAAAAAATCTGCAAGTCTGTTCTTGG
The DNA here is from genome assembly GCF_049354715.1 of Callithrix jacchus. NCBI lineage: Eukaryota > Metazoa > Chordata > Mammalia > Primates > Cebidae > Callithrix > Callithrix jacchus. Next base: position 7,255,163 of record NC_133520.1, read on the forward strand.
AAAGAGAGAGCTAATCTTGATAGTAGAATGCCCCTCAGTTGATATTTGGTGAATTAAAGTGAGATTAAAATGGACAAGCTAGGTAGAAGAATTACACTTACATTGAAACATAATTTCTATGGAGCACACTGGGAGAAGATATTATTAGAAAAACTAAAACTACGCAAAACTTTTAGATTAACCTCCAGAGGAAAGAGCAGAGTTGCAAACTGCGATTAGAGCACAACTACAGACCAGTGTCACCCCCGACCTGTTTCTAGGGCTAGAAACAGAGATCATGGAAGCATGATCTCTTCAGGCCCATTTATATACAGAGTACAGACACACTAACACTGAGATGCCAAAAGCTGTGTGGTTAAGGAAGAGTGAGTACTAAATATTAGGAAGACACATGCAATGCAGAGATCAAGTGGCATGGGTTGGGTTCAGAGGTGCCGGCTTCCAAATGAGCACCTGTGCTCGTCATGCCTGGCTGAAGCCAGCCGTCAATTTCAAGAGGCCTAGATTCACCACTAACTTGGATAATGAGTTAACGTGATGATCTTGCTGCTGATGAAAATAATACATGGGCAGTTTTGAACCATTTCATCTAAATTTGCCACTATTAAATTCACATGTGCAGCAAAGCAGTTGGAGCCCCATATCAGTTACAACATACGGATTCTGGAAAGTGAGAGCATGGCAAAAGGTAGGGGGGTGTCAGTTGTAAATGTGCTTTGCGAGCAGCCCCAAGTCATCAAGATGGATTATTTCCCCACTGGGAATGTGTACATGAATGCATGCACAGACACACACACATACATGCACACAAACACATACACCTTATAACATACAAATTCTCTTTTGCTTTCCTCATGCTTCAAAACATAAAACATTCAATAAAATAAAAAAGGAAGAATGAATGAATTTACATATTTGACCTCTCTTTTCAGAAAGAATGTTATCAAAGCAATATTTTTTTTCCCTATTCCCTACTTGGTTTAAAATTTCCAAGCAGTGTTATAGGAAGAAAAAACTCTAAACACAAAGTGAGAGATCTCATTTTGCTAATGGTTACATACCAAATACTCTAAAACTTGATGCTTAAATACTGTCCATTGTTTCAGTTTAGACTTTTACTAATGTTTTCTCCTGATTTTCTCCACCAGAAAATTGTTCTTAGTGATTGACAATATTTTCATGAAATCTGAAAGTATATGCTTCTCCCACAGTAAGAAAGAGGGCTAAATTCAATATTTGACAATAAGACTATCCCTATGCAAAAGATCAGATGGCTTCCATGTTACCAGGCCCCTGACCACGAGTTGTCAGAAAATAATTTTGTTGAGGAGAATTCTGATGACATGGGTAGAATCATGTTTATGTCACTGAAATTAAGACCAAAAAAGACTCTGAATTTGGTTATTGTTATGATTCTCTGTCTTAGGTTCTTGGCTTCAGACAAAAAGAAAAAAGAAAAGACATTATCATATGGGCTGGAATACCTTCTAAATTTAATACTTTCATGTAACTGTAAAATATCACTATTATTAACAATAAGAAACATTATTTTGAATACTTAAAACTTTCCAAATATCATGCTTTCATTTTAATATACATTATCTCTTGGAATCTTCACACTAACTCAATAAAGTAGATACAATTAGCAGCATGTTACAGATGAGAAAAAATTAGGCTCAGTTAAGATACTTTCCTGTGGCCACAAGTCTCTAGCAAATAGCAAGAGAAAAAAGTTAATGCACAAATTTTGAACTGCAAAACCTATGTTCCAATAATGCCACCAATAAATGTGTTCAATAATGACTTACAGTCAATTGTATATAACATATAAACAACAGTCAAAGCATAGAAGTGAGAGGAGGACAGAGCTGCAGTTGTGTCAAGGGCCCCACGATCCATTTAGTTCCATGAGTCCATGACGGCAGCCAGCTGTGAGCTGCACAGGAAGGAGTTTCACTTCCAGTGTCTGAGTGTAAAACCTTGGGAAGGACACTAGCCAGAGGAGCAAAAGGCAGCAACAGTTTGGAAACATGCACCTTATTTTGAGTTACCCTTTTCTTCTGGTGGGACTTCTCGAGTCTTGGAGTTACTGGAGTTACTTCCCCTAAGTACTCATGACGGGACCACACTCTGATGATGCTTGTTCCAGATGCCAGACCTGCAACAATCTGCTCCCATGTATTGACCCCGGCAAGCTTGGTACTCAAGGCATAAAAGTTTTAACTTCACTAACTAAGCCAGCATTTCTCCTAGGAGCCTGGATGAATGCTTTGATATTGAATGAAACTATCTGCAATTCATAATTGTGCAAAGGCAAAAGAGTGATGGATGAAGATGGAAACTAAAAGCAAATATTTAAATATCTCAAACTTGTATTTGTAACAAAGATGCTATCAGCATATGGCTTGTGTGTTTCTGTTTTGGGGGAAGGCAGGCAGGAAAACAGTGCCTTTTCTTAGCAGGGCAGGATTTGGAGAGTACTGTCATTGTACTGCACCCTGTGGCTACTAGCATTCACTGGAGAAATACTGAGGCTTGGGCACAGAGAGAGGCTGAAGAATGAAATGGTTACAACCAGTCTGTGCCAACCCCCACCCCCCTAGCTTGTTGATGGAAAAATCAGCCAAATGACTCTCTGTTGACCTAGTCTTTGAGAGGAAGGTATTAGGTGGCAGTTATTCCTAAAAAGAGGTCACTATTAAAGATGACGAAAAGCAGCTGGTAGAGTCATTAACCACTGTGGTTTCAAAGCTTTGGTATTAATATAAAACCTAGTGCTTGTTTCAAACATAACCCAGAATCCTAGAGAAGTCTAAGAGACTAAACAGTCGCTGCAGATGTAAGAAAGTTCTATTTGAGAAGATACATAACCACAAATAAGAAGGATAGTTTTTACCTTTTAAAACTGTCAGCTGAAAAGCTTACAAAAAACCTCAGAGCAGTTGATGGCAGGTGTGTCTGATTGTTTCCCTGAAACAAGGAAAGAAACTGAAGCCTAAACTCTACAAAAACTGTCCCCGAAACACTTGGTGACAGGAGATGTTTCTGGAAATGGCTACTGCATGACACATAGGGCCTGGGGCATCTTGGAGAGAGAATCTTGATTTTTTTTTTAAATGAAGGTAAATTAAAAATAAAACACATTCACTGAGCATGGTGGCTCCTGTAATCCCAACACTTTGGTAGGCCAACCGGGTGGATCACGAGGTTAGGAGTTCGAGACCAACCTGGCCAACATACTGAAACTCCATCTTTATGAAAAATACAAAAAGCAGCCAGGTGTGGCGGCATGTGCTGTAGTCCCAGCTACTCAGGAGGCTGAGGCAGGAGAATTCCTTGAACCCAGGGGTAAGAGGTTGCAGTGAGCCAAGATTGCACCATCGTACTCCAGCCTGGATGACAGAGTGAGACTCTCTCAAAAATACATGAATAAAAAAAATAAACATATTATTTTTGTAGAACATGAAGTAACTTTTGAATTCAGTTTATATGTTGAATAGTCCCCAGGGGCAGTGCCACTGAAGGGGCTGGCCGAGGGTGGCCTGTCATTCTGACATGGTCCCCAACTTGCCAGCATTAACCATGTCAGGAGCCAGGTTTTCACTTGCCCTTGGATCCTGACATCAGTGGGAAAAAATGCAGTGTCATAGGAAAAAAAAAAAACTCAAGATTAGCCAACAAGAAGAAAAGTAACTGGTGAGTTGTGGATTTAGAAAGGTTTTGGATTCATCTGTTTGTGAGGAGGAAAAGAGGCCAAGAAAAGGCAGCAATTTGTCCACGTGCTTAATTAGTGAGCAGCAGGGGCAGAGGCCTGGGCTGAGCTCCTTGGACTCCCTGATCTCAGCCCAAAACAGTTTCCAGTTTTCATCTGCCAGTTGCTTTGGAGCTTTTCCTAAGGAAGACAGTTCAGAAAATGACCCAGAATTCATCCTCCTTGGGTGATAAAAACATTATTCCTTATACATCCCCTAGGTCTCAGCCTATGAACAAACAATGGTTTGTTTCTCTGTCCACCCTGTTCCAAACAACCAAATTGGATTTTGCCAACAAGTGGAGCTGTTCCCTGTGCCTGCCCTGAGAGCTGATGTCTTCCCAGAGATCCCTCACAGTCCTCTGTAGACAGAGAGAATGCAGAAAGCAAGTCTCCTGGGGCCACTTGTAGACTCATGGTTTATAACTTCTTGGGTTTTTTAAATTGTTGTTTTTTAAAGTCCTAACCCTAAGGCCACTGGCTAACTGATTTGTCTTCCCTGGGCAGTGCTTGCCAGAGAACAGTCACTATGGCCAGAAAGGGGAGGGGCTGTGTCTAAATTGGAATGTTGGAGGTTTTTAACATTTTATCTCTGTCACTCCCTACTGTGATCTCCATCTAACCGCTAAAATGTGGTAGCTTTGATCCACTGATACCATCTTTCTCTATGTCCCCATACCCTTTTAGGAAGGAGCCTTCAGTTCCCGAGACGGAGCTGCAGTACAACCTCAATCCCCACTATAGTGAAATTTTCAGTCTTTTTCTCTCTGTTCCATGCAAGCACCCTGAATCTGAGATCTGGTTCAAAGGGTTTCTTCATTCAATCACTACTGGCTGATTAGGCAATGGCAATTTCAGCAATAATCTGCAGAGCCCTCCCTAAGTGCGCTGTCTCGCTCTCTCGCTCTCTCTCTCTCTCTCTCTTTCACAAACACACACACACACACCAGTTTTTGACCACCAAAAATCTCTTTGTTGTACAAAACAGTGACTCATGATTGTGACAGTTTCTGCATCACTAAATGGGAACAACTGTGAGACATCCTCATCTTCCCAGAGCATGCGCTGCTTCAAATAGAGAAGCAAGAAAGAAAATGTTTGCATCTGGCAGTTCTCGCCATTCAGTCACCTGCTTTCCCACCTGGGTTCAGGAGCTGGCTTAATTCCTGCTCTCACCATGCAGGTGACGTGACTCCACTCTCTCCAAGAGACTCCCTTGATGGGGCACATGATTTTGCAGCCATCATCCCTTGCTCTTTCTCCTATTTTCTGGATGGGAATGAAGCATTGCTAGCCTGTGGCTTAAAGCCGGAGTCCCCCTCCCACCAGGGATAACAAAGAGCAGCCTATAAAATCGAACTGCAGACATAGACCTGTATCCATCTGTGGCCTATTAGGAGCTGGTCCCCACAGCAGGAGGTGAGTGGAAGGCAAGGAAGCATGACTGCCTGAGCTTCGCCTCCTAACAGATCTGCTGCAGCATTAGATTCTCACAGGAACGCGAACCCTATTGTGAACCACGCATGCCAGGGGTCTCGGTCGTGTGCTTCTTATGAGACTCTAAGGCCTGATAACATGAGGTGGAACAGTTTCATCCTGAAGTCATCCCCCACCCAACCTCATCCATGGGAAAAATTGTCTTCAATAAAATCGATCCCTGGTGCCAAAAATGTTGGGGACCACTGGCTGAAAGGATTTAGACTAGAGGTTGCCAATCTGAGCATGTGTTTGGTTTCCCGTGGGGTGACTGCCCAACGACCTACCCAGATGCCCTTGAAATCATAGTTGCCAAGGCCCAGGGGTGATGACAGAATGTTCCAAGTCTCCATCTGTCCCCTTTAGTCCATTCAAGAGGTCTTTTCCCTAATGAGAAGAAAATGCTTTTTTAAAACAGAAATAGTTGCTATAAACCTGTAGCACACCAGCCTTGGGAAGTATTAGCGAAAACCTCCCCCACTGCAGGAGAGCTGGTTCTCAGATCTCAGCTGTTTATCCAAATACTTGACATCAACTTCCTCTTGGAATGTACCCTATCTCAAAGAGGAAGAAAAAATACCCCAAATGGTTTGTTGCTTATAAGTTGGCAGGAAAAGGCCTGGACATGATAAGCTTGCACTTCTATTTTAAGGCTTTATTTTTCCAAATAAATCCATACATACAAGGGGTTTGGAACTGAAGTGGTCACTGAAAAGTTACACTTCATTGCCTGTTTGGCTGAAGCCAAGGCTAACGTTCTCTGGAATGGATTTTGGTAAGGCAGATTTCAGGTTACAGTAAAAACACCAAACCACAACAAAAACCTTTTCTCCCTATGTCTGGCCTTCCCCTGAAGCTGCAGAGGAGCCTGCACAAGCAAGATCAGAGGATGTACCAGATCACCTTCTCTTTGTGGATACTGCAGGTCTACATGACATGGGGTGTTTTTGTGAGGTATGGTCCCTTAGGACAAGTGAAGGGCTGATGAGAAAGGAAACTGTGAAACGTATCACAAAGCCATCCATGGGGCAGCTTATGAACACTGATATTTTCCCTGCCTATGAACACTGATTTTTTCCCTCCCTATGAACAAATGTTATATATGAACCCTGATATTTTCCCTCCCTATGAACAAATATGTTCATATATGTCATTTGTTCATAGGGAGGGAAAAAATCAGTGTTCATATATGTCATTTGTTCATAGGGAGGGAAAAAATCAGTGTTCATATATCCCTTTTAGTTCTGCCTTCCCTATTCCACTCCCACACCACCCCAAGAACATTTTACAAAGTTAGTTCGGGACGACTGACTTTGTCTTATTCTAAACTGTGTGCCCAGTAACAGAAGTGAGAAAGGCATTCCAGTCTTCATCCAGTCACCTGAGTTATGACTGTAGTGAAGCTTCTTTTTGTTTCTCAATCTTTGATTACGTGATCATTTGCAAAAATAAACTCCTGAAATGAAATCACAGTTAGGTATACATTTTGGAGTAGTATTAGAATTAAGACTTGCCATCAAAGAGGTTGCCATCTAGAAAGTTTTCCTGTGTCCCAGGGGCTTTATGTGCATTTGCCCATTTTATATTCACTGCAACCTGCAACTTTATTTTCATTTTATTTTACAGGAAAAAAAGGCTCAGAGTGAATGATTATTTCCCCAAGGTTACTCAGCTAGTGATACAGGAGTTAAGAAGAAATATTCTAGGCAGTTAGTGAGGGTACATATGGGAGTCCTCAGTAAGGTTTTCCTTTTCATGAAAAGCAGTCCCCAAATCATTTTCTTTTCTAACAAAGAGCAGCCTATAAAATCGAGCTGCAGACATAGACAAGCAAGCTAAAAGCTTGCACCAGTGAATTCTGGCCATTGTGCCAATAGGAAAAGGCTACCTGGAACTAGGTATGTTCAAAATGGCAGCTTCATCTTTCCTTCTCTTTTGCCACCCAGATGTACAGTAAGGAGCGGTCAACATGGCACTGGCCAAGTGGAAAGCCATTTGCATAATAAGATTAGGGTGGGGTGGCCAGCCTTCCCTAGGTGCTATGTAAACGTCACACCTGGTGTAACCAAGGTATAATTGATCCACCCAAACAATCTGTGGGCTGTACATAAATCAGACACCATTCCTCCAGCCTGCCTATAAAATCAGGTGCACTCTGCATGAGCCAGAAGTCCCATTTGGGCACCCCTGTCTCTTGTAAGAGAGAGAGAGCTGTTCTCCTTTCTCTTTCTTTTGCCTATTAAACCTCTGTTTCTAAAGTCACTTCTCATATGTGTCTGTGTCCTTAATCCTCTTGGCACAAGACAACGAACCCTGGGAATTTACCCCAGATGACTTCTGGAGTTTAACTTCACTAAGTTAAAAGAAGTTGAAGTGTAAATTCATGGTTGTCTGGTTCCAAAGCCCATACTAAAAAATTTTTTTAATTATGATAAAATACATGTAACATAAAATTGATGATGTTCACTATTTTTAAATATACAGTTCAGTAGTGCTAAGTACATTCATATTGTTGGGCAACTATTCTTCAGAACTTTTTCAGTTTCCCAAACTGAAACTCTGCATCTATTAAGAACAACTCTTTTTTCCAATCCCCAGCTGTTGGAAACTATTATTCTGCTTTCTGCCTTTATGAATTTTAATAATTTTAAGTACCTCATATAAATGAAATCAAATGGTATTCATAACTGGCTCATTTCCCTTAGCATAATATCCTCAAGATTCAATCATATTGTTATATGTGTCATAAATCACATTTGTGATGTCACAAACTACACCTTGATATATGGTGTACTGATTGACATAGATTTATAATTATTTTTGTGATTTGCCTTCTAAATTCCATAAAAGAATAAAAAGTTGAGTTACAAAAGAATATTACAATAATAAAAGTTTTTATATTTGTCCATATCTTTACCTTTGCTAGAAAATTTTATATTTTTGTATGGCCTAGCATCCATTCATTTTAACTTGAAGGACTCTCTTTAACATTCCTTGCAAAACAGCTCTAGTAGTAATGAATTTCCTCAGTATTTTCTTTTAAATATGGAAAGTTTTAATTTTTTCTTTGCTTTTGAAGGACAGTCTTACTAGATATAAAATTCTCGGTCACAATTTTTTTTCTTTCAGCATTTTAAATATATCATCTCACTGCTTTTTTATTTGCAAGGTTTTTGCTGAGAAATCTGCTGATAGTGTCATTGAGGACACATTGTGTTTGACTAGTCATTTTTCTCTTTCTGCTCTCAAGGTTTCCTTTGTCTTTGGCTTTTCATAGTTGACTGTATTTTAGCGTGGATCTCTTTGAACTATCCTACTTGGAGTTTGTTGAACTTCTTGTATTTGTAGATTCATGTCTTTTCTCAAATTTGGGCAGTTTGGGGTTATTATTTCTTCAAATATAGTAGTTTACTTTCACCTACAGTTTCACTTTCCATGGTTTCCATTGCTATTGGTTAACAGCTGTTTGAAAATATTAAATGAAAAATCCAGAAATAAGCAATTTATACATTTAAATCACATGCCATTCTGAGTAGTATGATGAAATCTTGTGCTGTCCTGCTCTGTCCTGCCTGGAATGTAAATCTGCCCTTTGTGATATCCACATTGTATACATTATCTGCCTGTTAGTCATTTAGTAGCCATCTCAGTTATCAGATTGACTGTTATGGTATCACAGTGCTTGTGTTCAAGTAACCCTCAGTTTACTTAAGAATGTCCCTAAAGTGTAATAGAGGTAATGCTGGCAATTTGGGTATGCCAAAAATATTTTTCATGAAGTGCTTCCTTTAAGTAAAAAGGTAAAAATTCTTGACACAAGGAAAGAAGACATATATGCTGAGGTTGCTAAGATCTACAGTAACAGTAAATCTACCCATGAAATAGTGACGAAAAAGAAATGTGGAAGTACATGTAGGGTTTTATACTATATTTGGGATATTGGCACATACCCAATTGATAAAGGAGGACTATTGTAAGTTCTCTGTTCTCTATTTTTCTCTTCTTCTAAAACTTCATAATGTGTATGTTGGTTCATTTGGTAGTATCCCATAGTCTTTTAGTCTCTATTTAGTTTTCTTCATTCATTTTTCTATTGCCACCTTAAACTCAATAATTTTAAATGACCTGTATTTAACTTCAAGGATTTTTTTGTCTATTCAAGTCTGCTATTAAAACACCAGGCCGAGTGTAATCACTTATGCCTGTAATCCCTACTGTTTGTGAGGCTGAGGCAGGTGAATCACTTGAGGTCCGAAGTTTAAGACCAGCCTGACCAACATGGTGAAACCCCATCTCTACTAAAATACAAAAATTAGCCAGGTATGGTGGCATGCACACCTGTAGTTCCAGCTACTCAGGAGGCTGAGGCAGGAGAATTGCTTGAACCCAGAAGGTGGAAGTGGTAATGAGCTAAGATTGGGCCACTGCACTCCAGCCTGGGTGACCAAGGGAGACTCTGTCTCAAAAATAAATAAATAAATAAATAAATAAGAAACACTGTGGTAAATGTCTCAATTCAGTTATTGTATTTTTCAACTCCAGAATTAATATCTGTTGGGTTCTTTTTTTTATATAACTTTTATCTCTGTTTTTATTTTGTTTTGTTTTGAGACAAGGTCTCACTCTATAGCCCAGGTGGAGTAGAGTGGCATAATTTCAGCTTACCGCAGCCTCAACTTCCCTGGGGTCAGGTAATATTTCTGTTTCAGCCCTGCCAGTAGCTAGGACTAGAGGCTCACACCATCATGCCCAACTGTATTTTTAATAGAGACAGGGTTTCACCATATTACCCAGGCTGGTCTCTAAGTCCTGAGCTCAAACAATCCTGCTCCCTCAACTTCCCAAAGTGTCAGGATTGTAGGCATGAGCCACCATGTCTGATTAATTTTTATTTCTTTATTAATATTTGCATATTGTTATGTGTCTTTTTTATGATTTTCTTCACTTGCCTGCCTGTGTTCTTCTTTGGCTCATATTTAAGAATATTGAGCATATGTAAGACAGCTGTTTTAAAGTCTTTGCCAAGGAAGTCTGAAGCCTGTGTTTCTTTAGGGTTAGTTTCTGGAGATTTATTTTGCTCTTTTGAATGGGCCATGCTTCCATATTTTTTTATATGCTTTCTGGCCTTTTTTTTTTTTTTTTGAAACTTGGGCAAGTAAACACATACACACACACATACATACGCACACACACACATACACACACACATACGCGCACACACACATACGCACACACACTTACACACACATACGCACACACATACACACACATACGCGCACACACATACACACACACATACGCACACACACATACTCACGCACACACACATACACACACGCACACATGCACACGCACACATACACACACATACGCACACACACATACACACACATACGCACACACACATACACACACATACGCACGCACATACACATACGCACACATATGCACACACACGCACGCACACACATACACACACATACACACACATACGCGCGCACACACACACATACGCACGCACATACACACACATACACACACATACGCACACATATGCACACACACATACGCACACACACATACACACACACATACACACACACATACACACACATACACACATATGCGCACACACACGCACACACACATACACACACACACATACACACACACACATACACACACACACAGAGTCAGTCAGTCATCTCTCCCAGTCTTTGTGCACTTTCTCCATGCAAAAGAAGACTTTTGCTATTTCATCTGGCATGAAGGCCCAGGTCTTTTCTGGCAATGTCTCTTCTGGACTTACGCATTTACTTCCCTTTCTCCCCCTGCCCTTTTTTTCCCTATCTACTTTAACATTTCTTAATTTCTCAATAAGTCTCACATTCGCTTCTTCTCAGAGCCTTAGATGTCCTATTATATTCTTCTATTCATCATCTCTTGCCCCAGGTGCCCACATATCTGCAGTTCCCTGCGGCTCCCACTACTTCCTTCAGCAGCCTCTAACTAATACACAGACTATGCCATTATTCTCATCAGCACTCCAAATTAAATGAAACTGAAACCAGTCCCTTGGGCAGCTTCCAGAAACATCAGAACATTGCAAACAAGTTCCACTCTTTTCCTTCCATTCTGAGGGAGGAACCAGGAATTGGGCAACTTGTTCCCAATGACACTGATCTGCACCCAACAGCAGATAGAGCCAAGATGAGCAACAATGCCATGAAATTCTCTACCAGTTTGAATGTGGCTTTTTCTAGATAAGGCATTTGCTGACTTGCTGCAGATTCTTAACTGGTTTCTAGCATTCTCATAAAGCTGTGTTGGTCCATATGTTGCTCTTTACTTAGGATTTCCATGAGGGAGTAAGGAATAATAAGGCTCCCTTATTTCTCCACAACCTTGCTGATATCTCTCTTAAAGCCCGTATTTCTTAGCTATACCATGTACTTCCCATCTGAAGATGAGACACACACACACCCAAAACAGAACCATTTAAGCAAGTGTACAATTAAGTAAACAATCATGAGCAAAGTTTGAAGATATAGGGAAATGATTAAAGCTAGAATATCAAAAGTAAACTTCATGTAAGAAGGGAGAAATCGGACTGGGTTTCACACATACACAGAGAAAGAGAGAGAGAGAGAACAGGAAAAATTTTCATTGTTGAGAATCTTCCATAAAAGACGATATCTGAATCTCCAGATCCTTCTAAAATCATTATAAAACATTTTCATCAAATCCAAAAATGAGGAAAATAAAATTGGTCTCATCATAGTAAAGAGTGGGAACGATTTATTATTATTATTTTTTAGACTGACAGTTGACATCTAGAAGTAAGGTCTAGGGTCTTTAGGGTCTTTAGTGCCTATAGGGGACATACACGGTTTGAAAACCTATCACTCATCAAACAAGAAGCTCTATGATTAGAGAGGGATGAATGGCTGAACTATTTCTCAAGAAGGATCATATTTTTTAGATGAAGGTCAAGCTGACATTTGGAACCTGAGATGCTGCTGTGATTGAGGTTTAATAGCTAGTTTGAAAGGCTTGTTTTGTTACTTTATACTGTTTTTAATTGTTCTATTTTCCAGATGTTTATTCTTAAAGCATTTCCTACAAAAGTAGGGGAACTCGTTTTGCAAACCTGGATGGCTCAGACCCCTTTGGGTCAGATAATTTAGACTGAACTAAATAAAACTGGGAAGGAAAAGGTGCTTGCAATGTGTTTGAAGATTCTGAAGAAATCCTCTACACAAAAGCAACAAAGGTGGGACCAGGAAGCAAAGTATTAATTTCGTATTCCCCTATTAGCTTACCACCTGTTCTGTCTGATCGTTACTCAGCACAGAGAGGGGAAAAGGCTAATCTGTAGCACATTTTTTATCAACAAACTTGTACAAAACCCTTCCTAATTATCCCATTGAACTTGTGTCCTCCCAATCGAAGGCTGTTTCCCAGCCTGGCTGAGAGCCAACTGCGGCAAGCTGGTGTCCATAAGCATGGCTAATGACACCCATTTTCACTCCAGGAGCACTGTAACTGCCCAGAACAGTCTACAGATCCATTATTTTATGACCATATTTCAGAAGGCCTGGTTGGAGGTTGGCAGAGTAGGATTCCTGGTAAAGCAGTATATGGGACTGGCATCACTTTGGACCCCAGATCATCTTCTGGTTAAAAAAAAAATAGGCATTTCCCCCAAAATAGCTGTTTTCCTGACAAAAGTCTATGAAGAAGCCATGGTAATAGGAAGGCAATGTGAGGGAACAAGATGAGCCTGGACGGGATGTCAGAGCCCTTGTTTAACCCCTCACCAGCCCTGTGCCACCTGGGCAAGCCCCAAAATCATGGAGCTCAGAATCTAATCTACTTCTAGACCTCCAGTTCTGTAGGATTCTGTTCTCCTGATTAGGAATTTACTGAGTTGACATGCCACAAATGTTTATTGCCAAATCCATGAGGCACTGGAGACTGATCAATTCTCAGGCTATAACTTTAAATGAAACGAAGTCTCTACCCCTCATGGAGCTTATCTTCTCATAATAGGCAGACAATAAATAACACAATGTCAACAATTATGATATTATAATTAGTGCTATGAATAAAATAAAGGAGACTGTGGGAGAAGGAAGTTAGGGCTACTATATAATACAGAGCTCTCTGTGAGGGACACTTTTCAGAGGTAGTATTTGACCAGAGGTCCTATTAAAGGAGGGCAGAAGTCATATGGATATATACAGCTAGGGCACTCGAGCTGAGGGAACTATTAGACAAAGGGCTCAGTGTGGTTGGAGCACAATGATCGAAGAAAATGGTAGGATGTGAGAACACAGAGGAAAAAGAGGTATAGCCTACAGGATCTTCTAGGAGATGGTGGCAACTGAAGAACCTTGAATGAGGAAATTCCACAATCTTATCTGAGAGGTGAAGTTTCACTCTGACTGCTCTGCAGGCACAGGGAGAGGCAAGAATAGAAGAGACCAGGAGGGCTGGCTGTGTAGGATTCCCAAGGAGATGTGATGGGACTTGTACCACGGTCATAACTTTGGAGATGGTGAAACAACGCTCAAAACAAATGATGCCTAAAGCCACCAGAAATTGTGACTATGACTCCATGCAGCCAGGCTTTGCACAGTCTCTCCCTGTCTTAGGTTTAAAAGCCTTCATGCCATGGTAAAAAGGAATATTTGTCATTTGACTATTTCTTAGCAGATGTATGTCTCATCTTCTCCTGGTTTTTATAGAGATACTAAGTGAATTACCACACTCCATAACCCCTGTTACCTATGATAATGGTCACTTACCGTTTGGGTTTCTCCCCAGCTGCTGCTATTCTACTTAGAGGAAGCTAGCAACATAATATGATGATTGTAAGTCCCAAGACTAAAGTGAGATCAGTCAGATGGACTATAATTACAAAGTCAAAGGCCAGGTGTGGTGGCTCATACCTGTAATCACAGCACTTTGAGGGGCCAAAGTAGGAGGATCACTTGAGCCCAGGAATTCAAGACCAGCCGAGGCAACAAAGTGAGACCCCATCTCTACAAAAAATTGGAAAAATTAGCCACATGTGGTGGTGCACACCTGCAGTTTTAGCTATTCAAGAGGCTGAGACAAGAGGATCCTTTGAGCCCTGGAGCTCGAGGTTGCAGTGAGCTATGTTATATCACAGCACTCCAGCCTGGGTGACAGAGCAAGACCTTCCTTTAAAAGAAAAAAAATCACAGATTTTGGTGATGTTGCAGAGAAAAGAGAGTACTTCAACCTTGTTAGTGAAAATGTAAACTAGTTCAGCTAATGTGGGAAGCAGTTTGGAGATTTCTCAAAGAAAACAGAACTCCTACTCAACTCACCAGTCCCATACTAGATACACACCCAAAGAAATAGAAATCATTCTATCAAACAAACACATGCACTTGTACAGTCATTGTAGCACTATTCACAATAGCAAAAACATGGAATCAACCTAAATACCCATCCATGGTGGATTAGATAAAGAAAATGTGGTACACATATACCATGGAATACTAAACAGCCATAAAGAAAAAGAATGAAATCCTGTCCTTTGCAGCAACATGGGTATAGCTGGAGGCAATTATCCAAAGCAGATTAATGCTGGAGCAGAAAATCAAATACCACAGGTTCTCACTTGTCAGTGGGAGCTAAATACTGAGTACGTATGGATATGCAGAAAGGAAGATTGAATACTGGGGACTGCTAGATGGGGGAAGCAGGGAGAGAGGCAAGGTTTAAAAAGCTACCTACTGCATACTGTGTTCACTACCTGAGTGACCAGGATGATCATACAGACAATTTGGGATCATCCACATCTCAATGTCACACAATTTCCCATGTAACAAACTTACACATGTACCCCTGAACCTAAAATAAAACTTGAAATTCTAAAAAAGAAGACCAGAGCAAGAAAGCCTGGATTCAAGTCCCAATTCTGACACTCACCACGGACAAGTTACTCAACCTCTCTGCTTCAATTTCCTCATTTGTAAAATAGCTATTATATAGTATCCTCTTTCTAGGATTTTGTTGTGAGCATTAAATCAAATAATATATGTAAAAGCCTTAGAACAGTATCTAGAACACAATAAGTACTCAACAACTATTATACTCACAAAGAATGACTCTTCTCCCTCCCAAAGTCAGACTCCGATCTATCCAGTCTTAGAGGACAGTGTTACAAAGATGCCCAAACCGCTCTCCTGAGTTCCAGCTAAGAACCTAGAGTTAAACTTACTTAATTTTCCCAGACAAACCGAGTAAGTAACCCTTCCAGATATAGCCTTGAAGTTGAGGGGCCACAACACGTGAAAATTTAATTTCCTTTGGTACCCATCAGAAATCCATCCTTCACTAATAAACATAGATTCTCATTTCTCAAAGGAAGTCCCGAGACAGCAGGTCTGACTTACTATAGAATGTCAGTAAGATTTTGAACAAAAGCCAATCTCTGATAAAATAAATGTAGAATACTCAGTTAAACAAAGCTAAACAAGTTTATTTTTCAAGAGATTTCCTAGAGCCTTTAAAATCTAATATGTATTATAACTATCTAAGTGCATAGAGGAAAACCACTATGCATATGTTGCATTTTATAAACTTGTGGGCTCATAGAAATTTTTTTAAAGCAATACAGTACTAATACTTTTCTAACACACTTAGAAAACGGTACTATCAATTACATCCAGCCTATCTTCAGCCTGTGTCATTTTGGGATATAATTAATTTTAAAAGTTAATTGTGTTTGCTCTGCCAAAAACGCCTGTAATGAGATACTGTATAAAAGTTTTTGGTAACTGTAAGGTATACTTATTGTTGTTCTTAGCTCCCTCAGATTTTTTCTCTTTTTCTTTTTGAGACAGAGTTTTGCTCTTGTTGCTTAGACTGGAGTGCAATGGCATAATCTTGGCTCACCAAAATATCAGCCTCCCAGGTTCAAGCAATTCTCCTGCCTCAGCCTCCCAAGTAGCTGGGATTACAGGTATGTGCCACCATGCCCAGCTAACTTTTATATTTTTAGTAAAGACAGAGTTTCTCCATGTTGGTCAGGCTGGTCTCAAACTCCTGATCTCAGGTGATCCACTCACTTAGGCCTCTTAAAGTGCTGGGATGACAGGTGTGAGCCACTGCACCTGGCCAGCTCCCTCAGTTTTTATTGGAAGATTTCTGATTCTAATCCTTCAATAGAACAGGAGTTTCCCATGGTCATGCTGTCTAAATTTTTTATCCTTCGTTATATTTTCTATTTCCCAATAGGCTGCTCTGTCATCTAGACTGGAGTGCTGTGGTGCAATCTTGACTCACTATAGCCTCCACCTCCCGGGCTCAGGTGATCCTCCCACCTCAGCCTCCCAAGTAGCTGGGATCACAGGCGTATGCCATCACACCTGGCTAATTTTTAAAAATTTCTGTAGAGAGGAGTTCTCACTATATCTCATCTAAGTCTCCCAAAGTGCTGGGATTACAAGCATGAGCCATTGTGCCACACAGTCTTGATTTCATGTCCTGAGACAACATCCCTTTCTAAATTCTTCCCATTCCTATGCTAATGCTAGTTGTCTTCTTGGCAGCTTTCTCCAACTTCCCTGCCTCTGTCCTAAGCCAATGGTGATTCCAGGTTCAGACTGTGATCTGGACCAAAGGTGATATCAGCTCAGTTCGGCATATTGTACTCTTCTCAAGGAGATGTTTTATGGGATTTGTTTAACTGTAGCCCTATATTGAGCTGATTTCCTCAAGGATAGTTTTACAAAGATGCCCAAACCATTCTCCTGAGTTGGAGCTGAGAACCCAGGGTTTACCTTACTTAATTCTCCCGGATGTGTGTGATAACTTGGCATTTGACTGGAAAAATTTATTTTATGGCCAGATGGATCTTGATCTTAGTCAGCAGAGTCACCACTCTGTGCTATTTGTCACAGGTCAAAAAGGACAATACACATAAATTGTAAAAGGTGTAAATGCCCTTTGTCAGTAAAAGAGAAACAAGATGAAGTAACTGTCCTCCTAAAGACAGGTCAGTCCTACCCATTCCACGGGGGGGAAAACAAGGTGCTGTTTCACATTCAAGCTTTTATCTCATTATATCAGGGTGTATTTTTGTTCTTTCTGACAATCTAGCTTTACAACAATACATATTCACAAATATTTGTGTGGTCTAAATGCTGGATATGCATCTAGATAAACCCGAAGTATACATACACATGGGCTCTATCATATAACAATAGCACATTTAATTATTTATCTGAAAGCTTTACTTTTTCTACTATCCATTCTATCCATTGCTATTGGTCCTTAAAATATTCAAGAGAACAAATCCAAATCTCTAGTAGATGCGAGGAAAGCCATTAATTCTTCTGGTGTCTATTCTAAACAAATTCTGCTCTCTAATCTCCTACCCACTTAAGGTCCCAAAGTATAAAGAGTATCAACTTCTTACAGAGACAACCACCATACACAACACACACACACACACACACACACGCGCACACACACACGCACACACATACACACACGCACACACACACATACACACACACACATACACACACACACACACACACGCACCCCTGTTCTAGGCTTATAGATGTAGCATGGAACATCCAGGATTTAGGGAGAAAATATGGCTGTTTCTATTCTCCTGTATCAAAATGTTATGAACCAGTGGTCTGCTGGGTCTTTTCTTCATAAAATTTGCATCTCTGAAAATGTCAGGATTCCTTAAAAATTATCCCCAAAGATGGAATCATTGAGATAGGAATAGCACTCAGTAGTCACAGGAGGATGAAAAAAATCCAAACAAAGACTCTAAAACAAGAACCACGGAAAGAAAGTATAGGATAACAGAAAATTCAAAATAAGGGAGAGAAAACATCCAAGACCCCCATCAGAGTGATGTGTTTATGATTCTCTCTGGAAAAGGGAGAAAAGGATGGGTAACTGAGGGTCCCTTATATCCCCTCCTTTTGCAGAAAACCTAATAATGATACTACCCTCTAATTAAAGAAACACTCATAAAATAAGAATGCTGGGTGGTCACAGGAGAAGTGGTTAAATATCAAGCAGCAATTTCGCTACAAGGACAAAAAGGAGCCCGGGCTGTAAGTCCCTAACAGACAGGGATTAAGTTGCTTGAAGCTGGCTAGGTCCAACATGGCCTTGGATTTGACCTATGCCCTACCCCAGACCTGATTATAGGCTCATTTCCATATGAAATCACACTTCCACCAGGGCCAGGACAGATCCAAGCATACCCATATTTAGTATAAAAATGGGTGGCACCTCAATTCTAGGAAACCTCCATCTTTAAGAAAAAACTCACGATTGTTTCACCGCTGATTAGAAGAGCCCAGAAAATTAGAAACCCAAACTCTGTTGAGTGCACCGTACTCTCTTGAGTATGCCCACACTCCCACTCCTGATTGTATACTTTGGCTTTGTAATAAAACCTTTTTGCCTTTTACTTCATTCTGACTTTTCCCTGAATTCTTTCTCATGGCTGAGGCCGGCGTCTCATGAGCATCCAGAGGTCCACTGAAGCCCACCTAAGGCAAGATCATGAGGGCAAGGCAGAACCTTGCCACAAAATAGGAAGTTTCCTGAGGGAACCTTCGACTTGTCTCCAGAAAAGAGAAACACAAAGGACAGGTGACCCAACATTTCAGACAAGTGTTCAGTAATATTTTCATATTCTCATTGAAAATAAACTCCTATTAATGTTTAATAACATAAGATAACAGCAGTAGTGTGAAATTAGTAAAGCCCAGAGTAAACACTGAAATTCAGAGAAACCCTGAGGACTGGGAAGATGTTCAGAGTCCTTTGAGACTGAGCCTTCCCCTGCCATTCTCTGTTGCATCCTGCCAGGTTCCAGGTAAACCAAATGAGTTACCACAGTGCTGTAGGGCTGTCTTCTACACTGAGGTGGCTGTCGGGAGACAGGAGAGGGGATAACATAAGTGGAAGACAAAATCCCTGTCTCAAAGAGACTTTGGGAGGCCAAGGTAGGTGGATCACCTGAGGTCAAGAGTTTGAGACCAGCCTGGCCAACATGGTGAAACCCCATCTCTACTGAAAATACAAAAGTTAGCTGGGCATGGTGGTACACCCTTGTAATTCCAGCTACTAGGGAAGCTGAGACAGGAGAATTACTTGAACCCAGGAGGCAGAGGTTGCAGTGAGCCAAGACTGAGGCACTGCACTCTAGCCTGGGTGACAGAGTGAGACTCAGTCAAAAAAAAAAGAGAGAGAGAGAGTGGTGCTTGGGTAGTGAGGACAGGGCTAATGAGCGAACCCTCAAAGTTGAGATTCCTTATTGATCTGGAAAACAAAAAAGAAGCATTTTATTTTTAAAATGTTGACCCGTCAGCTCTATGGTGCCAATATGCAAATAGATAAGAAATGCAAATGTGATTTGATTTCTAATAGCTCTGTCCTTGGGTTAATGTGAGTAGCGCTAATCAATTCTTTGCCTCTCAGGACTGGACTCAGTTTCAAGCATACTTCCCTCTGGTGATCTTAAAGGCTAGAGTTAAACCAAAAGCAAACCTCTCCTTGTAGCATACCAGTGATAAATTGATAATTTCTCTGGCTGTTGTCTAGTCAAGTTCAATTTCAACTCAAGTTAACCCAGTTTTAACATTCTCAAGAGTAACACCAAGCAAAATGACAGCAGGCAGACTTTTCCAAACTGCATCAGACCTCAAATGCCAAAAGCACAAGCTTAAATATACCACTGAATATAGGAAAGTCTGCAAAACACATTAAGATCCCAAAGAACTTCTGAGATATTTTCTCTCTTTCCTAATATTTTTAACCAGTGTTTCTACAAGAAGTTTGGGGTAGTGCAAAAGGTGTCACTTTTCCTTAAAACCTATCTTTTTCCTACAGTTTAATGCCCTGTTGATTCTGTTGAAATCATAATCGTTTTACTGATGAAATACTTAGACTACTCCAAGGAACTTTTTAAGATATAAAGACAGTACCGTAAGGAATTGGGAGGTGAAATATTGTTTTCGATGATGATTTCTTCAACTTTTTTCAAAACTTGGATGGTTTAGTAAAAACAAATATTTTCAAGAAATGTGTCTTTATTTCTTTCTATTTCAAAATATCTACCCATGAAATGATCTCTTTGGTCTCAACTATGCTGGGGTTACAGTTACTATAGTAAAACTCCAGGAGTTATGTACTGTACATAATAAAACTGATAGTTTATTAAGTTTAATAATAAAGCTATGGACAAAACAAAGGCTAACATATTAGGGAGGTAAACCACTCTGACCCAGGCCATACCTTTATAGATTTTTAGCATCTGTAGGTAGTTATGCAGGATTTTACTATCTCCAGTTCAATATAGTCTTCTGATTAAAAGCCTACTTACTGCTTATCTGGTTATTCTTTTATTAGCTTGCCGTCAGCATGTGTCACAGAATGCAATTTAGTCAGACACCTTGTCTAGGAGCAGATGGGAAGAATGCTTTGAAAAGATGAATACTTACTCACTTAAAAATATAAAGAAGAAAACTGAGAAGCCGAGGGGAGTCATGATCCTCTGAGAACTTCGGCTGTGGGAGAAATTTATCCCTTGAGTGGGGGATCTGTCCTCTGCATTATGAACAAGCTCTTCAATCATGTTCCACTGATGCTAAGAAGAGAGATGTGGCTGAAATAAAGCAGTGTCTGAGGCCCAGGCATTCATATTGTATGCTGGAATTTGGCCGGTCATGCCCCAGTGTTTCTACACTGGTCCTTTCTTTGAGTATTCCCTGCTGCACACTGAGGGATGCGCTGAGGGAGCCTCTGAGGTGTGATTGAAGGATCCACAACGTAAGCCTGCACATGTGGATAATGGAGAAATTAGCATGTGTGTTAAGGTAACTGTATTATCGGGTTTCTCCAGAGAGAAGAATCAACAGGCAATAGATAGATAAGAGATGATTTATTAGGGACATTAGCTCACATGATGATGGAGGCTGAAAAGTGCTGTGACAGACCGTCCGCAAGCTAAAGACTCTGGGATGATAGTGTCATGGCTCAGTCCAAGTCCAGAAGCCTCAGAACCGCGACAGACCGTCTGCAAGCTAAAGACTCTGGGATGATAGTGTCATGGCTCAGTCCAAGTCCAGAAGCCTCAGAACCGCGACAGACCGTCCGCAAGCTAAAGACTCTGGGATGCTAGTATCATGGCTCAGTCCAAGTCCAAAAGCCTCAGAGCCAGGAAAGCCAGAAGGCCTCAGAACCTAGGCAGGTGCTAATGGAAGTCCAGGAACCTCGGTGGGTCCTGGAGTCCAGAATCCAGAGAGCCTGGAGTTCTTGTGTCCAAGGACAGGAGGAGAAGGGTGTATTTCTCACATGCCAATTGCTAATTGCCAGGAACACCCTTACAAATACACCTAGAAGTAATCCTTTACCAGTTATTTAAGTAATTCTTAATCCAGTTAAGTTGACACCTAAAATTAGCCATCACAAGTCTACCTTTTGGTAACTTGGCACCCATATGCAGCTCCTTAAACCAAACTTAACCTCCAAGTAACCATAATAATAAGGTACTAGTTCTGCCTAACATGTTGTAACTATCCTGTGTACAAACAAAACACACTAATCTCTTCTTCCCCGGAACACGAAGTAAAGTCCTTGGGTGATGTTTATGCTTCTCTTGCTATCTTATAATGTAAATACTATGAGGCAAAATTAACAATTCTTAAATACTGATATAAGATCGGTAAATCTTATGTTACATAGGAAAAAAAATTAGGAGCAAACAAAGATGTTTCTTTAATATATGTATATACACATACAAACATATTCTTAACAAACTAGGAGGATATACTCATGACAATCAGTCTTCATTTCTGTGACGGGTCATGTGGTCACAGCTACCTTCTTCCACTACCCATTCAGCAGCCCCTTTATCTTCAGCAAGCACCTCAGCTGGTCGAGGTTTGTTACCTGGCTGGGAGACTGAAGCCTTCATTCCAGAAGGGTCTGAGCCATTTGTAGTCCTTCCTGGGTTGGGGTGTTGTAATTTCCCGTTTATTTTACTCACGGAACATGGTAATACTGAAAGATGCTCCAAGGCAGCTCCTGTATTCCAGACATACTCTTCCGTACCTCCATTGCAGCATAGAGGTCCAGTTTCCCCATTGGAAGTCTGGACTGATCACCCCAGCCAACCCGGAAACTCTCTCCTTACCTCATTGAATCGAGGTATAAAAAAGCCAAAGAGGCTAGGTGGTAGTCTTAACTTTCAGTTCAATGGACTCATCATTGTGTCTTCTGGAGGAAATAATTCTCCTTCTGAAACTAAGACTTCTAGGCAAACAGAGCATAAAGTCATAGAAGCAAGAGGCAAAATACTTTGCTGGTGGATTACTAAGGGGTATTGGTGAGCGGTGTCACTCCCATTTTGGTGATGCCACTTTCATCTTTTGATTCCTGGACTCACGAATTCCGGCTATGAGGGAAATAATACTTTATGTTGAATGCTGATCCAGGGCATATGCAGCCTTCTGAAGAGCCTTGTCCTAACCCTGCAAAGTATTGTCATTTAGTTGGTGCTGTTAGTATAACTTCAAAGGGCATTCCACAATTCTAGCAAGTCAGCTGCTTCAGGATGACAGAGCACACGAGAAAACCAGTGAATTCTGTGACCATCAGCCCACTGTTACACTTTCTTTGGCTGTGAAGTGAGTTGCCTGGTTAGAAGGATTGCTGAGTGGAATATTATGACAGGGAACAGGCATTTTGTGAGTTCACAGATGGTAGTTTTGACAGGAGTATTGTGTACAAGAAAGGCAAATCCATATCTGGACTAAGTGTCAATTCCAGTAGGATAAACCACTTCTTCTTCCATGATGGAGCTAGTCTAATGTGATCAACCTGCCATCAGGTAGCTGGTTGATCACCCCAGAGAATAGTGCCATATGGAGGGCTCAGTGTTGGTCTCTGCAGCTGGTAGGTTAAGCACTCAATGGTGGCTGCAGCCAGGTTGGTCTTAGTGAGTAGAAGTTCATATTGCTGAGCCTAGGCATAACCTCCATCCTTGTTACCATGGCAACTTCGTGCATGAGCCCATTGGGCAGTGACGGGGTGGCTGAGAAAACTGGCTGACTGGCATCCACACATCAGGTCATCCTACCCAGCTTATTATTAAAGATTTCCTCTTCTGCGGTTATCCTTTGGTGAGTATTCATTCACATGGGACACAAATATATTCACATATCTTTTGCCCCCTCAGGGAGGTCTATCCACATCTTCCCCAGATTTCTTTATCACCAATTTTCCTATTATGTTCCTTCTAAGTCCCATCTGGCCAAACCACTGGCTACAGCCAATGGTTGTATATACTGTATATGCTCATCTATATACAGATCAGTATATAATCACACATCTGCCCATTTCTCCTTCCAGGCAAAGTGCATGAAAAGTGTACTGCTGAAGCTCTGCCCATTGGGAAAATTTCCCTTCATTCAGGGATGTGCCAGGAAGGGGCTTTGCTGCTGCAGCTCTTCATTTTTGGATGGTGCTTTCACATTGTTCAGATCCATCTACAAACCAGGCCACAGTCTTCTCTTCCTCTGTCAGTTGACATAGGGCACTTCCCATAAGGTCATAGGTACAGGCTGGGAGAGAGAAGGCAGGGTGGTAGGAGGAGGAACCGGGGGTAACTTGGGCCACATGTTCACGTGACTTACTCGTGCCTTCAGGACCTTCTCAGGTCTGACCATATATACATCTGATGACGGAGTGCTGCTGAGCATGCGCAACTCTGTGGTTTGGCGGGTCAGATAACATCCAGAAATAAGGCTTTACCGTTGCTCTAGGCAATCCTTAAGCCAATCAAGCTGACACCTGAAATTTACCATCACGGTAACTTGCAAGGATAAGAGCGAAATGGATGGCTAGTTAAAAGGCCCTCTGCAACAGGCTTGGAGATTGTGACTTTATGTGGATGAGAAGGCAGGCATGGTCCAGAGGGAAGGTGGAAGCAGCTGAAGTGAAATGAACTGAGGGCCCCTTGTCACATTTTCAGTGCTCATTTAAAACAAATGTTGAGTTGGGAAGGACTCCAAAGGGTAATACTGTTTATCTCCAAAATGCTGGGAGTGCTTCTAGCATACTAGGCTGATGCAATAGCATGACAGTGTTAAAAAAAACTTTCCATGAATGATTCTGGGTTTGTTGATTTTGGGGGTGTGTTGTTTGCAATAGGTGTTACATGGAAATGCTTTTAAACAAACAAGAGCTGATTTTTACTTACTGGCTGTACCTAAAACATTGTTTTTAGGATGCACAACTATCTAGGTATTTTGAAAAGCAAGGAAATACTGAGCCAAGTTTTGTATCCACTTTAACTGAAATATTTTTAGTCTGCGGGTGAATAAGTGAGGCAGTGACTACTGTAGAACCTTGAGAGGCATCATATTTCTGCTCTGCCTGAAGAAAACGGGGAGACTGTTTAAATATAGTGCTGATATATTTATATAGTATCTCACAGGTAATAAAGCACAACTTACACGTATTAATTAAACAATCAGGCCTTAGAGCCAACTATTGACCCATTTTACAAAAGAAAAACTGAAATTCAGGTAAGTTACATATGCATAAGCATTATTGTTTTTATAAAATCATAAATTTTTTAAGCAAAAGAAATTTAGGATTGGGCACAGGAAGAAATTGTGCTGCCGCGTAGCCTCACCAAAGGCCACAGCGAATCCTGCAGGAAGCTCTGCTGAAGCTTCCCCGGAGAGGGAAGAATTGTTCCAGTTGGGAGGCAGGGGTGCTGGCTCTGGAGAATTGTTCCAGTTGGGAGGCAGGGGTGCTGGCCTTTGAACCCTTACATGGAACTCACTGATGACCCTGTTCTCTTGATCATGGGCCTCGTGCACCTGTAAGTGAGAAAACACAAGTGCACATGGAATAAGCTGTTATGGCACCATTCTACCTTACCTTGAGTTTTTGTTTTCTTTGAATGGGACAGGAATGTAAATCATTGCTTGTGTTTAAAAGTATTTTTATTTTGTGGGCAACTTTGATGAGTAAAGCTTATTTTAAGCTACAGTAAAATATGTGCCAGGAAAAGTACATGCTCCATTATTTGTTACAAGTTCCAAAATTCCCTGTGTTACCAGGAAAGTATTTGTTCTTGACCAAATGTGAACAAACTCAGCGTGGAGGGGTGGCGGCAATGCAATGGGGTTTAAAAGGGCATCTGTTGTTTTGCACCACCCAGTATCCATTCCCCCTTTTTCTGGTACTGGTGCCCCGTCTTTCCTCCAGGTGCAAACCTTCCTACCATTCCTTGTCATATGGTCCGTTCTAGTGTCCTTCCCTTCCCCCAGCTAAGGATGCAGCACAAGCAATCTAAGCCAGGCTAGCCCATCTCTCTCTCCAGGGAATTGAAATCTAGAGATGAGTGAGCAAAGAGTTGGAGCTGATTCATCTTATTGGTGGTTGCCTAAATAAACATTCCATTAGTTTATTCAGTCTAAGTACTGTGTTCCTGACCTTCCTGAAGCCTGACTGTAACATTCTCATTGATTCTTTAAGAGATTCTGTACCCTGCTAATGCACTGCTTTTTCTTTCTTAATTTAACCAAGATTGGTTTGTAGTAGGAAGACAGTAGTTAGTAAAAGGACTAAATTCCTTTCATCAACTAATGTCTTTTTTAATGCTATGACCTTGGAAAATATACTTGCTTTCAGTGAAGTGAAGAAACACAGAACCTTAGCTTGTATGTGGTTTTCTTATCTGGAAGATTTTACGAGTAAGGCTGAAGTGAGAGACCAAAGATACAGGACATCACTACTAAACATATGAACTAAAGCATGTTGTAATTATAGCATTATTTTATTTTAAACAACTCAGGAATTTGGACTTTTTTCTACAGGGTTTCTTTTTCTTTTCTTACCCATAGAAAAGTCTGTAGATTAACTGATATCTGTTTAAAATGTCCACACCATCTTTCAATAGTGATATTTAATGCATGAATGTTTATTGTTTCCATATTGGTCTACTGAGTTGGAATTCTGTAGTTTTTTTTTTTCCATTAGAAAGGGACAGCTTTTTCCAGAATATCATGTTTGCCTGCATCCTGCTATGGATTATTTAGTAAGCATAAGTATCATTTTATCTCTGATAAGGTAGGCTGTGGAGGAAAGTTTCAACAACAAAATGATATTTCCAAGCCCCAAACCTGGAATAAAACTCAATTCAACAATTCCTTACTGAGCATCTACTCTGTGAAACTTGACATACTAACTTCTTTGCGTCATTTTCAGGTTAATAAGAGAAAGTCCTGCTTTTAAAAACTTGCAAGATGCATATGAAAAGTCAGGACTGTTAGACAAAATATGGCAGTTTTAAGCATGGGCTTCGTGAAAGAGGAAGCGTTTGAGTTAGGACTTGATGGATAAGTAGGATACAGCAGATAAAAAAAAAGGATTGGAAGTTCTAGAAATAAGGAATAAAACAAAGAATTACATGCTGTTGGAAAATCCAGTTCTGTGGATTATCTGGTGCATACAGAAAAGTCATGATCTACGAAGTTGCAAAAGTAGACTGGCATCATCTTGAAGAGGGTCTTAATGCCTGAGTGATGTTCTTGGATGCATTCCTTCTTTCAGTAAGACAAACGTGTTTGTAAGATTACACTGGAACAATTGATTCTAGCTCCCTAGTGGCGGAAGTTGGACCACAGGAAAGAAATCAACCCCTTTGTCACCACATACAAAAATTAATTTGAGATATATCATAGGCCTAAACATAAGAGTTAAAACTATAAAGCTTCTAGAATAAGGAAAAATAGGTATTTATTTATGACCTTGGAGCAAACAATAATTTTTTTAGACAAGGCACAAAGAATACTAACCAAAAAACATTGAACAATTGAAGTTTATTATAATTTAAAATTTGCTAATCAAAAGACATTATTAAAAACTGAAAAGCAAACTGCAGATTTTTAGAGAATATTAGCAATTCATATTTCTGACCATTGACTTTTATCCAGATTACATAAATAATTTCTACAATACAATAACATAAACAACAATAAAACATGAATCAAAGTCTGGGGCTGACATTTTACAAGAGAAGATATACAAATGGACAACTAGTATATGAAAAGTTATTCAACCCCATTAGAAAGTGGGCAAGGAACATGAACATACACTTTTTAAAACAAGACATACATATATCCAACAAGCATATAAAAATGCTCAACATCCTTAATCATTAGAGAAATGCAAATCAAAAGCACAGTCAGAATGGCTATTAATGAAAAGTAAAAAAAGTAACAGATGATGGTGAGGTAGCAAAGAAAAGGGAACACATACACTGCAGGTAAGAGGTTAAATTATTTCAGTCCTTGTGGAAAGCAGTATGACAATTCCTCAGAGGACTAAAACTGGAACTACCATTTGACCCAGCAATCCCACTTGTGGGTACACACTCAAAGGAATATAAAGGGCACTACCGTAAAGACACATGCACGTATCTGTTCATTGTAGCACTATTCAAAATAACAAACCTGTGGGATCAGCCTGAATGCCCATCATGGTAGAATGAACAAAGAAAATATGGTACAAATACACTGTGGAATTCTATGCAGTCACAAAAAAATAAGGAGATCATGTCCTTTGCAGCAACATGGAAGGAGCTGGAGAGTATTATTCTAAGCAAAGTAAAACGAGAACAGAAAACCAAATTTAGCGTGCTCCCACTTAAAAGTAAGAGCTAAACAATGAGAACATGTAGATGCAAAGAGGGGAACAATAGACACTGGGACTTCCTTGAAGAGTGCAGGGTAGGAGGAGGGAAAGGATCAGAAAAGAATACCTATCGGGTATCAGGCTTATTACTTGAGCGACCAAATAATTTGTATACTAAACCTCCATAATACAAGTTTACCGACATAAAAAACCTGCACATGTACTCCTGAACCTAAAATTAAAGTTAAAAAAAGTTATCCACCACTTTTAATTATTAGGGAAATATAAGTCAAATACACAAGAAGATAAGGCATGCAATTGGAAAGACCAACAACATCAAAAGTTGGGAAGGCTGTATAGAAACTGGAACTCCCATCTCTAGGTGATATGGGTGCAGAAGGGTACAGTCACTTTAGAAAATAACTCAGCAGCTTCCTCACATCGATTACACCCTTAAACATCTAAAACAAATGAAAATGTATATTCATAAAAAGATATATAGAAAGATGTTAATAGCATCTTTATTTATAATAACACAAAACTGGACATAATCCACCAGAGGAATGTCTAAACAAAATTGTGGTATATAGAGTGAAATCCTTACTCAGCAATTAAAAAAGAAACAACTATTGCAGTAAATATAAGACTTTTCGGTCTCAATCCACTTTCCACTCTAAAAAATAGAGGACTTTAAAAGAGTTTTTCTTATGTGGCTTATGGCTATCAGTATTTACCATATTAGAAATTAAAATTGAGGGCTGGGCACGGTGGCTCAAGCCTGTAATCCCAGCACTTTGGGAGGCCAAGGCGGGTGGATCACAAAGTCAAGAGATCAAGACCATCCTGGTCAACATGGTGAAATCCTGTCTCTACTAAATATACAAAAAATTAGCTGGGCATGGTGGCGCGTGCCTGTAATCCCAGCTACTCGGAGGCTGAGGCAGGAGAATTGCCTGAACCCAGGAGGCGGAGGTTGCGGTGAGCCGAGATCGCACCATTGCACTCCAGCCTGGGTAACAAGAGCGAAACTCCGTCTCAGAAAAAAAAAAAAAAGAAATTAAAATTGAATAATTAAAAAAATTTATTCACTTAAAAATAATAATAATCCTATTACATGTTAACATAAGTGAAATGTTTTGAGGGAAATAGCATATTTGTTTAAACAAAGACATTTAGTGAGAAAGTTGATATTCCTTTACTTTTGGGAAATCTCTTCAATGTTTAGCTTAAAAAGAGATACTTGGAATCTCCTGTCTGGTTCTTCAATCTGTTGTGATATCAGACTTCATGTAACCTTAGGATAATAATCCTGTATAGTTGTGAAAAATTAAGAATGAATTAATTGGTTAATTATAAAAATACTTTTGAGCTTATAGACACCCTGAAAGGGTCTTGGAGACTCTCAGGTGTTTGCTTTGGGTGTCACTAAGTTATTATTGTACACACAAGAATGACTTTCAAAACCATTTGAGCAATGGAAACCAGACACAAAAAAACACAGTATTATTCCATTTATATAAAGTTTTGGACTAGGAGAGCTAATTTATGGTAACAGAACTGAGAACAGCTTTGGGCTAATGGGAAGTGGGAATTGACTGGAAGAAGAAATGAGGGAACTGCATAGAAATGTTCCATATCTTGACTTGGGTGGAGGTTACACCAGTGTGAACATTGATCGATTCTATGTTTGATTAAAACATACAACTGTAGGTCAGGTGTGGTGGTTCATGCCTGTAATTCCAGCACTTTGAGAGGTTGAGGTGGGCACATCACTTGAGGTCAGGAGTTCAAAACCAGCCTGGACAACATGGTGAAACCCCTTCTCTACTAAAAATACAAAAATTAGCCAAACATAGTGGCATACACCTGTAATTCCAGCTACTCTGAAGGCCGAAGCAGGAGAATTGCTTGAACCTAGGAGGCGGGTGTTGCAATGAGCTGAGATCATGCCATTGCACTCTAGCCTGCAGTGAGACTCTGTCTCAAAAAGAAAAAACAAACAAACAAAAAACTGTACATTTAAAAGCTGTATATTTCACTGTAAATTTACCTCAATTTTAAAAAATCAAGATAAAACTAAAATACTGGACAATGATAGAGTATAAGTTGAGTGAATATTTGATTGGAGTTAAAATTTTTCTAAAGACTCTTAGAAAGTAAAGCTATTAATCTTACCAGCTTTAAAGTTAAGCATGCATGTCAAAATTTCTAATTGTTTAAAGGAGAAAAATAAAACGTGTAACTTTCAGAATAGCAGCAGGGGAAGAATGGAACTGGTGGCTGACTAGTGAGAAAGAGGGTGGCATATTTGCGAGCCCTCAAAAGCTCAACAGATTCCAAATTAGCAAGGTAGTACAGGGAGGGAGAAGGATGCAGAAGCTTAGAAAACAAATCAGAAAAAGAAAATACAAAATAATATGGTAGAAATTACCTAACTGTGGCACAATGACATGGGTTGGCCCATGTCATTTCTTAACTAATTGTTACATTCATTTGTATGAACTCACGTTTTACTTACTTTCCTTTGTGAAATAGAGTTTGAACGAATTGTACCTCTAAGTTTTTTTCCAGTTAATTCAGAGCCCAATTTGGGATAAATTCTTACTTAAAAAAGACAAAAATCACAACACAGACAAACATACATAATCATAGTGCATATTAAAATATTTATCCTTTTGAAACTCAAATTTTCTTTTTTTTCTTTAAGATGTAAGCTCTGAAGTTCCTGGTTTGTCTGGGTTTCCTTGGTGTGCTGAAGATTCGGCTTGAAAATGCTTTCAACCGATAGGGGAGATCCTCACATTAACACCCATTTAAGAACCAGATAAATAAATCCTCCACTTCCTTCAGATCACTCGGGTCTGGGTCTGTCAGTAACCCTCCTCCCTGTACCTCCTTCCTAGTTTTTGTCTCATTAACAGATTCATTTGATACTTTCCCTGGGAATTTGCCACCTTTGTTGGGTAACTTGGGGCAAACAGCTTATGAATCCTGCCTGCCTCCCAGATGGCACATACTAGATGGTGTTAGTGAGCCACTCAGCTCCCCGGAGGACCCTGATAGATCCTTAATTAGCATGTTAGCGGAAAGACTGCAAGCACTCCCAGATGGTATCAGGAAGTTAAATGAGTGCTCACCTTTCAAGGCAAACCAGGGGAAGAGAGATGGATCCCTAAAGGCAATTCAAAGTGTTTCTTACTGACAAGTGTTTGTTATTAGCTCTTTGAATTTTTACTGTTTTTTTTTTCTTTTGGTTACTTCTTTATTACAAAGAAAATGCATGTGCATCAAAGAATCCTAATGCAGTACTACATAAAGAGATGAAACATTTAATTTCCTTTTTATTTGTATTTCTGAGACAACATGGTTCAGTCCTTTATGCATATTTTCCTACAGAACAGATTTATAGTTGGGGTTGCTGAGAGATTCCCTAGAGGCCAGTTGTTTCCAGAGAGCACTCCAGGGAACACTATAAACTACTAGGGAGTCCCTTCATCTGGATGGGCAATACCCTGGCCTCCAGTAGAATTAATTACTGTCAATTCTGGTATACCCCATGCAGTTCAAGATTAACACTACCTAGTCAGTATCTCATTGATAGAAGAGACAGGCATTTCATTCATTCTGCTAAGAGTCTTAGTGGTGACCCACCAGAGGCAGGTGGCCCAACAATTCTTTTCTCCCAACAAAAATAATCTCTAATCCAAAAAGACTTAAGTACCAGTGCTTTCAACAGCAGCAGGATATCTTGTGTTAAGCTAAAGTATAGGCAGAATCTATAATTTAATAATAGATGGGTGCTTGGTCCTATTTTTTTTAAGCTTTCACTTCTCTTGAGCTTTGTAATGCATTTACAAATTGTAAAAAGTCAAAGTATATTATAAACTTTGGAATGAAAATGGCTATTTCAGGGACACAGACCATTTTGTGGCCAGTAATTAATTTGAAGAAAATATTGGTAACCACAGGAGACAGACAAATTCCTAGGCAGACAGGAATGGGTCCCCAGCAAAAGCTGACCTTCAAGCTAAGGGCAGTTCAAAGCCTGAAAACCAAGCTGCCTGTTCTGGATAGAGTCCATGACGGGAGTGAGAACTTCCATTGTCATCTGACTCTCTCTCCTTATTGGATCCTTCTGAATGATGCCTTTAAACCAATCAAATGGACCAATCAGCATGCATTCCCCCATTCTAGCCAGTAAAAACCCTGGACTCAGCCTCACAGCTGGTAACCCACTTTCCAGTCCCCTCTTGCTGCAGAGAGCGTTCCATCACTCAGTAAAATCTTCTCTGCTTTACTCACTGTCCAGCGTCTATGTACCTTATTCCTCTTGGTCACAGCACAAGGACCTGGAACTTGCTGAGCCACGGGCAGCAGGAGTAAAAGAACTCTAACTCTCCCTCCTGCTTGCCGAACACAGGAGAGAAGCCACTGGGCGCCACTTCCTGCCACTGGTTGAACTGTGGGAATTAAAGTATGGTGATGCTCTTGGCTGGCTCACTGCCCTGCAGGGCAATGGGAACAAAAGTGGTATAACAAGCTGTAATGCCTCCTCCCACTTGCCGAACTACAGAAGCAAAACAACTGCTGGGTGCCATGGCTGCCCCTAAAATACCAGTTTGAGGAGTGGAGAGTTAAAAGGTAGAGGGCAGTTTGTGTATCATGCTTCCACACATTTAGCCATGAGGATACAGGCAGTTCACTCTTCCAATTCCGAACCAAAGAGAATTGTGGGTATTTTTCCTTCTTTCTTTGTTTTACCACAAAGGAGCAGCTTAACGAAAGCCAGAAGACATGCTATCATAGAGAGGAGTGTACCAGCCTGCTAGGCAGAGTGATGTGTAGGGAACAGGAGTGGGTTGCCAGCTGTGTGCTGTAGCGCTGCTCCACTCCACAGTGCACTTCATAGCTGGCTCATTGTGGCTGCCTGGACTCTCGGCTTCACCTCCATGTGGCAAGCATGTTTAGGGGTTACTGAACTATGCAGGCTACACCCAGCTTCTGAGACAATTGTACATCAAGGAGTACCTGAACTCATTGAAAAGCTTTTTTACTTTTGCAAAAAGTTTTAAATTTTGTAGTGTAGCTGGGGTTTTATTTCTTATTGCCTATTATCCAACAAATGTTGTTTCATGTGGCAAGGATAGTCAAAAATTTTTCCAAAAACCTTTTCATATAAGTGGACTTTACTGTCAGAAGAAAAGCACCGTTCCTTCCCTTGGAAGCTTTTGCCACCCTTCCTCGCTTATTCTACTCTGTCACACATTTCCATATTTTTATAGACCCACAAAGCACTTAAGGTGGAATGATAAATAGATCCCTGTCCAAATGTGTTTGTTTCTATTCATATCGTCTTCCATCCACTCACCTCCAAGGGTCTTTCTACCCGCTGATTAATTTCGTGATTTTTGGCACTATGGTGCAGTGCAAAGCGACTAAACCAATGGATTTATCTACCCTCAGACTCATGCTAACAGGCTATTGTTCATTCTTGACCACAGTTATAAAGACAATGAGAAGGAATCTGAACGTGACAGCAGGTTTCAAGGCCCACCTGTAACAGCTACAGACACCTGCCTTTTTCTGGGTCTGATAGGAGTTATTTCTATCAGACCATAAAAAGTTACTTGGACATCTTTCTTAGGATGTGTGGATATTTTTGTGCACTGATTTTGTTCTACATAAAATAGAACTGACCAATTACACTTTAAGGAGATTTTATACTTATCTCTAAACCCTATGGTCTCCAAGCAAACATGGACCAATGCTTAGGAGAAGTGAAAACGAACGGGGCCTCCATGTCCCTTGTTGACTCTCCTGACTCCAGTCACAGGTTAGTTTTCCAGATCGTATAGTTAATCTCATGGAGTTTCATGTATAGAGTTCTTGTCAGTGGAAAGAATTGCTCTAAGTCATAAAGATAACAATATTTACAAGGGGGCATTACCTTTATTTACCTCCAGGGTGTTCACATTGCCTTTACTTGCATTCTTGATTTTCTTCTTGTAACAATGAAGATCATTATTACTATATCCATTTCATTGATGAGAAAGGAGGACAGTGTTTGCATGATCTGCCTTACGTTGTGCATCTTCTAAAAGCCACAGCTTGGAACTCCAGCCTGGGAAATTCAAGTCTAATCTGGCATCTTTCAACTGCACGAATTATTCCATTGAGATTTAGTGAGCACTGGGGTAGAGCAAGGCACACTACTGGGTGTCCCCAGTAAGACAGTTCTCAAGTTTTTACAACCCAGTGGCTCTCTACCTAAGCCCTCAGAGAACCTTTTAGTATAACAACTAGTATATTCTTCTCACCTGGTAATTTTCATCTTTTCCCCATGACCCTGGGATCCTCATAACTCTGTGATTTCCTCAAAATCAAGCACTGTATCTTGTTGAACTTTGTATCTTCAGCATCCCACCCAGTGCCTGGAACCCAGGAGATAAGGGATGCATTAAACAAATGAACTATACTAGTGTACACACAAGCCCAGCGGTGCTAAAATAGTGGCATGAACATAGTATAATGGAAACAGAAAGGGGAAAGTGACTAAGCCATCCCGGGAACTGAGGAAGGCTTTGCAAGGAAGGCGACGTTTGAGCCAGACCTTGGCCAATTAGAAGGATTTCATAAAGTACAGAGGAGAAGGAAAGACATTCTAGGTGGGAACTGTACGGAGATACCAAAATCTTGTTAAATAAACGCCCTGCATGGCCTGACTGAAGAGTAGCACAGAGCAACTAAAGGGTCAGGAGGCATAGATTAGGACAATCAAGAAATCAATTAAAAGAATTAAATTTAATTAAAGTACTTAAATTACCAAAAATAAACTGTTTGAATTATTTTAATTTAAATTAATTACAATTGGTCGATTGTTTAAATAAGAGAGCCTATCTCAAACTATAAGCTCTGAAGAATGTTGTTTTAAGCAAGACAGTTATTGAGAGAAAAAGCCTTCACTCTTTTTTTTTAATTGATACATAATATGTGTGGGTACATGTGATAATTTGTTACATGCATAAAAATCCCTAGGCTTTAAGGTGGGCATGGCTCATCTTCATGCTTCTCCCAGGGCTCCACCCTATCCCTGCCTGGGAGGAGCTAGCCTGGCCCTCCAGGTTGGTGCAGCAAGTCCAGCCACACCTGGCATGCATTCCGGGCACAGCCTGCAGCCGCACCTCCAGGACAGGCCGGCGTCTGAGCTGCAGTGCCTTTAGGGATCCCCAAGGCCCCCTCAATCAATAATCCCCAGGGTTTTTTATGAGGGTTGGATTATGAGGATTTGGAAGGGGGACGATTAAGCAGTACTTCAAAGAGCTGCTTGGGCCGCACCTGCAGCATTTATGAAGATCTATTAATAGAAAGCACACGATTTAGCACTAATCCCTAATTCATAGAAAATCAATGATTTATGCCTTTGGTCCCAAAAGGCACGGAGAACTTGGTTCACGGGCTGCTTGGAGGCAGGGTGTGCTGGCCCCACATCTGGTCAAGGCTGACCTGCATCACCCCCGGATGGTGTGGGACCCTTTAGGGCCATACCAGTAAATGGAAAACAATTCTGCAGACCCACAGTCAGTCCCTCCAGGACATAATCTTATTTTTTTTTCTTTAATCCTCAGATGTCAACCGATCTAGTAGAGAACCCAGGTAAATACATTGAGCCCTGGTAAGAATAGAAGTGATGCCAGTTTGCTGGAACTTGGTGTCATGCCAAGAGTCTGTCCCTAGTAAACTCCCTGCATCTCCCTCTTTCTCACCTGGACCTTCATTTTGACGTTTGGAGAATGTCACACTAACAAACATCAGACTACCTTGTGGGTGGCTTGGAATTCTGGAATCTCTCTGGGTCATATTTGTTCCTAAAGGTTTATGTATTCAAATTTCTCATTAAAAGAATCATGGAGCGATCCATTAATTAATGTGTCAGTGCACCTCGGAGAGCCAAAGGCCAGCTGCCCTTGGGGGGTACTTTTCCTGAATACACAGAAAAAGAAAAACATGTTGGAATCACGGAGGGAAGAAATCAGGTTATATGAAACTGAAAAGAAAACTCCACAAATAGCAAAGACGTTTAAATACTCTTCTATCATTCCTTAAGAAAGAGACATTCAACAGGCAGTGAGAACACAGGAGGATAGATGTTCTCTTATCAGAGAATTCAAGGTGAGATTGTTTCATATTTATGGTTTTATGAAAACCAGGGTGCAAAAGACCAGATGATGTATTTTCCCTGATAATCCATTCATCCATTTATAAATAAACAACTGTGTATGGGCATTTCTGTTATTAAAAGGCTTGATAGCCCCTTTTTTTCCAGCTCAAGTATAAATATATTGGCTACCTGTTACTTGTGTCAAATACTCCAATTAAATCTTCATGCATACCTCAGCTCAGGCCCCAGGTAACACCTCTGCTTTGTGAACAGAAATCTGATACACAGAACCAAAACTTCAACACATCATAATTTAGGGGATGATTAAAATCACTGAAAGAAAATTCACACCATTCTAGAGTTCACCACGGGGTTCCCTTCCACTGACTGAGGTAAATGTTTACAGAGCACAGAGCTGGAGGGAGGAGGGAATGCAGAAGACTGAGGAGCAAGGGGGTGCAAGCAGGGCCACCTCCTCACCACCCCCCAACATGGCAAAGAGCAGCCAGCATTGAGAATAGTGTGTCTCAGGATGGAATGCACTTAATGGGAAAGAAGAAATCAGACTCGGCCACATTGTTTCCCTATGTACATATTTTCTCTATTATAAACACATTATATGTAGATTGTTTTTTAAAAATTGGCAAGTATGTAAAAGTATAAAGAAGAAAATAAAACTTACAACTAATTCTACTACGTGGCTAATTAAACATTGTATGTATTTTGATGTATTTCCTCCTAGTATTGTGGAGGAATACTTACCTATTGTGTTTGTATACTTACCTATTCAGAGATAGATGATATGGAGGTAGGTACAAAAGCTTGTGTTGTTAAGCAAAGTAGGGGTCACACTCTGTGTCAGTTTACATTGTGCCCTTTCTCTTGATGCGATGTCATAAAGACTTTCTTATGCTATTGAATATGCTTTTAAAATATAGATTTTCATGCCTTTAAAACTTTGGTTAGAAGTTAACTATGAAAATATTTCTCCTTTTTCTGAAGTTTATTATTAACATTTCACTATTTTAAGTGACATAGGCATGAACATCCTTGTTTAGCCTCGGGAGACAGTAAAATGTGGTGTTAAGACCACATGCTCCAGCGTCAGACTGCCCGAGTATGAATCCCAGCTGTACCACTAGCTGTGTGACTTTGGGCAAATTAGTTAACTTCTCTGCACCTCAGTTTTAGCACCCATAAAATGAGAGTTCCCATAAAATTGTTTTTAATGCACTGATTCACTTTTACAGGTGCTTAGAACCTTCAGAAGACAGTCATATGATGTGTCACATTGTGATATCACATCATATTATGATACATCATAAGAGCTATACAATTGTTGATTGTTGCTATTGTAGTGAAGCAATCTTGCTCAATTTTTTCTAATGTATCTTGGATTCACCCTAGAAATGCACCCACACTGTTATTGCAGTTAGAGTATTAGCCATTGCCCATCCTCCTCCACACTGGGAGTGGCTGTGGGTACTGGAAAGGTGGCACTCATGGGACATGTTTATCCGGACTCCTCTTGCTTTACAATGACCCTTTCACCCTTTCAGTGCTTAGAGGGTTCATCATTCCAAATATCACCAAAAACAGTCAGTTCTTTCTTGCTTCCCTCTCCCCATCCTGCCCCTCATGTCCATGCCCTCACACCCACACATGCCTCACCTTTCCCCCCAACACCAAGACAACCATCAATCTCAGGTGGATCTAGAGGGATGGAGTCAATCCTGGGTCCAAAGACCTCTTTGGAGTACTTTTAGCTGTAACAGTCAAGGACTTGTTTGTTCTTTCCTTTCTCTGTGTTTCTTTTGTTCTCGGAAAGACTATGATTCATGGTTTACCCTGCATTCCCTTTGGGGGCACTATCCACCTTTTATTGAAGGGATTGCAGGGATAAGAGGAAAAATGTATTTATATGTGTGTATATGCAGGAAATTAGGAGTGTGTCCTCTCTCCAACTTTTACTCTTGGAGCCACAGTTTGGCAAACACCTCACCTCGGGATTTCTGACATTAATGAGGTAGCGAGGAATGGAGAATTGCCTGCTGAGAGACAAGCTTCAGGAAGATTGTTCAGAGCCTCTTGCTCAGCAGAATTGATAAGATTAAGCCAGTAAACAAACGGCATGGGAAAGACCAGAAATTCTGTGTGTGTGGCTCCAAGAAATGTAAGTTTTGTGCTCTGTGTGTTGGACACATTGAATTATGTGGAAGAGGACTAGGTCAGAAAGCTAACCAAGGGGCTGTTTTTCTGTTTGAAAATCTGCAGCCTGGGGTTGGCTTTTATAATCTTGTAGAATAAAACCCACAGGAAAGGAGGCTCCTGAAATAGTTCTTGCTGAGATCACTCTTTCCCTGTTGTACTCTCTTCCTTTTCCTTTCATTGAGTTCCCCACACCCTCCTATGGGCCTAAGGCTAAATTCTCAGCTGACCCTAATCCAAGCAGATATTTTTTATAGGGTAATTCTACACACTGGGCACTCATTTCTGTCTGTTGTCCATCATTCTAAATAATGTGTCAAAATGAGTCAGCAAGACTGAACCAATTTTATGTTCATTTGCTTGCTGATAAGGGAGGTCATGTTTTCTCACAAGGAGAAAGTGTGTGAATATCTGTGGAGCAGCAGGAGGCCCATATTCAAGCACAATGTGGTGAGAGGAAGCCACTGAGCTTTGGTGTACTCATCTATAAAATGGGAATCCCACCAGCCTTGCTCATTGCAAATTATCACCCCTGGGATAAAGGATATAATGTTTATATAAAGCACTTTATAAACTGGAAAGAGCTCTCCAACAGAACATACCAAATGTTCTCCAACCCAGCTGAGTCTTCCAGGTGAGCTAGTCCTAAGAATGAATTAAATCACATCTTCCTACTGGCCAAATTATGAGCCCCAATCACTTGCCCAGTCTTAGTCTTAATTGACTGGCTCTGGGTTGGGCTTTTTTCTTCTGTCCTCTTAAATTGTTGGTATTTGTCCCTTTTCGTAGAGTATTTTCACTGATTCTGAGCAGGTTAAAAAGTCACTAGACGCCAGTTAGGTCTTTATTAGATCTGAATGTCAAATTTGCTAATCAGCTGGCCTCAGAGGACAATGTATCTATGCAATCAGGGAAAAACAGAAGAAATTGTGGTGAGCTGTTGGATTTAATTTCCATCCAACATCTCTTTGCCATTGTGAAAAATAAATCTAGACCCTCTAGCTCTTTCTAAACATTTATAGTCTTGGAAAGTTTGCAACTTTCATGCAAAAGTCAGTACAAGTAAATATTTGTACCTAAATACTTTAATACACAAATAAGGGACTAGGGATGGGAGTTGGTTAAAACCAACAAAAACTTTATTTATTTACCTAAGATTGGTAGAGGGGGGAAAATGATTAATTTTTTTCTTGTGAATTTAAGTCTTTTTGGCCAGCATTGACATTTACTGAATTGGGTAATGTCATTGTCATTTTGCCCACAGAAAGTCTGTGCTGTAGAGGTTCAAAATATTTCTTACCTTAAGTCTAAGTTGTTAGTGTTTGAATTTCAAACTTTCTATTTTCTGCCTTTATATTCAAAATGTATAGCTTGTAAATAAAACATAGCCTTTTTTTCCTCTAGTCTAAATGTTTAGGCTTTCATTTTGAGCATTTATCCCACTGACAGTTAATACAATTACTGATTTATTTTGGCTTATATACACCATTATATATTTTCTATTTGAACTTGAACTGTCTTCTTTATACTTCTTTTTCCCTCTTTCTTGTATTGTTTAAATAAATTGAATTTTAAAAAATTATTTCAGTTTTAACATGATGAACTGACACAAATCACAAAACAACAAAGAAAACAATTATCATGAAAGACACCAAGAAAAACAAATAAAACAATAGGAGAAAGTGAGGGAGTTCCAAGAACAGAAAAAGATATATTAAGAAATAATCTCCAACATCACACTACCTGATGTAAAATTATGCTATAAGGCTATTATAGTCAAAACAGCATGGTATTGGTATAAAAACAGACAGACAGATTAATGGAATAGAATAGAGAACCCAGAAAGAAATCTAGGTATCTGCAACCAACTGATTTTCAAATGTATCAAGAACATACAACAGGGTAAGAAAACTGCTCTTGGGAAAATTGGATACCCACATGCAGAAAAGGAAACTAGGCCCTTACCTCTCACCATCTCAAAAATTAACTCAAGATGGATTAACACTTAAATGTAAAACCCAAAACTATAAAACTACTAAAAGAAAACAGAAAAAAACACTTCAGGACGTTGGTTTGGAGAAAGAATTTGTGGCTAAGATCTCAAAAGCACAGGCAACAAAAACAAAAATAGACAAAGGGGACCATATTATACTAAAAACCTTTCGCACCACAAAGAAAGCAGTCAGCAGAATGAAGAGACCATCTGTTAAAAGAGAGAAAATGTTTGCAAACTATCTGACAAAAACATATGCAGATTATATGACGAAGTCAACAGTTTAACACTAAACAAAAAAATCCCATTAAAAGGGATGCAGAGGACATGAATAGGTATTTTTCAAAAGAAGACATACAAATACCCAATAAGTATATAGAAAAAAGGCTCAATATACTAGTCATCAGGAAAATGCAAATTTCATGAAGCATTTCCACTGTTCTGGTAAATACAGGCATTATTAGCCTGAATTGTGTAATTCTGAGTACAAGTTAAATACTCTTATTTGCATTTAAAACTGGCATTCACAGTACTAAAGATGAATAGTAAAATTTATATAAATAATTTAACATTTTAATTTTACTTTCTTAGAACATTTAATAGCAAATATGAAATTATCATGACATGTTAAGAGAGAGCCTGTTGAAAACCTTTTTATTTTAGTAACTTTAACAGCTTTTGTATATTTCCTGCTTTTTGAACAAGGGTCCCTCAATTTGAATTTTACCCTGAGCCCTACAAATGATATAGCTGGTCTTACTCGCAGATGATATAACCATCTCCATAGAAGAAAAATACAGAATTAATAGCCAAATTCTTAAAAGGAATAAAATAATTTGGGATAGAATATTAGTCTTCTAAAAGAGATATGTTTCCAAATTATAATCAATTAAAATATATATTTTAGAAAATATAAGAATTAAAATCTAATAAAATATTCAAGA
Organism: Callithrix jacchus; assembly: GCF_049354715.1. Taxonomy (NCBI): domain Eukaryota; kingdom Metazoa; phylum Chordata; class Mammalia; order Primates; family Cebidae; genus Callithrix; species Callithrix jacchus. Next base: position 7,296,424 of record NC_133520.1, read on the forward strand.
TATAACTTAATCAAAAGTACACAAAGCCTCTAGAAAAACATTGAACACTCTAATAAAGGTTTAAAAAAATCTGTTTAAATAGTCCAAGCTCTTGGGTAAACAGATATTACAAAAGTACCAATTCTCCCCCTAATTAATCTATGAATTTAACACAATTCTCATCACAATCTCTGCTGAAGTTTTTTTCAAAGCCTTAATACATTTATTCTAAAATTTTATGTGATTAGCAAAGGCAGCTTAGAAGAAAAAAAAGGAAAAATGGCCAAAGGATAAAACACACATTTGCTTGCACCTACATATGAAGCAGCATTGTTTGTCTGGGGTAAATACCTCATATTCATTGTCTCGAGGCCACAGAAAACTAGGACACAGACACACTAGGGTGAGGTTAAGAGTGCACGTTTTATAGGCAAAAGAAGGAGAAGAGCTCCCTGCGCAGAGAGGTGTCCCAGAGGAAATGGGTTGCTGCTTCTCGGTGAGCTTGAGGAGGCGGTATCTAATTTACACGGGGCATGAAGGATTGGTCAAACCAGGTGTGCCATTTGCAGTGCGTGCCAAGTACTGGATAGGACTAGCTTTACTGTTTGCATAGCATGTGAAGAAGCTGGCTGCCCCACCCTAGTCTTTTATTATGCAGATAGGTTCTTTACCTGGCCAATGCCATGTTGCCTTCTTTTTTTTAATGTACGCATGGTGATAAAGAAAAAGGAAGATGGAGCCTCCATGTTGAACATGTCTGGCCCTCAGGTAACCCTTTTCTGTTGGCACAGCTGCCAGCATTCACCTGTGCAAGCTTCCAGCTTGCTTGTGTCTGCAGCTCAATTTTTCAGGCAGCTCTCTGTTAGAAAAAGAATGATTTGGGGCTCCTTTTTATGAAAATGGAAGACGCTGAGGACTCCTTTCCCCTTGCTATCTGCCTAAATAATTTCTTTCTAGCTCCTGTAACACAAACATACACATGCACATGCGTGTGTACATGCACACACACACATGCACACACACACACACATTGATCAGTGGAATTGAATAGAGAGTTCAGGGAGAGATCTATATAAAACCTAATATATGATTAGAATAGCACCATAAAACAGCAAGGAAAGAATAGCTCCTTACTAAATGATCTGGGGAAAGCTCCCTTGCTATATGAGAGAAAAAAACACTTAATCTCTGCTTAGCATTTTATACAAATGTAGACTCCAGAAATATTCAACCCCTAAATGTAAAAAGTGAAACTGTTCTACTCATAGGAGATGGCATAGAAACAGAAGCGTGTTGTGGGTGTGGGACACCCACAGAGGCAGTGCTTAGAAAGGGTCAGTGTGTGGTTGAATGCTCTACTTGTTGTCATCTTGAAATTCTTGACACTTTTTTTAACAAAGGGCCCCACGCTTTCATTTTGCAGTGGGCTGGCAATTTATGTAGCCAATCCTATGTGGAAATATATCTTTGTGATGATATAGGGATGAGGAAAGACATTTTCTAAAAGCTCAAATTATAAAGCAAAAATTGATGTCTACCATCATCGGATAACATGGATAAAGTAATTGGACATCATAGCAGATTGGGAGAAGTTATTTGTAAGGTCCAGTTGAGGGAAGAGACCCTTGTTTCCTGTCTCTTGTCTCAAAGAAGGAGGAAGTAAAAGTTGAGACATGGCAGGCATGGGGTTAGTGGCAAGGTCCACTGCTGATCAGGCCTGGAGGTTAAAGAGTAAACCCCTGACACTTAATCGCACTCCTATCTATAGATCGCAGGCATAATATGGAGAAAACACCCTCCATTGTTCTCAGTCTTGCTCTAACTCCCACCTGGTCATGTATCCCATGCCTACTTCATTGATCATGATCCTCTCACATGTACTTTCTAGAATTTTAAGGCTTTAAAAGGGCTAGGATTTTCTTTGTCGGGGAGCTTGGTTCTTGAGATGCAAGTCTGCCAATGGTCCCAGCTGAATAAAGCCACTTCCTTCTTTAAATCTGATGTCCGGGAGGTTTCATCTGCAGCTTGTCCTGCTACACAATGTTGAGAAGATACTACTATTTAGAAGGTACAAGGTAAAAGGAAGCACCTGATTAAAGTTAAGTAGTTATGACAGTTATGCTTGAAATAAACATGCTTTGTAGAATTACTCAGTGATTTTCTCTTTCTCCAGTCAACAAGTTGTCTTTCTATAAATGTCGTTTTGGTGACCTCTCATGCATTATCCCATTTTTACTGTCAATGGAAAACTAAAAAGTTCCGTAAATAGTGAAACTAAAAGTTCACTATTTTGTTTGTTGTTTGCAATCTCTGGTAGATATCTTTCATCAAACTAAAGATAATCCTTTTCTAATTCTTTATGAATACCTATGAAGCAGACTTTAGGGTCTCTATTAAAATTGTCATGCAGTTGTTTCTCTTTAAATCTGAAAATGCGAAACATTGCATTAATAGATTTCCTGCATGGCGCCATTCCTGCATGGTGTATTACTCTTTTTGTATGCTACTGGTAAATTGCGTATATTTATTAAGGATTTTTGTGTCTACTGTCATAAATGAGATTGATCTACAACTTTTGATACGCTGTTCAACTTTAGTGTCAAGATGATGCTAGTCTTGAAAAATGAGTTGAAAATGTTTTATATTTTTCTGTTCTCTGAAAAAGTTTGAATGACAGGGAAATTGCATGTTTCTTGAGGTTTGATAGAATTTCTCTAGAACCTTTCTGTATAGTCGTGTCTTCTGCAATCGTTCAGCCTCTTCTGTGACTACTGTACTTTTCCAGGTTACACACCTCTGGAGTGAGTTTTCATTCTTTATGTTTTTTTTAGAAAGTCATCAGCTTCACTTATATTCCAGATTCAGTAATATAAAAGCAATAAACATATTCTCAAATTTGAAAATCCTTTCAAAGCTGTGCTTATTTTTTCTTTGCTAATTTATAATATGCTTAGTGGGGGAGGTAGCTTTAAATAGCTAAATATCTATTTTATCTATTTTCTTTAAGAAAATAACTTTTTATTTAATTAAAGATTATGTTTCTTATTCATTATATAGTTTTATATTTCATTATTTTCTGTTTTTAACATTTTAAACTCCATTTACTTTACATATGTTTATTTTTTTAAAATTTTTAATGGAACACAATTTGTGTTCATTTTTTCTTGTTTTCTAAAAAACAGTGCTTAAATAATAGCCGCTGGAATACTGGCTTACATCTAAGTACTGTCATATATTTTATAAATAGTAATTTCATTTGAATTTATTTCTAGGTATTCTATAATGCTAACATGATTTCTGCTTTAACCTTAGTTTTAGTTAGAAGAGTATGTTTCTAAATGGATACAATATTTGGCTATATGTTTTTCTAATACCTAGTTTTATCATATTATAGTCAGCAAATACCCACCTATTGATATGAATTTATAAAATGTATTAGTTTTCTTCATGGCTAATGTAGGGCTAATTCTTAAGTATTTTTTGTATATTTGAAAAAAAATGTGTTTTTCTTGTTTCTTGGTTAAAAATGTATGTACATATGTATTTAACCAACATTGTTAATTCAGTTTTTAAATGTATGTCCTTTGCTATTACTATTTATCAATTTCTGAAAGACAGCGTTAAAGCAACTCATTATTATAGCATGTCTGGATGTCCCCTTGTATTACTAACAGCTTTTGTTTTATCTGTCTGGATGCCATTTTTGTGGATTGCTCTTGGCGCAGGGTCTTTGCATTTACACATGGCATAAAGAAGTACATCATGCTGTTTACTGCGCCTAGAACATTTTCCTCATTCTCACTCTCCTTCACCTGCTTCTTATTATTCATAATAAGTTATATCATTACTCATCACTGCCAATTATATTTATAAATCCATAAGATTATTATCTACTCTCATTAGAATTCAGATGCTCAAAGGCAAGGAATGTGTTTGCCTAGATTAGTGTTATAGTTCCAGCACTTTTACAATCCCTAGATCATTGTAGATATTCAGGGAATAAATGTAGATATTAATAAATGAGTAAATGAATGACATTTTCTCTCATAAAATTTCTATTTAACTTGCAATTGTTTTTATTTGAGTTTTCTTTGTCTACAATTATCAGTTTTAACATTTGCTTAGTGTATCATTTTTATCCAGTTTAAATTTTTAGTAACACTGTATTTTAGGTAGAACTTTAGTAAGCAGCGTATGTGTGGTTTTTGCACATTTACTCACTATAGAATTCTGTGTTTTAAAGTGGAAATTTAATGCATATTTACATTTCTTGTGATTTGTGATACACTTGGACATATTGCTGTCATTTTAAGTTGCCTATTACTATTTTCCTCATCATTCACAGTCTTAATTATGAGCCGATATGCATAAATATTTTACAGTGCAGCAAGCCATATTCCAAGAACTTTTTGGTTTTTATCTAATGTAGCATTCAGAGTAAACTTTTGATTTATGATTCATGTTGCAAATGAAGAAACTGAGGCCGCGTAAGATTCATTAACTTGTCCAACATTTCATATGTGTGAAATCAGCAAACCTGGACTCAGATATTAGATATTTGCTCTAAAGACCATGGTTTTAATTTATGGATTATGCTGCTGCTTTTCTGAGTTTCCCTCCCTCTCACTTCCTCTCAATATCTCTATCTCCTTCTCTGTCTCTCTCTTTCAAATGACTTGACTGTTATATCTTCTACTTTTATATCTCTAATAATAATATGTAAATTTTGATTAATTATATTTCAACATAGTTTCAAACAAATAAGGTAATTGTTCAGCATCTACAACCCATCTCTCCTGAAAAATACAAGATTAAAGGCTTACTTCCAGTACTGCTCCTCTGCCTAACGTTGTGTTGAAATAATCTAAATTGTTTTTGCCAGGTTACCATATTGTTATTAATTTTATTTTGTATTATACTTTTCAAATTATTGGACAATATTTTTGTCATATATCCTGAAAATCTTCTTCTGTTTACTTTGTATATAGCTAATATGTATTTCATCTCTGTTCATTCTGTTACTTGGCTTCTTTTCTTTAATTTTTGGGTACCAGACCATTAACATTCTAATTTCCTAAATTTTATTCTTATTTTTTGACTGATGTTTTATTATTCCAACCTGTCCTTATTTGGCTGAAACATAGTTCTAGGTTTTCCAAAGTTCCTTGGTAGAATTTCATCGAGTTTCCCTCCTTTCCGTGCGCAATTTCTTTTTCTTCCAATGCCAATAATGTTTTTTCATTGTCTTTCTTATATGCAGTAGATTATTTACCAATAAGTTTTCACTGTTTATTTAGATTTATGACTACGGTGATTAATAATAATACTTGTTTTTCTCTGCAGTTCTAGAAGTATGTTTCACCAACATGCTGAAAGGAAAGAAGACTTCAGCATCGGTGGGTCCGCTGACAGGCAGGCTTCTTTTTAGGTGCATGAATAAGAACAGGAAATTCTCAATTACCAAAATGATAAGCCTTTCCTTTGGGAGTATAGTTTTTTAGAGTATTTTATTTCTAAATAGAATTGAGTTTCCTTTGCCATTCTCTGAATCCTTTAGTATTTCTACAATTATCTCGAGCTTCTTCTTCATTTCTTTCCTGAGTCCCTCCAGTATGGCCACACTGAGACTTTCCCAGATGATACATGATATTAACAACCATTATGAAGATGCATTTTCTCTAAAATATGTACTTTATTTGAATTATTTTATTTTAGTCTAAAAACCACTCTGTGAAGTTGGAACTTTCATTAAGCATGTTTCATGGATAACGAGACCTAGGCTAATGAAACCCATGGAGATTAAAGGCCTTGTCCAAGGTTACATACCTAGTCAAGAAGGATGGAGCCAGGATGTGGATTCAGACAGGCTGACTCAAACATAAGTCCACAATGCCTCTCTCTGATATGCTGTCACTTTTTTCTAATGTAGTGTGGGATATGGAATCCTCTTTAACCCTTGATCAGGTCATGGAGCATGAAGGAAAATTCCAGAAAGAAAGTCTGGCTGAAACAAAGAAATGGATTATAGAGAAGTATGCTTTAAGCTCTGAGGCATGGAATTTTTATATCTGAGAAGGCAGAGTTCTCATAATGGCTTACCCAGGCCACACTTCGGAGATTTAAGAGTCTGTGATAGCTCAGTTTCAGGCTGTTGTTGCTATGATTTATAACCAGGATTCAGTCCTTTGCATAGCGGTCATATGCCATTCTGTCCAGACTTTAGTGCTCAAAAGGTTGCCCCTTGTCATTTCAACCCCAGTTAATAGGAAACACAAGCCACCCTTGAGATGACAAACCTATCTTCTAACCATTGACTAGTTCAGTTCCTTAGCTCTGCAGAAGTTGAGCTTTCTATTTTTAGTTTGGCAAAGCAGAAGACATGCTGGGTGAGCTTTGCTTAAAGCCTCCTGCCAGACTCTGCTTGCTGCAAAATCCAGCCAAACAGACTGTAGCAGGCCAATTAGGCTGCCGCTGTCTGTCAACTGAATCAAAGATGGGAGTGGACAACAAGGGGCTGTTTTTTGCCACGGGCAGTAAGCAGAACAGGCGATTAACCTTTCTGCTCTTAAAGATCTGTAGCGTAACCTGCTATTTATCCTATCTGTGTAGTAAGAATCCTTGCTTCTTATTACTGGAACTTGACCAAGCTACCTCTGGCAAAACAAAGGGATGTCACTTTAACTGACCATGGAATAAATCTATATTATAGGTCATCATAAGATAATGCTAACATGAACCTGGTTTCAAAAAAATACTGATTGTGAGAAATGATTTTTATTAAAAGTTACCTCAAAGTTAAATTTTATAGAACAGAATGCTTTAAGAACATGCGCTCTGCAATCACTCTGCCGGGGCTGATGAGCTCAGCTCCCCTCATTCTAGCTGTGGTTTTGGACAAATTACTTAAGCTCTCTGATCTCGGTTTCCTAGCTGGTAAATGGGAATAACAATAGTACTCATGTAAAGGAATTTTGGGAAGGATTAAATCAGATAATCCATGTAAAGTGTTTAGCATAGTGCCTGGCATGGTATAGGAGTTTGATGGATGTTGATTATTGTCATTCTAGATATTCTGAATTTTAACTGAACTTTAGATCCAAATCATGAGTAGTAGTATCCCAGTTTTTACAGATGATCAAATAAGGAAGAGAAAGTAATTGGGCCAAGTTCACACGTCCTGTGCTTAATTGAACCAGGATTCGATCTTTAGCTGTTTGATTCTAAAGTCTTACGGAATTTTCTGTGTGCTTTCCTGAAATCTACTCCTTGTAGAATAGCTTTCACTGACTTTTTCCTTGGCACTTTGCCAACTCCCCACAACAAAGGATATTTATGAGACGGACTCATTATGTCTGTGATTGTAGCTATTGAAGGGATCATGTTAAGAACATCGTCTACCACATCACACACACAGCTTCTGCATTCATGGGAGAAATTCCTTGGGAATTAGCTTTTGAAAAAACTATGCTCCTTACTGAACAAGTCATTTGTTTTATTTTTCTTATGCCGAACTGTGACTAATCATAATCTTTCTTTGTTTTGGCTGTTAAGAAGCTTAGAATCAAATTTGTAGCCTTTTTCTGCTTCCATGTGCTAATGTTATTGCAGATTTATGATATTCCTTTTCTATTTCCCCTTTACTCTCATTGCCTCGATAATATATTTTATCCCATTGAGCAGTGTATATTTTTATAAACTTCCACAGTGTCTTTGTGGAATCAAAAAAAAATGAGTGTACTTTTAAAAGTTTAAAACTGTTTAATGTATGTTTATCTCTTTTCTTGGGTTTGCTCTTTGCTAGTCTTGTTGGGTCAGATGCCGTTATTTTCCCAGGGTTGGATAAGCCCTACTGGAACACATGAGCACAATTACTCAGAGTTTTATGATTCTCTAGTATGTCAATAACAGGCAGAGGCCAGGCTGATTTAAGCTACAAAAATTTATGAAAATAAACTTCATAACTAAACATATGCTAATTTCTTTTATACACAAATATTTGGTTGGTAGCAGTAAGGAAAATAAGAGGAAGAGACTTAAGAGAGGAAGTAATTACATCTACTTTATACAACCTCCTCCTCACAAGCCCTCTCTGTCCAATTCAAGGCCAGTTCAGGTTCTCCTTCACTGTACTCTCTGCTATCTTTGCATTTACTGTACTATAAGGTAAAAGCATTGTTTCTTATTCTTTATTAGTTTCCTAATGTCAAGCATATTACTATAGTATATAGAAGATGATAGACAGACAGATAGATAGATAGATAATGCAGACTCAATATGTGTTTCTTAAATGAATGAATTAAAGTCACTTGACAGAGTGAGGCAGGTAAAAGACTTGGAGGATTTATGGGAGGGTAACATGTACATTATGTCTATTAAATAAAAATGTATAAGCCAGGCAAGGAGGGAGGGGAAGGAAATTTTAAGCAAAGAAAACTGTGTAAAAGTCAACTCTGTGAGAACACATGATGTGCTGGCGAATTGCAGATATTTCAGTTTGGCTTTAGTCTGGGTAAACATGAAATAGAATGAGATGAACTTGGAATGTGAATTTATCTTAAGCACTGCAGAGTCATTGATGAATTCTAGGTAGGGGAAGCGGCGAGGTTAAGAGATGATCACATATGTGTTCTAGAAATATTCCAGTGAGAACTGTGGATTTATTGCAGACATTGAGGAGGCTATAACATCAATCCAGGAGAGAAATTATGATACTCTAAATTAACTCGGTATTTGTGTTGTGATGAGAAGTTTTAAGGTGATAGAATGCATAGATGTAGTGATGAATTGAAGGTGAAGGATGTGGGAAAGGAAGGAGTCTATAATGCTCTCCATGTTTCTTTGCTGATTAACAAGATGAATGTTGGTATCATTTTCCCAAATAAAAAATAAAAGAAGAAAGTGGGAGGAGGAGGTGATTAAGTCAACTTCGAACATGTTGAGCTTGAGATGCCAAATTAAAAAGACCTGTAGATACAAAAATGCAGAGCTCCAAAGATTGCTTTGGGTAGACAATGCATAGTTTGTGAGGAATTGGCATACAGTTAACTGAAGGCATGAACATGATGTGTTTTTCAAGCAGATCGGAAGAGGGTAAAAGATAGAACACTTGGATATTGCCCTCTGGGTGATGAGCAGACAATAAGGATCCAATGAAGAAACTAGAAAAGATGGCCAGAGGGAGAATTAGAGAGATCTCAAGCCAAGAAACAAAATTTCAGGAAATCAGGAGAATCTTATGTTTCCAGAAATTTGATAGAGTAGACATCCTAAATAATCCTTCTAAAAATAAATGGTATTCCTATACACCAATTATTTTCAAGCTGAGAGCCAAATCAAGAACTTAATCCCATTTATACTAGCAACAAAAAATTAAATACCTAGGAATACATCTAACCAGTCAGGTGAAAGATCTCTACCAGGAGAACTACAAAACACTGCTAAAAGAAATCATAGATAACAGATGAAGAAACATTCCATGCTCATGGATCAGAAGACTCAATATCATTAAGAAGGTCATATTGCCCAAGGCAATTTACAGATTCAACATGATTTCTATCAAATTATAATACAACATCATTTTTCACAGAATTAAAAAAAAAACTACACTAAAATTTATATGGAACCAAAAAGGAGCCTAAATAGCCAAAGCATCCCTAAGCAAAAGAACAAAGCAAAATACATCACATTACCAGACTTCAAACAAGGCTACAGTAACCAAAGTGGTATGAAATTGGTACAAAAAGAGACATAGACCAATGGAACAGAATAGAGAATCCAGAAATAAAGTCACATACCTACAACTATCTGATCTTCAACAAAGTAGAGAAAAATAAGCAATAGGGAAAAGACTCCACATTCAATACATGGTGCTGGTATAGCTAGTGAGCCACATGCAGAAGAATAAAACTGGATGCCTAACTTTCACCATATACAAAAATTAACTCAAAATAAATAAAAGATTTTTTTATTGCATTTTAGGTTTTGGGGTACATGTGAAGAACATACAAGATTGTTGCATAGGTACACACGTGGCAGTGTGATTTGCTGCCTTCCTCCCCATCACCTATATCTGGCATTTCTCCCCAGGCTATCTCTCCCCAACTCCCCACCCCCTGCTGTCCCTCCCCTATTTCCCCCCCGGCAGACCCCAGTGTGTGATGCTCCCTTCCCTGTGTCCATGTGTTCTCATTGTTCAACACCCACCTATGAGAGACAACATGCAGTGTATTATTTTCTGTTCTTGTGTCAGTTTGCTGAGAATAATGGTTTCCAGGTTCATCCATGTCCCTATAAAGAATATGAACTCATCATTTTTTATGGCTGCATAGTATTCCATGGTGTATATATGTGACATTTTCCCTGTCCACTCTATCATAGATGAGCATTTGCATTGGTGCCAGGTCTTTGCTATTGTAAACAGTGCTGCAATGAACATTCGTGTGCATGTGTCTTTATAGTAGAATGATTTATAATCCTTTGGATATATACCCAGTAATGGGATTGCTGGGTCAAATGGAATTTCTATTTCTAGGTCCTTGAGGAATCACCACATTGTCTTCCACAATGGTTGAACTAATTTACACTCCTACCAACAGTGGACAAGTGTTCCTTTTTCTCCACATCCTCTCCAGTATCTGTTGTCTCCAGATTTTTTAATGATCGCCATTCTAACTGGCATGAGATGGTATCTCAATGTGGTTTTGATTTGCATTTCTCTACTTACCAGTGATGATGAGCATTTTTTCACATGTTTTTTGGCCTCATATATGTCTTCTTTTGTAAAGTGTCTGTTCATATCCTTTGCCCACTTTTGAATGAGCTTGTTTTTTCCTTGTAAATCTGTTTTAGTTCTTTGTAGATTCTTGATATCAGCCTTCTGTCAGATGGGGAGATTGTAAAATTTTTTCCCATTCTGTTGGTTGCCAATTCACTCTAATGACTGTTTCTTTTGCCATGCAGAAGCTGTGGAGTTTGATTAGGTCCCTTTGTCTATTTTGGATTTTGTTGCCAATGCTTTTGGTGTTTTGGTCATGAAGTCCTTGCCTATGCCTATGTCCTGAATGGTTTTACCTAGATTTTCTTCTAGGGTTTTTATGGTGTTAGGTGTTATGTTTAAGTCTTTAATCCATTTGGACTTAATTTTAGTGTAAGGTGTCAGGAAGGGGTCCAGTTTCTGCTTTCTGCACATGGCTAGCCAGTTTTCCCAACACCATTTATTAAACAGGGAATCCTTTCCCCATTGCTTGTTTTTGTCAGGTTTATCAAAAATTGTATGGTTGTAGACATGTTGTGTTGCCTCTGATGCCTCTGTTCTGTTCCATTGGTCCATATCTCTGTTTTGGTACCAGTACCATGCTGTTTTGATTACTGTAGCCTTGTAGTATAGTTTGAAGTCCAGTAGTGTGATGCCTCCAGCTTTGTTCTTTTTGCTTAGAATTTTCTTGGCTATGTAGGCTCACTTTGGTTCCATATGAAGATTAAGGTGGTTTTTTCCAGTTCTGTGAAGAAGGTCATTGGTAGTTTGATGGGGTTAGCATTGAATCTGTAAATTACTTTGGGCAGTATGGCCATTTTCCCAATATTGATTCTTCCTAACCATGAGCATGGAATGTTTCTCCATCTGTTTGTGTCATCTTTTATTTTGTTAAGCAGTTGTTTGTAGTTCTTCTTGAAGAGGTCCTTTACATTCCTTGTTAGTTGTATTCCTACATATTTTATTCTCTTTGTAGTAATTGTGAATGGCAGTTCATTCTTGATTTGGCTCTCTTTATGTCTGTTACTGGTGTATAGGAATACTTGTGACTTCTGCACATTGATTTTGTATCCTGAGACTTTGCTGAAGTTGCTTATCAGTTTCAGGAGATTTAGGGCTGAGATGATGGGGTCTTCTAAATATACAATCATGTCGTCTGCAAATAGCAACAGTTCGACTTCCTCCTTTCCTATTTGAATACGCTTTATTTCTTTTTGTTGCCTGATTGCTCTGGCTAGAACTTCCAATACTATGTTGAATAGGAGTGGGGAGAGAGGGCATCCTTGTCTAGTGCCAGATTTCAAAGGAAATGCTTCCAGTTTTTGCCCATTCAGTATGATATTGGCTGTGGGTTTGTCATAAATAGCTTTTATTATTTTGAGATAAGTTCCATTAATACCTAGTTTATTGAGGGTTTTTAGCATAAAGGGCTGTTGAATTTTGTCAAAGGCCTTCTCTGCGTCAATTGAGATAATCATGTGGTTTTTGTCTTTGGTTCTGGTTATGTGGTGAAGTACGTTTATAGACTTGCGTATGTTGAACCAGCCTTGCATCCCCAGGATGAATCCTACTTGATCATGGTGGATAAGCTTTTTTATGTGTTTTTGCAATTGGTTTGCCAGTAGAAGAGCAACCCCAAGGCACATAATTGCCAGATTCACCAGGGTTGAAATGAAGGAGAAAATGCTAAGGGCAGCCAGAGAGAAAGGTTGGGTTACCCACAAAGGGAGGCCCATCAGACTCACAGCAGATCTCTCAGCAGAAACCCTACAAGCCAGGAAAGAGTAGGGGCCAAAATTCAACATCCTTAAAGAAAAGAACTTTCAACCCAGAATTTCATATCCAGCCAAACTAAGCCTCATAAGTGAAGGAGAAATAAAATCCTTTATGAACAAGCAAGTAATCAGAGTTTTCATCACCACCAGGCCTGTTTTACAAGAGCTCCTGAAAGAAGCACTAAACAAAGAAAGGAACAACCAGTACCAGCCACTCCAAAAACATACCAAATGGTAAAGAGCATTGACATAATGAAGAAACTGCATCAACTAATGGGCAAAACAGCCAGCTAGCATTAAAATGGCAGGATCAAATTCACACATAACAATATTAATCCTAAATGTAAATGGGCTGAATGCCCCAATCAAAAGACACAGACTGGCAAATTGGATAAAATGCCAAAACCCATTGGTGTGCTGTATCCAGGAAACCCATCTCACATGCAAGGATACACAAAGGCTCAAAATAAAGGGATGGAGGAAGATTTACCAAGCAAATGGAGAGCAAAAAAAAAGCAGGAGTTGCAATTCTCATGTCTGATAAAATAGACTTTAAACCAACAAAGATCAAAAGAGACAAAGAAGGACATTACATAATGGTAAAAGGATCGATACAACAAGAAGAGCTAACGATCCTAAATATATATGCACCTAATACAGGAGCACGCAGATACATAAAGCAAGTTCTTAATGACTTACAGAGAGACTTTGACTCCCACACAATAATATTGGGAGACTTTAACACCCCATTTTCAATATTAGACAGATCAATGAGACAGAAAATTAACAAGGATATCCAGGGCTTGAACTCAGACCTGGAGCAAGCAAACTTAACAGACATTTACAGAACTCTCCACCCCAAATCCACAGAATATACATTCTTCTCAGCACCACATCACACCTACTCTAAAATTGACCATATATTTGAAAGTAAATCACTCCTCAGCAATGCAAAAGAATGGAAATCATAACAGTCTCTCAGACCACAGTGCAATCAAGTTAGAACTCAGAATTCAGAAACTAACTCGGAACCGCACAGCTACATGGAAAATGAACAACTGGCTCTTGAATGTTGACTGGATAAACAATGAAATGAAGGCAGAAATAAATCAAATATTTTAATGTAAGACCTCAAATTATAAGAATTCTAGATGAAACTTAAAAACACCATTCTTGACATGGGCCTTACGAAAGAATTTATGACTAAGTTTTCAAAAACAATTGCAACAAAACCAAAAATTGACAAATAAGACCCAATTAAATTAAGGACCTTCTGTACAGCAAAAGAAACTATTAGCAGAGTAAACAGACAACATACAGAATGAGAGAAAATATTTGCAAACTATATACCCAACAAATGTTTAATATCCATAATTTATAAGGAACATAAACAAAAAGCAGAAAACAAATACTCCCCCTAAAAATGGTCAAAAGACAAGAACATATACTTTTTAAAAGAAGACATATGTGGCCAATAAACATAAAAAAATGCTCCACATCACTAATCCTTAGAGAAATGCAAATCAAAACTACAGTGAGATACCATCTTATACAAGTCAAAATGATAATTATTAAAAAGTCAGAGAACAACAAATGCTGGTAAGGCTACCCAAAAAGAGAATGCTTATACACCATTGCTGGCCGTGTAAATTAGTTCAGCCTTGGTGGAAAGCAGTTTGGAGATTTCTCAAAGAATTTAAAACAGAGCTACCATTCAACATAGCAGTGCTATTACTGTATATATACCCAAAAGAAAACAATCTTTTTTACCAAGAAGACACATGTACTTGAATGTTTATTGTAGTACTATTCCCAATAGCAAAGACATGGGATCAACCTAGATGCCCATAATGATGGACTTGATAAAGAAAATGTGGCACATACACAGCACGGAATACTATCTATCCATAAAAAAAAAAAATTTGTTTTAATTGCAGGAACATGGACATAGCTGGAAGCCGTTATTCTAAGTGAATTAATGTAGGAAGAAGAAAGCAAATACTGTGTGTTCTCACTTATAGGTGGGAGCTGAACATTGGGTACTCATGGACATAAAGTTGGCAACAGTAGACACTGGAGACTACCAAAGGGAAGAAGGCAGGAGGGAAGGGTTGAAAAACAAATCATTTGGTACTATGCTCAGTACCTGGGTGATGGGATCATTCATGCCCCAAGTCTTAGCATCCCACAATACACACAGGTAACAAACCTTTGTATGTATCTCCTGAATCTAAAATGAAAGTTGAAAAATAAATAAATAAAATAAGAAATACTTGATTAAGTTCAAAAACATATTTTCAAATAAAATGCTATAAAGAACCCTTAGAAGTGAAGATGGCTGCATAGGAACAGCTCTGGAGTGCAGTTCCCAGCAAGAACCACACAGAGGGTGAGTGATCACTGCATTTCCAAATGAGTTATGACTGCCCACAGATCAGGAGATTCCCAGGCTGAAAAGTGCCACAAGTTTCCAGCACAGCTGTTTCAGCCGGTGCAGCGGGTCTCTGCACAAAAACTCACACAAAACTGGGCAGCCATTTCAACCGGCACATGAAATGCCTGGGAGACAGAGCCACATTCCACTGCAAAAAGGGGACTGAAACAGGGTTCCAGGTGATCTGGCTCAGCAGGTCCCACCCTCACAAAGATCAGCAATCTGAAATGCTCTGGATTGAGAGTTTTGCAGCAAGCACAGCTGGACCCAGGATGGTCCAGCTCTGTCAGGGGAAGGCTGTCCACCATTGCCGAGGCAGTCCGCTATTACCAAGGCAGTCTGCCATTACTGAGACAATCTGCAAGAGCAACCCCAAGGCACATAATCATCAGATTCACCAGGGTTGAAGGAAAAAATGCTAAGGGCAGCCAGAGAGAAAGTTGGGGTTACCCACAAAGGGAAGCCCATCAGATTCAAAGCAGATCTCTTGGCAGAAACCCTACAAGCCAGAAGAGAGTGGGGAACAATATTCAACATCGTTAATGAAAAGAACTTTCAACCTAGAATTTCATATCCAGCCAAACTATGCTTCACAAGTGAAAGAGAAATAAAATCCTTTATGAACAAGCAATTGCTGAGAGATTTCATCACCACCAGGCCTGCTTTACAAGAACTCCTGAAAGAAGCACTAAACATAGAAAGGAAAACCTCCCCCTTTGAAAAGCACTCAATGGGCCTGTGGCTAATGACCTATTGAGCCATCAATAAAGGGGAGAATGAAAACACCGCTTTTGGGTGAAGTGGCAGGATGTTGTGGTGTTATGCTTCAGCTGGTGGTGTGGCAAGGCATTCTAAGAAAAACAAAAAAAAGAAAAGAACGACCAGTACCAGCCACTCCAGAAACGTACCAAATGGTAAAGAGCATTGACACAATGAAGCAACTGTGCCAACTAATGGGCAAAACAACCAGCTAGCATCAAAATGGCAGGATCAAATTCACACATAACAATATTAACCTTAAATGTAAATCGCCTAAATGCCCCAATCGAAAGACACAGACTGGCAAATTGGATAAAAAGTCAAAAAACATCAGTGTGCTGTATCCAGGAAACCCATCTCACGTGCAAGGACACACATAGGCTCAAAATAAAGGGATGGAGAAAGATTTATCAGGCAAATGAAGAGTTGAAGAAATCAGGAGTTGCAATTCTAGTTTCTGATAAAATAGACTTTAAACCAACAAAGATCAAAAGGGACAAAGAAGGGCATTACATAACGGTAAAGGGATCAATGCAACAAGAAGAGCTAAGGATCATCCTAGATATATACACATCCAATACAGGAGCACCCAGATACATAAAGCAGGTTCTTAGTGACCTACAAAGAGACTTAGACTCCCACACAATAATAGTGGGAGACTTTAACACTCCACTGTCAATATTAGACAGATCAATGAGACAGAAAATTAATAAGAATATCCAGGACTTGAACTCAGATCTGGACCAAGCAAACCTAATAGATATATACAGAACTCTCCACCCCAAATCCACAGAGTATACATTCTTCTCAGCACCACATCACACCTACTCTAATATTGACCACATAATTGGAAGTAAATCACTCCTCAGCAAATGTAAAAGAACAGAAATCATAACAAACAGTCTATGAGACCACAGTGCAATCAAATTATCACTCAGGATTAAGAAATTAACTCAAAACTGCACAACTTTATGGCAACTGAACAGCTGGCTCTTGAATGTTGACTGAATAAACAATGAAATGAAGGCAGACATAAAGATGTTCTTCGAAACCAACAAGAACAAAGACACAACGTACCAGAATCTCTGAGACACATTTAAAGCAATGTCTAGAGGGAAATTTACAGCAATAAATGCCCACATGAAAAGCAAGGAACAATCTAAAATCAACACCCTATCATCAAGATTGAAAGAGGTAGAGGAGCAAGATCAAAAAAACTCAAAGGCTAGTAGAAGACAAGAAATACCCAAGATCAGAACAGAACTGAAGGAGATAGAAACCCAACAATCCCTTCAAAAAATCAATCAATCCAGGAGCTAGTTTTTTAAAAAGATCAACAAAATAAGCCACTAGCCAGATTAATAAAAGAGAAAAGAGAGGAGAATTAAATACATGCAATAAAAAACAATAAAGGGGAAATCACCACAGATTCCACAGAAATACAAACCACCATCAGTTATTATGACAAACAACTCTATGCACACAAACCAGTAAACCTGGAAGAAATGGATAAATTCCTGGACACTTCCATCCTTCCAAGCCTAAATCAAGAAGAAGTAGAAACACTGAATAGACCAATAACAAGGGCTGAAGATGAGGCAGCAATTAATAGCCTACCAACCAAAACAAGACCAGGTCCAGCTGGGTTCATAGTCAACTTCTACCAGACATACCAAGAGTGGCTGGTACCATTCCTTCTGAAACTATTCCAAACAATCCAAAAAGAGGGAATCCTTCCCAAATCATTTTATGAGACCAACATCATCCTGACACCAAAACCTGGCAGAGACTCAACAAGAAAAAAAGAAACCTTCAGGCCAATATCCATAATGAACATAGATGCAAAAATCTTCAATAAAATACTGGCAAACTGAATCCAACAGCACATCCAAAAGCTTATCCATCACCATCAAGTAGGCTTCATCCCGAGGACACAAGGCTGGTTTGACATACACAAGCCTATAAACATAATCCACCACATAAACAGAACCAAACACAAAAATCACATCATTTTCTCAATAGATGCAGAGAAGTCCTTTGACAAAATTCCACAGCCCTTTATGCTAAAAACCCTCAATAAACTAGGTATCTATGGAACATATCTCAAAATAATAAAAGCTATTTATGACAAACCCACAGCCAATATCATACTGAATGGGCAAAAACTGGAAGCATTTCCTTTGAAATCTGGCACTAGACAGGGATGCACTCTCTCCTCACTCCTATTCAATATAGTATTGGAAGTTCTAGCCAGAGCAATCAGGCAACAAAAAGAAATAAAGTGTATTTGATTATGAAAGGAGGATGTCGAATTGTCTCTGTTTGCAGATGACATGATTGCATATTTAGAAGACCCCATCATCTCAGCCCCAAATCTCCTGAAACTGATAAGCAACTTCAGCAAAGTCTCAGGTTACAAAACCAATGTGCAGAAGTCACAAGTATTCCTATACACCAGTGACAGACATAAAGAGAGCCAAATCAAGAACAAACTGCCATTCACAATTACTACAAAGAGAATAAAATACCTAGGAATACAACTAAGAAAGCATGGAAGGGACCTCTTCAAGGGAAACTACAAACCACTGCTCAATGAAATAATAGAGGACACAAACACATGGAAAAACTTTCCACGTTCATGGTTAGGAAGAATCAATATTGTGAAAATGGCCATACTGTCCAAAGTAACTTACAGATTCAATGCTATTCCTATCAAGCTACGTATGACCCTCTTCACAGAACTGGAAAAAAACAACCTTAAAGTTGATAGGGAACCAAAAGAGAGCCCGCATAGCCAAGTCAATTCTCAGCAAAAAGAATAAAGCTGGAGGCATCATGCTACCTGACTTCAAACTATACTACAAGGCTACCGTATGGGACTGATACCAAAACAGACATATAGACCAATGGAACAGTATAGAGGCCTGCCACACATCTACAACTATCTGATGTTTGATAAACCTGACAAAAACAAGCAATGGGGAAAGGATTCCCTGTTTAATAAATGGTGTTGGGAAAACTGGCTAGCCATGTGCAGAAAGCAGAAACTGGACCCCTTCCTGACACCTTACACTAAAATTAACTCCAGAGGGATTAAAGACTTAAACATAAGACCTAATACCATAAAAACCTTAGAAGCAAATCTAGGCAAAACCATTCAGAACATAGGAGTAGGCAAGGACTTCATGACCAAAACACCAAAAGCATTGGCAACAGAAGAAAAATAGACAAATGGGACCTAATTGAACTCCAGAGCTTCTGTACAGCCAAAGAAACAATCGTTAGAGTGAACCGGCAACCAACAGAATGGGAAAAACTTTTGCAATCTACCCATCTGACAAAGGGCTATTATCCAGAATCTACAAAGAACTAAAACAGATTTACGAGAAAAAAACAAACCCATTCCAAAGTGGACGAAGGATATGAACAGATACTTTTCAAAAGAAGACATTTATGAGGCCAACAAACATGAAAAAAATGCCATCATCACTGGTCATTAGAGAAATGCAAACCAAAACCACATTAAGATACCATCTCATGCCAGTTAGAATGGTGATCATTAAAAAATCTGGAGACAACAGATGCTGGAGAGGATGTGGAGAACAAGGAACATTTTTACACTGTTGGTGGGAGTGTAAATTAGTTCAGCCATTGTGGAAGACAGTGTGGTGATTCCTCAAGGACCTAGAAATTGAAATTCCATTTGACCCAGCAATCCCATTACTGGGTATGTATATCCAAAGTAGTATAAATTGTTCTGTTACAAATACACATGTGGGCTGGGCGTGGTGGCTCAAGCCTGTAATCCCAGCATTTTGGGAGGCCAAGGCAGGTGGATCACGAGGTCAAGAGATCGAGACCAACCTGGTCAACACGGTGAAACCCCATCTCTCCTAAAAATATAAAAAATTAGCTGGGCATGGTGGTGTGTGCTTGTAATCCCAGCTTCTCAGGAGGCTGAGGCAGGAGAATTGCCTGATCCCAGGAGGCGGAGTTTGCGGTGAGCCAAGATCATGCCATTGCACTCCAGCCTGGGTAACAAGAGTGAAACTCCTTCTCAAAAAAAAAAATAAGAATAAATACACATGCACATGTATGTTCATTGTGGCACTGTTTACAATAGCAAAGACCTGGAACCAACTGACATGCCCATTGATGATAGACTGGACAAGGAAAATGGGGCACATATACACCATGGAGTACTATGCAGCCATAAAAAATGATGAGTTTGTGTCCTTTGTAGGGACATGGATGAATCTGGAAACCGTCATTCACAGCAAACTGACACAAGAACAGAAAATCAAACACCACATATTCTCACTCATAGGCAGGTGTTGATCAATGAGAACACATGGACACAGGGAGTGTAGCATCACACACTGGAGTCTATTGTTGGGGGGGAGTAGGGGAGAGACAGCGGGGGTAGGAAGGTTGAGGAGGGATAACATGGGGGGAAATGCCAGATATAAGTGTCAGGGGGATGGAGCAGCAAACCTCATT
Organism: Callithrix jacchus; assembly: GCF_049354715.1. Taxonomy (NCBI): domain Eukaryota; kingdom Metazoa; phylum Chordata; class Mammalia; order Primates; family Cebidae; genus Callithrix; species Callithrix jacchus. Next base: position 7,316,624 of record NC_133520.1, read on the forward strand.
GCCATGTAGGTACCCATGCAACAATCCTGCATGTTCTGCACATGTACCCCAGAACCTAAAGTGCAACAAAATGTGTGTGTGTGTGTATGTGTGTGTATAAATTACATGTTCTGCACATGTACCCCAGAACCTAAAGTGCAACGAAATGTGTGTGTGTGTATGTGTGTGTATAAATTACATGTTCTGCACATGTACCCCAGAACCTAAAGTGCAACAAAATGTGTGTGTGTGTGTATAAATTACATGTTCTGCACATGTACTCCAGAACCTAAAGTGCAACGAAATGTGTGTGTGTGTGTATAAATTACATGTTCTGCACATGTACCCCAGAACCTAAAGTGCAACAAAATGTGTGTGTGTGTATAAATTACATGTTCTGCACATGTACCCCAGAACCTAAAGTGCAACGAAATGTGTGTGTGTATGTGTGTGTATAAATTACATGTTCTGCACATGTACCCCAGAACCTAAAGTGCAACGAAATGTGTGTGTGTGTTTATGTGTGTGTATAAATTACATGTTCTGCACATGTAACCCAGAACCTAAAGTGCAACAAAATGTGTGTGTGTGTTTATGTGTGTGTATAAATTACATGTTCTGCACATGTACCCCAGAACCTAAAGTGCAACGAAATGTGTGTGTGTGTGTATAAATTACATGTTCTGCACATGTACCCCAGAACCTAAAGTGCAACGAAATGTGTGTGTGTGTATAAATTACATGTTCTGCACATGTACCCCAGAACCTACAGTGCAACGAAATGTGTGTGTGTGTGTATAAATTACATGTTCTGCACATGTACCCCAGAACCTAAAGTGCAATGAAATGTGTGTGTGTGTGTATAAATTACATGTTCTGCACATGTACCCCAGAACCTAAAGTGCAACGAAATGTGTGTGTGTGTGTATAAATTACATGTTCTGCACATGTACCCCAGAACCTAAAGTGCAACGAAATGTGTGTGTGTGTGTATAAATTACATGTTCTGCACATGTACCCCAGAACCTAAAGTGCAACGAAATGTGTGTGTGTGTGTGTATAAATTACATGTTCTGCACATGTACCCCAGAACCTAAAGTGCAACGAAATGTGTGTGTGTGTGTATAAATTACATGTTCTGCACATGTACCCCAGAACCTAAAGTGCAACGAAATGTGTGTGTGTGTGTATGTGTGTGTATAAATTACATGTTCTGCACATGTACCCCAGAACCTAAAGTGCAACGAAATGTGTGTGTGTGTGTATAAATTACATGTTCTGCACATGTACCCCAGAACCTAAAGTGCAATGAAATGTGTGTGTGTGTGTATAAATTACATGTTCTGCACATGTACCCCAGAACCTAAAGTGCAACGAAATGTGTGTGTGTATGTGTGTGTATAAATTACATGTTCTGCACATGTACCCCAGAACCTAAAGTGCAACGAAATGTGTGTGTGTGTGTGTGTATAAATTACATGTTCTGCACATGTACCCCAGAACCTAAAGTGCAACGAAATGTGTGTGTGTGTGTGTGTGTATAAATTACATGTTCTGCACATGTACCCCAGAACCTAAAGTGCAACAAAATGTGTGTGTGTGTGTGTATAAATTACATGTTCTGCACATGTACCCCAGAACCTAAAGTGCAACGAAATGTGTGTGTGTGTGTGTATAAATTACATGTTCTGCACATGTACCCCAGAACCTAAAGTGCAACGAAATGTGTGTGTGTGTGTGTATAAATTACATTGAAATCTTTGTGCATTAAAAAAAATAAAATGCAGATTTCTGCACAATAAGAAAGAACCCTAGAAGCAAAAATTATAATGACAGTGTGAATCCAGAGAGGCAAGTTCCCACTTTCACAGAGAAACATTGAACTCCAGAGACCTTGAGGTTTCATTTCTTTTTTGTTTGCTTGTGTTTTTGAGACAGGATCTCACTCTGTTGCCCAGGCTGAAGTGCAGTGGTAGTCACAGGCCATTGCAGCCTTAACCTGGACCCAAGTGACTCTCCCACCTCAGGTTTCCAAGCAACTGGGACCACAGATGTGGTCCACCACACCCAGCTAATTGTTTTCTTTTTTAATGTTGTAGAGATGGGGTCTTGCTATGTTGACCAGGCTGGTTTCAAACTCCTGGTCTGAAGTGATCCTCCTGCCTTTGCCTCCCAAAGTGCTGGAATTACAGGCATGAGCCTGGCTTTGAGATTTCATTTCAATAGCCATACAGGATCTACAAAGTAGGAGCCAAACAGGTGAGAGTCTTATAAGAGACTCTTTAGAAATGTGAGGAACCTAGTATAACAATAAAAAATAGGCCAGGAGTGATGGTTCCCACATGTAATCATGGCACTTTGGGAGGCTAAGGTAAGCGGATCACAAGGTCAGGAGATTGAGACCATCCTGGCCAACATGATGAAACCCAGTCTCTACTAAAAATACAAAAATTAGCTAGGTATGGTGTCACACACCCGTAGTCCCAGCTACTCAGGAGGCTGAGGCAGGAGAATCACTTGAACCAAGTAGATGGAGGTTGCAGTGAGCTGAGATGGCGCCACTGTTCTCTAGACTGGGTGACAGAGTGAGACTCTGACATAAATCAATAAATAAAAGTAAGCCACCCTGGCAAAAGGGAGAAACCAAAAATCTTGTCTGTTTTGACCTATCTCTCTTTGACAAGAGAAACAAAATCTCCCCTAAGAAAATAAGTTTCCCTAAGAATTTGGAACCACAAACTGGACTTAGATGGTTTGAATATGAAATTATAGTAAAGAACAAAAGGAAAAACACAAAATACAAAACATAAAGTAATTTTGGCACTGAAACGATAATCAACAGAAGCAGCGGAGATCTGAGTCACACCAACAAAGATCACAGACGACAGAATTATCAAGCAAAGGACAAAAATAACTTACGCTTCAGATGTAAAAGAAATAAAAGCAGGCATTGAAAGTAAACAGTCCAAAATATTACTAATCAAAGTTATAGAAGAAAACAAGTAAGAGACAGGGAAAGGCAGAATTTCAAGATATTATGGCAAATTTTTACAGAATTAATGGAAGAAACCAAACCATAACTTCAGGCAACCTAACCAATTGCAAGCAGGATGTGATCCGGGACGAAGCAGTCATATTCAATGTTCAAAAGACAAAAAGAACATCTTAAAGTAGACAGGTGAGAAAAGTACACTCACAAAAGAAAGAGCAACACCAACATTTGATTACTCAACAACAATGAACAGGACAAAAATGTATTCAATCTGCTGAGAAAACAGAGCAATGGATCTAGGGTATTTTACCCAGAAAACTAATTTTCAAGAATAAGGCAAAATTTTCACACATATAAGAGTTTGCCATCAACAAGTTTCTATGCAAGAAACTTCCAAAGTATGTACTTCATAAAGGGGATTGCTGATGGAAGACATGAGATACAGAAAAGAAACAGTGTCCAAGGAAATTAATCATTACATGGGTGAATATAAATCACTGATTCTCTAAACATAACACTATATCTATAGGTTTTTTAAAAACTCAGATTTATTAAAAAGTTTGCATATAAACTATAAATTGAAAGAGACTGAAGTTAAAGTGTTCTCAGATCTTGTACTCTCTGAAGAGAGTTAACAGTATTGATTATCTTTAAGGTTTGTTAAAGCACATGTGTTTAAAAGCCAAGATAATCACTAAGACATTTTTAAATTTTTATTTTATCTTTTCAAATTATTTGTATTTTGACTGGACACTTTGAAAGTCATTTTTGGGTTCACATCATTATATGATTTCTTAAATTTTGCTTAAGTAAGATACTGTATTTAATTAGTGCCACCCTCTCTTTCCATGCTAACTTCATGTCTGCCATACGTCCTCTCATATCAAGTCACAGACATTTTGTGATCCAATGAAAGGGAAGTTGAGTTAAAGGCTGGCTGTGGTAGAATATGTCTGTGTGATGTGCAGACACTTCCACTTACAGTTAAGCTGCTGTTACAGAGTTAATTCCAGCCTAGGATTAGCTTTCAGAAAACTCCCCCTGCTCCTTGTCACCTGACACTGTGATGTAGATTGAAGGCCTAGAGTCCTCCTGTGGGATTTATGTATCCTATGGTATACCCACAAGGATGTGGGTAATGGTTAATAAGTGTTGACAATTCAGAGCATTGAAAATTAGTCATTGCACAAGAAAATCTAAAATGCCAGGAAATCTTAAAGCTCATAAATGAAAGAAGCTTGATAGAAATGTCCCCTAATTTAACAATAATCCCCAAATTTACATGACATTACCATAACAAGTTGTCAAGCTGAAAGAAAAGTTTCTAAACTACTAGTGATTAAAATTAGCTTTTGACCAACCAAAAATCTAGGTATCAGCCTACAGTCATGGAGCTCACACTCACAATGATTCTACCTGCTGTCAGCTAACTACTTCATTTCCTCATCTAATGTAACTTGTGCCTGAATATTGCAATGAATTTATCATTATTTATAAATATTTCCTTTTTATTACAGTTAGGACATTATTCTTTTTATTACATGCTTTGGTAGATCATTCAGAATAATGATCATTTCAGGATAATAAAGGGCTCTAATAAAATACTTGCTGTAAAAAGCATCGTTAACTCTGGTTGGGTTGAGAACCACAGATCTAGGCCCACTGAGTACCTGGAGCTTAGATTCCATCCTTTGGACTCTAAGCTGTGTCTTTCACCTCCACATTCAATCGCAACTTTCAACCTCCCTCATCAGCTTTGAAAAGGGCAGGGCTGTATACAGAGGGCGGCCTCTAGCCAGTCTGTTCCTCCCTTCAGGTTGACAGAAATTCGTCTCACACCAATTTTTTTCTCATTTTGGCCTTCTTTTGTTCCTTGGAGTCATCAGCTTGTTCTTGCCCCAGTGTAGAGGGCTGTGACCACAGGTTGTCCAGGTTCTTGGCATTTTGAACAAAGAATTGGACAAAATGCCCAGCAAAGCAAAGGAAGAATGAAGGCACAAAAGAACAAAAGCAGGGATTTATTGAAAATGAAACTACACTTCACAGTGTGAGAGCAGACCCTAGCAGCAGCTCAAAGGCCCAGATACAGAATCTTCTTGGGTTCAAATACCCCCTAGAGGTTTCCAGTTGGCCACTTCCTGCTCACCTCTTGTAACTGAAGTGGTAGCCTGCAATCAGTCTGATTGGTTGCAGAAAGCAGCCAACCAGAGGTTGAGGTGAAGTTACAAAGTTGCAAACAAAGACTTGACCTGCAATTTTCCATCTATGCACAGAAGAGGTCAAAGGGAGCAGCTTCTGGTCCTTTTGCTACTTAGGCATGGAAAGTTAGGGTTTTCCTTTCAATGTAGTTCTAAGAATTCAGCATGAAATAGCTTTAGGTTCCCTGCCTCCAGACCCTATTCTCCTGCATCACCAGGACTTCCACATTTTCCTCTCTCCAGATCTTTGTATGGCTAATATCTTCTTGTTATCAGGTCCGGCTCTAATATTACCCCTCCAAAAAAACCTTCTTCTCCTCAACACTTTATCCAATGTTTAAGCAGCCCTACACCATCCTGTTCAGTCTCCTTCCTAACACCATCCTCTAAAATTAACTTGTGCACGTGCTTACCTTGTTAGTGGCCTTCCTCCTCTTCCCCATGAAGATATAAACTTGCAGCAGGGAGAGTAGTCTGTCTTTTTCAGCTCTATATCCTCAGCATGTAAACAAATCCTGGCACATAGCAAATACTCAACAAATACTTGTTGAGTGAATTAATGAACCTGTTGTATTTGTTTGCTAGGGCTGCCAGAACAAAATACCACAGAAACTGGTAGCTTAAACAGCAATGCATTTCTCACAGTTCTAGAGGTTGGAAGTTTGAGATCAAGATGCTGGCTGCAGATGGCTGCATGCTTGCTGCCTCTTCACATCATTGTCCATTGACACACATATGCCCCTAGCGTCTCTCAGCCTGTTTCCTAATCTCTTCTTCCTATAAGGATACCAGTATGTTGGATTAAGGGCCCACCCTAACAGCCTTTTTTTAAAGTGAATCACCTCTTTAAATACCTTATCTCCAAATATGGTTATATTCTGTAGTCCTGGGGTTGGAGACATCGACATATGAATTTGCTGGGGCACCATTCAGCCAATAACACCATGAATGACCCCTCCCTGTCCTAAATGCATGGGAGGCAGAAATAATGCCGGCTTCCAGAAACTTCCAGAAACAGCCCAGTCAGCTGTCATCAGGTCTCCCCAAGTGCCTAGGATGAGGACAGTGGAAGCTTTAGTCCATTTTTAACTTTCCTGAAGCATGGATAAGATAAATAATCTGGACACGGTTCTAAAGTAAAACAATGATGGACCCACCCCCCCTCACCTGTATCCCAACAATATCTCTGGCTAGGCTATAGGTGTTTGTACCTGAGGGCCTCTCTGTGTGCCTGGCTATCGCTGAACAGATGGGGCCAGCTTGCCAGGCAGTGCTAAGTTGTGAGGGGCCACACGCTGCAGAAAGCTGCCAGCGGGAGGAGGTCCGGCTGGCGGGGTGCAATCAGCCTGCACCATCTGCAGCTGTCTAGGGATCGGATTTCCAAATCACCTGCTCTGGCCCAGGCTTCAGGAACTGAGCTGTCAGACAAAGCCCTGTAATTACCCCAGACTCGTCTACACCTTCCTTGTCTATCTCCTAATTGAGGTTTAATGGCTTCGGTCACAGGAGGGGGCTTTTCCTGCCTTTCTAGACTTAGATTCTTTCATCTGAGCATCATGCCAATTAGTTTAGCATCTAGGGTAATTGACAGAAGTCAGGCCTGACTGCAAAGACGTTCCCAGGCCAGGAACATCTTTGTGGTATTTGGTGTAGAGGGCTGTGTGTGTGTGTGTGTGTGTGTGTGTGTGTGTATTTTCAATGTTATTAGAATGCAATTTAGAAAAGGGACTGAGAAATGGCAGAAGTTGGAGTACATGAAGCTCATTGATTTACATGGCACACGAGCTTTACTTACACCTTCTGTTTCTATCTTAAATGCTTCTTACATTTACTTAAGTGAATCTACTTAAAGGCAATAGATATACAGTAGAAAAAATATTGGATATGATGGCTAATTTGTGTGTCCTTAGATCCTGAGATCTCATCCTTCCAGCAGGATTTATAATCCTTTTGGAGACATGATTCAGGGCATTGATCATCACACTGAGTGGGGCTTCCTCATTGAATTAAATGTCATCGTTATTCTGATCTCTTCGCCTTTCCCTTTTACTGCTCTCCCATCTGCTGCCCTATCACAAACCCCAGCAAAGTCAGTTGAACTAAACAGGTTTCCTCAGGATCAGATGAACTGAGCCCAGGACTAAAAGGCTCCAACCTCTGCAGAAATGCTTGGCCTCCTAGAAACTTCGGAGCCCCTGTGATGAATGGAGATAGTGCATCAGTAGTCAGAAAGCACACATTAGGGGTTCAGGACAATCTGCTGGGCCCCCGTATTTCGGTTGGCTTGTCACTCCATGGTAGAGGCCGGCAGCAGCTCAGATGATGGTTTATAGCTGGGTAAATCGATGCTCTGCAGCCAACTCCTGATGAGATTTTTAGCTCCGCTCTAGACTCTGAAGCACACACTGTGACTTTAAGCAGACTCTGAAATAGTCTTGCCAAGAGCAAGATGATTGTCACCATTAGGACTTGGCTGTGGAGCAGCTGGTTAGCTCAGATTTCCCTTAAAGTGTGAAACAGAAGATTATAACCTACACAAATACTGTTTTAAGAAGGAAGGGGTGCATACTTATTGAATTATTGGGAGGTATTCTAGCACTGACTGGAAATAGGAAGTGGTGGGTGGACTTTGGAAAGTCTGTGAATAAGTGTGTTCTTGGCTATTTCATAGGTTTCAACTCTGAGCCCTAAGGTGGCTGCTCATAGGTCATATCACAGGAGGAAAGTAACAGACATGCACAGGTTTCCTCTTTAGATATTCAGACACAGATGAGTAAAAAGCCATGGGAATCAGATACAGTTAATCCCTGAAAAGACCATTCCAATCAATCAACCTTAAGTATTTATGAACCTAGTCAGATTCTCTGGGCACCATAGTAGGGTGCGATGGAGCTTTGGAAGAAGGATAACACATTGTCTGCCCTCAAGAAAAAAAAAGCACAGTAGAAAAATGAGCAAAAATCACAGAACCAAACAGGCTTCAATTACATATTAAATTATATAATTCTGAGCGAAAGCACTCTGGGGAGTTCAAGGGGAAAAGAAGTGAAGACATCGCTAATATTTATTGAGTGCTTACTATATGTCAAGCATTCTATAATTCCCAACAGGCATTATCTAATGTTATTAACCCCACAACATTCTGTAAACAGGGCACTTTTATCATTTCCTACAAATACAATAACTGGTGGTGCATAAAGAAGTTAGGGAACTTGCACAAGGTAGCCCGCTTAATAAGTGACTTCTTTCTTTTATAAAATAGTTCACTCATACAAAATGATACAATGAACTGTGTTTTAAAAAATATCCCCCTGAATATTCATCACCCAGCTTAAGAGATGAGATGTTAGCAATGGATGAAGGCCCTGAACACATCTTTCTCCTTTCCTTAGAGTTAATCCCTCTCCTTAATTTAGAGTCCAGTTTTTTAACTGTTACTCTGAATTACATCTCCAAGAAATCGATAAGGATGGTAGCCATCAGAAAGACATTATGGAGATGGTGGTTTTGAATGGTGGATGGGATTTCAATCAGCAAAGAGACGAGGCTTTCATCGAGGGAGAGAGCATAGGGCAGGGTGACAAGGCTGGAGAGAGCTAGGAGGAGAGCTAGTAGGAGGCTGGACTGGAGGGTGGGGAACACATTGGGAGATGCTCAAAATGGTAGTTTTCATACACTCAGATCATAAATGGCCTTGACTGAAGCACATGTTATGCAGGAGAAATAATAGAGCAAAACAAGAGATCCACGAATAAATGCTTCCCCAAGTCTCATCAGCTGATCATCTGTTTAGCACCATACAGAAGGCCATCCCCAGGGCTTGACACATAGAAGACATTCAACAAATGTCTATTCTATGAAAAGCTACTCAGTGGGCTTCTAGAAAGCCTATGTGTCCCTCTAATTTAACAGCGGTGCCAGCTCTGAGAGAGAAAGAAAGGAAGGGGAAGGGAGGAGAAGAGAGGGGAAAGGAGAGAAAGAGAAAGTAGGACAATATTGGGCGTGAGGAAATTTGTTGGGCAGTCACATAAGTTCGCTAAGAGGCAGATGCAGAAAACCTGGGCCATTTTATAGGGAACACCTGCACATCCCAAGTGTGAGTCTGAGGGAGATTAGTCTTTGTTCCATTAATAGCTATTGATGACACCTGAGTTCTGCTCTAAGACTCAGGCTTCATTGCTTCCTAGAAAAACCTAAAGATGAGACACAGCAATTATCCCAAGGGTCTTCAAGTCCAGAAATTTTCAGTTCTGCGGTCTCTCATACTTGCCTTAATATTGTATTCTACTATCAAATTTCCTAGCAGAAACTTTAACCAGCATGCCACCTTCATGACTTTCTATTGTGTATAAGTTAAAATCAAATTTCCTAGTCTGATATAGGAAAGGACTTTTATACTTTGCCCCGTATTACCTCTCCAGCTTAAATGTCCATTATTACATTTAAGCCACTCCATGGATCCCTGTTCTTCCTCAAACAGGCTAGATACTTTCTTACCTCCAGCTCTTTGCTCACATGGTTCCTTTTAGCCAATATGAGCTTTACCAAGTGCAACAATCCTACATATTTCTCAAGGTAAAACTCAGATGGCACATCTTCTATGATGCCTTCCCAACCTGCTTCAAGGTTGGATTAATATCTTCTTCCCTTGTAAACACATTTACATGATAGCACACGTCCCATTGCAGGGTAATTACTGGTGTGTGTGTCTGTCTGCAGAGCTGGACTATAATCCACAGTGCCTTTCGAAGGCACAGTGCCTTCCTACACGTAAAATACTACATACTTCTTTTTAGTTATTTCGAAGGCACAGTGCCTTCCTACATATAAAATACTACATACTTTCTTTTTAGTTATTTCGAAGGCACAGTGCCTTCCTACATATAAAATACTACATACTTTCTTTTTAGTTATTTCGAAGGCACAGTGCCTTCCTACACGTAAAATACTACATACTTCTTTTTAGTTATTTAGAAGGCACAGTGCCTTCCTACATGTAAAATACTACATACTTCTTTTTAGTTATTTCGAAGGCACAGTGCCTTCCTACATGTAAAATACTACATACTTCTTTTTAGTTATTTCGAAGGCACAGTGCCTTCCTACACGTAAAATACTACATACTTCTTTTTAGTTATTTCGAAGGCACAGTGCCTTCCTACACGTAAAATACTACATACTTCTTTTTAGTTATTTCGAAGGCACAGTGCCTTCCTACATGTAAAATACTACATACTTCTTTTTAGTTATTTCGAAGGCACAGTGCCTTCCTACACGTAAAATACTACATACTTCTTTTTAGTTATTTCGAAGGCACAGTGCCTTCCTACATGTAAAATACTACATACTTCTTTTTAGTTATTTCGAAGGCACAGTGCCTTCCTACATGTAAAATACTACATACTTCTTTTTAGTTATTTCGAAGGCACAGTGCCTTCCTACACGTAAAATACTACATACTTCTTTTTAGTTATTTTGAAGGCACAGTGCCTTCCTACACGTAAAATACTACATACTTCTTTTTAGTTATTTCGAAGGCACAGTGCCTTCCTACACGTAAAATACTACATACTTCTTTTTAGTTATTTCGAAGGCACAGTGCCTTCCTACATGTAAAATACTACATACTTCTTTTTAGTTATTTCGAAGGCACAGTGCCTTCCTACATATAAAATACTACATACTTCCTTTTAGTTAAATATTGTAAAGAATAATACAGAGTGTATAATATAGCCAGTTCTAGGGCAGCGTCGAATTGAAGAGGTTCAGATATACATCCGGGGCTGCATAATGAGAAGTACAAGGTGTGCAGATCATCTCTGATTCGCCAGCAATCCCAGTGACTGTGAGAGGAGCCGTGGAGCTCCCCTTTTATTTTCTCCTCCTTGGCCTCCAAAGCTGTGTATTCTACACGCATCCCCACTTCTTCCTCACAATTTCAGTAGTAACTCGAACCTTGGGGGCCTTAGGGACTCAACTCTAGGGCAGAGGGTTGCTTAGGAAGGCCAGTGGCTATAAATCAGACTATTTCAGCTTTTCTTTCAGTAGACATTCACAGGTGACCCCAGGGATCTCACCTTGAATTGTAACACTGTCATTATTGGAAGGTGCATTTTCAGTTGCAAATAATAGGCTTATAAAAATAAACCTTTAACTCTAATCAATTTCTAAGGCTGCCTGCACCTAACTCATCTTGGGGACCCTCATAGGGAAATAAATTCACAGGTCTGTTGCACCCATACTGAGGGAAACCTTTCATGATAAGATACGAGGTAGCTGCCTACTGCAGTGTATTCATGTGTGATAGATAGCTGTTTATCTGGGCAGAAGTTAATATTTCTGTCCAGGAACAGACTTTTACATTGTTAATGAGACATATGATGCACTGCTGAGATGCTCAGCATTTCAGTTAAGTCAGTCACTTGTTAAATAGTTGAATGTAGGGTAATCAGTTTTAAGATGAATGATTCTATTTGCTTTTAGAAGATATGCATCCTCAGAGGAAGAGAGTCATAAAAAAAAGGATAAAGACAACTGAGCATTTGGTTGCCCTCTAGAAGCTTTATTAATTTCACAAATAAGTATAGATTTTAATTTCTAATCAGCAAGAATTTTAAGATAGATTTGTCTTCATACGGACTAAAATGGAATGAGAATTGATTCCTGAATATTACACTCTGAATATTACACTGTCTGTCAAAGGTCCTTCTCGACATCAAGGGTGAAGGCTGTCCAGACACTTGGAAATTACCTACCTCATAGGAGAGGAAGAGAGAATGTGAGTAGAGCTTCTCCAGTCAGAATTAACAAGTGGAGAGATTTAACTTGTCTTTCTCAACCTGGTTGTCCTATTGCTTCTTTGGCAAGTCTTGATAAATGTTTAAGGAGGCAGATAAGGAGAAGAAAGGAGAAAAAGAAGGAGAAGAAATAAGAATAGAAAGAGATAGGAAAAGGAAGAGAAGGAGGAGGGGGAAACAAGGAAAAATGGATCATAAGTAAAAATGTTTAACTATAAACTTCCTCAGGTTTTTATCTGGGAGTCATCCCTAAATAAGATGACTTTCTTTATCTTTCAGACTCTGGCTTCTTTAAAATATTTCTATGAGTTCATGACTTTCTTCATAATTTTTGAAGAGAGATTCTTGCCTTTGTGAACTTAGGTGCTAAACGTGGTGCTTCCCAGTTTATTCAGCATCACTGGCAGAGTGGTGGAGCCCCTTAGGGGGTCATCACTAAGGTAACATTCTTTACTTTGCAGACTGTAAGTGGTGGAGCCCCTTAGGGGTCATCACTAAGGTAACATTCTTTACTTTTCAGACTGTAAGTGGTGGAGCCCCTTAGGGGGTCATCACTAAGGTAAGTAAGTAAGTAAGGTCATCACAAAGTAAGTCATTCTTTACTTTTCAGACTGTAGCTTCTTTTAAATATTTTTATGAGTTCACAACTTTCTTCTTAACTCTGGAAGAGAGAATCTGGACTTTGTGCATTGAGGTGCTAAACCTGGTAAATCCCAATTTATTCCATTTCAGTTCAGAGTAGTGGAGCCCCTTATTTTTGGAGTGGGACAGTATCCTGAGTAAAATCTCACAGCTAGCTGGTGGCAGATAATGCTTTTTTTTTCCTCAATTAGATTGTGAATTATTGAGGAAAGACCAGATGTTCCGTGATTTTTTAAAGTATTCTGTAGCTAGCACTGCATCTTATTCACTGTCCATGACTCACAAAGTCCCACTGAATGAGTGGAGACCTATGATTTGCTCCACTCCAGAAAGCTACCAGATGCAACTGAAACTGGAAATGTTGGCCCTTCAGGAGCAGAGGAAGTATCTCTAACTTGTAACATCATAATACTCGCCAACACTTCTTATATTCTGGGTACTGTTCCATGTATTGTATGTATGCAGATGCATTGAATTCTTCCAACAACCTACATGGCTGCCATTTTTATCATCATCGTTGTGATTAACGTCATCAACCTTGTTTTACTAATGAGGATGGAGGAAAAAGGGTTTAGGTAATTTATTCAAGACCACATAGAAGGTGATACAGTTTGGATATTTTCCCTGCCTAAATCTCATGTTGAAATGTAATCTCCAGGGTTGGAAATGGGGCATAGTGGGAAGTGTTTGGGTCGTGGGGGTGGATCCCTCGTGGCTTGGTGCTGTCCTCACAGCAGTGAGTTTCTGTAAGATCTGGTTGTAGCAAAGCGTGGAAACTCCTCCCCACCCTCACTCTCTCTTTCTCTTGCTCCTGCTTTTGCCACGTGCAGTGCCTACTCCCACTTTGCCTTCCACCATGAGTAAAAGCTTCCCGAGGCCTCCCTAGAAGCAGATGCTAGCACTGTTTCCTGTATAGCCTGAAGAACCATGAGCCACTTAAATTTATTTTCTTACAAATTACCCAGTCTCGGGTATTTCTTTATAGCATTCGAGAATGGGCTAATAAACCAGGGCGGTGGCAGAATGAGAATGACAGCAAAGGTCGCCCTGTTCTGAGGGTTGCAGCTCATATACATCATACACCATTGCCTCTCAATGTGGTACATGTAAGAACGGAAATATTCTCAGTAAAGCACTAAAAGCAAACATGAAATCTCTGAGTTGTGAAAAGGAACCTAGTCCTGATGAAATGCGGGTTATTACTCAAAATTATGGTTTCTTCCATCAGACTTCTCTGCTGGAGGCCGACACCTGTTGTTGAGTTTGTATGTGTGTGTTTGCTCTTCAAGTTTGGCTACAGTGCCCAGTACATGCAGAATTCTAACCATATTCAGTGTCTTTGGCAGGAGACTGGGCAGTGAGGGAAGCCAGCAGACAGCAAGTTCAGAAATGTACACAATGCCAGTACTTTTGACATATCATCTGGTTCCAAGGGATAATTTTAAAAACAAAAATTTTAATGTCTATCTTATATGTGTGTGTATATATATCTCATATATGCATAATTTAACATATATATGTATCTTACGTACATACAAATAATCTGTGACTACTAGATGCCGAGTGTTTGTACATTTTATCTTATTTATTCCTCACTTACTCATTGACAATCACTAAGTGCCACAGCAAGGATTCAGAGTGAAGACTGTCCGGCTCCAGCCTCTGTCGGTCTCCAATTGCCAGGAGATACGGCCTCTGTGAGCTGGTTAATAGCTGGTTCCTCTTACTTACTCAATCTCCGGGAGCCCAACTTTTCTCCCATGTAACATATGTAAAGGCTACTCAGTTACATTATTATGAGGACTGCATAAGATGAGAAAACATCCGGCTTGTGGTGCTACCTTAAAAATTTTTTGTCTCATTCCTTAAAAATAAGAGACTTGAAATTCCCAAGGGTCTTACTTTGTCCCAAGTGTCTCCCTCTGTCTGCTTACACTTCTTCTAGCCAGAAAAAAAAAATAAATAGGAGGAAGGCCTTGATATTGTTTACAACTTCTGAAAACCCCCTACCTCAATCCCTTCCTCCTATATGATTTCAAAGGCACAAAATCTGGGCTTTTACAAAACTAAGCCTCAACTGCATAGTTCAAGCAGATGGCTCATGACCCCATCTTATCCAAATGTCAAACCTTTTCCAAAGACCGCAGTTCAATCAGCAGATCATGACTCATTGGTGGGTCACAAAATTCATTCATTGGGTTGCAGCCAGCGTTTTTTGAAAATAAAATAAAAAATCAAACCAATAGATTTGGAAATAGCAGAGTTTATCCCACACTGGTAAGTAAGAGAAGTTTTGTTTTGGGCAACTTTGATTTCAGTTGCGTTTAGTCTCTGTGCACTATCTTCCAATGTGTTTCTTATTTTGATGTATTGGTGGATTTCTTGGAGATGGGTGTCAGGATTAAGGAACTCTTGAGGAACTAACTTCTTTTGTAACTTAGGCTAATACAAGTTGATACCCTGATATTAATTTTGTTCAGGAGTTGCCTAAATCTTTTTAGCAGTACTGAGCCACCTGTGACAGAGTTTGGGATCTAAAATTAGCTTATCAAAAGACTGAAATCCAGAAGTCCAAGGGTAATGGTGTCTGACTTCTCCATTAGTGATTTCTGGTATAGTTCCTGTCTAAAGCATCTATCACTTCATCCTCAGTATTCTTCAGCAAATTTGAGAGGGCTCTACAGCTTGACGGTCTTTAGAAGGGTGTTAGGAGAACCCAAACAGGTGTTTGTTTAAGTGGTGCTTTGAAACTCACGACCCCTAAGTTTCACAATGATAAGCTCCATGATTTTCTCAGTTATCCCCTATTCCCAACCCGCTTCATCACTCTGCATTCCCAAAGCCCAGTACAGTGCCTGGTATTGTAAGAGCTAATTAATATTTGTTGAATGAATTAACAGTAAGTGTAGCTCCAGAAGCCAAAGCAAAATGAGGATTTCACCCAATACTCTAATGTTTTTATTCAGTATAAGAGTGAAAACCTTGGCTAACATTTTCTCTGTCAGAAATATGCCTAACAGCACAAGAACAAATTCAATGACACCATAAGGAAACAATCAGTCAAATTTACAGTATGGAATATTTCTGCAGACAAAATGTGGATATTCCCAACAGATCTGTGGCATAAAACTAGAGAAGGAGAAGGAAGAGAAAGAGGAGTGGGAAGAGAAGAAAGAGGAGGCCCTGTTACAAAACAAGAGACTTAAGGAAAAAATAACCAATGCAGTGAGTGGGTCTTGTTTGGATTCTGAAACAGTTAAAAATGTATATATTGAGTTAATTAGGAAAAAATATGCATTCGGTATTAGATAACTCAGGAGTTACCATTAATTAAGTGTAATATTGGCATGGTGATTATGCTAAAAATAAAGTTCTTATCCATTAACAAGGTATGCCAAAGTGTTTACGGAGAAAAAGACACAACATCTGCCATTTGTTTGTAAATCTCCAAGTACAAAAGCCATGCATGTGTGAGAAGAGGATTTGATAAAACGAGATTGGCCACATGTTGATTCATGTGAGCGTTCAAGGACAGGTGCATTGAAGTTCATCACACTATTTTCTCAACCTGCATATGCCTTGGAATTTCCCTGCTAAAAAGTTGTCTAGAGTTAGACCTAGCAGATTACAAACGACAACGTAAAAGTTCAAAACTGTGATTTCATGCTGTCTTGTGTAGTCACATTCCAGGAGGACCCAAGACAGCATTTGCTGGACTTTGTGCCGACTTTGAACACTTCCCAAATGTGGTAATCTGCTGTAGCTTGTTCATTATTTTTAAAAAATAAAAGATCACACGTGCTGTTAGAAGCATCAAAACTTCATTCTATTCATCTGGAGCAAAATGCTCCTCCCAATACAGCTTTTCCTTGAAAGAGGAGGAGGGCAGAGAGAGCCTGGGGTGAGAGGTCGGAGAGGAGAAACGATCATTGGGTTTTCTACTTTCGGCAGAATGGCAAGACCCTTGGGGAGACAGTAAATTGAAATTAAGGCTGTTTGAGGCAGCCTACAGGATGTGCCTGCAAATGTTAGACATATCGAAATGGTGAAAAAGTCTGTGTGTGCCCATTCATATGAAGTGAATGCCCTGTAATGTGCTGCAGCCCTTGGGAATGGTGGCTGGATTGAGGAACGGGGGCCGGAAGAATGGGATGGATTTGACATAAGTACTTTTAAGTGCTCTGAAGGCTGGGCTCCTCCCTGCGGTTTAATAGCTAAGTCCACAGGGAGCTACAAGGAAAGAGCCCAGTGAATCCCTACAGCTTTTCGTTTTAAGGATAACAACTCTTAAAACAGGTGTGAGCTCAGAAAGATCCTTTTTCGCCTTGTTTTGAGAGTCTTCTGTGGCCAGCCAGCTCTCTGTGTATTATTATCATTCCACAGAATGAGGTCTGGGTAGGGGAAGGGAGGAGAGGAAAGAGAAGCTGAATAAACAGAAATCGCTTCGACTGACTAATATTCATTAAGTCCACTGGTCATGCGCTATGAAATTTATTAAACCGTGGTTTCCAGGAGAATGTATTAGCGCAGCTAACGAGCACAAATAAAAAAGAGGCCTCCAGGAAATGGTTTCCTGGGCCTGGATGAGACTAGTGAGTAATGTGACAAGACATTAAAATGTTAAAAGCTTCTCTTACAGTCTAGAAGGCTGACTATTGGAAGGAGTTGCCTTTAGTGGAGGAGGGGGAACAGGAGAGAAACTGAAACAACTTGTGTGCAGGAGCCTAAAGCTTCGTATTTGTATTCACCAGGCAAGGAGGCTCTGTGAAGGCCTCTGAATTTCAGTGCTGCCATCTGGTGGAGAATACGCTTGAGATACTGCAGAAAACGATGGCAGCCGCCATCTTTCAAATGTCAGGAATTTGAGCCCAAGACGTAGAAACACTTGGCTGTTTCCTGAGTGGCAGCAATGGAATCCTTTGTAACTGTGGTATCAGGAGCAAAGAAAAACAGTTGCATAGTCCCTGTATATGCAGATACATGGCTTAAGTACCATATAAAGAAAGCACAGCTATCTCATTCTGCTATTCCATTCCATCAGGATTTCAGCAATCAACTTTCACGAATTCCTACCTGCAGTCTTAGGCTAAAGTGTTAGCCCTCTTAAAGACACTTGCTTCACAATCTGGTCCAGTTGCTCCAATCAGAAACCTTAGGGTCATCCTTGATTCCCTTCTTTCTCCCACCTGTGAAATCAGCAAATCCTGTTGATTCTATAGTTGCAGTATCTCCTGGGCTACTTCTTGTCATGTAGGGGCTGCTACCCTGATATGAGCCACCAGCATCTCTCTCCTGGATGACTGCAGTAGCTTCTGAACTATTCTCCCTACTTGCAACCTTGCAATCTAGTTTGTTCTCTACCAGCCACCAGAAAGAACTATTAGAACATGTTAGATTTTCTCCTTTTTCTGCTAGAAACCGTCTCGTGGTCCCTAAGCTCACTCACAGTAAAAATCTAAAGTCGTACCAAATGTTTCAAGGTCCCAAATGATCTGGCCCCAGTTCCCTCTCTGACTTCATCTCCACTTTCTGCTCATCTACTCTGTTCCAACTACGTTGACCTCCTTGCCAGTCCTCAAAGAGGCCATGCATGTCCCTAACTCAGTTTCCTCTGCCTGGAATGTTCTTTATCCAGACATCTTCATGGCTTTCTATTCGTTCTGCCAGGTCTCTAGCAAATATTATCTTATCAAGGAGGTCTTCTATTACCATCATATTTAGACACCACACCCTCTTCTCTCTGGCTCCATCACTCTTTATTTTCTCTAATTTTTTTCAATGTTTTCACTGTGATAAAATACACATAATATAAAATGTATCATCAAACATATTAAATATATTGTATGTATTAAACATATTCATAATTAAGCACATTCATAATGTTGTATAAGCATTACCCTCATCCATCTCCAAAACTCTTTTCATCATATGAAACAGAAATTCTTGTTTATTATACAATAAGCCCCTGGCAACTACCATGCTACTTTTTGTTTTAGGATTTTGACTACTAAGTGTCTCAGATGAGTGGAATCATATAACATATGTACATTTGTGACTAGCTTTTTTCAATTAACATATCTGCAAAGTTCATCCAAGTCATATGTCAGAATTTTCTTCCTTTATAATGCTAAATAATCCCATTGTACACATATACCATATTTTGCTTAATGCATTTATCCAAAGATGAACACTTGATTACTTCTATGTTTTAGCTATAATGAATAATGCTGTCACGAACATGGGTTTACAAGTATTGCTTCAAGATTCTGGTTTCAATTCTTTTAGGTACCTGGATATTGAGTTTCTGGATCACAGGGGTATTCTCTATTTAATATTTTGAGAAACCACCATACTGTTTCCAGAGCGGCTGTACCATTTTACACTCCTACCAACAGTACACAAAGGTTTCCAATTAATCCACATCTTCACAAACACTTGTTTTCTGTGTTTTTTTTAGTAACCATTCTAATGGGTGTGAGATGTATCTCATTGCAGTTTTGATTTGCATTTCCCTAATGATTAGTGATACTGAGCATCTTTTAATATGATTTTGGCCATTTGTATATGTTTCTTGGAGAAATATCTACTCAAGTCCTAGGCACATTTTTGAGTTGGTTTTTTGGATGTTGAGTTTTAGGAGTTCTTTATATCTCAGATTTCTTTTTATTAACAGTACTTACCACCTCCTAAAATGCATTTATTCATATTTTTATATCCTCATTTTTCATCTCCTCTGAATCCCCTACAATAAATGTAAATTACGTAAAAGCAGAGCTTTGGGGAGCAATATAATATTTTTAACATGGCTTGTTTGTTTCTGAAATTTCACAAGCAGACAGTGTCAGCCTGCTCAAAATCTGATATTAATTATTGCAAATTGTAAGCTCCACGATGGCAGGGTTTTTTTTTTTTTGTCTGACTTTATCTCTCTCTGTCACCACTGCCTAGTGCAGTGCCTGGAAATGATACATGTACAATAAGCAATAAGCCTTTTCTTCTTTAACAGCTTTGTTAGATATAATTTAAGTATCTAATTGATGTACCATAAGTGTAATAGTCAATGATTTTTAAATCAGATTTATAGAGGTGTGCGATCAACACCACAATCCAGTTTTATAACATTTCCCAACCTCCAAAAAGTACGCTCGTGCTTATTTACAGTTCATTCCTACCACTGTTCTCAGGGACCAAGCAGTTACTGGTATGTTTCCTGTCTCTATAAATGTACCTCTTTTGAAGATTTCATATAGATGGAAGCATACAGTATGTAGTTATTTACATATGGCATCTTTCAGCACCATATTTATGAGGTTCATCATGTTGTAGCATAAATCAGTAGGTTTTTTTCCTGTTTATTGCAGCAGAGCACTCCACTATGTGGATATACTATTTTAAAAAATCTATTTACTGCTTGATAGACATTTGGATTTCCATTTTTTGGTTATCAACATTCATGTACATAACTTCGTGTGGATATATGCTTTTATTTTCTGGGATAGATCCCTAGCAGTAAAATTGCTGAGTCATATATATTTGTTACTACCTATTTAAGAAACTGCCACACTGTTTTCCAAAGTGTCTGTACCATTTGATATCCCCAACCAGATTGCATGATGATTCCAAGTTCTCCATTTGATCATAATACTTGGAATTGTCTTTGTATTTATAGCCACTTTAATGGGTGTGTAGAGGTATATCATTATGATTTTAATTTGCATTTCCCTTATAACTAACATAGTTAAATCTATTTTATGCACAATAATTATTGGCAATTTGAATATCCTCTTTAGTAAAGTGTCTATTCAAATCTTTTGCTCATTTAAATTGAATTGACTTATTGAGTTATAAAATTCTTTATATAGTCTAGATGCAAGTTCTTTATAAAAAATATGACTGACAAATGTTTTCTCCCTATGTAGAACTTGTTTTTCCATTAGCTTAGTGATGCTTTTTGTAACACAAACATTTTACATTTTGATAAGGTTCAATTTGTCTTTTTATGGACCGTGCTTTTGGGTTCATTAATTAGAAACTTTTCACCTACCCAAGGCACAAATATTTTTTTAAATCATTTTCTTTAAGAATTGGTATATTTTAGCTTTTGCATTTTGATCAATAAAATGCAAATACAGTATTTTGACTGCATTTTGATTCAACTGTTATATATAATGTGAGGTGTAGCTCTAAGTTCAGTTTTGTTTTGTTTTTTCACAAGAGCATACAATTGTTCCAGCACCATTGTTGAAAACACTATTCTCTCCCTATTGATTGTCTTGACATATTTGGTGAAAATCAATCATCCTTTAATGAAATGTGGTTCCTGAACTCTCGATTCTGTGCCATTTATCTATTGAAGTGTGTCTTCTTTTACCATAGTCTTATCATTCGCTACATTGTGTTTTCTGAAATCAGGTAAAGTAATTCCTCCCTCCAACTTGGCTCTTCCTTTTTCAAAAGTTTTTTGTTCTCTATATCCTTTGCATTTTTATATAAATTTTAGAAGAATGTTATCGATTTGTACAAAAATGGCTGCTGGTATTTTGATAGGAATAGCATTGAGTTTATTGCACAAATTTGGGGTAAATTATCATCTGCTATAGTTGAATATTTGTCCCCCCACCAAACCTTGTGCTGAAATGTGATACTTAATGTTGGAGATGGGGCCTAATAGGAGGTGTTTGTGTCATGGAGGCAGATTCTTCATGAATGGCTTGGTGCTGTCCTTGAAGTTATGAGGGCGTTATCACTTTATTAGTTCCCACAAGAGCTAGCTGGTTGTTAAAAAGGGGCTGGACCTCCCCACGCTCTCTATTGCTTCCTCTCTTGACATGTGATCTCTGCACACACTGACTCCTTTTCCTTCTTCCGTGAGTGGAAGCAGCTTAAAGATTTTATCAGCTGCCTAATCTTCCAGCCAGCAGAATAATGAGCCAAATAAACCTTTTTTCTTTAGAAATTATCCAGCCTCAGGTATTCCTTTATAGAAACACTAAAAGACTAAGGCACCATCTTACTCATATTAAATTTTTAATGTTGTTAGAAATCAAATATTTCATTGATTTTATTTTATTGCTATTTATTCCCAGCTACTCAGGAGGCTGAGGCAATATACAGTTTATTGCTATTGTATAAAATACAATTAATTTTTTATATATTGATAACTCCTATATCCTAGTATTTTCTGTGAATTTCATGGGAATTTGTACATTCAGTGTATGTCATCTGCTTGAAAAGATATATATTCTGCTATTGATGGGTAGACTGTTCTTTTAAAACAGAGGTTCAGTTGGCTAAAAGTATAGGATGAGTCTCTATATGTTTGATAAACTTTTGTCTGGTTGTTCTATTGATTTTTAAGAGTAGAATAGTGAAATTTTCAGTTATTATTGTGGTTTTTTTTTTTTTTTTTTTTTTTTTGAGACAGAGTTTCGCTCTTGTTACCCAGGCTGGAGTGCAATGGCGGGATCTCGGCTCACTGCAACCTCCGCCTCCTGGGTTCAGGCAATTCTCCTGCCTCAGCCTCCTGAGTAGCTGGGATTACAGGCATGCGCCACCATGCCCAGCTAATTTTTTGCATTTTTAGTACAGACGGGGTTTCACCATGTTGACCAGGATAGTCTCGATCTGTTGACCTCATGATCCACCCACCTCGGCCTCCCAAAGTGCTGGGATTACAGGCTTGATATTATTGTTAAATTATCATTTTTCCTTTCAATTCTGGCTTGCTTTCTTTATTTTGAAATTCCATTGTTAGGTGTATATATTTATAATTGTTATATTTTCCTAGCATTATAAAATGACCTTCTGTGTCTTCAGTGATTTATCTTAAATTCAATTTTGTCTGATGTTAGTATGACCACTACTGCTCTTTTATGGCTAATGTTTGCCTGGTATATCATTTTCCATCATTTGCTCCTAACTTATTTGTGTCCTTGAATCTAAAATTCATTCTTTGTAGTTAGAAAACAGTTGGATCTTGCTTTTTGATCCATTCTGACAGTCTCTGCATTTGATCAAGGTGTTTAGGCTTTCACATTAACAAAATTATTGATATAGTTGGATTTATAGTTTGCCATTTTGCTTTTTGTTTTCTATGTGTCTCCTAATTTTTAGTCCTCTGTTGCTTTTAAATCCTTTAGTGTTAAAAAAATGTACATTTTTTATTATAATTCTATTTTAGTAGTGACTGATTTAAGGATTAACATATACATCATAATTTATTACTATAAACTTGATAAATTAATACTAACTTAATTATGGTAAAATATAGAAACTTTAATAAAGCCTCTCTCCCGGCCAGGCATAGTGGCTTATGCCTATAATTCCAGCACTTTGGGAGGCTGAGGCAGGAGGATCACAAGGTCAGGAGATTGAGACCATCCTGGCTAAGATGGTGAAACCCATCTCTACTAAAAATACAAAAAATTAGCTAGGCGTGGTGGTGGGTACATGTATTCCCAGCTACTCAGGAGGCTGAGGCAAGAGAATCACTTGAAGCAGGGAGGCGGAGGTTGCATTAAGCCGAAATTGTACCACTGCACTTCAGCATGGATAACAGAGTGAGACTCCATCTAAAAACAAAACAGAAAACCTAAAAAAAAGCTTCTCTTTTTCTCTCTTTGTACTATTTTGCATCTGGATGTGTTCTAAACCTAACCATACAGTGCTATACTTACTGCTTTCTATAACCGTGATAGCTCCTTTAGGCTAGTAGAGATGTAGGCCCTCCCCCTGCCTATATTATCACTCTGCCACCCTTGGTGTAGGCATTGCTCACCATTCCACCTCAAGTGATACCCCTTCAGCTGCGGCAGTGAAGCTGCATATTTTCCTGGCCTATCTGGCCCTTCCAGAACTTCCATGCAGACTGAGCTGGAGGGTGGATGGGGTGACATGAAGCAGGTTTAGTCAAGACCATCACTGGCTGCCATTGTTCTTACTTAAACTTCTTATTTGAAGGTTTTTAAGTATGAAAGATTCTCTGATTCTTCTATGCTTTTGATTGAGTCCTAGAAACAGTTGCTTTTATCTATTTTATCTAGGCTTGTAGTTGATTTGGGAAGGGCGTTTGCTGATCTCCTCACTCAGCCATGTAGGTAAATTTTAATGCCAAGTAAGCTTTAAGTTCTAGGAGACAGCTATCATATTTCTTACTGCTTTTGCACTCATTCAGTGAGGTGAATTGCTTTCCCTATCATGTGACGTCCTGAGATGGAAAGGATTTCCTACACTTCAGTAGCATTGAAGACCATATTGCTTGGAGACATAGCAGGAAAAATCCCAATATGAGCATTGTCAGCATTTCCATATTTATAAAGAAAGAAATATCTGACATACTTCACTGACCAAGGAAGTACAAGATTCAAATAAGAAAAGGCATGGTTACCAGTGTCCCAGAATTCTCCCCCTTCAAAGACAGGAAAAAGTAAAATAAGCTTAAATCCCTACCAAATGGAATTTGGTTAGTTTTATGAGAAACTCCATAAGGCAGAGAACATAGAAATACTTTTCTAATGCCTGTCAAAAAAAATTTAAGGCAACATTTAAGAAATGGGACTATAATTATTGTTCTGTCATACTTTCTATTGAGACATATCTGAGGCTTGGGAATGGGCTAGAGGGCCTTTCAAAAGTCTCATCTAAGAATCTTCAAATCTTGATTTACGAATCCCCCTACCACATCCATATCCATAGAGGTATTTTCTGAGTTAAAGCACAGAAGATTTATCAGTCTTCAACATACAAGAGCCTCACACATTTATCTCTCAAGTGTCATGGTGGTGGGCTTTCAAAAGGCCTAAGAGCTTTGCACAGATTTTGAATTGTGCTTGTTATTTTTATACCTTTCATATATTGAAAGACAAATAATAGAAAGAAAAGCTAACTCTGTGAGAGAGGGAACACAGCTGATACCCAGTTCAGGCCACCCAGAATGCATCAGAATTAATATAGCTTGGTCTGACAGCATCCTGACCACAAGAGATGAAGTCACCCTAGGAAGCGTAGTAGAGGAAAATAAAATCAACAGAGCGAAAAAGAAAAAAAAAACTACGAAGTCTGAAATATACGTTGTCCAAGTATTTTCCCTCCATTAATTTTGGAAGGCCTTGAGTGTTTTCAGGGAAATTTAATCTGCATGTTTCTGAACCATTTACATTTAACTCACCACAATGTTGTTCTGTACAGTTGTTTGTTGTGCAAGAAGTCCTCTGAACCTTGTTCATGTTTTCATTAAAGCAACTGTTTTCTTTTTCCTTAAAATGAAATTATGCTTTTCTGAATGGAAAGAAACATTGAAATGAACCCTAAACTCAAAACTTGTGTGGCACAAAACAGATCCACTTTTGATCAGAGCATGTCCCCATTCATATTTCCCACCCAAGGTACTTTCGTTTTGGCAGCGTCACAATGAAAGATTCAGTTGAAAAGACACAGGATTTTTATTCCTTGGATAGCTAAAGTGAGCCCTCTCAGGCCTTTTTAAAAAGCAAGACTTTCAAGGAACTTGACCAGTCTAATAATCAACTCTGCCTTAGACCAAACTGGAATGAAGCTCTGAACCAGAGTGTGAGAAGCGAGACAATAGAAGTAGCAGAGACGATTCATAATGTTAAGGACTTTATAGTGCAAGGGACTAAATAGTAAAATGAAGGCAACAATTGCTCCTCCCTCATAGGCTAGCAGTAGAGATTAAATGAGATCATTGTGGAAGGTATTTAACATTTCCAAGAATGTAGTAAGACTTCAACATATTTTAACTCTAACAATAGTTTATCTTTGCAAGTGTTTGTATTGACAGTCAGACTCTAAACGAGGCACCTCTAGACAAAACACTTAAATAAGACCACTCAACAAGAATGCTCACTCACTTGCCAGCTCCAAAAACCCTTCTGAGAATGAATGACTTCCAGTGCTCAATGTATTTTTGTACTGAATTTTTAAGTCATGATTGAAAGCCTACGTAGAAAACTATCATGAGAAAAGCCACTATTGCATTATGAGAATCTGAATGAGTCTGGCTCATGAATCAGCTGATGTAATGTGTACTGTATATCAAAAGATGATTATGTGAATTTAAGACTGTTTACTTTGTATCACTTAATCTTTAATACCAAGAAAGAATGTTTGAAGAGACCTTTGTTAAATCAGCTACAGAACTTTATTGTATTGTGCCCTTATTATATTTGTGATGGTTAGTTTTATGTATCAGTTTGGCTAGAAAATAGCTTAGAGTTACTTAATCGAATGCTAACATAGGTGATGCCATGAAGGTATTTTGCAGATAGAACAGCTGCAACCATAGGTTGGTGCAAGAGTAATTGTCATTGAAAATAATGGCAAAAATCACAAGTACTTTTGCACCAACCTCATAATAGTTAACTTTAAGTGAAGAAGATTTCTTTCTTTCTTTCTTTCTTTCTTTCTTTCTTTCTTTCTTTCTTTCTTTCTTTCTTTCTTTCTTTTTTTTGAGGTGGAATTTCGTTCTTGTTACCCAGGCTGGAGTGCAATGGCGCGATCTCGGCTCACCACAACCTCCGCCTCCTGGGTTCAGGCAATTCTCCTGCCTCAGCCTCCTGAGTAGCTGGGATTACAGGCACGCGCCACCATGCTCAGCTAATTTTTTGCATTTTTAGTAGAGACAGGGCTTCATCATGTTGACCAGGATGGTCTCGATCTCTTGACTTTGTGATCCACCCGCCTCAGCCTCCCAAAGTGCTGGGATTACAGGCTTGAGCCACCGTGCCCGGCCAAGACGATTACTTTCAATAATGTGAATGGGCCTCATCCAATTAAAGTCTTAAGAACAATAACAGGTTGCTCAGAGAAAAAGAAATTCTGCCTCAAGACTCTAACAACTCCTATTCCTGTGTCTAGCCCTCAGATGTACCAGCCCCCACAATCTGATACAATATTTATCTATCTTTGAAAATGCCGATAATTTTTAAAATCAGAGTAAAGGCATGATCCAGAAAGCAATAAGCTGTTTTGCCCAATAATTTCTGAAGGAAACGAAATCATTTCACTTGCCCTCTGAAGGAAGTAGCATTGTCTTTGCTGCCTGCCTATCACCCTTGTGACTTCAGGGTGAAGAAGCTTGCCTGCCTTATTTGTTGCACAGTGTTACCAGGCAGAGCATGATACATCCCTCATTCAGTCAACAAACATTTACTGAATATTTACTCTGTACCAGGTACTCACCTATACACTGTGGATTATGGTGGGGGAGGCAGGGAGGAGGTGGGACAGTGAGTCAACAAATAAATAAGTAAAATATAAATCAAATGGTGGTAAGTCCTTTGGTGAGAAACAAATTAGGAGCAAAGATAGGTAATGCTAGAGGAAGGGTATCATTTTAAATAGGTTGGTCAGTGAAGGCATTCCTAAAAATATGACCTTTGAGCAAAGCCAATGTGTCAGTTATGCTATTTAATTATTGCTAAATATTTATTTTAAAATAACAGAAAAACCTGATTCAAAATAGCTTGAGCAATAAGAAAGCTACGTTTTCACGTAATAGTAAGAATACCTAACACTTATTGAGTGTTTACTATGTACCAACCACTCTTCACAGCACTTTGCAGACATTAATTCACAACAGCCAGCTGAGCAAGGTCTATTCATTAATGAGGAGACCAAGATTCAGAGAAATTAAGAATTTTCCAAAAATTTTGTGGTTGATTCATGGCATAGCTCTGCAAGCTTGTCCTCAGCTCAGACTCTCATTTGTCAGGAGGAAGACAAGTCCCAGGTACCAGTGATCAGAGCTCTGTCTCATGTCTTCAGTATCTCTCCTACCTTGTATTGCCTTCATCTTCAGATGTCAGATGTAGTGAGGTGGCTACACTATTTCCATGGGCCACACTTAAGATACAAAAAAGAAGGTCTTTCTTGTGTGTCTTCCTAGGAAGAAGGCACTGTTCCCAGGAGACACCAGCAGACTCCCCTCCACAGAGCAAAGGCTAGCAGTGGGTCACAAGCCCATCCCTAAACCACTCACTATTAAGGGGAATGGAATTAACAGGTTTGGGACAAAGTAATTGCTTGGAGGAGAGGATGAGTTGTTTCGGATTCAAACACAAAGACTACTCTAGTGTTGTAAGAAGGGTGTGTTTATGATGTTCTCATCAGCCAAGGCCCAGTAAGAGAGGAGAGCAAGCACCAATGCTTTCCTAGCTGGAGTGCACGGCTCTATGTAACCGGCCTCCCAGGAGAATCTGAATATTTGATTCACTTGACTCTGTTAGCAGATCTCCACATGAATCCAAGGGTAGGTAGAAGATATGGTCACATAGAAAAGACCACAGCTCCCTTTGACACACACCCTGCAAAATCTCTTTTTCATCCCCAAGATTTCAGTGTTGAGCCATTTTAGAGTATATGCTCTTTCCCTACATCACCAGTGATGTTGACTGAAAGGAGAGCTGTTTGTTTTGACCTTGTACTTCAAAGTGACTAAATTTCTTATGAGATTATTTTCAAAAGCTTTTAGTCTGACTAAAGACCATCAAGAGATTGTTGGCTATATGCTAAAAGTACGAGCACAGAAAAGCCAGCGGGCCTGTTTCTCAAGCCAAAATTGAGTGGTAACACAGAAAATATTCAACTGGAAATTACTTTGAAATTTATCTAAAGATAATACATAATTATTTTAACAACAGCTTATTTTGTAGGCTGTCCTTGATAATGTCTATCTGCTCCATTGTAAATCCAACCAGTTTAAATGCCTGATTGCTCATCCAATTTCATTTGATATCAAACATGATAGGGACCTTTTCATGATCAAATACACTTGGGTTTTAGCCCTATTCAGCATTTGTCTCCAATCAAACTTTCTATCTCCCTTCTCAGTTTGGCATGGGAGTATAAGCATTACAAATATCTATATCATCCCAGCATCCTATAATGGTATTACAATGACAATTTTATTAGGTCCATAAAAATTTTGCAACTTCCCTGCAGCACACTGCAATTTTACTAAGAGTTGTTGAAGGTTTTAAATTATTTTTGTTCAAAATTGAGATGAATGAATGGGCTTGAGCATTAATGCATTTCTCATTGTGTAATGGGGACTTTTTCTTCCCTCTGTCCTTGCCAAGTGCAGAGAAAAGCTATCCTATTCAACTATTTGTCAACTCCCATTAGAAACATTTAATACTAATAAAATTTATGGACTCAGTTTCCAAAGGATACTGCCAGAAAACTTCAAGATTACTGCATCAATACTTAAATACAACCATTGTTCACCTTATAAAAATCTATATGTGGCCTGACAGGTATAAAATGTAGCTTTGTATGCTGAGTCAGCATCAGAGACTTTTTTGGTTGAAGTGGAGTTCATGAAATAAAAAGTAAATGTGTTCTCAAGTCAGTGAGGAAAGATTGATCTGAAAACATTCCCCCAATAAATATGGAACTGACAGACTGTGATGCTATATGCACATTCTTGACATAAAAAAAAAAATAAAGCATGATTCAATCTACTCCATAGGTAGGAAATAGGTTAATTCATTTAAGGGTTTTATGTACACAAACTCATAAATATAAGTAAGATCATATGAATTACCAATTTTAAATAAAGGACTACCTTTCAAATAGGAATATTGCCCAACACATCCTTTGAGTTGTATTTCCGGAAGTAGTGATGGGTTTGCGTTTCCCCATACTCACACAGTCATCACTGGGTCCTGAATCTTCAGGCCACAACTAGTTGTCCCAAACTCTCCACATATATAGCATCACTTCCTAATTTGTGCCATAGTTATTTGTGCATATCTTCTCATTCCTACAAAAAAAAGACCTACTTTTTGTGGTCTTTATCTTTGGCTAAACCCATATTGCCTTGCAAACATTAGGTGTTTATCATCTATATGCTGAATTGGCAAATGGAAAAAGATGAATTAATGAGGAGTTTATCACCCAGAGCTATGCAACCTATAACCTGTGGAGCTAACTAGTTTATTTTAAAAATCATCTCATGTCACTAGAGAAGGGAAGTCCAAATCACACTGAGGTATTATCTCACACCAGTCACAATGGCTATTATTAAAAAGCCAAAACATAACAGATGCTGGTGAGGATGCAGAGAAAAAAAACACACTTTTATACTGTTGGTGGGAGTCTAAATTGTTTCAACCATTGTAAAAAACAGTGTGGTGATTCCTGAAAGACCTAAAAACAGAGATACTATATGATCCAGCAATCCCATTACTGGGTATTTACTCCAAGAAATATGAATTGTTCTATCATAAAGACACATGCACACATATGTTCACTGCAGCACTATTCACAATAGTAAAGACATGGAATCACCTAAATGCCCATCAATGGTAGACTGGATAAAGAAAATGTGGTACATATACACCATGGAATACTATACAGACATGAAAAAGAACAAGATCATTTCCTTTGCAGGAACATAATGGAGCTGGAAACCATTATTTTTAGCAAACTAAGGCAGGGAAAGAAAACCAAATACCACATGTTAGTATTCATAAGTGGGAGCTCAATGATGAGAACGCATGGACACGTAGAGGGGAACAACACACACTGGGGCCTATCAGAGGGTGGATGGTAGGAGGAGAGAGAGAATTAAAAAAAATAACTAATGGATACTAGGCTTAAGACCTAGATGATGCAATAAACTGTACAACAGCCCCCATTACCCAAGTTTACCCATATAACAAACCTGCACATGCACCCTTGAACCTAAAATAAAAGTGAAAAAACAAAAACAAATAATATTGCAAAAGTAGAGAATTTACAACTGTGACATCATAAATATTGGTAGGTATTAAGCTAAAAGGTAAATGCACAGAGAGTATAAGACAATGGTCTTTATAAAGACTTTAAGCTAGAGTGTGGGTGCCCCTAGAAATACATGCTTTCCAAGGGGCACATGGCATGGGTAGGTTTTAGAGAATACAGTCTCTGATCTTCAGTTTCCATACTTGTCCTTTTAAAAACTTATTTGCTTGGGAAATGGCTGGGGTTCAGATTTTTTTGTTGAGTCTCCCTTCTGCCAATTTACAAAAAAGAGACCTTCTGAACCTGATGCTGGTGCATTTTCCTGAGGTGCAACCCCAGCCCCACCCCATGCCTGGCTAAAAGACCATTTGAAATATTGGTGTTCACAAGAGCCTCTATGCTCATGCTGGATACCATACACCAGTGAGAGGGCGTTTTGTGTTTTTTATATTATGCATACATTTGTAAAAGCAAAGTATGGCACTAGAAACAAGGTACTATAAGTCTATGTTAAATGTACAACTGATGAGGCAAAATCTTGTGATGGCAAAGCAAAGAGAATGCTGATAAGAATACACACACACACACACACACTACATATATAGCATCTGCACCTTTATATACATATCCAGGTGCAAACACATGGAAGGTTCTCATCTCTTATCTATTTATGTTACTATTAGAATTTGGAAGTAAAATTGTCAAAGGGAAGTGGATTAACAAGTTTTTTGAATTGAAATATGAATTTGAGCTTTCTTATGGAAAATAAATCTGATTTGGAGGATGCATCTGATAATGAGGACTGATTTTACCAATTGATTCTATAGAACATGGTTTTCACAAATTAATAAAACTACATATGATGCTCAAAAGCTTTGATAAAATATATTTACATTTGTGGTAAGATAAAATAACTGTGTTTAAAAATGCTTTTTGGGGGAAAAGGGTATCATTTAAATTCACATTTTTTTTTATTTTTCTGACACATGTGAGGTTAAGCAAGATTCCTGTAAGGGAAGGAGCAATAGGCATAATCGTCATTTTCTAGGTCTTTTTAAAACTTTTTTTGAGAGAGAGATACTTTCACAAAACTAAGAAAGTAAACGTTTGTAACTGGATTTCCATCTAATTATTAAAAACAATTGTTGATAATCTTCTATTTTATTTTTAGCATTTAATTCAAAAGGAGTTATTTTCCAAGATGTCTCACTGCCGCAACTTCTGAAATGAAAACACAAGTAGAACTGAGGTTGAACTTTGTTTCATTCCATCATAAAGAGAACAAACTAAAAATTCTAGAGCACCTATCTCGTAAAAAAAAATTGTACTTCCCATGAAATTGCATGTTATTGTATAATAAATATACATTAGTATATGTATATTTATGTATAATAAATATACATAAAATAATGTAATGTAATAATGTAATGTAATTATTATGTATATTTATACAATAAATTTTTATTATACAATAATAATTATACAATAAATATATACATAATAAATATACAATTATACAATAAATATACATCATAAATATACATAATAATATAAAATTGCAATGTAGTTATATTGTTTGATTATGCACTAATTATTTTGATGACTGAATGATGATAATTCAATTCAGTAGAAATTGTTTCCAATATCTAACCTAATGGTCATGGAAAATTTAAAACTTAAAACATTTTAAATGTGTATAATTGCCAAGAAGAACGATAGAGTATTCAATAAATGACTTTAATTATTAAATTAGGACAAAGAGTTGTGAGGGAAGTAGAATGAAAATATAAGTTTAAGAGAAAAAAATGAAACAACATAAAACTTTCAATGTGTAAAAGAGTTGTTTATATATTTAAATATAGATAATGGTGGTATAAAATTGCTATGTATATAAAATTTCATTGGCTATATTTAAAATAGCAATGTAATAATTTAATTTTAAATTGCCAATATTTGCAACATATAAGAAATTTCTTTAGGCTTACTCAACTTCTTATGCAAAATTTTAGATATCAATATAAAAATGGGCAAAGAGGCACTGTTTTCCAATGTTCTTAAAAAATATCTAGGTAAATAGGTTTGAAGTCCACTAATTTCAAGCCAGTCCCCTTGCTCAGAAAAAAAAATCCTATCTAGTATATGGGAGAGAAAACATAGTTTAAAAAGATCAATTCATAATAAACATAATCAACATTCTAGGTTTAATTTATTTGTTCTGTTGGGTACTAAAAGCCTAAATAAGAAAATTAAACTTGGTCAATCCATTCAACACTTCACTCATCCTCCTGTGGGCCAGGCTCTATGCCAGAGGCTGGGGATGCAAAGGTTAACACAGGGACATTACCCTGGTAGAGCTCCTCAGTCTGGTGGGTGAGCTCCCAAGCACAAAACCAACTGACCAGGAAATGGCCTAAGAATTGGTGGGTGAGGAAAAATGAGAACACATGGACATGGGGAAGGCAGTACTACACACTGGGGTCTATTGGGGGGAATAGGGGAGTGACAGCGGCGGGGGGAGATGGGGAGGGATAGCCTGGGGAGAAATGCCAAATGTGGGTGAAGGGGAGGAAGGCAGCAAAACACACTGCCATGTGTGTACCTATGCAACTATCTTGCATGTTCTGCACATGTACCCCAAAACCTAAAATGCAATTAAAAAAAAAAGAATTTAAGCTACGCGAATGAACTTGAAGGATTACTATAATACGGATTCTTTTGAGCAGTGCTTTTTTTTAAATAAAGATGGTGAGATTTGTACCATGTGCCACATTCACGGTAGCATTATTCACAATAGCCAAAAGGTGGAAACAATGTAGCTGTCCATCGCTGAGGTACATACACACAATGGAATATTGCTCAGCCTTAAGAGAAAGAAAATTCTGACACATGCTACTAAATGGATGAAACTCGAGTACATGATGCTCAGTAAAATAAGCCAGTCACGAATGGACAAAAAATGTATGATTCTACTTACATGAAGTACTTAAAGTAGTCAAATTCATAGAGCCAGAAAGTAGGAGGGAAATTACTGGGGTAGAGGAGGTGAGAAATGGAAGTTATTGCTTAACCAGTATAGAATTCCAGTTTAAGAAGATGAGTCCTGGAGATGGATGCTGCTGGTAGGTGCCCAGCATTGTAAATGTACTCAATGCCACTAAACTGTACTTAAAACGTTATGTTATGCATACTTTGCCCCAGTTACAAAATGATGGTAAAAAAGAACCAAGATATATTTTTTCCAAAATATATTTGCTAAGCACCTACTATATTCAGGCGGCATGCTACCTATATACAAAGAATAAAATAGGATTCCTGTCATCCACGATTCCTTAGTCTGGTCCTGTTCATGTGTAAATCCAGAATCCACAGCCAAGGAGTGTGAATCTTTAATAGGGGAGCAAACACGTAAATCAAGCCCTTGACCTAAGCGTGAGCCCGTCTTCTGCAGTCTGATTATTCACTTTGAGCAAATTAACTAAAGCACTAATAAATGCAAATTTTATGGCAAGGTGTTTTTACCCACCTGCAATACTTTTTGAAAGAAGAAATTAATCAGACAACTGGAGTTTTTCAGAATAATACCTGTAGCTTCAGCTACATGGTAGAATCCAGTAAGCTGTGTATAAAATAAAACGGTAAGTATTTGCACTCATATCAGCTTTCCTAAAAACCATGACTAGCATCAAGCCAAAAATAAACATAAAAAATTAGTCCCTGTTTAACTCAGATCAAATGAACTGGAGAGCTGCCAAATCTTGCTTTGTTTTATGCTCTATGGAGACAGCCTAAGTCCCTTAGTCCCTCATCTTTTCAACATTTGTGGGAAGTAGTTCACTCATGAGAATTATTCTCCCCACATAGATGGAGGGGGAAAAGTTCTGTTCTTTGCACCAGATCACAGTAAAAATTATTTAAAATGTGATAATAAGAAAATCCTATCCAAATCCCTTTTTAAATTAAAAAATTGCCCATATGTTATTACAGAAAGTGGCCTCAGAGAAAATCAACCCTTCAGAATAACAAAGAGAGAAACAGAGACTGATGAAATAACATCTTCAAAAAACCAGACATGTAGAAACATAGATGATTTTTAAAATCTCTCCTGGTTCCTGGTTCTGTGCTTTTATAACTTCTTGTTGAATCTAAGAGATAAAAAGCAGAAAACTCATCCTAACCAGTTCCTTAAAATCATATAGTGTAAAGCAACTTAGTACCTGCTGATTTCAGTTGATGGGTGGTTGGTTTAGTACACTTTCTAGCAACGGCAATTCAGCCCAGAGTCAAAATGGTGATTCCTTTCAACTGCCATGAGCATGATGAGAAAAATCCAGAAAGACAGCACTTAGCAAAGACCATTTCCAATGTTTCAGAGGCCTTTTCCTGCACAGGACTCTCTCCTGATACCAGCACATTGCCCATCTGTGCTCAGGCTTACCAGTTCTCCCAGTAAGGGAGGTCAGCCACAGAAGAGCCTATGGAATCCCGTGACTCAGGTACAAGGAAGAGGAGGATGACCAGGTGGAAAGGATTGACAACACCTCACAAATCTGTAAAGCTAGAAAAAGCGGGGACAGAAACCTAACTTCCACAACATATTGGAGAGAGAGGAAGACAGGTCCAGATTCTCTACACGCCCTCCCAAACGAAATCCCACTTGCAAACTTGAGTTATAAAAATAGACTTCAGGATAATGGGGCCTTGTAGCTAGGAGAACAGGGAGGTGTAGCTGACCAAATTTAGAAATAGAGACTCACAGTAAGTTTTTTCTATGTTTCTTTTTATTATCAATGACTTACTTTAATATTTTTTTTCCTTCTCAATATTCTCCACAGTAAATCAGATCCCACGTGACCTTCCTTTCTCCTGCTGTAATTTACAGGGAGGCAGTATAACAAGAAAAACAAATGATACTGATTCAGAGTCCAAAGAACCGTGTAGGATCACTTTACCAGGCAATAGCTGTGAATAGCATTTATCCAGCCATGTACTTTTCCAGTGACTGATGCGTGTGTGTGTTTGTGTGTAAGCATAGATCAGACAAAGAGAGGGTAGAAATAGAAAGTTGAAGTGAATGATAATTTTAGTCTTCTGAAAAGAAATCGTTTCTGCTATAATAAATGAGATAAATCACAAAGTTTACTTAGGTCTCAGAAAGGAGAAAGGATGAAAACATGAAAAGAGAAAGAAAGAGAGAAGGAAGGAAGAAAGGAAGGGAGGGAGGGAGGGAGGGAGGGAGGGAGGGAGGGAGGAGAGTAAAGGGGAGAAAGGAAAGAAGAGAGGAAGAGAGAAAAAAATCAAGGAAAAGAGACTCATACTTAGCTGAATACTACTTGTGAGAAAAACAAAGAAGAGGCCCCATGTTGGGGAGTAAATGCGTTTCCACATGTGAATGCCAATATATTATTGACTTACCCTGAGTCATAAATATGACAATTTGCCTCATTTCATAGTGAGGTCAGGCTCAGCCCAAATAAGCAGCCATCGTCCTCTGCTTACTTAATGTTCCTAAATATGAGCTTTCCCCAAAGCTCTCCGCGCATATAATATAACGCCATGTGCATGTGCGGTGGGGAGGAGGGATCGGAGGGGTGACAGAAAGCAAGCTGCGAACACAAAGATACTTTTAAGCTGAATACTTGTACATGATATATAGAACAGAGGATCGTCCATCATCGTTATTGAAACTGTGACCAGCAAAGCTATAAACCTGACACGAAAGAAGAGAAAATATGACTTGTTAGGTTGAAAAAGCACCGAACAGGGAATTATAAAAGGGAAAATTTCATGACAAATTAGTTTGTATTTTTTGTTTTCATTTCTGACACATGGAAGGAAATGCTATATGTTTGCTTAAGGAAGTGAAAATTTCTCCACTTCATCCATTTAAAATCCTCACCCTTAGGCCTTTTGTATTGAAGCATAAAGTTTGGAGACCTTAAATAGTCATAATGTTTCCCTGAAGAATTTGGCCTCAGAAACATATTACAATTCAGAAGGGCTAAAAAGGAAAACCATTTTACAGCAATCTGGCAGTGTCTGCTTAAGACTGCTCATAAGGAGCATCAATTTATTCTCATGCCTTCTTTACCATGTTTGATGAAATATTAGATGCAATTGGAACAAGCGGCTCAAACAAGAAAGCCATAAACTTGGAAAGAGTGTTGTAAAACAAAAGTGTGTTAACGTGAAATAAGTTTCAGATTGGAAAAAAATGCCCGGTGGCTGACTCATAGAAGAGGCACACAATGGGCTGGAAAGTCACAGATGTTGAGAGCCAATGTGGTCTTTTCATAATACGTTCCCCTTCTGGGAACTAAGATTTGGAGCTGATTAACAACTATTTCCCAGCTCTGGGGAGCAGGTAAAGCAGAGCAAATAAAAGAAGAAAGCTTAAGTTCAAGAGAAAGTACTGAAAATCCCCTATTTAATGCACTCTGCAATTTTTACACGTGTGGGGGAGCTGAGGGAGTGAGAAAAGACAAGATGAAGACAAAAATTCTTCCAAATGCAGCATATTACTAGCCGCAATAACAGTAATGCACCTCACTAGTAGAATACCAGTCTTTCCATTACAATCTTAATTTTTAAAGCTGTTAATTCTCCCTAAATTGATCTACAAAAATTTATAGAATGTTGTGATTTCGATCAAAACTCAACAAAATATTTTAACTTGAAAAGTGATTTGAAAATGTATCTGAAAGACTAAGTGAACTGATACAGCTAGGAAAATTCTGGAAAACAGAGATTAGTGGGGTAGGAAGTACGTATTCTAATAGATCATAAAATTAATGTATAAAATATTTATAATTAAAACATTTTAATTCTAACACAGGAATGGAAATAAAAACAAAAACAGGACCAACTGTGTGTGAATTTAGTATATATAAAAAGTGAGATTTCAAATCAGTGTAAAAAAGACAGTGTGTGCTTAAAATAATGTTGAACCAATCTGTCAATAATTTGTAAAATAAATTAAGCTACATCTCAAGTCACTCCTGATTCCAATATAAATTTTAAAAGAATTAAACATTTAAGTGAAAGAAAAATGCAAATACAAAAGCACTAGGAAAATTTGAGTGAGTACTCTTAATTTCTGGATGAAGAGAACTGATCTAAATATGGCAGAAAATTCAGAAACCACAAAAGATAATGCAATTTTGCTGCATAAGCAGAAGATGAATGTTATTGTAAAAAAAAATCGGGCCAGGCGCGGTGGCTCAAGCCTGTAATCCCAGCACTTTGGGAGGCCGAGGCAGGTGGATCACAAGGTCAAGAGATCCATCCTGGTCAACATGGTGAAACCCTGTCTCTACTAAAAATACAAAAAATTAGCTGGGCACGGTGGTGCGTGCCTGTAATCCCAGCTTCTCAGGAGGCTGAGGCAGGAGAATTGCCTGAACCCAGGAGGCGGAGGTTGCAGTGAGCTGAGATCACACCATTGCACTCCAGCCTGGGTAACAAGAGCAAAACTCCGTCTCAAAAAAAAAAAAAAAATCAGCAAAGTCAAAATGTTAAAGACAAACTGGAAAATCTATAGACTATTACATTTTACATTTATATTAGAAGATATATTTGTATGAATAAATTAATGTGTTTAAGTTAATATACCTAAAATACAAAGAACCTTCATAAATCAAGAAAATGACAACCCCCAGTAGAAAGATGTATGAAGAATATGTAAAGATAATTCACAGAAGAAATTTAAATAGCCATTATAATTAAGAAACATATTTAATCTCACTGTAGTGAAATAAATGCAAATAAGGTGGCAGGGAGATATTACTTTTTTTTTTTCTTTTGAGACAGAGTTTAGCTCTTGTTGCCCAGACTGGGGTGCAATGGCGTGATCTCGGCTTACTGTAACTTCTGCCTCCCAGGTTCAAGCAATTCTCTTGCCTCAGCCTCCCAAGTAGCTGGGATTAAAAACAAAATTAACCACACCTGGTTAATTTTGTATTTTTCTTACAGCCAGGGTTGCTTCATGTTGGTCACTTCCGACCTCTGGTGACCTGCCCACTTCTGCTTCCCAAAGTGCTGAGATTACAGACACCAGCCACTGCACCCTGCCAAGACATTACTTTTTTATTACCAAGAAAATTAACTGTTAGTTTTTCAAATAATTAACAGATCATTGAAAATCTCCCAGCTAATTCTTGAAATCACTTCTCACCACTTTTACAGCTACCAATAAGTCCAAGAACTCCCCTCCAGACTCCTGCAATAGCCTCGGAAGTGGTAGTGCCTCCCTTGTCAGTTCTTATGAGGTATCACTTTAAAACATCAATCACATAATTCCCGGGCTTGGAGCCTAACTACCTAGATTTGAGTCCTGGTTTTGCCTCTAACTCACAGTGTGAACTTGAGCAACTCATCTAATTTGTACTTAAATGATTTATTTTGTAAAATCAGGATGATAGCTTTAGTACCTAACTTTTGCATTGGGAGGATTAAATGACTTAATACATGACATGCCTAGAACCATGTCTGACATATACGCAAGCACTTAGGAAGTATTTGTGATAAGGAAGATGCTGCTGCTTACAATGATGATGCCACCCTTCTGCAAAGAATCTTCCAATGGCATCTTATCACACTCAGAATGAAATAGAGAATTCTACCATCGCCTACAGGGCTCTACAAGATCTGGCCCCTGCCTACCTGCAACCTAACTTC
Organism: Callithrix jacchus; assembly: GCF_049354715.1. Taxonomy (NCBI): domain Eukaryota; kingdom Metazoa; phylum Chordata; class Mammalia; order Primates; family Cebidae; genus Callithrix; species Callithrix jacchus. Next base: position 7,355,650 of record NC_133520.1, read on the forward strand.
TGTACCTTCTTCTCTGAATTGCAGCTATACTACCCAGCACATCATGTACCCTCTAGTCTGGTCTTTCATCATTTGCTTTTTGCTTGCCTGAACCACTCTTGCCCAGACTGTCACATGGCTCAATCAATTGAGATGATGGCTGAAATGTCACATCTCCAGAAAAGACTTCCCTAACCTACCTCTACTCCTAACCATGGTGGATGCTCTTATATAAATTAATCCTACTTTCTAGGGAACAATTTAGCTACATGTGTTGTAATTTAAAATGAACATTCTCTTTGATTCAGCAATCTCACCTCTAGGCAATTATACTATGGAAATAATCTGACTAGTATGTGAAGATATATGCGAAGGTTTTTCATCAAAGCATTGTTTACACTAAAGAAAAATTAGAATAATCTAAAAATTTATTAGTAGATATATCAATTATCAATTTTCTATACATAAATCACCCCCAAAACTTAGTGGGGGTGAGTAATAACCATTTATTTAGCTAATGAGTCTGTGTGGGTTAGCAATTTTAGCAGGGCTCAGCTGGATGGTTCTTCTGGTTTGAGCTGGCCTTCCTCATGTTTCTGCAGCTAGTTAAAAGCTGGGCTTATTCATACAGCAGTTTGGCAGGATTTCAAGAGAACAAAAGGAAGGATACAAGATCCTTGAGGTCTAGGGTCAGACCTGGTATCATATCATTTCTATTTTATTCTTCCATTAAAAGCAAGTCACAGGACCAGCCCAGATTCAAAAGGTGGAGAAATGAACTCTATTGCTTCCTCAAAGAAACAGCAAAATCACATTGCAAAGGAGCGTGGATATAAGGAGGAGCAGAAAATTGCAGCCATTTTGCAATTTACCAAGATAAGGGACTGGTTGAATATATGGTGGTAATGATGTAATCATTAAAAATGTAATCATTAAAAATGTAATGCAGCTATTAAAAATGGCGATGTTAGTCTGTATTTATTAGGAAAACTTCCATCCTTCTTGACTTTCTTTCTGATTCCTTTCCTTCCCTCCTTCCTTCTTTCCTTCCTTCCCTCCTTCCTTCTTTCCTTCCTTCCCTCCTTCCTTCTTTCCTTCCTTCCATCCTTCCTTCCTTCCTTCCTTCCTTCTGTCCTTCCCTCCCTCCCTCCTTTCTTCTCCTCCCTTACTTCTTTTTCCCTCCTTCCTTCCACTCTGAATTCCTGACATGCTAGCATCCTTTCTATGGTGAAGGAGAGTCTGGACTCTGCTCCTTATATATCTTCTCGCAGCAGTTTAGTTTAGACATTCTCTTTTGACAGAAGAAGAGCAAGAGCATGAGCAGAAACTTGCAGACCTGTTTCAATTCTCTGTTTGCCTCGAAACTGCCAGAGCAAGTCACATGACCAAACTCAAAATCAAGGCATGGGGAAATAGTCTCCACATCCTGATGGAAGAAGCTCCAAAGCCACACTATGAAGGGTATGGTAGGAGAAGAATGAAGAACTGGGGCCACTAAGGCAATCAATTACTGCAAGAATGGAGTCTTGATCTAGTTGGAAAGAAAGGGCTGAGGATTTTTTCTTCAAGATGCATTTATTTGCACAGTAAATGCACGGGCTTTTCTTAGAATATTTACTTGTGAATTTAGGAGAGGCTACCAGAGATTATATAAGATAAAGCATTACCAGTTAGCATGGTTTGACATCCATATCTGTTCAAAGTGTTACTATAAAAATGAGATATATTTTAAAGTGCTTTAAAATTTGTAAAGTTAAATACAAATGACTATTCCGTGTTGATTTCTAAGTGCCAGTTACTGTCTTCTGGACCTTCTTTCCTTCCCTTTGAATAGTCAGGCAGTGCAAAATTATTTTAGTAATAGAGTGAGCCAAACATGTTTATGTCAATAAATCCGTTGCCCCAACACACAGACAACTTCTCACAATCTCTACCAATGCCAAACATATATTACTTTTGGAATATTTTACATTAGCATGGATAATTGAAATTTAGCCAGATTATTATCATGATTCTTTCTAACACTTGTATCTTATTTCTGTCAAAAGGCTTGGTGATATTCAAAAATCAAATAAGTTACATCAAACTATTGCTCTTATTAATGTGAGTCTCTTTGCCAGCAGGCTTCTAAAATGAGTCATTCTTCCTTGAAATGTATCCAGTCGCTGTAGCAGCTGTACAATGTAGGAGTTGATGCTCCTTAATATTGAGGTGAAAGAGTCACTGAGCCTCACCCTTTGGAAACTACTTTGGCTAGCTCCTACAAAGTTCAGGGCCTTCATGATGAGGCCTAAAGCCTTTAATCAATCTGTTTGCCTTTGCAGCTCCTGTGATCCATGAATACTCCAAACTGTCCAAACTGCATAGCAAAAACCTTTTATATTTACTCAGTTTCTCTCTCTCTCTCTGTCTCTCTCTCTCTCTCTCTCTCTCTCTCTCTCTCTCTCTCTCTCTCTCTCTCTCAGAGCAACAATATGCATTTTTAGATATCTTACCCAGAGTCCAGCTGCTGAAAAGTAAAACTTAACAAAAATCTTACCAGGAAAATTTCTGCTGCAGAAAATTTAGAGGATTTTTACAAACCCTCCTAGGATGTAAATGGTCTTCCCCTTCCCCTCACATAATTATCTATCCCTCAACTACTTATCTTTTAAATTTATTTTTATTATTAATTAATTAATTAAATTTATTTATTTTTATCATTCATTAATTTATCATTTACAAATATGGGCAATGCAAATATTTATTAAGCATTTCTCTGTGCTAGACATGCTGATGGGCACTGCAATGAAATCCACGTTGTGGTTTAAATTAAAGCCTAGGAAGAACTTCTCAAATCCATTTCACCTATCTTACATCTTGGCAAACCAACCATATCGCCTTTTTCCTCACTGCACATTTGTTTCTGCTTTTGTGGACTACAATACTAAGAAAGTACTGGGCTCCATTCTTTTAAACCTTGTGAGAATAACCAAGGTAAAATGTCCTATGCAATGGCGCAGGTATGCTCTCTTTCACTCTCTCTCTCTCTCTGGATCTGCTTATGTTTATCGTAGCTGCCTTTTCACAAGAGAAAGAAACAGAAAAAAAAGGAAGAAAAGAAAGAGAGAGAGAACAAAAAGAAAAAAGAAAGGGAGGGAGGGAGGAAAGAAAGGAAGGAAGGAGGAAGGGAGAGAGGGAGGGAGGGAAAAGAAAAAGGAAAAGAAGAAATAGAGATACATGATTTAGATGTGGACATAAAAAGGAAGGTGAGATAAATGGAAAAGTCTAGACTTCTTTGATTTTCTATGATTTTGGACTAGTTAGCCTATAACAAAAAGAGCCTCTCAAGTGGTATAATTTTCTGATTAGAACTCTGCCTGGGAGCTTTCCACTGAATTCCAGCTAGTAACAAAGCATTGCTGATTTTCTTACTTGTCAATGTTCTTGGCAAAGATTTTACCTAGTGACATATTGTCTAGATCTAGGGCAATTTTAGGCATTGTGATATAACTCTACCTATAAAGGCTCTAATCTCACTACTATCTCTAACAATATTAACAATATATAAACAATCCCCTTCCACACACCCTCTTCATATATCACATCACCTATATGTATAATGTATTTATTTTATTCTCACTATTGAATAAAAGTTAGCAGAATGTACAATCCTCTAGGTCTCTTTGCCTGTACACACACACACACACACACGCGCGCGCACACACATACATATATGAATCTATATATATGCACACACATCCTCATACATATACATATATATGTATATATAGAAATGTGTGTACATATGCAAGAATCAGCGTACGTGTATGTATATGTACATATATCCTGATATATGTATATATATGAGGATGTGGGTACAAATTTTTATCTTTTTATATCAATTTTTTACATTACTGTGCTGTCTTGGAATAATTTCTTCAGATCTATCTTTCAATTTACCCTTTCTCTACTCAACTATATATATAATCTGCTGTTTTAATCTAGCTACCATTTTCTAAAAGGCTATTTTTTTAATTTCCAGAAGTTTTATTTTGTTCTTTTAAGAATCTGCCTATTTTGATAACATTTCATGTTTTAATCCTTTCTTTTCAATGTCTTTCATCATCTAAAACATACTCATTTTGTAATCTCTAAAAGATGATTGTCATTTAAGCATCTTTGTAGCCTAATTCTTCTGTTAAAAGAAATGATTCTTGCTTTTAGATGATTTCTCATGGAGTTTGTAATTCTTCATTGTGAGCGGATATTCATCAGAGATTATTGTAGGACTGTTACAGAGCCTATATTGAGAACACATCCCTCTAAAGATGTATTTTACCTTCTGCCAGTCAGTCTCGGTATATCATTAACCCAAGCCTGTCTTACGTTGATATCTTAATCTGGGCCACATTGGCAGTTAAAGAAAAGTCTTTTTGAACTATAATTACATATGAACAAAAGTGTCTATTTTTTTTTTCAGGAAGATGTCTTTCAATTTGTTTTTGTTTGCATGTGTCTGTTCCTTCATGAGTTTAAAACACTTAGATGTCAAAAATCAATCTTTCCCCTGCAACCAAGGTGACCAGAGCAACAGCTCACATGCTCACTCTCCTGTTGCTTGATTCTAATATTTATGCTTTTATTTTTCTAGAAAATTTTCTTTGCTTCCTGAAATATTGAAGATAGACTGAATACAATGCTTGTTATATTTTTTCTATATTTCTAGGATTTTTATATATCCTAATCCAAAATATGCTCATAAGCTGAAGTTTCTAAAAGAGGATTTTTATGTATCCTAATCCAAAATATGGTCTTAAGCTAAAGTTCTCTATCCTTTTCCTAATAGAATCAATTAAAAATATTATCCAAGCAGCTTGACATATGAATTTTAACATAAGTTATTTGCAATTGTGAATTAATGAATGACCTGCTTATACTTAGAGGCAGTGTTTGTCTCCCAGTTTAATTCTGTGCTAGACAGATGCTTAATACGTACCGATGGAATTAATTAATTACAACATTTCCATTTCTAAGCTGCTGTTCTGTTGTGGCCACCCTTTATTTCTCTGTGGCAAGAAGCCTTTTTTAATTATTATTTTTTAAATTTTTAAATATGTGAGTTAGTGACTCTAAAGTAATGAGGCTGATTCCACGAACCATGCAAAAGAATTGACTTTTTGCCAGTGGCCATTCCTCACATGACAGACTAAATAACAAATCATGCCCTTTTGCTGTGATCAGGAGACACAGAGGTAAAGATTATCTTTTCAGTTTTTCATCTTAAAAATAATCTCTACATGTATCCTGGAAATTGATTTGTTTTGAAAGATCACCATAAAATTTAGATATAGAAATTAAGATAACTCATCTCCCTGGCGAACTGAAAACACTAAACCCAGTCCTGTATACTTGATCTCTATCACCTACGACCAATGTCGATCAATTGATAAATAAATAAATTAAATATTGTAAGCCCCATATTGCCTTCACAGAACCTAGGCCTATAATGTATTCACTAAGCAAACTACTGTTTAATTATTTCCTTACACTGCATGTGCTAAAATTAGGCTTCATGTTTTAGGGTGTGCAGCAAGTAGAATGACCAATGTTTCTATTTCCCAGCGCTGTGGCAACAGCCCAGCATGTAGATAGCTGCTTCCTTGCCAACCGAACACAAGAGAGCATAAATTTACTACCAAACATAGATGCCAGGGAAACAAGGAAACCCTGGAGCCAATGCCCTAGTCCAAGAAGGACATTTGATTCTTTGGGTGACTACAAAGAGTTCAGCAAAAAAGGTCAGAGAGTAGTAAGGAGGTGTGCCAATTTCAGCAGCTTGCTTAACTACTTTGGGATTTCATTGGCCTATTAAGATAATTTAGTAAAGCCTATTCATCTCAACTTTACTTCAAGGACAAAAGGCATGACATTTTGAGTCAAGCAAGCCCGGACTGAGTTATTGTAACAACTTACTATTTGAGTTAACCTAGGCAAATCTCTAATATTGGTTTCTCCATTATACAATAAGAATACTACAAACACCGATTTCAGAGGATTGTTATTTTAGGATTAGCAAAAAAAAAAGTAAAACAATTAACACAGTGTCTGACATTAGTATGCACTCACATGTGAGCTATAACTTTTGTATCAACAATGGTTTACATACTTACTGTGAGCGAAACTTTGTGCTAGGAAACTTTGGTAGACACAAGAATAAATCAGACATATTTCCTGCCTCCCAGGAGCTTAGATTCTAACAGATGAAATAAGATGAAGTTATAAACTCCATGAGAGACTTTATGTTTCTCATTTACCTTTCTATCTCTAGCACCAAGAACAGGTTCTGGTATATAGCTGGTATCCAATAAATATTATATACATATATATGTACATATATGTATTTCTACTAGGTAAAAGTAGTAGATTATATATATAGTATAGATATACTATAAAAAGTAGATTATAGATAGCTAGATCAATTTTTATATACAAATCTATCTATAATTTACTGCTTTTACCTAGTATAAATTGCTAAAGTGAATAGGAGAAATAAAGAGAAAATATAGGTATATAGATAAGAATCAGGACCATGGAAGAAATCATTTATCCATAGTTTCTCATCTGTAAAAGGATAATAGTTACACTTGCCCTGCTTCCTTCATATAGGTTATTACAAAGCTCAAGTTAAGAGTATATTTGCCGGAAGTCAGCAATGGAGGAAGCAGGTTAAAAAACAATGAATAATTCCATAGAAACCTTGTGACATTTGCCAAGAGTCATGTAGTGCTTACTACGTACTAGAGACAGTTCGAAACATTTCACATGATAGCTAATTTAATCCTTGCAACAACTCTGTGAGATAGGCCTTACTACCCCCATATTGCAGAAGGGGAAACTGAGGCACACATTGGTTAAGTAACATGCCCAAGGTCATGTAGGTAGTAAGCCACAGAAGTAGGGTTAAGCAAAGGGATCTTTGTCTCCCAGCTAGTGCAGCCAGGAGCTCAGATTCTGCTGTTATTTTGACTTCTTGGAAAATGCTGGTCCTTTCCAATCAAGAGCCTCTGAACCCTCACTCCCTGTCCCTCTTTTTCTAGCATCCCTCTCTGACACTTTCTAACACAAGCTTAATTTCATTATTTTTACTGCTTGCTAGGAGGAGGAGGAAGAGGAAGAGCAAGAGCGAGCTATAAATATCCCTTCCTAAGTGCCCCCAAAGTGAAACCACCTGCAGCTGTGTGAGGTAGCAGGAGAAGCAGAGCCTCAACTGTGGAGATGGGTTTGCATCCCATCATTCAGCAGAGCGTTTTAGAGACCTCCTGCTGGGCTGACTGCTGCAAAGGGGAGTAAAGTAAACAGGCCATAACGAATGGTGTCACTACAGGGTTTTATCATCTACCTGCTTAATTATGTCAGTCAGAACTCAAAAGCAAGTTTTGGGCAGATAAGGCAACCAGCAAAAGCTGAACTTTGGATTTACTAAGCCCCAAGCTATGGAGCATTTTGGGGGGTTCTGGGGAACTCAGGCACTTATTAGGGATAGCCTGTTTGCTCTCACTGTATCCTTGGATATGGAAACATTCAATAAACTGGAAATAGAACAAATATTCCTGCAACCAACTAACAATGGAGGAAAGGCATCAGTGGGGTCAGGCTTTCCTTCCCCTGGAAGAACAAGTACATTTCCATTCTGCAGGTGTCTGGGTGCAACCCTTTCTACATCCTAAAAGACAACTCGCCAAGGTTACAGAGTAAATCAGTGATTAACCTCAGTCCACAGCGTTCTTGAATCTGCAGTTTATAAAGGCAGCACAGTGATGAACCAGCCAGCTCTTCTGAACACTCACTCACTCTGGACAGACCATTCTCGAGGTCAGCTCTAGGGCAGAACTGAGTTAGGAAAAGTTAGCTGGGCTCACTTTTGCCAAAGAGCAAGTTCTCTTGAAATACCCACACATGGTGTCAGGGGCGCCACACACACATATGCACAGACAACCACAAGGAATTTTAATTTTCTTCAATCCCAATCCAGAGTCAGAAACAGCTGCCAAATAAGTCCCTCTGACAGCACCTCCTACACGTCAAGACGCCAGAGCTGCAAACTGCACTCGGTAGGCGTTTTAATTGTGAACCCAGATGCTCTGCCCCTTCAGTCCTGGGCTCTGACCTTTCACTTGAAAGTCAATTTGTCAGTCTGCTCCGTGTGTCTGAAGAAATCATCAAAGCCACCCTGCTGAGGGGCTCCCCGTAGTCTTCTCATCTGTGGCTGCAACAATGCTACACTACACTAGGGGAAGAATGTAGAGGCACAGAGAGACCCCACAGCCCCCCTCAACGCTGCTTGGGTGCATTCTCTCAGGGGAGACTGCATCACACAGGGATGGACACAGTATCTTTGAGGAGGGAAGGAGGAAGCAGAGGCAAAAAGCCATCCTGAACCACTTCTTCCAGCCCCTTCCCCCACCAACCTGCCCAGCAGAGCCCCGTGAACAGGTAGGAGAGAGGGGCTGTCCAGAGGCCCCTTAAGCCCACAAAAGCCTGATTTGGGGAGTTTCCATTTGCTGCCAGCACAAAGGCTCAAGTCTGGAAATGTTGTTCTGTGCAGAAGGCAAAGGAGATGAGCTTCATCAGAAATACTCTAAATGCGAAAACAACTAGAAAGGCACAGGAGCTGACTGAAGGCAACTCCCTCACCTTAACTTAGAGGGCTCTCAGGGACCTGTCCCTCTAGTTGCTTGAAAGACACCTAGACCAGACCAATTCCAATAGCACCCCTGTCTATTGTCAGTTTGCATTATTGAGGTTTTTCTAGAGGAACACGACTAATACAATAGATGTATACATGAAAGGGAGTTTATATAGAGTACTGACTCACACCATGACAAGGTGAAGTCCCACGATAGGCTGTCTGCAAGCCGAGGAGCAAGGAAACCAGTCCAGGTCCCAAAACTTTTAAAGTAGGGGAGCCAACATTGCAGCCTTCAGTCTGTGGCCGGAGACCTGAGAGCCCCTGGCAAATCACTGGCATAAGTCGAAGAGTCCAAAAGCTGAAGAACTTAGGGTCTGACGTTCTAGGGAAGGAAGCATCCAGCATGGGAAAAAGATGAAGGCCAGAAGACTCAGCCAGTCTAGTCTTGCCAAGTTCTTCTGCCTGCTTTTATTCTGGCTGCACTGGCAGCTTATTAGATTGTACCCACCCAGATTGAGAGTGGGTCTGCCTCTCCCAGTTTACTGACCCAAGTGTTAATCTCTTTTGGAAACAGCCTCACGGACACATCCAGGAACAGTACTTTGGATCCTTTAATCCAATCAAGTTGACACTCAATATTAACCATCACAGGGACTTAGAACTCCCTCTAGTTCCTGTCCACCCAGAGCAGCAGCCTCAGCTTTTGAACTTTCTTTCCTATACCACCTACAACTATATCTTGCCCACCACCATACGTATACGCTACACATGTCCATGTAAATCACCATCATCACCACAACCTGATTACAACTTCCAGGTCCTCTTCCCAGTCTCATTGAACGCTGTTAAGGGACTGGCCAATGTGAGAAGTTAGTTGTTGTGAAGTGTATGCATGGGAAAGCATCCTCTGGGAGTCAAACATCCAGGGTCGTAGCCAGATCTGCCCCTGACCAGCTAGGATATATCCCTTGACAATTCAGAGTCACTGAAGCTTTAGCAAATTATGGTGGAGTACATTTGTTTTGCTTTGCTTGGCATAAGTTAAAGAACAGTCACGTGGACAATGCTGACATAGGGCAATGAGCAACCATCTCTCTGGAATCAATATTGGATAGAACCTTTGTTGTGTGCATATTGTTCCTTTGCTATATACAGTAGTGGACAGAGGGAAGGTAGAGAAGGCAGATCATTTTGTATTCAATGCCAGGGGATTTCTGGGGGGAAAGGGATAAGAAACCTACAGTTGCAACCAGGATATGTAGCTTGTGAGATGATTTAGGATAGGTGAGGATGATCTTGATGAAGCTCCGGTAACAAAGAAGAGGCATAATTCCTAAAAATAAAATTTCCTGCGGAAAAAAGAGGCTAAGTGTCCAGACTCAGAACAGCATCTAAGGCAGTGTGGTCCATAGACCAAATGTATTAAAACCATGGAGGAGGAGTGGAGAAAAATACTACAAAGAACATTCCTCTGTACAGCCATTAGGGAAAACAGTATAGAGGCTCTTCAAAAAATTAAAATTGGAAATGCCAAATAATCAAGGAATTCCATTTTCTTTTGGGTTTATATTCCAAAAGAAATTAAATCAATCCATGAAAGAGAGATCTGCCTGTCCATGCTCCAGCAGCATTATTCACAATAGCAAAGACATGGAATCAACCTAAGTATCCAGAAATGAAGAAATGGATGAAGAAAAGATGGTACATACACACAATGGAACACTATTTCCCCTTGAAAACAGAAATCATGTCATTTGTGACAATATGAAGCAAGACATTATGTTAAGTGAAATAAGCCAGCCACAGAAAAATACCATATGTTCTCACTTACATGCGGAATTTAAGAAAGTCAGACTCATAGGACAGGTGGTTGAATGGTGGTTACCAGAGACTATGGGTAGGAAGCACTGGGGACATGTTGGCCAAAAGATACAAAATTTCAGTTAGAAAGGAGGAATAAGTTCCAAAGATCTATTATACAACATGACTACAGTTAATAACAATATTTCGCAGGAATACGTGTGGTATGGTCATAGAATGGGATATTATTCAGTAATAAAATGAATAACTGCTGGTTTGTACAACAACATAAACAACCCTCGAAAACATTTTGTGAGTGGAAGAAGTCAGCCATATGAGAGTAGACATCATGAGTCTATTCAAATGAAATTTTAGAACAAATATAACTAATTTGCTATGACACAATCAGAATGGCAGTTGCTTGGGAGCAGGAATTGACTGGGAAGGGAAACGGAAACATTTCTGGAGTTATGAAAATGTATTTTATTTTAAGAGAGGTGTGGACTCCACGGGATGCATGCATTTGACAGATTCACCTCAGAGTGCACCTAATAATTTGTCATTTTACTGTATGTAAATTTTATCTCAATTTTTAAAATTTGTACTTGCCTTTGGGAAAAGTAAGTCAGATAATATTAACCCTTGGTTCCACATCCTCAAACATCTTTCTATCTCAAAGCCAAAGCCTGACTTCTTACAATAGTCTCAAGGCCCTGCGATGCCACTTCCCACTGAACCTAGTCTTCTCTCTATTGTTCACTCTGCAGTTACAACGGCTCTGGCTTAGTTTCTTGAACAACCAAGCATGTGTCTGGCACTCCCCCGAAGCCTTGATCCTGCTGTTTGTCTTGATAGCACTTATCACCTTGATAACACATAGATTATTTGTTTATAACTAATATTCCACAAAGTATAAGATTTCGTTCATATATAAATCTCCAGAGACTAGGCAGTGCCTGATGCAGAATAGCTGCTTAACAAATTTGAAAACTTTCTGGTGATGAAAATGTGTTTTGTCTTAATAGAGGTGTTAATTACATGGGATGTATTCATTTGTTGAATGAAAAATGTAAATGAATTTTACATTTTCCATTAAAAAGATTTTATGTTTTCTTTATTTTCGGTGGGCCCTTTTAGGTTAAGAGGTCTAACTTTTTTTTTTTTTTTTTTTGAGACGGAGTTTCGCTCTTGTTACCCAGGCTGGAGTGCAATGGCGTGATCTCGGCTCACGGCAACCTCTGCCTCCTGGGTTCAGGCAATTCTCCTGCCTCAGCCTCCTGAGCAGCTGGGATTACAGGCACGCGCCACCATGCCCAGCTAATTTTTTGTATATTTTTTAGTAGAGACGGGGTTTCACCATGTTGACGAGGATGGTCTCGATCTCCTGACCTTGTGATCCACCCTCCTTGGCCTCCCAAAGTGCTGGGATTACAGGCTTGAGCCACCGCGCCCGGCCAAGAGGTCTAACTTACATCGTATTGCTGAGTGGATCTCTGTCTATATAAGACTATGTGTCTATGGCCAAGGCTCCCAAATTCCCTGTGTTTTTACTGGGGGGAGTTTAAATGTGTTAGGGGAACAAACACCAAGGAGATAAAACATTTAATGTCCCAAGGGGTTATAAGGGGAGAAGGGGGTTGGAATATATCGGCATTAACTGACAACTTTAGAAAGTAAACTACATTATAAAATGGAAGGCAAGTTAGCATACCTTTTAACTGGATGGAACTCCCTTTAAAAGGAGCTCGCCTTGAATAAAGATAGAGTGCATCTAATCAGTCCCGACACAATAGCTGGGATTACTTCAAGAACAATTCTGCTTGCTTCTTAGTGATAAGTTCTTCATATTGTCTCCTAAACATGTCTTGTAAGAAAACAAAATGCCAGCCGGGCAGGGTGGTTCACGCCTGTGATCCCAGCACTGTGGGAGGCTGAGGCGGGCGGATAACCTGAGGTCAGGGGTTCAAGAGCAGCCTGGCCATCATGGTGAAACCCCATCTCTACTAAAAATACAAAAAAAAATAGCCTGGCATGGTGGTGGGAGCCCGTAATCCCGCTAGTCAGGAGGTGAGGCAGGAGAATCTCTTGAACCCAGGAGGCAGAGGTTGCACTGAGCCCAGATTGTGCCACTGTACTCCAGCCTGGGCGACAGTGAGATTCTGTCGAAAGAAAGAAAGAGAGAGCGAGAGAGAGAGAAGGGAGGGAGGGAGAGAGGGAGGGAAAGGAAGATAAGGAAAAGAAAAAGCCATGTTCTCAGAGAAAAAGGCCTTTTTTTCTTTTTTGGTGGTTTTGCTCTTCTTGCCCAGGCTGTTGGGCAATTAGTGATCTCAGGTTCAAGCGATTTTCTTGCCACAGCCTCCTGAGTAGCTGGGATCACAGTCATGCATCACCACACCAGCTAATTTTGTATTTTTAGTAGAGGTGGGGTTTCACCATGTTGGTCAGGCTGGTCTCCAGCTCCCCACCTGAGGTGATCTGCCCACCTCAGCCTCCCAAAGTACTGGGATTACAGGCATAAGCCACTGTGCCCGGCCAAGAGAGGCCGTTTTATACTGTAAAAAGGGAGGATAGACAGTACTACATGGAAAGCCAGGTACTAAACCTTTGGTGAAAACAGGAGTGTTGTACCATGGCAGTAACCAACCCAAAATGACCACAGTATCTGCCAATTTCATGAGGAAAGGCTGCATTTAGGCTATCCAGGTGGAATAAATGGCATCTTGAGCCTTGGCATTATCACACAAGTAATGAGAATTTACTCTGGCCATGGTAAGTAGGAAAAGTATTTATTGGATGGCTCTCAAATCAACATAGAAACTGAAGATGCCAATTCATAAAATGGATAGGAATCAAGGAAGACCAAGGAATCCAAAACAGTTGAGATCACAGCACTGAAATAGCCTGGTTGAAATGTCACCTGCTCCTGACACACCTTTTTGCTTTCACTGTCACCACAGCCACCCTGGACACTAGTGGACTCCACTTCAGAACTCTCAGCAGTGCTGCCTTTGCCGCCATAAACAGCTCCTCACCTGCCCCTCGGGCTTTACATCACTCTCTCAGGTTGCAAAGTCCCGGGTGAGATCCTGAATACGATTGACCAAGGGTGGGCCACATGGACACACTGAGGTCAGGAGGAAGGAAACAGAAATACCTGCCTTCCTTGTCTTCCTGGTGGAAAACAGGGTCCTGTTATCTCACCTGTTCAGGGAATCTTCCCAAATAAGAATATTCAGATTCTAGATAGTCAGGCGTATTATAATCTATCCCTTTTTACTGCTTTGCATCCTCATAAACGCTTCCTCCTAAACTTGCACTTCCAAAAGTATTTCTGCACTACAGAGGTAGCCAGTCTCACACAACCAAAACTGCCCCCACTCTTTTCTCAGAGAAAATACAAAGTTCTATTTCACTCCGTTCAGTTTCAGCCCAAATTCTCCGGCCATTGCCCATTCTTTCTGATGCAATCTCATCTTTAATTTCTAAAACTGAAGACTAAATAGTATGTAGAGTCACCACCAACACGCTTTATACACAATAGGCACTTCCACAGTCAAACAGAGGACCATAGCTACTATTTTCCGCTTTTCCATGTTCTTTCTGCCTCCGCTAGTTAGCACACAGTAGGGCAACCTAAACTTAACTATGCAGCCTTTAGAAATCTGAGCCCTTGTTCTGCTTATATAAGTTAGTCTTTTCTTCACATTTGCCACGCAAAATAATAGTACAGGAGGTGCACGTGGTCTTTCCTTTCCTTCTTTTTAGTAGTCAGGATCAGTCAACCCAGCAAAAATTCAACTTCCCACTTTTATGATTTCCCAGCAGTGTGAGAACCTGTGAATGTCCAAGTGGTTATCCCAGCATCCAATTGTACAGAGGTATTATAATATCACTTGGTGGAAGCAATTCTCCTTTGGACACTAAAATAACTTAACCAAAGGAGCTCAGGGACAGCATGGAAAATTTTAATAGTAGATTATTAGATGTAATTGTGACTGGTGCCCTTATATTTTCCCCCCCAAGGCTTCTTAATCTGTGTATCTCAGAATAGGGAGAAAGAGTGCCATTTATTCACTATTAAATCAAAGCAAATTATTTATCCTAAAGAACAGCACCCCAAATGTACATGGTGTTGTCTACCAGCTGACAGCCAGCTGGTACCATAGCTAAGTCTTCAATAGACCATTCTGTTTTTCTATAAGGTCATTTGCTTCTGATTAGTAGGACATGTGGATAGACCAGTAAATTCTACGGTCATTACCCCACCGTCTTATTTTGTACTCAGTTAAGTTCCTTACTCATAAGGGATTTACTAACAATTTTAATGTTATTATGGGTCAGACTGTTTAAATTATTTCAAAAGTTAATGTGAATGGCATTACCCTTATATTGAGTCACCTTCAATTTTATTTCAAGAATTTGGAAAATAAATATGGTTATATGACCATCTATATGACCATATATAAGTATGGTCAAGAAAATAACATGGTTATAAAATAAAAACATTTCGAATGGGAATTCCATTGCGATGTTTATGGATTTGAGTTCTTAAACATGATGAAAGCGTTAGTAGAAGGATAGTAGAGCAGTGATGGTAAACATATATAGAAGAGGTATCTATTTCGGTGAGGATAATTTCTGCCCCTACCATGATGGAAGCGTTCAATATAATCAGCTTCTACCAGGTAGTTGACTGGCACTCCTTGGTAGAGTGTCATCCTGGTTCTCAGACCTGGCTGCTTCTCCTGGTCAATGCAGAATTCAGCTGAGTTACTAGGCAGGTCACCATGATGAGAGGAAGTCCTTGTCACTAGGCTCCTGCACAGCCTTCATCCCTGCCCCCATGGCTGCTCTGGAGTAAAAATATTCTGATGGACATCTTTAGGAACCACAACAGAAAGTCATTTTTTCTTCCTGATTATTTAAAGTTTTCCCCACAGTGGGAACCTCTGGGGGATCATGTAGATGAAGCACAAATATTCCCATACACTGGGTTCATTCTCCCTGATCTTCTCCATCACCAATTCTCCAATATTATTCCTTCCAAACCTCTGACTGTCTGGCTAAACCATTAGCCACTGTCCAGGAATTGGATCTAGATCATTGCCTTAGGCAATCTCTCCTGGACAATTAGATGTGCCACTAAACATCTGCTCCCAGGAGAATTTAATATTCTCAGTTGTGCTTTAGGACCACCCTTGAGCAGAGTTAATGCACTACAGCAACACTTATAACCAAGAAAATTGACGAGCTCATTGCCATATGCTACAGAGGAGACTTGCCTAGCTGCAGGGAGAACATCAAATCTCTCCAGGACCCTGTGAAGAGTGGGAGTAGGATGGGGCCTGGGTGGGGCATAGGGCTGGGATTTCTACAACTGCATTTGAAGGAAGCCTGGACTGAGGCTACCAGTGTTGTGGCTCACATTCCCTTTGGTTCTGCCCTGCATTCCACTGTCACTGGAAAACCCCATCAAGCTGCCAACACACTTGGGAGGTGTACCCACCACTCCTCATCCCAAGTTTACACTCCAATGCAAACAGAGGCTGTTAAAATATGTCCTGCCTCTGTGGTGGGCAGAAATCTGGAGAAATTCAGAGGAAAATAATGCTTTGGAAATGGTTTTATTTCTGAGAAGTTTAATTTCCAAAACTTGCCCCAGTAACCACATTTTCTTGTAGTTCAAGATCAGAGCTAGACTCCCTTGGTGGCCTTTTAACCCAAAGTAACCCACTAGCCCAGTTGGTGCCCCTACCTCATTTAACTCTGTGATGTCGCTTATAAAAAGATGTGGCCTCTAGTCTGTCAAATACTGCACATTCCACAGTTCTTGCGCAGGCCACTTCCTTCCCTGTGGAGTCACTGCCTGACTTTTCCAAAGCTGATATTAATATCACAGACCATTATAATATAGTTATTTTCATGGAAGGCAGGGAGGAAGTCACGTGGCATTGATTGGTCCCATGGGGTCTCAAAGTCTCCATTTAGCATGTTGTTTTTACTCACATAAGCAGCAATGAAGTGGAAACAGTGAGGAAGTCACTGTGATTGTATTAAATGAGTATTTTTTTCTAGAACTTGTTTGCTTAATGAGTCATTATTTCTTTTTAAATTATATGAACACAGGTAGTTGCTAGGTCAAAGGTACACGTGCATCTTCTCAAATGCGTACACACAGACACACACAAACATGTATTTCTAGGCCACTGTCAATTTGCCTTGTTTTAACCTCTGCTGTGATGTCAACCTATTGAAGGGCTGGGGCACAGAGAAGCTAACCAAAGATCTGTGAGTTTTTGTAGTTCAGGGAAAAAATATCAAAAGCTCCTGATTATAAAAAGATATAGATGTCATCATCTTTAAACTACTACAAGTGGATTTTGTATCAAAATGTTAATATCACCACAATCCACTACTTTGTGTTTGCTTCATAAATTTTACTTTTCAAAAGCCCTTGACTTACATCACTTTTGACCTTTATAATGGGCCTTTGAGGTGTGTAGGGTCAGAATTATTATTCTGTTTCTCAAACTATGAACTAATGTCACAGAGGTGCATTTACTTTTTAATGATTATGTAACTAATAAGAGATGGTCTGAAAAACCCAAGGGGACCCAAGAAACAAGTTGTGACTCCAAAGAGACCTTGTGCCATGGCATAGAGGACTTCATCAGTTGGATGGCTGGACATGGTGAGCCCAGGCTGCTGCAAAGTTCTGCAAGCCCTCTTCCCTCCCAGGTAACTACACACACTAACTCTGTGTTCTTAGGAATGTCTCCACCCACTGTAGTGATGAAATTCTATTTTCCCATCAACAATTCACGTGAAAATGGACATGAAAGCAGGTAGATGATGAGAAGCCCTCTTAGAACGTTTCTGTTTGAAGGTGTTGATATTAGAATAACTCTTAGGTTTCTTTGGCATAAAAAAATAATTCTTTTGACAAAAATGTGCCAGAAAAACAGCTACTAAATATCCCCCAAAGTGGTAGTTGTCATGGAATGTGAATTCTACATCTCTTAAAGATTCTGAAATAAGAAAAATAAGATTCTGATAAGGAAAATATGTATATAATTTTTCCCAATTAGGGAGAACTTCCATGTGGTTCACCCTGAAGGCTGGATATTAATATGAACAAATATTCACAACTTTTTATATACTACTACTAAAATTTCATTCTCATGGTCAATAGGTCAATCAGGCAGGTAATAAACAAGCACATGTTGGCTTAATTTACTTAAGTAAGCAAATTAAGTGTTGACTTAATTTAGATCAAGGAACTAAGATACGATTTAATTCACAAACGATCCCTTCACTTTAGAACAAATAAATAACTGAAAATAGCTCCATAAGCACAGATGTGACAACCCCTCCTGGGACACTGTCACCTAATCTTCACTCAAATGAATGCATGCGCTCCCACCAGAATACAGGGTTCGGGGACACATGGCTCAATTCACATCGGCGCCATTCTCAGAAGCATGACTGGGTGGGTCATGCTTCTCCTACAGATGCTATTTAACTGCCTTCATCTACACAGAGAAGAGCAATCACCTCATTGAGCTTTAGAGCCTACAGAGGCTAAAACCCACTCTACAGAAGAAATCCAGAATCTCCAGTGGTACCGCAGGAGATGAAGCTGTACACAGGCTACTGAGGACTGAAGAACAGCTTACTTAGGATTCAGGAGTGACTACCCAGCTTGGGAACGGACTAAGGCCTTTGATTCTTCTGCTGCTTCTCCTCCCGCCTTGATCTTTTAATTGCTCATAGAAGATATATGAGGTCAGCAGAACAACATGCAAAGAATGTGTTCAAATAGTCTATTTGGTTTATTTTGAGTCAATCAAGTTAAAGTGTTTTAAGAGAAAATCAAATCTGTTGGCTAACTAGAGGATTGGAGGTCATGTGTGGATTTTGATTGCCTGTGCCATGAGTGTCCAAACAAGAATGAGACTCACATAAGCAGAGAATGAGAGGCTATGAGGGATAAAATGGAATTATTTTTCAGCTTTTCACATTTGAAAGATTCAAAACGGATGCCCAGGGAGCATAAGGTATTTGATGTAATGTCACAGGACTTGTTTAAAGTAGAATAAAGAAGCACAAAATCACTTAATATTTGACAACTAGCATCAAGTATGTTATATTGAATATATGTATATATTCAATAAAAGTTTCATCTTTGGCTTGGTTTTTAAATAATGGTTGTTTTCCCATCACAGATCTGCAAAGACAATTTTATAAGTCATTTGTTAACAATATTTTATTTCAAAGCAAACTGTCCATCAGGCAATCATAAAGTATGCTAGGAGGTGGCATGCCTTTGGCTTCACAGAGGAGAACAGAGTGAGGTGTATCTGATGACAGAAGCATAGAAATTCCTTCGAGCCATTACCCAACCCGCTACTGCTCCTGCAGAGAGATCCTAAAGGAATGCACAAAGTGAACACAACTGCTCCTCCTGAGAGGTGGAGAGCAGGAGGGAGCAGGCAGGGAAATAAGAAAAAAATGAATCTTTCCACCCCTAATTTTCTTGCACTGTACACACTCTCCCCTCTTATGTCTGGAAGGTATGATTTTCAATTTTACACAACCTGAAAGAAGGAAAGGTCCTCTGTCGACACTGGAGAGGTAATAGGGCTTGGCATGAGGAGAAGTGAAATTCGAGTTACACTAGAGACAACTTTAATTTCAATTTATAATAAAACTCTATTACAAGGCTGCACTACAGACAGTCAGTAGAAGACTCAACTCAAGAGCAGGGAGGCCTCTGGAGGAACGTAGTAGACATGGAAAATGACTTTTGCATGGGAGAAGGCAGAAAGAATAAAGAATACAGAGAAGAGAAAAAAATAAAGCCTCCAGCAAGTAGACCAGGTCCTTCTCAATCCTCGGAAGAAATCGAGAAGGAATATTAACAGTACTGCATATTGAAGAAAAGCCAAATAAACCCTCCGTAATAATAGCTTGTCTTACTGATTTGCACAAGTAATCACTGGAATAAATGACAGGGCCAACATAATTCCAGGGGAAAGCGAAATAAGAAAGATATCTTTCATTTTCTCTATGGGCACGTTTTAAGCTGGTGGCAATATAAGTTTGTCTCAGAAATCTTACTGGCCACATTTACTCCTCTCATTTAAATGTTGATATGTGTGACACATAACATTTTCTTCACGTAACTTCATGGGTAGAGTCCTTGTCTGGACTTCAGATGTTTGTAGGACTCAAGGGAAGAAGATTCTACAACCCAGCAAACTTCCAAGAAAGCAATCACCCAGAAGAACGTATTCAAGTGTACATGTCTGACTAAGCTGCCTCACAATTTCAAAGCAGGTGAGAGACTTCAGACGGCTGTTCTGTTGTTTTTGTTTTCCCTTTCTTCTTCTTGCCCCGTGCTGCTTTTTGGTAAATTATGAAGGTCAAGGGGAAAGTCAGAAAGTGTGGAGGGACATTAAAGAGGTGTGAAGGTACCAGGAAAGGAGTCGGGAGGGAAGAGGGCAGTTTGCTCTCGTGAGATAAAGACTCTGGGATTGACGAGCTCACAGCCTCAAGGGAAGCTGCTGCTCTCAGTTTATCACATCCAGGAATAATGGTTCCAGTTTCCTTCAGTCTTAATATAGAAGGACCCTAAAGGTCCAAAACAATTTTAGAAAGAGAGCCGCAGGGTGGGGAGGGAAAAGTATTGTGCACCTCTGAGGAAATGAGGGGGAGACTAACAATATTGTTTTCACGTGGCTGCGACAATCTCTGTGGGCTCTCAGCTCAGATCCACTGCATCCTTCTGACCCTGAGACATTTATTGTTAAATTTTCTAAAGAAAAAAAAATCTGCTTTGGAAATAACTCCCTGGATTATTCTATTCCACAACAAACTATTTAAGGCCTTTGTGTCATTCAGAGAGATGAACAGACAGAATCACAAGTCTCATTTCCCTTCTCACTGAGTCACTATATAACTAAAGAAATCAAAGAAGGACAATCTGTCTGGACTTTATAGCAAAAGTATTTTGCAAATACTCAAATATAATTTGGGAAAAGTCATCTGAAATCAATAAAAAACTTCGAATATCATTTCCCTTCATTCAGTCATTTTTCTTTTCATTATAGGATTCTGAGGATGACCTAAATCTTATGTAAAATTGGGTATGTTGTTACATACACAAAATATGTTTATTAATTATTGAACCAAGTAGGCCCCAGCATTTCTTCTTCTCTCTTTCTTTTTTAATTATACTTTAAGTTCAGGGATACATGTGTAGAACTTACAGGTTTGTTACACAAGTATACACGTGCCATGGTGGATTGCTGCACCCACCAGCCCTTCGTCTACATTAGGTATTTCTCCTAATGCTATCCGTTCCCTTGCTCCCCACTCCCCAGCAGGTCCTGGTGTGTGATGTTGCCCTCCTAGTACTCATATGTTCTCATTGTTCAACTCTCACTTAGGAGTGAGAACATACGGTGTTTGGATTTCTGCTCTTGCATTAGTTTCCTGAGAATGATGGTTTCCAGCTTCATCCATGTCCCTGCAAAGGAAATTAACTCATCCTTTTTTATGGCTGCATAGTATTCCATAATGTATATGTGCCACATTTTCTTTATCTCATTTATCATTGATGGGCATTTGGGTTGGTTCCAAGTCTTTGGTATTCTGAACAGTGCTGCACTAAACATACATGTGCCTGTGTCTTTATAGTAGAATGATTAATAATCCTTTGGGTATGTACCCAGTAATGGGATTGTTGGGTCAAATGATGTTTCTAGTTCTAGATCCTTGAGGAATCGCCACATTGTCTTCCACAATGGTCAAACTGATTTACACTCCCACCAGCAGTATAAAAGTATTTCTAGTTCTCCACATCCACTCCAGCATCTGTTGTTTCCCGACTTTTTAATGATCACTATTCTAACTGGCATGAGATGGTATCTCATTATGGTTTTGATTTGTCGGTCTCTAATGACCAGTGATGATGAGCCTTTTTTCATGTTTGTTGGCCACATCATTGTCTTATTTTAAAAGTGTCTGTTCATATTCTTCACCCACTTTTTGATGAGGTGGTTTGTTTTTTTGCTTGTAAATTTGTTTAATTTCCTTATAGATTCTGGGTATTACCCCTTTGTCAGATGGATAGATTGTAAAAATTTTCTTCCATTCTGTAAGTTGCCTGATCACTCTGGGGATAGTTTATTTTGCTGTGCAGCCACTCTTTAGTTTGATTAGATCCCATTTGTCAATTTTGGCTTTTATTGCCATTGCTTTTGGTGTTTTAGTCATGAAGTCTTTGCTCATGCCTATGTCCTGAATAGTATTGCCTAGGTTTTCTTCTAGAGTTTTTAATGATTTTAGGTTTTACATTTAAATCTTTAATCCAACTCGAGTTATTTTTTTGCATAAAGTGTAAGGAAAGGGTCTAGTTTCAGTTTTCTGCTATGGCTAGCCAGTTTTCCCAACACCCTTTGTTAAATAGGGAATCTTTTCCCCATTGCTTGTTTTTTACAGGTTTGTCAAACATCAGATGGCTGTGGATGTGTGGTGGTATTTCCCAGGCCTCTGTTCTGTTCCATTGGTCTATATGTCTGTTTTGGTACCAGTAGCATGCTGTTTTGGTTACTGTAGCCTTGTAGTATAGTTTGAAGTCAGGCAGTGTGATGCTTCCAGTTTTGTTCTTTTTTCTTAGGATTGCTTGGCTGTAAGGGCTCTTTTTTGGTTCCATGTGAAATTTGAAGTAGTTTTTTTCTAATTCTGTGAAGAAAGTCAATGGTAGCTTGATGGGAATAGCATTAAATCTATAAATTACTTTGGGCAGTATGACAATTTTCACAATATTGAGTCTTCCTATACATGAGCATGGAATGTTTTTCCATTTGTTTGTGTCCTCTCTTATTTCCTTGAGCAGTGGTTTGTAGTTCTCCTTGAAGAGGTCCTTCACATCCCTTGAAAGTTATATTCCTAGGTAATTTATCTCTTTGCAGCAATGGTGACTGGGAGTTCACTCATGACTTTTCTCTCAGTTGATCTACTATAGGAATGCTTGTGATTTTTGCTCATTGATTTTGTATCCGGAGACTTTCTGAAGTTGCTTATTAGCTTAAGAAGATATCTGGCTGAGACAATGTGGTTTTCTAAATATATAATCACGTCATTGGCAAACCAACAGTTTGTCTTCCTCTTTTCCTAACTTAATTCACTTTATTTATTTCTGTTGCCTGATTGCCCCGGCCAGAACTTCCAATACTATGTTGAATAGGAGTGGTGATAGAGGGTATCTTTGTCTTATGCATGTTTTCAAAGGGAATGCTTCCAGTGTTTGCCCATTCAGTATGATATTGGCTGTAGGTCTGTCATAAATAGCTCTTATTATTTTGTAATATGCTCCACCAATACCTAGTTTATTGAGAATTTTTAGCATGAAGGGGTGTTGATTTTTGTCAAAGGCCTTTTCTGCATCTTATTGAGATAATCATGTGCTTTTTGTCATTGGTTCTGTTTATGTGGTGGATTAAATTTATTTATTTTTGTATGTTGAACCAGCCTTGCATCCCAGGGATGAAGCTGACCTGATCGTCGTGGATAAGCTTTTTGATATGCTGCTGGATTCTGTTTGCCAGTATTTTATTGAGGATTTTCACATTCATGTTTATCAGGGATATTGGCCTGAAATTTTCTTTTTGTTGTTGTTGTTGTGTCTCTGACAGGTTTTGGTAGCAGGATGATGCTGGCCTTATAAAATGAGTTAGGGAGGAGTCCCTCTTTTTCTTTTGTTTGGAATAATTTTAGAAGGAAGGGTACCAGCTCCTCTTTGTACCTTTGGTAGAATTTGGCTGTGAGTCTGTCTGCTCCTGGGCTGTTTTTGGTTGGTAGGCTATTAATTACTGCCTCAATTTCAGAACTTGTTATTGGTCTATTCAGGCATTTGACTTCTTCTTGGTTTAGTCTTGGGAGTGTGTATGTGTCCAGGAATTTATCCATTTCTTCCAGATTTTTCTAGGTTATTTGCATAGAGGTGTTTATAGTATTCTCTGATAGTAGTTTGTATTTCTGTGGAATCAGTGGTGATATCTTCTTTATCGTTTTTTATTGTGTCTATTTGATTCCTCTCTTTTCTTCTTTATTAGTCTGGCTAGCAGTCTATCTATTTTGTTAATCTTTTCAAAAAACCAGCTCCTGGATTCATTGATTTTTTTGAAGGATTTTGTATGTGTGTGTCTGTATAGCCTTCATTTCAGCTCTAATCTGTTATTTCGTGTCTTCTGCCAGCTTTTGAATTTGTTTGATCTTGCTTCTCTAGTTCTTGTATTTGTGATGTTAGAGTGTTGATTTTAGAACTTTCCCACTTTCTTCTATGGGCTTTTAGTGCTATAAATTTCCCTCTAAACACTGCTTTAGTCGGTCCCAGAGATTCTGGTATGTTGTGTCTTTGTTCTCATTGGTTTCAAATAACTTATTTATTTCTTCCTTAATTTTGTTATTTACCCATTAGTCATTCAGGAGTAGGTTGCTCAGTTTCCATGTAGTTATGCGGTTTTGAGAGTTCCTTCCCTCCCTCCCTCCCTCCCTCCTTCTTTCTTTCCTTCCTTCCTTCCTCCTTCCTCTCTCTCTCCCTCTTTCTCTCTCTCTCTCTCTGTCTTTCTTGAGATGGAGTCTCACTCTGTCACCCAGGCTGGAGTGCAGTGGCATGTTCTCCACTACTGCAACCTCTGCCTTCTGGGTTCAAGCAATTCTTCTCCCTCAGTCTCCCAAGTAGCTGGGATTACAGGTGCCCATGACCACACCTGGCTAATTTTTGTATTTTTAGTAGAGACAAGGTTTCACTATGTGGGCCAGGCTTGAGTGAGTTTCTCAATCCTGAGTTCTAATTTGATTGCAGTGTGGTCTGACAGACTATAATGATTTCCAGTGCTTTACATTTGCTGAGGAGTGTTTTACTTCCAATTAACATGGTCAATTTTAGAATAAGTGTGCCGTGCTGCTGAGAAGAATGTATATTCTGTGGATTTGGGGTGAAGACTTCTGTAGATGTCTACTATGTCCGTTTGGTCCAGAGATGAGTTCAAGTCCTGAATATCCTTGTTAATTTTCTGTCTAGTTGATCTAATAGTGACAATGGGGTGTTAAAATCTCCCACTATTATTATGTGGGAGTCTAAATCTCTTTGTAGGTCTCTAAGAACTTGCTTTATGAATCTGGGTGCTCTTGTATTGGGAGCATATCTAAGAGAGTTAGCTCTTCTAGTTGCATTGATCCCTTTACCATTATGTAATGCCTTTCTTTATCTTTCTTAATCTTTGTTGGTTTAAAGTCTGTTTTATCAGAGACTAGGATTGCAACCCCTGCTGTTGTTTGCTTTCCATTTGCTTGGTAAATCTTTCTTCATCCCTTTATTTTGAGCCTATGTGTGTCTTTGCAGTTGAAATGGGTATCCTAAATACCTCACACTGATGGGTCTTGACCCTTTATCTGATTTACCAGTCTGTGTCTTTTAATTGGGGATTTAGCCCTTTTACATTTAAGGTTAATATTGTTATTGCAAATTTGATCCTATTATTATGATGCTAGCTGGTTATTTTGCCCATTCGTTGATGCAGTTTCTTCAGTGTCAATGGTCTTTACAATTTGGTATGTTTTTGCAGTGGCTGGTACCAGTTTTTCCTTTTTATATTTAGCACTTTCTTCAAGAGCTCTAATAAGGCAGGCCTAGTGGTGACCAAATCCCTCAGCATTTGCTTATCTGTAAAGGATTTTATTTCTCCTTCACTTATGTGCAATACGAGACTGGGAAGAGCGTATTATCTGGGCCGGAGTGTTCTGTTCCTCATGGCACAGTCCTCATGATTTCTGTTGGCTAGGGGGGGATGTTTGCCAACCCCTTGCACATCCTGCCTGAGGTGACATCCCACCCTACTTCTGCTCACTCTCCATGGGCTGTACTCACTATCTAATCAATCCCAATGAGATGAACTGAGTACCTCAGCTGGAAATGTAGATATCACCCACATTCTGCATTGGTCTCATGAGAAGTTGTAGACCAGAGGTATTCCTATTCAGCTATCTTGGCTGGAATTGCATTTCTTCTTCTTTTGGATGCAGACCTGGCTTATAATTTCTGCGAAAGAATATGAATCAGAGTATTTGATCACTGACTATACTGACTATTCTTAAGGACAGTTACTCTGTGATATTTAACCACCCATAGACTTAGAAAGGTTTGTTAGTTACCAATTGCTATGTAACAAACGAGGCCAAAACTTATCTGCTTAGAATAATAAACATCTACAATCTCACAATGTCTATGAGTCAAGAATCTGGGCATGGCTTAGCTGAGTGGATTCTGGTTCCAGGTCTCTTGCAAAGCTGCAGTGATGGTATGAACTGGTGCTGCGGCCATCTCAAGGCCTGGCTGGGGGAGGATCTGCTTCCAAGATTGCTCATGCAACGCTTGGCAAGCTTCAGGTGATCACTGGCTGTTGACCAGGTTTATAAGGGTTGTTTTATTTGTTTGTTTTTTAGGATTTGCAGATTTTTGTTTTGTTTTGTTTTTGTCATCTGGACATCTCCATAGGGCTGCATACAATATGGCAGCATACGTTCCAAAGCTTGAGGGCGCCCAGAGACAGAGCTCCAGAGAGGGCATCTAAGACAGAAGCCACAGTCTTTTCCTAACCTCATCTTATTAGGAACATCTCTTCGTTTTCTGCCACGTTCTAGTCACTAGATGTAAGTTCAGCCATACTGAAGAGAACAGCATCAATACCAGGAGGCAGGGATAAATGGAGGACATTTTAGCAGCTGCGTACCACACAGTACGTGACCTGAAATATCAATACTTTATACAATTAATATATAAAATCAAGTTACTTCTGTTACCACTAAAAAATACCAGCTGAACTGAATTTAGGGTGATTTACATGCAGGTAACTTATAAAGGCCATAATCCAAATGATCTGCCAAATATTGGAAACACAGTATAACAGATTTCTTGTTTTCGTCACTATTAAAGCAAGAGTCTAAAGACAGTGTATTCATTCTGATGCATGGGTCATGCTCCGTTGGTTATGCTCACACTTGAGTCATTTGGTGAAAGTAACAACTTGACATATGAACTGTCTTTGAAGCACATTTGGTTTAGAAGCCTCAGAACTTCATCCCACAACAATTTGTCACTGAACATACACAGTATAATTATAACATATCTTACCTTAACTCATTGTGTGTGTGTGTGTGTGTGTGTGTGTAAAAGAGAAAGATGAAACAGTTAACCATATTCTGTATATGAGGTTGAAGATCTTTTCAACATATTGCAGCCATCAGCTTCATATTGAGATGAAAGTTCACCAACCACAATTCAGAAATATATGGATCTTGCCATGTCCTTCTAGATTGATGGGAGTTATCAAAACCAAATGGTCTTTAGAAATAGCAAAAAATAGGCCAGGCGCAGTGGCTCACACCAGTAATCCCAGCATTTTGGGAGGCTGAGGTGGGCTGATCACCTGAGGTCAGGAGTTTGCAAACAGCCTGGCCAACATGGCAAAAGCCCCATCTCTACTAAAACTATGAAAAAAATTAGCCAGGCATGGTGGCCTGCACCTGTAGTCACAGCTAATTGGGAGGCTAAGGCAGGAGAATTGCTTGAACCCCAGGAGTTGGAGGTTGCTGTGAGCTGAGACGGCGCCATTGCACTCCAGCCTGGGTGACAAGAGCAAAAACTTCAAGTAAAAATATTATTTTTAAAAAGTACTAGCCTGTCAGAATTTGATTTCATAATCTATTAAGGAAATTTACTGTCTCTAATTTGATTTTCTCAGAATTTGTGATTTAGAATTATTCTAGAACATTTTAGAAAAAGGCAAATACAAGCACAGTACACTTTCCTACAGTGGCAGTGATATCACACATTTATAAAGTGAGGTGCAACATGTCTGGGGCTCGCCATGTTGTCTTTGTGAAACCCAAACAGACAAAAGCATCCAGCCATAGTGACAGTCTGGCTACCCGTCCTAACTACCAAGCACTTTTGCTTATTCACATATTCACATTTTCCTTAACCAGGATACTTACTGGCGCTATTTCTGTAAGTATGACATGATTACAACTCTGAGAAGGCTTTTGTTCTCTAGTATTTGGAATCCTTAAAACTACTTCACTTCGTTGTTAGAAATGAAGCAAAATTGCACAGTTAAGAAAATTGCTGGGACTATAAAAACATTTGGCTCCTTTTCCCTGATCCAGAAAGTACTGTGTGTTCTTTGGATCTCAGTCAACATTTTAGGCAGATCCAGATAAGGTATCCAATAACTTCACTTTGTGTCCCCATTTTTCTTGCCCTCATTCCAGAAAAACTTGGATAGCTGCCTCCCAAATAATTTTATTGTGAGGGAAGTTATTATGAAAACATACTCCACTGGTTTTCACTGACCTCCAAAACACACTCCCTAATTAAGTGCAAATGGGAAACCGACTTGGAGCAGGTTGTCTCTGATTTTGGACTTGGGAGAAGTATTAAAGTTTATGAACTCGATATACAAGCTCCATCTGCCAAATGAGGAATTTCTTATTTCATTTGGTGACCACACTGAGATTATATAATGCTCCTCAGAAAGCTCTGAATGCTGAAGATGCGTAAACCATCTGTCTATGTTGAAAAGTCAAAAAATGCACTGCCCCGGGCATAACTAATTATTTATCCAGAGAAATTTCATCAGAGAGTTGCTGGTTTTTTTTTTTTTTTTAAACATTGAATTTCTACATAACCATAAAATTTTACAGTACTAAAGAGGCAGTGATCATATTCATGCTCTCACATCCTTTTATAGGAGGCTAGGGTTAGTCAGCTTTAATATTTAAAGAAACCTGAAAACCTGGCAGCAAGAAGTGTGAGAAGCAAAGAGGAAAGCAAACTGAATTTCAGCTCTGCCATCTCATCTTTCCCTCCCCAGCCAGCAGGGGGCAGTAGTAACAGAGGAAGTGAAGCTGACTTACTTTTGAGACTGAAGATACAGAAGCAAGGAGAAAGGGTGAACGTTGCCTGAGGTTTCTCTGCTCTCCAGTGCCCCACCACCACCACCACCACCCCGCCCCACTGGCGGGAGTAAACCTCAGGTACAGTTCTGAATTCCAGTTCTCCCATGGTACCAGCTTAAGTTATGACAGATAATTAACTGTATTGAAACCATACTCTAAGCCAGGCACTGTGTTAAGCACTTTACATGCATTCTTTTTGTTCCGTCCTTTAGCAAAGTAGGATAAAGTAGGTTTTGTTATTATTTTCTCAGACGAGAAAACTGAGGCTTAGGAGATTAACTTGCTCAAGATTACCTAATTAAAACTCTAGCCACTAACTAGTAAAGAGAATTACAATATTCATCTTTAATCCAGGGATTGAGTCTTATCTTTGTTTGTATTTTTTTCATTTTTCAAATTCTTTAATCTAACAAAGATGCAAGTATTTTTAGTTGTTCTGATACCCAAAGGGCAATAAATGGAATACGCAATTACCAGATGAATTCGAATGCATCAATGTCATCAATCACAGTAATTCAAGAGAAGGAAGAACTTTCCCAAAATGATCAACTTGGCTAACAATGGTGATATTACTGAGTAATATTATTAACTCAGATACTGTACAATCACTCTTTCTTTTAGTAGGGTAGCTACAAATTGGATTTATATCATTTGTTGCCCCCTGTAGTCATTTTGGCAAAATGAAACACTCAGTCTAGGGTTTATAATCAGACAGACGGTGTTCTCAGATCAGCTCTGTGCTTCCTTCTGTGAGCCTCAGTACCCTCGTCTGTAAAAGGATCCATTCATACTTAGGACGCATCTGATGGCTGTGGAGGTTAGGCTAATACAGGTAAAACATTTAGCCTGACTCCGGCATATAGGAAGTAGTCCAAACTGCTGTTACTCTGACACAATGTCAAACCTGGAAAACAAGTAGAGAATTCAAACAGATGTCCAGGTATTTTGGTTCTGGGTGCCAAAAGTCCAGATGTTTGAGAAACCTCAACTAATAGTATATTTGTTGGTGTTCATTGGTGTCGTTGGCACAGTGTGATCACAGGTTACATCTGAGGGCAAGTGGGGGTTAATGTTCTCCCCATTCATGCACAGTGGTCCTTTGTTAGGAACTAAAATACAAAGGTATAAAGGCTTCCCCTTCCATGTCTGCCGTAAAGATTACCGACAGTCAAGAGGCAAGTTTTTCTTTTTTTACAGGCACTTAAATTCCTTTTAAAATCTTAATTTAAAAAAAAAAAAAGATTTATTTATTTCCCATACTTTCTTTTCAGCTTTAAAATATATCACAAAAATCTAAATACGACCCAGTTTTCTTCACCCTAATCCTGAGAAGCCCAGCATTGAAAATAAAGATATGCTTTACTTCTAAGTATATCTTATGAATAAAGATTTACCAACCTCCCTTAGTTAGGGTTTGTTTCTAGCTTCTTTATTGTTAAATCATTATTCAAATCATAAAAGTTGGGAATAGACACTTATGCTTGGCAAAAAGCAAAATACAACAAATACATCTCCAACTCCTTTGAACTGTCTAGATTATGTGAAAAGGAAAGAGGCGTAGCTGATTCAGTCACACAACCCATCTGCTTTCTGAGTGCTGTTAGTCAGATACGAGTCTTATACTAGTCCGTAAGTTACAATGGAATTGGAGTTAGGGGGTCGAGAAACTACTCCTGACCTTGAGGAAGTCCTTCAACTTTTCTGGGCCTCAGCTTCCAAGCAAATAAAAACAAAAGGCGTAGAACATGGTGTAATTGCTAGTAGTGTCCAGTTGAACCCTTGTCTTCTATAACCAAGGTCTGTGGCTACTGGATCCACTTGGCAGTTGTAAGATGAGGTCAATATCGTACCTGAAGTTTACTCTTTCAAAGATAACTCAGAGGACCACACATCAATTTCACGTTTCTCAAACAGGCACATGTGACCTCCTGAATCCTTGCCATGCTGATAGCAAGTCCCCAGATAAGCATAAAGCATCTTCCTGGTGTATTAATTGTTCTTGAAAATGCTTGAGGAAAATTTATGTTTGTGTTAAAACCAGTAATTTATGTATAGATTTAAAAATTCTCACAAATGTGTAAGGTAAAACAGGAGGCAATAAAGGTATTTCTCACTAGGGGTGTGGCTTCCTTAATACCTCTGACATTCTCTGCAATAAGAGTACTTCGGTGAAAACGTATGTTAGATTATCAGTGGTCATAGTTGGACAGTAAGTACACTATTGCTTAGCTTTCTTTCTGAGTCCATGGCAACTAGTGAGTGGGAATTTTGATCTAGAATAGTAGAGAATTTTAGGATGGGATGGGGATCTAGTGAAAGCCTATAGAGAATGAAAAGACCCATCAAAACTGGCTATTTCTCAATTTTATCCAAGGCAGACTCCTGGACAAGGTGCTTATCTTTGCAACAAGCAGCGTTCTCTGAGACTCTTTGCTAAATCAAGAATTATCCCGAATCAGTTTCTAAATAAATTTCATTACTTCTGAAAACCCGAATTAATGTTATACAAAAACACAGAAGCTATACCCCATAACTCAGTCAATTATCTTTACTGGTAAAACTGAAAACTCACATGGTGTTTGCCTTGTACTCTCTTCTCCTCTGCTAGACAAGCGTATCCTATATGATTTTACTCCAAGTTTATACTCTCCCAGGATCTGAAGCCCGTTTTTTTGTCTGGTTGGAAGGTGATGAAAACGCTGCTGAATGGTGTGAAGGTGAAATAAAAATGTGTGTTTTCTGCTTGTTCCCTCCAGAAATCTCCCAATAGGAGGGGGAAAGGGAGAAACTAGGCTACAGGCAGGTAAAACTGTTCACAGTGTGGACCAAAGCAAGCTCACTCCATGGCTCCAGTCCTGTAGGCAGACTCGCCTGAGCGATCCAACCAGTGTAGCCCACAGCCGCTCATCCACTTGCCAAACGCACAAGTTTCTTCATTAGTCATTTGGTTGGCAATACTTAACACGACCTGAATTCATTTGGTAGTGACACCGCATCTGGACTGATGTGAAGCTATTTATAGTCTTTATTTGAACAACCTAATGGGAGCATTCATTGATTCTACTATGGAAATGTCCACGTATTTAACTGCAGGTTGGTACATCAAACTCCACTGGGGATTTTAATACAATATACCATATATTTACCATATTAACTTGCTAAGATCCCCAAACTCTGAATTCTGAAATGGTCGTTCAAAGGTTTCATGTAAGAGGTAGTGAGCTTTTGCTACCCTGGCCACCACCTGGAGCAGTGCAAATAGAATAATTCTAATTCCTCACATTCAAAGTATCTTCCTGGATATGACACCATTTAATGCTAGGATGCAGTGTGAATGGGCAAGAGATAGAGGCATGGCCTGGCCGAAGAACCGACTGCCCAAGCAAGCCTCCTCCGCAAAGCAGGATGTGGGTATGGTCATCACATTCTAGACCCAAAGCTCAGACTCAAGCATCCATTCAATAATTATGTTCCCAGGCATTTTCAGGCTCTGGAAGACTGGCTGATACTTATAAAATTAATATGAGACTAATCCATTTGACTGAACTATATGCAATTTCCATTTTTGTACCCAAATGGTCAAGGACTTGACAAAATTCCAATGCCCTTTTATGATAAAAATACTTAACAAAGTAGGAATAGAAGAAAACTTTCTCAATCTGATAAAGAACATCTATGAAAAGCCCACACCTAACATCACATTTAATGATGAAAGACTGGATGTCTTCCTCCTAATATCTGGAGTAAGACAAGGACTTCCACTCTCACCATTTCTATTCAGTATTGTCCTAGAGGCTCTGGCCAGGGCAATGAGAAAAGAAAAGGAAGTAAAAGGCTTCTTTACAGATTGGAAAGAATGAAAGAAAATGATATCTTTGTTTAAACTTTTAAGTTCAGGGGTATAAATGCAAGT
The DNA here is from genome assembly GCF_049354715.1 of Callithrix jacchus. Lineage (NCBI taxonomy): Eukaryota > Metazoa > Chordata > Mammalia > Primates > Cebidae > Callithrix > Callithrix jacchus. The sequence goes on from NC_133520.1 coordinate 7,388,040, forward strand.
TTGTTATATAAGTAAATTTGTGTCATGGGGGTTTGTTGTAAAGATTTCATCACTCAGGTGTTAAGCTTCATACCCATTAGTTACTTTCCCTGATCCTCTCCCTCCTCCTACCTTTCACTCTCTGAAAGGCTTGAATGTGTGTTGCTCCCCTCTAGGTGTCCATATATTCTCATCATCTAGCTCCCACTTATAAGTGAGAACATGTAGTATTTGGTTTTCTATTCCTGAGTTAATTTGCCAAGGATAGTGACCTCCAGCTCCATCCATGTTTCTGCAAAGAACATGATCTTGTTCTTTTTTATGGTTGCATAGTATTCCATGGTGTATACATACCACATTGTCTTTATCCAGTTTACCAACTAATTCCATGTCTTTGCTATTGTGGATGTGCTGCCGTGAACATATACACGCATGTGTATTTATAACAGAATGATTTATATTTCTTTGCATATATACCCAGTAATGCAAATTTTTATATTTTTAATAATTTAATTTTTAATTTAAATTATTAAAATAAATTATTAATTTAAATTTAATAATTTAATTTTTAATAATAACCATTCTGACTGGAGTGAGATAGTATCTCATTATGGTTTTGATTTGCATTGCCCTAATGATCAGTGATATAGAGCTATTTTCATATGGTTATTGACCAAATGTATGTCTTCTTTTGAAAAGTTTCTGTTAATGCCCAGTTTTCAATGGGGTTGTTTGTTTTCTTACAAATTTGTTTAAGTTCCTTATAGATACTGGATATTAAACCTTTGTCAGATGCATGTTTTGGAAAAATACTTTCCCATTCTGTAGGTTGTCTGTATACTCTTTTAATAGTTTCTTTTGCTGTGCAGAAGTTCTTGAGTTTAATTAGATCCCATTTGTCATTTGGTTTTTCGTTGCAATTGTTTTTGGCATCTTCATGAAATCTTTACCCAGGCCTAGGTGGTATTGCCTAGCTTATCTTCCAGAATTTTTATGGCTTTGGATTTTACATTTAAGTCTTTAATCCTTCTTGAGTTAATTTTTGTATAGTAAGGAAGGTTTCCAATTTTAATCTTCTTCACATGGCTAGCCAGTTATCACAGCACCATTTATTGAATAAAGAATCCTTTACCCATTGCTTGCTTTTGTCAGGTTCGTTGAGGATCAGATGGTTGTCGGTGTGCAGTCCTATTTTTGAGCTCTCTTTTCTGTTTCATTGGTCTATGTGTCTGTTTTCGTACCAGTACCATGCTGTTTTGGATACCATAGCCCTATAGTATAGTTTGAACTTCAGTAGAGTGATGCCTTCAGCTTTGTTCTTTTTGCTTAGGATTATTTTGGCTATTTGGGCTTTTTTTTTTTTTTTTTTTTTTTTTTTGGTTCCATACGAATCCCCAAATACTTTTTTCTAGTTCTGTGAAGACTGTCAATAGGCATAACACTGAGTCTATAAATTGCTTTGGGCAGTATGACCGAATACTTCTGGGCAGCATTTTAACACTATTGATTCTTCCTACCTGTGAGCATGAAATGTTTTCCATTTGCTTGTGTCATCTCTGATTTCATTAAGCAGTGATTTGTAGCTCTCCTTGTAGAGAACTTTCACTTCCCTAGTTAGCTATATTCCTAGGTATGAAATAAAATGATACCTACTTGATGATGACATGACCTTAAATTGAGAAAATTATAATGAATCCACTAAAATTATTAGATCTAATAAATGAGTTCTGCAAGATACATCGATATCCAAACATCAATTGTATTTCTATACACTGGCAATAAATAGTTCATAACCATTCAAGCAGCATCAAAGTAACACAATATTTAGGAATAAATTTAGCCCAAAAAAAGTGTAAAACATATCCTCTGAAAACTACAAAGCATTGTGGAAGACGTTAAGGAAGCTCTAAATAAATGGGAAAATATCCCATGCTCATGAATCAGAAGACCTAACATGGTTAGGATGACAATACTCATCAAACTAATCTATAAATTCAGCACAATACCATCAAAATCCTGTTAATTTCTTTATACAAATTAGCTGATTCTAAAATTCATATGAAACTACAAGGGACCAAGTATGGCCAAAACAATCCTGGAAATGAATAACAAAGTAGGAGGACTCAGAGGTCCCCATTTTAATACTTACTACAAAGCAATAATAATAAGAGAATGTGCTACTGGCACAAGTATGGGCATATAAATCAATCAAATAAAATTGAAAATTCAGAAATAAGCCCATACATCTGCAGTTAACTGATTACAGACAGGTGTGTCAAGACCATTTGATGTAGAGATAATAGTCTTTCAACAAATGATGCTGAGGCAACTGAATAGCCACATGCAAAAGAACGAAGCTGGACCCCCATATCGCACTGCATAAAAACTTAAATGAATCAAAACATAAATATAAGAGCAAAAATTACAAAACTCTCATAAGCAAACATAGGAGTAAACCTTCATTATCGTGGATCTGGCAAATGATTGTAAGATACGACACCAAAAGCATGAGCAACAAAAGAAAAAATAGATAAATTGGACTTCATCAAAATTAAAAACTTTTGTGCTTCAAAAGACACCATTAAAAAAGTGAAAAGACAACTCACAAAAATGAGAGAAAAAGTTTGCATAAAATATATAAAAGACTCTAACAACTCAATAATATGAAGACAATCCAATTAAGAAATGGGTAAAGAATCTAAATAGACATTTTTTTAAAGAAGAGATACTAATGACCAATAAACACGTGAAAAATTGTTCAACATGAGTAGTCATCAGAGAACTGCAAGTCACAACCACAATGAAATACCATTTATATTCACTAACATGGCTAGAATCAAAAGTCAGATAAGTTCTGGTGAGGATTTGGAAACATAACCTTCTTACACTTCTGATGGGAAGGTTAAATGGTGAGGTTACTTTAGCAAGCACTCTCGTAGCTCCTCAAATAACTAAACAGAGTTACTATATGAGCCAGAAATTCCACTAGTAGGCATCTACCCAAGAGAAAAGAAAATGTGTTCACACAGAAACTTGTACACGAATGTTTATAAGCAATATTATTCGTAATAGCCCCAAAGTGGAAACAACCCGAATGTCCATCAACAGGTGAACAGATAAACAAATAGAGTATAGCCATATAATGAATATTATTCACCGTAAAAAGAAATGAAGTACTGATATATTCTCCGACATGGATGAACCTGGAAAACATTATGCTAGGTGAAAAATGTCAGTCACAAAAGATGATATATTACATTATTTCACTTACATGAAAGTCCAGAACAGGGAAATCTCTGGGGACAGAAAGATCTACTAGTGGTTGCCTAGAGGGATACAGAGGTGAAGGTAAAAGATCTGAGGTTTCTTCTTGAAGTGATTAAAATGTTCTATAATTGATGGTGGTGGCTGCATATCTCTGTAAAGACACTAAAAAGCTTTTAACTATACATGTTAAATGGGTAAGTTGTATGTTATGTGAATCATATCTCAATAAACATTTCTAGGAAATGGTGGAAGACTGGCAATTTCATATAGTTCAACCTAAGCAAAAAGCAGAATAATAACTTTTCATGAGAAATAGCAGTAGAGGAGAAGCTAGTGCCCACTATTTATTTTGTTCCTTGCTTGCAGACAAAGCAGCGTGGATAGTCCATTTTAAATCAGAACACATTTACCAATTTTCCTATAACAACAATTTTGTGAGCATTACTTTTTAACTTTACCGGTGGAAAAAAGTCAAACTTTAGAAAATCTTGTGATCAGGAGTTAAGGTACTTGGTCTTTTTATTCTACCACTAGTAATAATAATTTGGTATACAACCAGGTGCTGTTCTAAGGGTTAGTGTATATCACTGCATTTCAACCTCATAAAAATCATATGAAGTAGGTTTTTCTGATTTGAGAAAACTGAAGCACAGTGAGATTAAGCAACATGCTCAGAGTTACCCGGAATTAGATCTGAACTCAGACAGATTTTAACACAGATTAAACTATAAGCATATATATATATACTTATACACACAGGTTCATTGTAAATACAGACAACGTAAAGGATATACAGCACATAATTTAGAAATAATAAAATATAATCATATATATAATACTATGTATTGTAATTTCCATACATTGAGTCTCATACGATACTTTCATCATTTTGTTAACCTTTTTATCCCTAACCATCAGTATACTTTCCACATGAAATTTGGTTTATATTTTTGTTTATACTATTAACAAGTTATTAATGAGTCAGAGGAAAGTGAAACAATGAAGTCAAATCAGAACTTCATTCATTCATCAACTACTTGAGTGACTCATTTGCTAAATTTAATTATAATTTTCAAATCCTAGAAGAGTACTGCTACTTTTTTTTGCCATTTATAATATAAAGCTTAAAACACTGTATACTCTTGGTAGGGCTCAGTGGCTCACACCTGCAATCCTAGAGCTTTGGGAGCCCAAGGCAGGAGGATTGCTTGAGGC